>NC_140217.1:32152560-32857560 GCF_951802725.1 Rutilus rutilus | reverse complement strand
CTGATCATACAATCAAACATTTTTCTTTTGTGCTAAATGGAAGCATTGTTTGGATTAATTTCCACATATTTTCCATATTCAAGCAGGATATCTGAATAATTTAGATGATGCAAAACAACATGAATAATTACGAGTCTCGCCGCTTTACGCCACCACGCATTAATGGATGTGGCCAAGTTTACTTTTCATTTACATATCATGAGTGTAAAAAGCACGTTTGCTAATGCATTCATCGAAGGTCAATACATATTTAACCACTAAAGTAGGTCTGAATGACTGTGGAGACGTTCTGTCTAGTATTACACACGCAGTGTATATGTATGGAATACAACTTAGTGTCTCTAACACCATAGCAAAGTTATAGTGCATTTTATTTCACGTTTCTGTGTTTTACAGATTGATTCTTTCCAGGTTTAAGAAAAATTGGAAATCCTAAAAGCAGCGAGGCCTATACGTTCCCCAACTGTCTCATTAATATTTGGCACATTACAGTTTGAGATTAGAGCCTTTACTTTTACAGTCCTGTACACACTTTTACAGATGCGTATTAATGCAGCTTCTGATGTGACTTTCAGTCAGCGCAACTCTCCACATCTCTCATTTCAGCCCAGATTTAATGCTCTTCTTCAGGGGAGGGGATGGAAAATAACTGTCATTAAAATATGTCATGGCAGCTGTTTACCTGCAGTGAACCTTGATTGAAGCAGGTCTGACTTTACACTGATGCCCCTCTAATCTGTATGACTGGCATGTTAATTTCCCCGACGCCGCCATTCAAAAACACAAACATGAAATGTTGGTTTTAGGTCTGGGAGCCCAGCTAGAGTGAATTTCAAGTACTTATTCAAATATTTCATTAAAATGTAAATTTTACATTGGTCCAACGCCTAGCTGTGCACAAGGCATGACTTAAGAAGTTATGAAGTTATAACACCAATCGTTTTTTCACCCCCTGCCTTTCCAACGGCAATTAACTTGGACTATAAATGTCCTTACCTTGTTTTATCTCTTCTAACCGAGTGCCAAGAAATGCATCAAATGCAACAGGAGTGAGACGGCTCGGCATTGACCAGTATTGGGGAGGGAAAAGACAGAAGCCAATTAAACATCAAGCGTCCTGCAGACTGCTGGCTAATCAATCCTCTTATCGCCACAAAGTGCAAATGCACTGATGGAAATTGAAGCTATGCGAGGATAAAGGGACGGTGTTGAGGAATCGTAAATTAGAGATTGTTCCTAAATGCAAATGCATGATCTAGAGGGTTTACCAGCATGGTTCATATAGAGTTTTGGTCTGTTAATCTGTGCATGTATATTGTGTGCAGTCTGACTCCATAGACCTCTATAGTCATTTTCAATATATTAGGCAAATATCAAAGGTGTTTAAGATTGCAAATTGTCGTTCAGCCCAGATTGGAGATTTAACAGTGTATTGACAGCAATACATCTGGAGCTTTAATATTCCTGTATCCGAGGTGTGGGATAACTGGAAATGGCAAACTGATTTAATCTGTCACTTCCAGACTCGCAAGCTCTCGTTTTTTTGTGTGTTTTCCTGCCGGGAACAAACGCTCAAACTCAGCGGTTTGCGAATTCTGGCACGTCACGTTCCGTCTCCCTTCCACTTTATTTCGATGGCGCAGACAACACTCGCCTCCTGTTTCTTTATCTACTTCCCTCTCTTTTTTCTTTCATTTTTAACATTCAGGGGGAAGATAAAATGGTTGCAGGTGGTGATGAAAATAAAAGCCATCCATCATTATTTATTAGGCATGAAAAAGATACACAATAATGTAATTTAATCTCTCAGCAGACAATTATTTCCACATATTGATAATGCAAAGCGAAAAGTGCCATGAATCCTAATATGATGTTTGCTTTTATTGGTGTATAATACAAGCAGAACAAATAATGTAATTGTATCAGGAAGAGAATGTAATTATTTGCACATGCTAACATTATAATAGCAATCTGCCTCAGACAATGGTATCATATTATTTTGCTGTGCTTAACTAGTTACAATTTGCATTTACTTATTATGTCTCAGTGGCAATAAAGCCGCCCCCTCTTGTGCTTGAAGTAGACCGCTGTTATTATCTGAACCCCCGTCTCCAACTTTTGATTGTTTGCAACTTGCTGAGATTTGAGATCATGAAAGTTTAAGTTTACACCCAGGAGGAGTGTCGTCTTTATTGAAGAGTTTGATAATATCATCTTGCATCAGACTGATATATATATATCGCATACAAATACCTGAAAAGAATTAGAGTTTATTCAAGTTAAAGCATCAAAAACTCACTTTGATCATTTCGTAAGACTAGAGGGTGAATTATCACGGCTACAGTTTCACCTCTCATAGCTTATGCCGCTAATGGGGTCCAAAAGTCTACGAGTAGACCACTAGTAGAAATGCTTCCTAGAATCTCAGAACCTTTGGACTCTCACGTCTTTCCAACAGGATCATTGCTTCCCAAGGACCCCAGACAGGAAGCCCCACAAATCCAGACCAAGGCGAAAAAGGCCATCCAATAATAATTCATCGTGACCTAACATGCTATGAGAAACAAGAATCCTCCTGAACAGCAGCCTTTAAACAGATTTTCTCTATTATTTGTAATGATTAACCATTAAACATACATTAAAAAAGCATCTTGATGCACGGACTGTCAGGGCACATCAGGCATGCGTCCTTCTCGCCTGTATCTTTAATAAAATGGTGTTCATGCCATATTGAACTAATGACCAGGAGAGTCAATGTAAAATTAGATCAAGCATCCACACTTGTGTCTCCCTGACATTATGAAAATGTTTTATTGATGACTCATTACAGGCCGTCCGGCATGAGGTGAGGGCTTTTTTTCTCTCTCCTCGATCCATCCTAATAGAAGATGCAAAGCCTAATAATGATAATGCCTCCTGAATAATTAATCCCCCCAAAACCCAATCCATCTCGACATGGGACATGTACATATTTTAGCACCTCATTTGCATATTTAGAACAAACAGCAGCACAAACCCATTAGAGGGGCCAGTGCTCACCTCTTGTGTTTGATGCATAGTAATGAAGGGCTTTTGAGTGATTGGCTTTTCAGAATTAAGACGAGGACGGCCGGATGCCGAAAAACTCCCAGCGCTTCTTATTTCAGCGGCTGCTCCCATACTGTGTTCTGCATGCATCCTCCACCGGAGGCTAGAGCACTGTTCTGAAGTCATTAGTGATTTGTAAATGATGTTTGCTCCCTTGTGACATATCATTTGAAATGCTATTTCTAATAATAACTGATATTAAAAACAACCGTCGCATATTCCACAAACACGAACATCTTGAGGGGGGCGAGCACTTCTTAATGTCAATAGGAATTGTGATCTGAAAGCACATATGAAAGATTCCCTGGGGTTTCTTCTAAACATTTAACCGTCTTTCGCCACAAAGGCGAAAATTATACAGGGGAGATTACGCTTCCAAATTGGCCGAGGATAAACTTGACTTGGAATGGAAATGGAAGAGCGAATTCATTCTGATATTTTGTGCTGTGCTTTCATCCATCAAGCTAAAATAATGGCATTGTGGCTGATTCCGGTTGCTGTAGCACAACGAATCAGAGGTGTGGTGATAAAGCAGCCAGCGCTCCCTTTGGCATTGTCGCCGCCTCAAAACCACTCATTTGAACTGTCACCTCCTTTCTTAATGAGTCCTTACAAATCCACAGCTTCCTGCGGTGCGTTTCCTGCAGACTTCATTGTGGGGGGAGAGCGGGGTGAAAGGAGAAGGGAACAGAAAATGAGAGAGAGAGAGATACAGTAGTTGGCACAACACCCTACGCCAGCTCAACCGGAAGCCACACCAGCGCTGTGGTCCCGTTATACCATGATCGCTCACCCCAACGCCAGGTAATGCTGCCAATCGGCACCAGACGAAGCCCGCAGACCTTCTCTGGATACGCCACTGGTCTTTGAAATTAAAGTCGGCTTTAGTAATCCACAGAAACGGCCCCCTCAGACTGCTCTTGCTTGCAGTTTAGTTTCACCCCGGCTGGCGATAAAGCATGACAGAAATACAGAGCGCTATCTGCTAGCGGACGAGCTGATAGGTTCTGCCAGCTTATCATACAACAGGCAGCTAACCTTCCTTCCCCTGTGTCTGGCCCCAGAACACAATTGAGGAGTCAATTTACAAAAGCAGTCATGTTTGGTTGTAAATAAGACGGCGTGTTCACCCTTCAAAAACGAACGGCAGCGAGGAAGGAAAATGTAAGTGCACGAAGCATAGAAAAAGTTCCGATTTAACCTCATTTCTACCCTAAAGTAAGTCACAACCTGGTGTAATAAAGCAGACTGGGAGCAGGCGTTAGCAGGGAATGCATGTAAATCCAGGCCGAGGAAGGGGCTGCAGATTGACATGGATCTAGCCGAGCGGGTTTCGTCTGTACCAGGGTGGGATTAACAAGCTTAAAGAGGGCTTAAACACCATCCTCCAAGTTTACCTGTTATACTGCGCAACTTCATCAAAGGACGGGTGCAACGCCGCCTCAAAAAAGCTTTTTATGTTTGTTCACAGTTGTCAGTCTCGGGAATGAACTCATTTGCAGGGTTAACGCTGGTAATCGCTTCAAAAACAAACCTCAGACTTCAGAGGCGTAAGTATTATTGATGTGAAATGGACTAAAATGTGGGATTGCACAAGTCCTATTTTGCCTAAGAAGATCACGAATTCAGGCACATCAGGTAAACATCAAAGTTCAGATTTCTGACAGTTGAATGTCACAAAGTCTCAACCTCACAAAGTTTTTGACATATTTTTTCACCTAAAACTGTCTGGTTTATAGTGATACATGGATATTCTGGGCAATACCAATACGCTGATAATTATTTTCTCTTGATGGCATATAACCAGTAAATGGCTGATAATATAAATCTATACACTGCCCAGCCAAAAGAAAGTCACTGTTTATAGGCTATGTAAATAGGCAAATGCTTTACAGTCTATGATTGGATCTTTGTTTTAGCGATTATTATGTTTCTAGCATATTATATGTTTGGCAACAGTTCTAACCCTAATGGCTGGAGTGTGTAGATTTTCATTTCTAAACCATGTAGGAAGACACACCATGGCCATATCCCAGGATGACAACGTTAAGATTCATCAGGCTCAAGTTGTGAAAGAATGGTTGGAGGGAGCATGAGTCCAGACCCTAAATTCATTGAAAGTCTTTGGGATGTGCTGGAGGAGACTTTACAGAGTGCTGGACTCTTGCATTGTCAATACAAGATCTTGATCAAATATGGATGCAACTCTTGATGGAAATAAATGATGTGATGTAATTTCCATCACGAGGTGCATACATACAAGTGAAAGTGAATTTAGGCTTTCAATACTTACTTATAAATACTTATTTTTGCTATAAAAAGCAAAGAGTTTGAATTTAGTTCAAATATAGTACAATTATTAAATATATTATTTATACACTACCTAGATCTAAATTTTAACGTGGGAAAAATATCCAATATTAATCAAATATTGTAAAAAATTGTATAGGTTATCTAAATATTCAATTTAAATAAAATAAAAATATATTTTATTATAAGGTACATCATTAATTTTTGCTGCCTTTGTGCACGCAAATAGTTCTTGCCAAATACTTTGTTTCTGCATGTTAGAAAAGTGCAAGAGTGTTCCTTTTGGACAGGATGTGGCTCTGGGCACAGGGGCTTTGAGCGCTACCTCCAAGGCTCTGCAACGAGTACTACATTTCAGACCCTACAGGCACCAAAAAAGAAAGACAACCACAGTTAGCTGAGGTGAAGTTAGAGAGTGAGAGAGAGACAGAAAAAAGCAAAGCCAAGCATTTTTTAAGTCTCTGTTTTGACTGTAAACAAAAATCCAGCAAAATGGTGCCAACTCAAACAAAATGATTTGGAGTTTGTTTTCTGCTTAGAGGTTTAAGAGTTTTCTGGGCACTATTTCAATGTGGGCTCGCCTAGCATTTTTAGTATCTCTCAGGAACCGAGTGCCATTTTAAAAAGCACTGTATTTTGTTTTGTTTGGGTTTTGTATTTTCCTCCTAAACAATGATAACATTTTTCTGAACCGGAGTCGCTGCCAATGAAATTAATGGGAGGGTTGTCAAGTGCATACAGGAAGTGAGCTTTTTAAATAAACACATTGTTTCAAAACTAATCCACACCCTTATTGTTTACTGTTGGAGAGCAGAGTCTGGGTGTTTTGTACAGACAGCTTGACACTGGCCTCCCCCAATTAATCCTCCCTGACAAGGCCATTCTGATTTAGAGGGAGGAAAAAAAAGGAAAAGAGAAAGCGGGAACAGGGTGGGGGAGTTTTCTCCTCAGATAGAGGGCAGACAGTGTCTAGATCAATGGAACACCTTAATGACTCTGTCATCAGTAGGACACTCTCGGGGAGTTTCGGTAGGTCTTATTTACATGACTGCTAGAGAAATGTACACGGGAAAATTAAATAAACAACAGAGGCAATTATAAAGGGTATACCGTTAATATATATTAAATATGTTAAAATTATCATTCATTATTTGTTCTGTTAAAGTATCTAAATAATAGAATCATTTGAAATAATTTTTAAGTAAAATTAAAATTAAAAAATATTTACTACTTACTATTAACAACTTTTTATTACTGCTTATTAATAGTTAGTAGGTAGTTGTTAAAGGAACACGCCGACTTTTTGAGACTTTAGCTTATTCACCGTATCCCCCAGAGTTAGATAACTCCATACGTACCCTTTTCATCTCCGTGCGTGCCGTAACTCTGTGTGACGCACCCACCGCTAGCCTAGCTTAGCACAAAGACTGGAGGTAAATGGCTCCAGCTAGCATACTGCTCCCAATAACGCCAACATTTTCCTATTTATATGTTGTGATTTGTGTAGTCACAGCGTGTACAGATAACAAGGTCACATGAGACACAGCCATCTTCTAACCGTATACATACTGGGAACTATATTCTCAGAAGGCGAAGCACTGCTACTTGGGTGGAGTGATAAGCTAAAGTCCCAAAAAGTCCCGGCGTGTTCCTCTAAGTTTAGGTATTGGATGGGATTAAGGGATGTATATGAATGTCCTTCCTTTCCAAGACAGTATATATTGACGTTAAGCATAATCTCAGCCAAAAGCAATTATGTATATATATATAATGTCTAAGCCTAATCAATAGCATCTCTTTTTTATACAGAATCAATCTGTATGAAAACATAAATGTTCAACCATCAATAAACCAACGTAAGGGTATCAATTACATCATCACAATATGCAGTGTGTACTATTCATAAATACTAAGAAATGTTTTTTACTTTGTTAATACAGCCCGTTAATTCATACACATAGTTATAAACAACACTGTGACAGATTTAGTAGGCCGCAGATTAGTTTTGATCATTCTTACATCTACCAATAAGCTCTGTTTAACTCATTTTATCATGTTTTATTTCATCCCCCAAAATCACCACAGAAAAAAACCCTGCTAAAAGGCTCTGTCTGAGTACGCGAGTGCTATCATTGCTCTGAAGTCTGCATAGGAAACTACAGTCACTTTGGACAGCTTTGTTTCCATGCGCTCCAGAGTTGGCGGCTCTAAAACAAGCTCGAAAGCCATGAAACCTGACCTCCAACACATGAATCACAATGACCTCATCCTCCACTTCTCCTGCTTATTGCCTTTTAATGACTCCTGATTCATATTACCTTGGTATCATGGCCGACATCTTTTCCCTTCACCCTGATTCGTTTATTTGTTATTCTGATGTGGGCCAGCTACACTTAGCTTGAAGTCTTGTCTGGTCCTACCATATGTGCACAAATAGATGGCAACAAGAAATGAATGAAAATAAATAAAAGGAAAATATACTCATCACACGTCACCACAAACTGCTCTCTGAGGCCTTCTGTTTTCCAGCCCCGGCTCCACACGTGGCCTGCCTGAATATTCAAGAGACATTTATAGGAAATAAATTAAGAGACGAATTCAAACCATATGGCGGCAGGGGGTGGGGGTGTTTGTGAAAGGTCCTGCATCAAAGCTCGCTCCGCAGATCACACCATATTAGCTCTGTTTTTCCAGTCCGGTAGAATCAGGGAAGGGAACCACAGCCGCGCTGGCGATAGGAAACATATGAGTGTGGACAGCAGACGGGGAACCCAGAACGCAGGGTTGAGGGCAAGGCGTAGAAACGCGCCGGTAGAAACGATTACAGCGTGTGTAAGACATGTGTGACCCTTGATCGCAAAACCAGTCACAAGTAGCACGGGTGTATTTGTGGCGAAAGCCAACAAAACATTGCATGGGTCAAAATTGTCGATTTTTCTTTTATGCCAAAAATCATTAGGATCATTTTCCATGAAGATAATTTGTACCATATTATAATTTATACGATAATTTTCTACCATAAATATATAAAACAAATTTTTTTTTTTGTGAGTGGATGCAGCACAATCGCGAACATAAATGGACAACTTTAAAGGCGTTTTTCTCAATGTTTTTTTTTTTTGCATCCTCAGATTCCAGATTGTCAAATAGTTGTATCTCAGCCAAATATTGTCCTATCCTAACAAACCATACATCAATGGAAAGCTTGTTTATTACATCTGCATATGATGTATAAATCTCAATTTCAGAAAATTACCCATGTGACCAGGGTCACATGTTGGCACAGCTGTGTCATTCATGCGGTGTGAGTTTGTATGTGTTTACAACATGTGAGCTATTTGTTATATTTGCAGGGTAATGTAATTTGACTATGGTTTGCTTACCTCCTGACAGGTTTCTGAACTTTATAGAGGAAGAAAATAAAAAATAAAATAAAAAATAAATTATATATAATATTTTATTTTTGTAAATTTGTTAAGGAATTTGTTTTAAGAAATGAATACTTTTATTTAGTAAGGACACATTAAATTGATCAAGAGAGACAGTAAAGACATTTATAATGTTACAAATAATGTATATATTTTAAATAAATGTTGGCCATTTTTCGGGACTTCGGGACATCACGGTTTCCACAACTGTTTTAAACATTGATAATACTGTTTCTTGAGCACCAAATCTGCATATTAGAATAATTTCTTAAGGATCATGTGACAAAATTTCACAATATTACTTTTTTTCTGTATTTTTGATCAAATAAAAGCAGCCTTGTTTAACATAACAGGCTTCTTTCAAAATATCAAACTTTTGAACAGTATATTTAAAAATATATACCATATTTAATATTTAAGTACAGTATTTAATCATTTAAAAGCACATTCTATTTATGAACTTATACAAATAAATAGTACATAGTTTAAAATAAAAAAAAATTCTTTAAGGTTGTTAAAGTTAAAATGGCACCTTAAAAATAAATTAATAAATTAATACATACATACATACATACATACATACATACTTTTAT
Organism: Rutilus rutilus; assembly: GCF_951802725.1. Lineage (NCBI taxonomy): Eukaryota > Metazoa > Chordata > Actinopteri > Cypriniformes > Leuciscidae > Rutilus > Rutilus rutilus. Next base: position 32,848,142 of record NC_140217.1, on the reverse strand, counting down.
GTATCATTCAGGAAGAATATATTGTCAGCAATACTACCAGTTATTAGTGTTTATGTCTCTCTGATCATTGATAACATCATACAAATTACGTAATATCTATTTGACACATTTTATAGAAGAAACCCCTGAGGGTAACAATTTATTTTGATGGTCCACTTTAGACATTCTGCTAACTATAAGTAACTTTGCAACTACATGTCAACCAACTCTTACCTGTAGTAGACTGTTAGGTTAGGGTTAGGTAAGGGTTAGTAGGATAAGTTTACGTAGTTGCAAAGTTACGTTTAAAATGTCTGTCGGGGACCATCAAAATAAAGTGTTAGCAGACATTAAGCAGAGACAGTCTACTAATACTCTTAAGAGAGTCAGTAGACATGTAGTTGCAAAGTTATAGATAGAATGTCTAAAGTGGACCATCTAAATAAAGAGTTACCCAACTGAGCTATTAAAGTGTTGTTATTTGTGATCTTTTGTGAATTCTCCAGGGAGTCACACGCTGTTACGAGAGCGTCCTCAAACTTCAAAGTCACCATTCATCAGACACAGTGGTTGCTTCTTTCACATGTGTGTTAGTTCTTCATTGTCCCATCATTGTTCTTTCTGTCAGTAGTCGAGGTCACAGTGAGTGCATGAGGGCGGCTGCTGTGCTAGTCTTTTTAGTCAGTTTCTGTTTGAATAAACTTGAATCTCTTTGTTTGTGTGTCCAAGATCTGTTTGCCTATTGTTTTCACGAAGGATTTCACTCCCACTTCATGTTTACACCTTGACACTGGATATCTTCTAGATTCCAGTCCAATCAGATTTGCAACAGAGGTGTCGACAGACATGACTGACATGGCAGTCCTGCAACCAATCAGGGCAGGTTGCCACTGTCAGCATATCTCGCTGCAATCGGCCACATACCCCCATTGTTTACACTCAGCAGCCATGTCAGTCACAAGAAACGGCAGTGACATGTTAATGAAAGGTGCATACGGGCTTATTGCATCCATATTCAACACAGAGACAGGGCAGAGAGCCAAGGGGAATTAACAGTGGCTATGCATCAGTCAAGAACCCAATAACTCACAGCCCTTAAGCATGACTCCTCAGAACACACAAATGCACAACTTTTGAAGTTCAAAGAATTCTAAGAAAAAGGTGTAAACCCTCAAAAAAAGGGGAGAACTGTTTCTAACCTGTTGATTTTGGAAGCCGTCTAGGAATAAAACAAGTAATACAAACAGACTCACTTGTCTTCGTCCACGATAAATCAACAACAAAGCACAGCTCAATCCTGTGAGGGCTATTTTAAACAGGGCAAAAAATATGATGAACCCTAAGACTTATCTCACAAGTTTTGCCGCCCGTGAATTTGTCGAGTCCATATTTCTGAGTAAGTCCTTCATTAATGCTGTGCATGTTAATTCATATGCACAATGCAGCGAATCACAGCAGCGCTAGCATCAGGAAGCCTGCTGAGAGCCAGTGGGCTAGTTTACCTCAGGACCTAAAGAAAATCACTTCCAGGAATAGATGGAGGGAAAGAGGTTTTCATCAAAGCCGTAGGCCTAAGGCGATAATTAACTGCTGTTTAGTTTGAAATGTGGAAGAATTTGCAGAGATGGTGACATTTATTTATTAGGGCTGCTTGCTAAGGCAAGCATCGCTATTACTATTGCTCATACTTGATGAACAATGAACAAACCTCTGACCTTAAGTATTAAAAATTGCATGTTATAGCAATGAATGACATCTCAAACTATTGCGGTTTGTTGAGGAAAGAAGCGCTATTAGTTTTTAGACTTGCAAAAAATAGCTTCTAAAAATCTGAAGGGACAGATTCATATATATACAGCCTCATTTATAAAATGTTGTGTAGAAACCGTCCCACATTTGGATCTTACGACCATTTCTCCAATGTGCGTACGCGTGATTCAGAGAACGAACATTAGACCACTCTCTTAAAGATGTGAAATCTATAAATCGCAATTGATCTTGAAATTGTGCGCAGCTGAATGGTTTCAGATCTTCGTCTTGTAAACACCGCCTGATTCATGTCATTAACGTCCAAATCCTTTTCTTGAAAATGGCAAGCGGCAAGAATTGCTTAGATTTCCAAATACCTGCAGTGCGCCAACTCTCAGCCACAAGGAAAAGTACGTATAAACGTAGCGCTAAGCACTTTTACACACCAAAGACCGTTTTTATAAATATGAACGTTGGCGTAAATTTTTACTTCGGAACATTTGGACTAAACCGCTCAATTCATATGGATTAGTTTTACGATCTCTTTATGAACTTTTTAAAGCGCCAAAGTTGCGTAGCTGTCAACGAAGCTCTCAGATTTCATCAAAAAGATCTTCATTTGTCTTCTGAAGATGAGCGGAAGTCTTACGGGTTTGGAACGACGTGAGGGTGAGAAATTAATGACAGAATTGACATTTTTGGGTGAACTATCCCTTTAAAGGAATAATTTACCATTTCAACAAAAGTTGTTTTCACCAAGAAAACAAAGTAAATCTTTTACAAAAAGGTAACAAAAAGGCGACAAAAAAAGGCAATTTTTGGAGCATACAAAATCCTTTATTTCGTATTCCAATGCAATATTTATACAATGTTTCCCGATAAAACAAAGGCAAAATTCTGGTGCCAACCTTCACGATTTAAGGCTGTTCCTAAAGCTCCAGCTAAAAAAGTTCCCTTGGCTTTTTGCATGCAGCATACAGCCCATGCCAGGCAGGTATAGAGACACGCTCTCGTTTCTTTCTCCTCTAGTGAACTGCAAACTCTGTTCTCCTTCTTTCCCCCTTCTCGTTCCTCGTGTGCCACCCCGCACATCTGGAGCGGGCGTCCTGCTTCACCAGTTTCCAGGAGTCACCTGATTTATTGATATTTAAAATGTTCTGATGGTTTTATGTGCTTTGAATGGATTCTGAATGAAAAGGCTTAGTCAGAAACCTGCATGAAAAACATCTACGGTAGTAAAAAAGCCTTCAACACTATATAGAATGTGTTTAAAGAGAACGGTTTGATATATAATGATAATTTAATAGAAAATGATTTGAGCTGAAATATGCACACACGGCATCAGCTTTCATCTTTTTGGCCATACTGACCTATTCAAACAAAGCAGGCTTTAATACAGTCAAAGCATTGTTTGTACAAGCAGATAGAGATCGAGAACTTTTACTCATACACTCTCCATTAAGCTTGTCACTCTCATTGGTAATTTGTATATGTTGGCCATCAGTCTTGTCTCTAATATGTGTTTGAATCTAATTCCTGAGATAGTGCTCCACGAAACGAATAATATCCCCTTTGTTGCCACTTCCAGATTTATCAAATCCCGCCCTGACATTTTTCTTGACTTATTATGTTTGAATAACCCTCGTTTGCAACATTTTCGTAAGCTCCTTGCAGATGAGGTAACTGTGTTTTTGCTTCAGAGAATGTGGGCTATGCAAAAAAAAAAAAGCCAGAGATGGCTTTCAGCACATGTGAAGTTCTGAAAGATATCCATAACTCTTAAAGACTCTTAATTTGAACCAGGTATTTGCGCTGGGTGGGGAGGAAAGCACTGTTTATAAATTGTCTAGCACGGTAAGTCCGTGTGACGGAGTCCAAGAAGAGAATAAATTTGTTTCAGGTTTACAACTGCGATGGCTGATGGCAGTAGCAGACTGGCTTGTGCGGAGGTTCGCTGACATAAAAAAAAAAGTCCCAGGTTTTCCTTCAACACGCACAAGTGTTTTTTTGTTGATAAACACTACTTTTTGGAGACCAAAATGGTGATGTAAAAAAGTATAACTTGATGAATGTGGACATCTTATGATAACATGCCAAGCATTTAAACAGCCTAAAAATGCCAGTGACCCACAGTAAGAATTTGATGCTTCGTGCCAATAAAAATAGCCCTGCTCTGTGCGCGTCTGTACATGTCAGTCACGAGCCTGAATGAAAATAAGGTCCTATATTAAATATTTGACAGAAATCAAAGAAAACAAAGCAACATCTGGTGTTAAAATTGTAATGAGTCCAATCACATGACATGTTTGCTTAATCTACGATTGCAAAGGTCTCATTATGGATACAGCGGCCTGTATTTGCAATCCAAAAGCTCAGCCTTGTTAGGCTCGCCACTGACTCATTACTGCAGACGACCAGCAACTCTGACAGGCAAGCGTTTACGGAGTACTGCTATCTAGTATGCACAACATTTAATGAAATACATTTTATAAACAAATCAAACGGGGAAAAAGCGTCAACCAAATGACAAGTAACTCCGGGCTGACCTTTAAAAAGATTGTTTGAAACGGAGCCAGTGCTGTAGGCTCTTGAATGGGTGGGTTGTTGACAGCTCAGAAAGGCCTTGCAAATGAAAGGACTTGTTATCTTTAGTGGTAGTAAACCTAATATGAAAAATCTGCAAGCATGGAGCATAGAAAATAAAAAAGCAGCAATTGTGGTCAATCATTTGTTTAACAAAACATGTAGGAAAATATATGCTATTAAAACATGGGGAGAATTTGTATTTGCATTACGAATGCAAATAAGAAAGTGTTCAAATTTCTGCCAGACAAATAATAATGCAGGAAACCGATATGCGATGCTTTCAAGCCAACCCCTGTGAATGCAAAACAACAGATCATTGATTTTAACTTGCTAGAATATGAAATGGATCATTAAAGGTGAGAAAAGCTTACCTTTTATTCATCCAAAATGTAAATGTCACTAATGTCCTCTGGTGTTACTAAAAAGAAATGTATGCATTAAACATATTTTGTGCAATATACCATGTGCATTCATATTTTATATTCCTTTAATCAATAATTTAGAGTGAAAAAATTGACTTTGATGCTCTCAGGTTAAAAAGGAACTTCATTACTACAATTTTAAGTGATGTCAATAATTATACTTTTACGACCTCAACATCCTGTTAATTATTCAATGTCAGAGGTTTGATAGAAGAGTGCACATATACAGTACACTATATATAGAATTAATGTGACCACCTATATTAGCTCACATGTTTTTCAGTAAAAAAAAAATGTATATAAAGGAATATTCTTATTTCCAAGATGAAAACCTGTTGCACAGTAAATGGCAATGAATAATATGACTAAAACTAAATCTAATACAATACAGCAAGAAAAAAATAAAACAATTATACATTATACATTATATATTTATCTGCAGTCGAAAGGCTCCTTTTTTTATCTAGAAATAATAGTTGATTCATCGACCCTTATTTAAAAAAAAATTAATTAAATAGAATAGAACTGAATTGAATTTAAATAAATTAATAATAATAATAATAATAAAGCAATAATAAAGCAAAAATAAAATGAAATAAAAAAGAGATCACATGGAGGCCAGACAAAAAAAAAGTAATATAAAGGCATGTAAAAAAAACAAATAAAAAAAAAAACGTTAAATAATCTTTCTTATTTCCAATATGAAAACCTGTTGTTCAGTAATGACTAAATTACTAAAAGATAATATAATATAATAAAACAATATGAAAAAATTTAATTATCTGCAGTCGAAAGGCTCCTTTATTAAACATCTATAAATAATGACTCACTGACCCCTCAAAAAAAAAAAAAGTTTTAATAAATTAATAATAAAAATAATAAAATTCTTTTATCTCTTTAATTTAAAAATTGACATTCATGTGTCTTTGGGTAAGTTTATAGCTGTTGCACGCTGTGCCGCAAACTATGAAATAATTCTGTGTGCTGTTGTTGCATTCTTCACATCAAAAGCACTTTTAATAAGGCCATTATAAATACATCAGAAAAAATCTACTCTGATATTCAGCAAACAAGTCAATCCAGGATGACCACTATTCACTGCTCTTTTACAGGGGTATTGCGTCTGTTCAGACTGAGAGGGATATAATGAAGGCCAGTGTACTAGATTTCAGGTTCCCACTGTGTTCAAAGATGCCCGCCATATCAAAAGCACTTTTATAATGGAAATAAAGGTAATCTTTCCATTCCTTTGAAACAGAACTCAACCATTGGCTGGAAGCAAAGAAAACAGGAGATTTAAGGCTTAAAGGAGTGAATCAAACGGAAGAACGAAGCTCGAGGAGAGGTATGGTCTTCTTACAGGTCAGAACAATTGGCTGAAGAGGTGTTTGACATTGAAATGATTGCACAGTGTGTGGTTTTTGTGCGTGAGTGTGTTTTGATCAATGCCTGTGCTTCAGCCAAGCATGGTGTTTTGTGGAAATACTGTTAACAGAAGAGTCTTCTTCTACACGTTTGCTCTCAATGTCAGAAGCTCAAGCGTCGACTGCTGACAAACCCATAAGAGGGCCTTTTGATCCCAGACCTGGAGTGATGCACTTATCTCCTTTACCCAGCCAGAGCCGCTCTGAAGGCATGCAACACGCCTCATATTCTCATGATTTATTAAGGACCTGTGCTGGGCTGTACATAGACCTTGCCTACGGAGATCAAGTCTGCTCTGTGTATCCTTTTCTTGCTTTTTATCCACTTTCCTAATCTCCCTTTGTGTAGCGTAGCACGTGTTTGTACATTAGGCCATGGGGACCCTGTACCTCCATGCAGTTTCATTCCAATGCAATATTTATAAGAGGATGGTGGACACTGTGGATCTGTGCTCTCTAAAAGCATCTTCATGCAGCAAAGCCTCATGGGAAAGAGAAGTGTGACTTGAAACAATTCTAATAAAATAAGGGATGAAAAAACATCATCATAGGTATATGTATATGTATATACAACGGTCAAAAGTTTGGAATCATTGGGATTTTTTTTATGTTTTTGAAAAACATCTCATGTTCATGTTTTGATCATTTGATTAAAAAAACAGTAAAACAGTTCAATTGTGAAAAAACAGTTCTTTAAAATTGTAATAATTTTTAAAAATGGAATTTATTTTTTAGCATCATTGCTCCAGTCTTCAGTGTCACATGATCCTTCAGAAATCATTCTAATATGCTCATTTGCTGTTCAAGAAACATTTATTATTATTATCATCAGTGTTGAAAACATATTTTGCTACTATTTTTGTGGAAACTGTGACTTTTTTTCAGGAGTCTTTGATGAATAGAAAGTTCAAAGCAAAAAGCAGCAAAAAGTGTTTTTACCATTGATAATAATAAGAAATGTTTTTTTTCTGTACACAAAAATGTGTATATTAGAATACATTCTTAAGAAAATGTATAATTATAATTACATGTTATTATTATTATATTTATTATCAATCAAGTAATTTAAATTATATATATATATATATATAGTATAACAACCTTATTATAATAATAATAATAATTCTGTATTGTATAATTACTATTATTTAAGTCATTTGTTTCAAGAAAAATAATCATTTAAAATCAAATAAATTACATAATGTTACAAATATGTTATTGCAAAGGGATTATATTTGCTGAAAAAAGATCTAATATAAACACAATTCGAAGTTATTATATTGTGGCAGAAAGAAATGTTTAATCACTAGTTTATCCTTTCTAGAAAATAGGGGTTTGAACCCTCTTGTTTGGCCTACAGTGTCTCCAGGACAAACACTTAGTGTGCTTTGACCTCCGAGACATCATTGAAGAGTGTGTTTAAACAGCAATTCGATTTTAACAAAGCAGTACATTTGAGAAAGCAAACTAATAAAGTCTTAGAGAGGCACGATGTCGCTGGACACTTGGTGTTACACAATATCTTAAAGGCAAATTGTAATGTGTAATAATGTGTTTGTGGAGGGTTATTGTGATTCCAGGACCCTGCGGGGGTGATATGGGTTTATTGACTTCCTGTGATGTTTTCTTCTTGTCCCTCGGTTAATTGAGCAGGTTTGCTGTGCAGGAGAGCAGGTGTCCTCGCGAGGGTTAGAATTAGAGCCGATCACAGTCTACACAACATCTGCAACACACTGATGATGTTCATGCATTCTCTTATTAAAACCTCACTGCTCACAGCAGAGGAAGAAAAAAATGGTTCAACTCAGAGAGGCGCTGGCTGTAGATCTGTGAAGAGGAAATCATTCTTTTATCCACATAAAAACACGAAAAAAAAAAGTCGAATAGTGCCAATGAACATCGAAAGTCTCAAATGTCTCATATTTTACACAAACCCATTACGGCCAAAAGCACAAGGAAGAACAAAGAGTCCAGGACAGGTTACATTATATGTTGTTTATTAAAATAAAACAGGTCCAGAGTGGCAAGAGTATTGATTTTACTGCCAAAACATAATCTTGTTTTGCCATTGTGATTCTGATGTTGACATCAAGTAATGGTGTTTACCCCATGATCGGCTGATAGTCGCCATGACAACATACACCACAATTAGACGAGTATAATCCCACCTTCAAACATGTGCGTAGTTAATCACCGCAGCAGAGAGGAAGTGAAAGAAAAAGGCAAAAAGGGTTGAGTTCTCAGCCACAGTTCAAAACTAAAACTTTCTTTTTTCTTAGGAAAATACAATTATACAATGCAGCTGTGAGAACCCCAGCGACCCTGAAATTGCAGATTTGATACAGAGCTAAATATTTGGAAACCTGATGTGAAGTAACTCTTAATGGAGAGATAAATATAATTCCGTCTTTCTTTGTTTGTCAATGTGTGTTGACTGTCTTTATGAAGGTCATTCATTCTTTATTCAACCAATTCGTTTAAAACACTGATTCATTCAGGATCAAGACAAGTGAATAATTTGCTCAGCTGATTCGTTCAAAAACACTGATTCATTCAGGAACGAAACACCACTAATTTGTGTTGCTCTGAGGCACTCAATGTTCAATTCTCCACTGCCTTTCACACCAAGGACGATAACTATAACTGTAACGTTTTAATGATGAATGATAAAAACATTGACAGTGAATCAGAATCCACTTGACTTTTAAGAGCTTGGGCATATAAAGAGGCAAACGACATAACTGCAGCACTTATAAAAAGACAGAACATTAATGTCACCTGGTGTGGACTTGCTACTGCCAATACATACACAGCAAGCTGACATGAGCATGTCAGACTGTACAATATAGCGTACATGAATTAGTAGCAGATCTATACAGGTGGAGCTGGGGAAGGTGGAGGGCTTCTGGAAGTGCGCTGCACTGCTAAGGCAAACGCTAACCAAGTGTTTGAGGTTGAGCAGCGAGCTCATTGGCTACTGATACAGCAGGAACCAATCAGCTGTGCCCTATAGAGAAAGATATGATTGAAAGCAGGTTGAGCTAAGAACCAATTAGCCTGCGCCATCTAGAGTTTCATGACAGAACTTTGTATTTATCCTTTCTGTCAGGACCACTACCATCAAATACGATTGACAATTGGCATACAGTTAGGATTGACGGTATGGTTCTGCAGCCTAGCATGGATAAGAGCAGGGAGAGCAGCAATAACCCCCCTTGGGGTAAACAGAACAGAACCGACATGAAAGTTTGAAAATATATTTAATTCAAAATTTTAAAGTACAACATATTTCGAGAATTGATTCTGATTCAAGGGGAATCAGAATGCCAAATCCTGACTGGGCGAGAGGAGGAGCTGGGGATGGAGGAGGGTAATTAGCTCCTGAGAAACGCGATAGCTGCTGATAATACTGAAGGAGCTATGTATACGGTGATAGGCGTCGTATTCCTATAGGTAGATGTGGATCAGCTGATGCGAGCTTGACTAACGTGACCTGCCAGAACTGACGCTACGCTTGATTATCATTATAGTTATCATTATTATTGTTCTTGGTGTGAACAAGTCTTAACTAGTAATATATTGCCTAAAATTTATGTATTCAATGTGTATATCTTGTTTATAAAAGCAATATTTTTGTAAAAAAAAAAAAAAATGCTCAAGCATTGGGTAGAAAAATGAAGCAGACTCGGCTGCAAATTGCTTCTAAGCAGCAGAGTTCGCGAAACCACCTTCAGACTAACCAAACAAATCAAACTCTGCTAACAAATGGACTTGGGTGAGCAACACCAAAACCTCTAGTGTAAAAGAACCATTAGACATCTTTCGGATGAGAGGTCTTTCAGAGTAAATAAATAATTGGTGGCTCTGCCAACGAAGCATTTCGTAAACTGCTGTCAGTTTCACTCAAACACATTTCTGGCCTTAGCACCGGCTTTCCTCACGACAAAACAACAGAAAGGGAAAAAGAAAAGGCGAGCCCCCATTCCCCAAAAGCCCACCACAGACACCCATTTACTCTCCCCCTCTGCCGTGTTAACAGAAAAACTTCATTTGGCATGTATTGTTAAAATTTTTATTAATGGCAATTTGTGTCACTCTGACAGGCCTCTTCTGGAGAAAACATCCATGCCTTGTACAAATCTATCACTCAAGTTGTCAAAAAAATTTGTTCTCATGCAATATGGATAGGTTGTATGCTGGCAGAGATCGGGAGAGAGAGGAGGCAGGAGAGAGATGGGATCTGTGTTCGGAGACTTCTCCATAAAAGAGGTCATGCTGCTCATATCGGGAAACCTCAATCACAAACAAATGTTTTATTTAGAGTACTTAAGCGTTGTTTACTCGCTCTTTATCTGCCTTGCTTTCTTTCAATCTCTCCGCATCCATCTCTCATCCCCTGTTGCCTTTCAGTATGTTTTTAACCACCGGTGTCATATGAAAAAGATGATAAACTCATGTTGACAAAGCCCTCATCTATATTCTAGAGGAGATGAGGGATGAAAGCCATCTACAGTCAAATAAAGGAAATATCCTCATATTATTCTATTACTGTATCCATTACCTTAAATGCTATATTACTTCACTTTAAGGTTGTATATTTAAAAACTAGCTTCAGATTTGCATTCCTGAATTTGTAAGAAAACCATCAACTTCTACTTTGCTATAGAGCAAAGATTTCTGGGAAAATATAAAGGTTTGCATGTGTTTTGTTTTTTTTAATCATTTTTGATACTTCAAGCTTTTATGGCTCATACTGTATAATATAGGAGAATAAAGAGATCATAACTGAGGAGGAAAAAACACCCCAGTTTTATTCGGATGGGCAAACTGAGCAAAAATATGAGGTTGGTGCAGTTGCTGATATTTATATGACCAAAAAGTAAGATGAAATTCTGATCGCTTGTAATGTAAATCAATGAGATTTTTATAACAGTTTAACAGATCACTTAAAATGCATATGCATTTTAAGTAGTCTGTTATAAAAAATGTGTCTCAGAATAATGTCTTTAGATAGAGCTCTGCAATTTTTTTTTCAGCAAAATTGCAACGCAATAATGATCGGCATAAAGCAAAAGCCTGATGCATAACATGATATTTGTATAAAAAATAAAAATAAAAATGTATGTAAGGATAATAAAGTAAATCTAAGTTGTTTCAGTCCATTAAGTGTTCACAGAAAAAGGCCTGACCCAAAGGCCTTAGAAATGTGTGTGATACAATCTATGTACCAGAACTATGATACAATTCACTTTGTATGGTTAATTCCATTCAGTAAAACAATACGCAGCGATTACGAACCATAAACAGGTATTAACTTTCATAAGGGTCTTTTAATGTTTAAGTGTTTAAAGTATTAATTTAGCTTTTTACTCTCCTTCCTTTCATATAATTTTTCACTCCAAGTGGTTGACCAGCACTGACAAGAGTGACAACATGAATACCTGCTAAACAAAGGAGACACTTGTACAAGAAAATACAATGACAAACAATGGATTGTAATTATATGACATCAAGCACAAGCTTATGGGGCGAGAAGCAGAAATAGAAGCAGAGGTATTCACAGACACTCTCCTCTTCAGAAGAGGTCATTAATCATGGAAATGTGGCCGTGGTTATGCTCTCCTCTCGTGGAGTGACATATCGCTGCTCTTCCTGCTTTCTTTAATTGTGTCCGCTCTCCCTGCTGGGCCATTGGCTGCGGGGCTGATGGACAGAGGAGGCGGGGCTCTGGCGGGGTGCCGCTCAGAGAGTCCAAGCTTTTTCTTTCTTTCTGTGACCATAAACAGCATCCCCCATTAACAACACACATGCATAGCGGTGCAATAACACTCTCAGACAAAGGTGAAGGTCTAAGTGAGACACTCTCTCAACTCGATTCACTTTTGTTTTCACCAAATCCTCTACATATTTTTGTGACCTTGACCATGGGTGGAACACAAAAGCTATTTTACACATGACACTTTGTAAAACTCCAAACTCCAAATAAGCACCATAAATGTATTTTAACTCCTGTACTATATTACACATCTTCTGATCAGTTATACGACTGCATGATGTGGTGAACTAACCAAATTTTAAGTTGATATTCACTATAAACTTAGCATTTAGCTTAGACTCTTTCTCTCGTAATTATGACTTAGTATCTCATATATGTACAACATTTTATTAAGACCTCTTAATAAATTAAGACCTTATTAAGATTTGCCAAAGATATTTATTAATTTTTATTTTGTCTTATATTTATGTGGCATAAATGGGCTTCATACTTGACAGACATGGTTATTATAAAAATTGTAGTTAGTAACGCAATACATTCCGTAACATTTTAGGTAATATAATCTCGCTATACTTTTGGATTACTTTTGACTTTTGACGTTTATCACATTGAATTGAACATAATAATATTCTATCAATAAATTATGAATTATTTACTGACATTTTGTGAATAATATGTAATCATGTGATCAAGAAAATAGTAACTGTAGTCTGAATATGAGTATTTTTCTCGCAAGTACTTTTTTGGAATCTGATTACTTAATCTAGATTACATGTAATCAGTTACTAACCAGAACTGATAACATGACTATGAATTTTTGTTTCGCGGATCTATTCCTTAATCATTGCCAAGACACATTAAAAAATATATAAATAAAATTGAGACATACTTCGGTAGGCCTTATAGAAGATTTGACCTGATATATTTATGTGCACTAGCAACATGGACAGTCTATATGCACTGTAACACACATGAGAATCCAAAATCGATGACTGTGTCAATACAGTGTGTCTAAGTGCAGAATTAAAGGAGAGAGATACGGCAGGAGAGAAAGAGAGACACACACGTTCTTTGAGTTATTTACAAGCACATCCCACTGCTGCGATCAACGATCATTTTAACAGAGCATCATTTTAACAGTGACTGAAGTCCGTCTCCCAAAGCAGGGGTGGGGGGGGGCATCTTTACCCTTAGGGCAAAAAACATCATTAACATTATTATTGTTTGAATTCTCTTTTTTCCTTACTATTCTCCCTCCTTCTCTCCAGTAATTCAAAGGAGTCATATTTATATGCCCATCCTATTGAGTGTATAATTTCTATAGAGCTTGCATATGCAAATATGCAAGGGTTTCAAACAGCAGAAAACACATAGCCTATGTGCAATTATGTAAATTGTATTTTGTTATTCATGCAGTTATTCACTTGCATATTCGGTCATGCATTCATTTGTGGTATTAATGCCTAGTAGAGCTGTAACAGAGGGCTGTAGGGCTCTCTCCACAGGATCAGATGCTGAGACAATAGACTGATGCGCTCACGCCGCACAGAGAGCTGCTAACTTGACAGAGTCAGAAGGAAAATGTTGTCTTAAAAGTGACACAGGCTCACAACAGAGGAGGAAACAACAGAAAGACACACGGTTTCCTTTCTCTTATTATTACTTTCAGATGTCCACATCTGGCATTACACAGTGTTATTCTCAAAAATGTAAACAGTTTTTGGAGGAGGCACCTGCTGGTCCTCATAAAATGAGGAAAGAAATGTCTGTGCTGGATTGGATTTTTATTATTATTATTATTATTTGACCCCAAAAAACAAAAAAAAACATTTAAACTTTCCTTAAAAAATAAAAAAAAATCCGAAAATGCTATAGTACAAATACCAAGAAAGAATACATTTCTTTTCAGCACAAAGCACTTAAACTTCACTGGTTTTGTATCAATTGAAGGAAAACTTGACGTGTTCTAATCCTTTCTGCAATACAAATGGGTTTTAGTTCTTTCTTCACTTCACTGTGTCACTGTATTCCCTGTTCGCTCTCCCATCTGAGCAAGCCACAGCATGCTCTATGTTTGGCTAAACTGCGTAACAAATTCAAGAGAATAGCTACAGTCAAAGACACACCACAGACTCCCAGCAGAAAAATAATCTTTCATAATTTATGATTCCACATGGGCCCTGACATTGCAGCCTGCTAAAACCCAAGAACATCTCTAATATTGAACATGTAATGGCCTCCAAATTAATGTTAAAGTAATATGATGTTTTAATAAAGATAATATTTATCATTGTATAATAAAGCAGTGTAATTTTAGTATCACTGAGATCAGTTTTTATTTTAGTTAAAGTTTTGTTGTTGTGTATTTTTGTCATTTATGACTGTTTTCTTAAGTCTATATAGTTTTTATTCATTCAAGTTTTAGTTATTTTACTACATCGTTTTGACTTTTACTACTGACATTCTTTTTCAAAATTGCGAGATATAAACTTACAATTGTGAGTTATAAAGTCAGAATTGCACAATATAAACTCGCACTTATGAGATATAGCCGCAACTGTGAGAAAAACAGTCAGAATTGCTAGATATAAACTCGCAATTGCAAGAAAAAATTTCAGAATTACGAGATATTAAGTCCAATTCTGAGAGGAAATAAAATCAGCTCACAATTCTGACATTTTACTGCAACTCACAATTGCGTAGAAAAAAAGTCAGAATTGTAAGATAAAAAAAGTCGCAACTATCTTTTGAATTTTTTATTCAGTGGCAGAAACAAGATTCCATAGCTATAACACAACTTCAGAAATTTTGAAATACATTTTGAAATTATTTTCTGTGGTAATCACAAATATGCTTGTTTTGAACCCAGAACATTTCTTTTGCATGCTTTAACCTCTCTGACCATTCAATGTAGAAAATATTAATTACTATAGATTTAGTCTTGAAGTCACATACTATTTGCTAATACTGTTTGTAGCTATATTCATTATGTTAATCTACACCTAAACGTAAAATAAACATAAATTAAAGAAATCCATATGCATAGCTACAGTAAGTAAATGTCATTGGCAATTAAACTAAAAACAACACATTATCACAATGGCATACCATAGCCCTATTTATATTGATCAGTGTTATATGGGTCAGCAGACACTGTAATATATTTGCTCCATTTCTAAAAATGCTTCAGAGATTCTAACATAATGAAGCCGAGCACTGACCCATCAACTGCTGTGAGATTTCCAGTATAATATGAAGTAACGATGATGGAAAGAAAAGAATAGCATGATATTGTAAAGTATCAGATGATATTACTGACTGTCTAATATTGCTTATGCTCACATGGATATCTAAATTGTAATGACTCCATTCTGCAAGCTTAATGATGGCTGAGACCGCCTGTACTTCACTTATGGAATAGATTGAATTACTCCCTCTCTCTCCTTCTCTCACTCTCCAACACTCATCCACACATAAACACCCTTCTCACCTCGCTTAAGCACCACACAGTCATATAGATCATTTAATCTGAGAGATAATGACCAAGAGGGAGAAGTCGCAATGAGCTTGCGTTTCATTAGAACAATTTCTTTAATTGCGTCTCTCTCTATCTCATCCTTCTGTCCTACTTTGTGGAATCAGCAACAATGAGCAAAGGGTTCACACACGCACACTGGGTTTATTATTTAGAGTCTCAAGGATAGGGACACTTGGACTAAATTGCAATTTCCCTCGGTACGATGAAAGAAAGCTGAGGGTAAAGGATAAAGGGCATACTGAGTGCTCTACCTCAGAGATTTGGGGCAAGATGAACAGCTGAGAGTTTGGTTGTTTTCCACTGACAGGGTCCCAAATCGTACCGTCCAAATCCCTTGGACTTCAGAAAGTAACCATTGTAAATTGTCAAATTGTGAAAAGTACAATAGGTTACCCTGCTGCAAAAAGAAAAAAAAAAGAAAAAAAGAACTGGTTTAAGCTGGATGTAGCTGGTTAAGCTGGTCTCCCAGTCTGGCCAAGCTGGTGTTCAGCTAGTTTTAACTGGTTGGTCAGATGGTCTACCAGCCTGAGCATTTAAAGAAGTGACCAAAACCCCTCTAAACCCGTGACCAACCTGCTAAACCCGCTATGACCAGGCTGGAAGACCAGCTGAGTCCAGACAACCAGTTTTGTCTGATTTTAGCTGGTTTTTTTTGTTTTTAGCACCTGTTAGCATTATGCTAAGCTATTCATTAAACTGAAAACACAAAGAAAGAGAGGTCCATCTAAAATAAAACGATAGGCCATTATTTACAACTATCTTGCTATGGACTCATCAAAAGCATTGTGGCTTGCAATATCAAGAAGCTGTATTAAAGGGGTCATGAAGTGAGATTTTGACATATAAGAGGTTATCATTCAATAAGAATATCCTCTGCAGAACAACTCGTTGTGGAATGTGCCTCTTTATGACGTAATAGTGTGACGAAAGAGCGCCTCTGCAGAAGAAAATTAACGCCTACTTCAACATTGCAACTTTGGCCCCGCCCACTGGCGTGTTAGTGAGATGACAAGGACAGAAGAGCACAGGATCACTCACTGGACTAAAAATAGCATTACCTTCCAAAGGATCCTAATGCTATGAATGTGGTTATTTATTTTCAACAATGTGAATTTCTCAGTTGAGAATTATTTGTTTGTCAAGTACATTTCACTGTAAATCAGTCACAATTTCGGCGCAGGCTTTGCAAACAGACTTTTACGATATGGTCTCGACAGTAATGCGACAACATGTAAGTAACCATGGTAATTCTAATGCCTGATCTGTGACCAGTAATTAATGATTCATGTACAGTCAGATTTCCTTTGTTTATGTGTCAGTAAATCAAACCAGTCACTAAACGGTCAACTTCACATTGTTTCTCTTAGTAGGATGAAAATAATCTGCTATTTAAACTGTGATTAATATGCTCATCACTGCAACCTTTCATGCCACGATCGAAATATAATGCTATAACCAACACTTTTTACGATTAGTTAATCTTGAGAGCTGTAATAGTAAAAATTTGCTAAAAGTTTTCGAGAGAGTTCTACATGTAATACTTATTTCATATGCAAAGATGTTAGCCAATCACAGCAGTGGACGTTTACACTGAAGTCTCACAGCAGACACTCCCCTTCAAACAGAGCGTTCAAATCAGAGGGCTAAAATTAGGTTAGGAAAAATGGCTTTTATTTCTATATTTTGACAAATTTTTTATGTAAAAATCATACTAACATTATAAGTCCACCCCAGAAAACATAAAATAATAAAACAATGCAGTTCATGACCCATTTAAATTACTTTAGATGCTAAAATATCCTTATAAGAGTCATTGTTCAGCTCTCAAGTCAGTGAAAACATGGACTGGGAAGTCCACGGATCCTTGGGCTGAGCACCATTTCTATCTGTGAAAGAGACAGAGAGAGTGAAATAGAAGCTTGAAGCAATGCACACTTTTTACCAGAGTTACCTAATGTCCCAATAAAACTAGAAGAGTTATAAAGCCTTGTATAAACTTGCTGTTCCAGAGAGCATTCTGTACACACAGCGAAACTAAGCCACACACAAAACTAACCACATACAAATACACATGGAGATCATGATTAAATATGACCCGTTCTAAATTAACGGGTTGGTAAGGTTTAGGAAAAACAAATTGAAAGTTAAAACAATCCAGGAAAGTTTAAACCAGGACAAGTGACGGAATAGTCTTACCTCACCATGTTCAAAAGTCTTGAGCATCTTTTCTCCCTGTAGACACTTGACAGTTCACCCAAAAATAAAAATTCTGTAATTATTTAACCAGTAAGCTATTTTTGAAGAATTTGACATGGCTCTTTTTAATGCAACTACAATTGATAGTGACAATGTCTGTAAATAAAATAAAAAAGGCACTATTTAGTATTCTGAAGCCATATGATAGCTCTGAATGAGGAAAAGTAAGGAATTTGTTATTTATATTATTTATCTTTTGTGTTCCAGTTGAAAAATAACATCATACAAGTTTGGAACAGACATGAGACTGAATTTTCAGCTTGTGTACAATGTACAAAAACAGTAAATCTTCTTGTCTTTTGGCATATTTGAACAACAAGACAAGGCATTTTGCAGTGTCTACAGTAATCTTTTACTAATATCTTGAGTGAATCAGTTAATAAAAGTGAACTACATCATTATCCACAAAATTCAGTGGTTAACTGGCATGTATTCTCAGATAAATACATTAGCATCTTTTCTCCCCCATGCAGCTCCACAAGGTGAGTTCTTATCTTCCGCCTTCAAACTGTGACTGAACACTATTGATCTAGAGCATGTTGTCATTCAAATGATAATTAAGACTGGGTTACAGGTCAGGCTAAGATCCGTTTGAACATCTGGATGAGAGTTCCTCAAGGACAATGCAAGCAGCAGGACTTCTGAACCTCTCCAGGCCGTGGTCCATTATACAAATTATCTAATTAATTCCATCACTCCGATGCACGGCAGCTCACTGGCCACCAAACCAGGGAGAAAATACCGCTCAGGGAAACATGACACAGAAATGGAAATTTTCCTATAACATGTTTTTATTATTTTCATCTGTTGGTGAAATGTATGGAGCAGCATCAAGTCAATACAGACACCTACAATAATCAGTAGTCAATCTACAGTGAGGTTTGTCTGGAAACGATTCCAAGTTAGCTCTATTAAAAAAGAAGAATGACTAATAACAAAGTTTATTTGTATGAGATAATTGTGTCAGAACTCAAATTCGCTAAAAAAAAATTAATAAAATGACTGATTGCAACTTTGCATAGTATAGTAAATTTTGCTGTTCCATGATGAAAATAACATTGTTCAAATATGTAATATACATAAGCAAACCCACTTCTCTTCAAGATTATCCCAACATATCCTACAAAATGCAAAAAAAAGAAAAAAAAAAGGAAATATAAATGGACATATTTCATTAACATTGAATAAATACATTTTAAATGCACATGCTTAACTTCCATCTAAATTAGACCTATATCTTTAAAAAAGATTATCGAATAATAAATAAACATTCAGAAATTGAAATGTGAACTAAAGTTGAATGTAGTCAAAGAAAGGGGAAAAAACACTGCAACCTATTTTGCAAATTTACCAGGTCCTGATAAGCATTAAAGCACGTCTGTGGAAGGGAAAAATAAACTAGTATTTGCAGGTGACGGTTGCCAAATAGAGATAGTTGCCTTTATATGCATGTCTGTGTGTCAAGTGTGGGCTGTAGACAGTGGCGGAAAGGTCTTATCAGACTTTACTGTGAACATATTGTTTGCATGTTATGATGTAAATGAACAAACTAAACTGTTTTTGATCCCAGCATGCAAATACACACGTCTGATGTAAATGAGAGCACCTGGGGAGCAGACGGACAAACAATGCAAATATTGCCCTCTTGTGGCTCCCCTGCTGCCAAATGCAATGTGCACAATCCCACTGTCATACCCTGTATCATCTTTTTTTTCCCTGAGAACAGCATGATATGTAACTGTTTAAAAGTTTTCTGCCAATTTTACTAACCATTATGATGTGGTCACCATCATATTAATACACTTGAAATTGTACTTTTGGAGTTACTATGCTAAAACCAGTATTTCAGTATTTTTTTGTTTCTTTTTGAAATTTAAAGCACAATTCTTTTTGTATTAAAGTACCTCAAATACCTGATGGATTGTGATTAAAAAAGGGGTCACGGTTCTGTTCTGATAGGGTAGGTTACAGCAGAGAAAAAACTATGCAAAATTTAAAAATGCAAACATTTGTGCATAATTAGGATAGCACAATAAATAATCTTGTCAATTTATGAGAGCAAATAGCAACCAAATTATGAAAGCGAGTGAGTTGACATGTACTACTACTGTATAAATGGAAACATTATATATACACACACACACACAAATTAAATAAACAGTGCTTTCAGGTTTTTCACGTAGGTCTAACAGTACAAAAATGTAATAAAGTACGCAAATGTAAAATAACACTAGATAGTCTTCACTGTATAACTTAAACATCCTTATCAATTAATCCTTATTAAAGTTACAAAAGTTATTCAGTCAAGAGCAGTGAGTGATTTTGTATTTGTCCTTTGTTGTTTGATTAGCATTAAACACAGGCAGCAGCAGGAATATTAGGCTGCTGTCACTTTAAGAGCGAATGCACAGATCTAATATACTGATACTGTACATATGCGTTTACTTTCTCAACTGTTTACGTTCACTTAAGACATAACCGACTTTGTTTACTAGGATACTCGCTATTTTTTGACATAATTTTGAATGTCCGCTCAAATGCAAGAAGACGTGAAAGAGAGCTCAGTTTAGCATTCGAAATGAGCTCCCTTTCACGTATCCTCGAGCTTGAATATTTAAAAGGCATAAACTTTCATGACGATGGACCACTGGCCCGTCAACTGTCCCGAGTGAACTTGTGTTCATGGTCATGCATTGTTAGAACTTAGAAGTTACCGGCCAACTGATGAGTGACACTGTTTCATATACTCGCCAATGCAGATTTTATATATATATATATATATATATATATATATATATATATATATATATATATATATATTATACAATTAATTAATATAGCAAAGCCAGTTGAGATCCACTGTGTTAAGTGAAAAGTAACTAAAGAAACTGAAATAACATTAAACTTATGAATTTAGTCCAACCTTGCCCTCTTGCAATGTCACTGGTAATTTATTTGTAGCTTAATACTGATGGACAAAGGTCTCCATTTCAGCTCGGAGACACTGAAACAGGTTTATCTATGCGGGTTATTAACCTTGACCCACTGCAAATACGCTGCACTTCCAGGGGCCTCCGGTCCCATGCCATACATTTTTATGCCCTTAAGAAGTTCGCCCCTGCAACAGCTACAGTACAGGCTGTCCCATCGCTCAAAGCGCTTTAAACTCATCTTAATTGTCACATGGGAGCCGGCGACGGGCACCTTAATTGATCTGACCTTTAGCTGCGCTTTTTAATTTCCAATCCGCCTTTCATTGTTCCATCTGCCACTTTTAAAACGACATCTGGTTAACTGTACTTTACCGGGTGATATCTGTTCGGTTATTTTTAAAACGTAATGTATGCTTCAACAGATGTTAGTTTTTATAGACTAGGAGTAAAACTGTGCTCAGATATATTCGCAGTGTCTGCAATAGTTCCCCCAGCAATTCAAATATTGACACCAGGAATTACAAGCCTCTTGGCCGCCAGTGAACTCCACTATTATGTGGAGGCTTCTTATTTTGCAGCCTATTAGCAAACATCAATTCAAGCTGTATTTTCTCTCATCATATGGCATAAATAAAACATAAGCCTGCAGTTTATAAAACGATAAACATTATTTTGCAGCGGAGGACTCATTTTTACAAATATGACTGCTGTCAGCAATAAAAGAAGACAATTTGCTTGAATAAAAGACACATACAGATGCCGTTGGAGAAAAGATTAAAATATGCTTACTGTAAAACAATTGTGTTGTCTATTGGAAGGTCATACGGCAGCATATCATAATGGGGGCCAGTCATGTACAGTTAAGTCCTAGAGGCGTTCCAAGGATTATTGTTGTGAATGTATAAATAAGCCTTACTGCCTTAAAGCTTTTTCATATTTTGGCGCACTACTGTAAATAAGATGTAACTACCATCACATCTCTAAATAACATCTCTTCAAACGATTATCTTCAGTGGTCACACGGTTACATTATATGATTTTCCTTTATACAGAATTTTTATTTATTTATTATTATCTGTAGTAATATTTTGGTTTGTGGTCTAAAAAATGTGTCCATTTTTAATGGTCTGGCCAGTGAAAATATTGGCAGTGCAAGAAAAAAAAATACATTAGCAATAAATAGTTTTGATGCAACACAATTAGTTGCCTTTGATTAGTAGTAACGTATAATGTATCATTTTTACAAGTGAAATTCCACAACACAAATAACCTTTCAGCATGTCAGATATTAAAACGAATCTCACTATCTCTATAATGAAACCACACAAGTGAAGAGATGAAAAGCCAGTGCCTGAGTTCCACAAACTCTCTTTCACATTCCACACGACAACTTGTCGATTTTTACATCCCTGCTTGAGAACTTAATTGTCTGCCTTTACATTTTCCAATAGATAAATTTCCTAAAGCATTATATTATCACGGAGATGACTGTACCTTCAGGGGTGTTAAATTAATGGCATATAATTGACTAATTAAATGCTTATTGATTAGCAAGTTCCTAGGTGATGAGGATGCAGGAAATGGCTACTTTTACGCATGAAAAAGTGGCCATTTTATTCCAGTCTCCATCCCAGGAGTACCGGAGGCCATGGACAACAGATTTTGTGTGAAGAACGGAGACCTTTTGACATCAGTTTGGTTTTCTCATATTTAGATTAAAAAATATTTCACCCAAAAATAAAAATTGTCAGCATTTACTCACCATCATGTTGTCCCAAACACTTTTCACTTTGGAACACAAAGGAAAAATAATGAAATTACAATGAATGAGGCAGTGTTGGGGAAAGTTACTTTCAAAACTAATGTGTTACAATATTGCTTTACTTCCTAAAAAAGTAACAAATTATGTTACTTAGTTACTTTTTATGGAAAGTAATGCATTGCGCTACTTTTGCGTTACTTTTTCCTCACCTGGGTGGGGTTTGCTTGTTTGTTTTTAATACCAAAAAACAAGTGAAGTGAATAAGCATCAGGCTGAAGGAAATGCATATTCATGCCTCAGATAATTTGTTGTAAATGTAAAAGTAATTTGTTACTTTACTCGCTACTTGAAAAAGTAATGTAATGACATAACTCAAGTTAACTCACACAGTAACTAACGCATTACATGAGTGACTTAACAAAATTTAAGGTCATCATTTACTGATAATCCTCCTTCGAGTGAACTGTTAACCAGATCATTAAGTCATGACAAGTTGAGTCCCATCAACAGGGCAAATATTTTAATAGATATTTTAAGATAGGCCAGAGCAAGTTGCTTTCGGTTAAAACCGCTCAAACATGCATTTTAGTCTGGGACTAGGCTTAAGCCTCGTCTCTGAAACCAGGGGTTAATGTTCTACTTTTCACAAGACTCTCACACAAAAGACATGATGATCAGAAAATGACAATTTTCATTTTTGTGTGAACTATTACTATAATCTGAAAAACATCTTTCTGTACTATATTAGACTTGGGATGTTACTATCTACAAATTGCAACGCGGTATTGGTCATGGCCTCTTTTCCCTGACATAAATGTAAATACAGAACAGGTTAATTCCCTACGAGGTCCGTGTGTTTGTGTGTGTTTGTATTTTAGAGCAGAGAGACTTTGACATGTTTCCTTGCTCAAGGTCAGAACAGCAGCACTCTCCAGCCACTGATGGACACACGTGGTCCCTCCAGAGCGCGTTTGCTTGTGTGCGTGTTCACCCCAGAACATCTGTTCACCACCAGCCCTGACCGCTCTGATCTGACACCACCCTCGGCTTGATCGTACCACCCAATTCCCTCTCCGGGGCCAGATGGCGGCCTGCTCCCTCCTTCATACCCCTTCTAGCTCTCTCCTTCCCTTTCTCTCTCTTACCGGAGCTGCTTCTGCAATACCCGTTCAGCCACCCGCCCCACAGGTATCGCCCCAGGCTCGGGCCCTGCCACTCACTGTTGACCAGCCTCTGGTGGCTTCATTGGTCCCTCCTGTCAAAAGACAAATTGTTCGACAGCCTGAGCTTTTATGAATTCAGCCCTGAGGTCTAGGGCTCGGGAAAATAGGTTAAGGAAAATCCTTGGCCCGAGCTATCCAACTTTGAGTGGGAAGTCGAGGTTTTCAGAAAAGTTGAGTTTAAGCAGGTAGAAGTCAACAATGAAAGCTGAAGTTAATCCCTTTAATTTGGCTACTAAATGTGCCACAAGAACAGCGAGTCACCATGTCAAATGCTGGGGGAACTATTGCAGACACTGCGAATATATTTGAGCACAGTTTTGCTCCTAGTCTACTAACATCTGTTGAAGCATACATTACGTTCTAAAAATAAAGTCAAATCAATCAAATCAATTGTGTTTTCAGGAGCTTTCAGCAGTGGGTGAAATAAAACATATTGGTGGGAATTCAATAACAAAGGTTTTAGTTGAATGTCTGAATGCTCTGTTTGCATTGAAATATCCAATCTGATAAAAGAATTTAGCAAATAAGATAACAGCTCAATCATGGGCAAAGATTTTGTGCTAGATGTAAATTTCACAAACTTTACAGGGAAACCAATGTAATGGCAACTTGATTGTATACACAAGTTTAAAGCTATAATCTTCTCCATCACTGGATGTGATCAACAGAGAAAGGCACAAAAACATATTTTTAATACATTTCTCTTTACCGCCCGCTTTCCACAGGCTTAAAAAGTACACATTTACAAAAATAACAATAACAATGAATGGCGAAGCCAACGAATGGCAAATTTATATATGGTGCAGTGCTATTTCTGTGTATATTAGATGGGACTGCAGGTACTGTATTTAGTGAAAAGTGAAACAAATTCACTTAACGGTTGTGCCACTTTTGGTATTCAAGCGCAAACTTAGGATGTTCACACTTGTAGTTTGTTCCTAGTTTGGTCCTATATTTTGCGCGTGTTGGGCTAAATGTGCTCGCTGTACATGGCGTTTTTTTAACCAGCTGAAAACTCACGAAGAGCTTATAAAAGGGACGGTGGTTCCGATGCCTGTACTGGACTGTAATGGACAACATAGCTCCTATGACAAGAAGAACCATGTATGCTTGAGCATTCTGTCCATTTTAGGGTCTCATTTTGACATAACATCCCTATTTTTGGGTTGTTTATATATCTTGGTCCATGTTGCATTCATATTTCAGCCGAACCACACCAGAGTGCGTTCGGAAGCGAACAATGGTGGGTCTTGGTCTACTTGTTTGGTGCGCACCAAAGTTTGCACTTATTCTTATTCTTTTTTTATTTTTTTATTTTTATTTAATCGAACCAAACCTGCCAAGTGTAAACACAACCTCAAACACCAAAAGTGGTACAACAGTGAATTTGTCCCATTACTGGAGAAGAACCAGTCTACTACTGAAGAAATGCACCTTAAAAATATATCTGCAATATTCACAAAATTAGTCATAAACAAGCAAATAAAAGATTTGCAAAATCATCAACTTAATTTAACACTTGCAATACAATTTTAATCATCATTAGAGTTCTCAGTTTGTGGTTGCCGTCTACAACAAGAAATGACTCTTGATGAATCACCTATAGCCAGTGAACATCCAGACGCAACCACAGGGAGAAAGTCTGATTTCTGTTGAAATTCCAGATTGCACTAATTAAAACCTTTCTTCACTGCAAAGAGGAAGACGCACACTTCTTGAGCACTCAATAGCTCAAAGGATTTCTTCCTGACCTGAGCTTTCAGGTATGCGGACAGACCGCCAAACCCACGCAAAAGATTTTAATTCTGGATCTCAATAGCGGAGTAACCCAAAAACACACACAGTTCCTATGCAAGCAGCCTGTGCGCTAGGTGCTTTCCGGAAGTACACATGTAGCCAAAGGCATTCAAAAAGCTGAGGGAATTTTGGTCCAATGCCCTCTTTTAAATGCTCTGCTAACCACAGATGAGGCACAAAAAAAGAGAGAGGATCATTAAGTGGCAACAACATGAATCTTTTTTAATTACTCATCCCTGCCTTAGTCGTTAACGAGAGGGGGAGACTCCACTGATAATCCGTGTAATTGGACAATGGGCCTCTCTCATTCAATTATTGACCACTGGCTCTGTTAGTGCACTGATATCTTACTTTGCTTGTTAAGACCACGGGACGGTTTAATCTACTGTAAGGACTATATATCTTTATTTCACCTATATAGACACAGCACACTGGTTCACTGTACACATATGCAGTAAATAGAGTATGCGTATGAGTCGATAAATTCCTTGCGTTACATGTATGGTGAAATAACCAATAACATCCACAAATAGCACACATGATAAAACTAATTCACAAAGGGGCAATTTGAATTAAATCTTGCACTGATGCAACTCAAATGCATTGATGGTTTCATTGGCAATGCAGAGCCAATGTTAATTAACCCTGTACTTACAAAATCCACACCTTCAGCTACAGCCATACTCATAACTATTCCCAAATATGACCGTTTTAATTGCTACAATTAATGCACTCGAATGAATATTTCCCTGGCAAAAAAATAGTCATTTTCAAATCATTCCACATAAATACAGATAAATACACTAATGTTCCTTTGGAAGTCAATGTGGCATGAAAATGATTCCAGTCTGCCTCAGCAGAGAAAGAGGAATATGGTTTTGGTTAATGAAAGCCTTCCCTTACAAACACTTTATGAAAAAGGCTTACATTTAGGTCGATGATGCATTTGTATGCTATACACAAATACCTTTTCAGCTAGAAAAGAATCATCCCTAAATTATACCGTTTTCTTTTAGCACACACCATTTGTGAATTTTAAAGCACTAAGACGATGTATCTGGAACAATAGGTGACCATTTATGTGGATCATCAATGCACTGCTTTAGGGCCACATCAACAAGCTCTGTTCTTTGCAAAGACAAAAGAGTATTTTTTCTAGAAACCGTAGAATGTAAGAATACAAAACCTGTCTTTAAAACTAAAATAAGATATAAGATGTAAAAGGCAATTTATTGATTTTAACAATGCAATAGGCTCAAATAATGTATCTAGTAAAAGCTATTCTCGGAGCACAGCGTAATCAACAGATTGTTAGACATGCATTTTCTGGGCCTATGACAACGCCTGATATATGGGGTCGATGAGAGTGTTCCTAATCCATCCATTGCTACAATTTATTAACTTATTATAATTGTATACACAAACATTGTAGTGATTTAGGTGACACAGTGGAAAGATGAAATCCGTTTATATTAAAAGGGGTGCTCACCCCTGAAACACAGAGCTGGCAACACCTTTCAACGGCTGCTTTTAACAACATGGTTATTGTTTTATTGATCAGGATTTTATTACATATTTGACACCCGTGTTATGTGTTAATCGAACGGCGTATAATTTTCTGACACATATTTTACGAGATTACGACCGCAATTAATTTAATAACCATTATTTTTTTGCACTTTTCTGTCTGAGCGTGGTTTGTGCTGGAGTGGACCGTTTGTCTTGTGGGTATTGTCAGTCATGTGCGCGCTCTCTCGGCGGGATAGTGCATGACCTGAACGGAAGGGACGGAAATGGCCGACGGTGCACGGATCACAAACTCACCTCTACTCCTCTGTTCCCTGCTCAGCCTCCAATCCTTTTGTTCCAGGGAGTGATATCACTATTAGTGGGGCCATTCATTGACGAATAATTCCACCGCTCTACACTTAAACGTTCCCATTTTATGGGAAAATTATACGACTGCAAAAGCTTTGCACTTGTATACTTTGGTAATGTCACATTTTTCAGCGAAGGACGAGTTAACCTATAGGATGAAAAAAGAAAATTTGTCACAAGAGCAAAAAGTAGCATCGATGAAATTAATTACAGCACTTTTCTTGCACCTGTGCTACAGTTATTGAAAACTAACACACAATATCAGTTCTGAAAACTGTGTGCTGGAGTAGAAATAAAGCAAAAAACTGAATTCACACAAAACAAGAGACGAATCAGCATGTGCTCTCATGTATATCTCAAGAGTACATTTGCTGAAGGTGGCAAAAACTGTATCAGAACTATTAATTAATTTGTTCATCTCATTCTCCATAATTGAAAGATCTTATTAGCCCAGATAATAAAGGCTCTGATAACTCTCCCACCTGAACATACAGACGGAACTCTGTGGACCTCATACTCTTAAGTGGCCTTGTCAGCAAATGTATTATTTGGCACAGAGCAATAGCTAAGAACAGTTTGTCAAACTCATTTTCTGTCTTTTTGAAATATTCACAGCGACTATGCTGTGCAATAACCAGCTTCAAGACCTTGAGTGCCCAAAGGTCTTTTCGAACAACTGTAGAATAATTGTTCTTCACAGGCATTTGAAGTCCAAATTGCTTAATAATCATAAATTTAAAGTCAAAATATGGTAGTATAAATAAAGGCAGAGTCCATGTACATTAGATGCCACTGGGCATATTATTCACTCAACAAAGGCATTTGTAGTCATAAATCTGTCACATCTCCAAAATTAAAATCTGAATGTTACTGCAAATCTAACATAACATTTCCTCTATCTTGCCACAATGCTAAATGTAATTAGTAAATAAAGACTACTATGAGTGAGGTATTCTCAGTGTGATTTTAAGGTTGGCATAAAACGGAAGTTGCAATAGTTTTTTCTTCCCAATATATTGTAACGTATAGGCCTATCCAAGTGAAAAGGCTTCTCGAACAAAAAGAAAAATGTAGACCGAAACTTTATTTTGTCCATCGGGAATTGATTGGATCATTGTGATTTGCTATTGCTATGATCTCATGTGAGTGACAGATTTGTTCAGCCCTCGCGCCAGTAATCATGTCATCCGAGGAAAGATGTCGCTGCAAGAGCAAGGGGAAGTTATTTTGATTAAAGATTATGAGGGCACATGAATTTGAAAAAAAAAAAAATTATGATGTGCATGGATAAATACTGCAATATGCCATAAAAAACTAAAATTGTCCATTTTGATTTCATGGTAAACACAATGTGTTTAAACGTATTCCACAGATTTTTTCCCCCCAATATCCCCATAAAATGTGTAAAAAGTTTGCAGACTCTGCCTGGTCCTGAATATTTGTACAGAATAGGCTGAATGGCATCATGACCTCCTCTTACTCCCATATCAGTTTGAACATTTGACAACAAGCAAGCAGTTGGTTACACTGCACTGTTAAAATCATTTAATGAACAATTTGGCACATAGGCGCCACCATTAAAAGCACATTTGAGCACAACAGTCCAAGGTAAGACATCAAACAGACCCAGGAACACAATAAAACACTCACTATTGGAAAACGCCAATCAATGAATACCAGCTGTTGTGAACGTTTACATTGCACTAGAGGGTCTTTTACTCTGTTTTGTAGTTGTGGTATTCAGTCTACCTTGAGCGATGAGTATTTGAGACATATCACATTAAAAGATACAGGGGGATATGCTTCAGATTTGTCCCAATTAACCTTGTAATAAGATGTATCAAAGGCCTTATTAATGATGGTAATGAGAGAGATGAATTGACAGTGTTTAAAAACAGTGCTGTGTGAAGATAAGCCTGCAGCACTAGTAGACAGAGGGAGACCAGACTCATGAAAATGTAGGACAAAAGAGATCCTTACAAGCAAGGACACACACACATATAGATAGAGAGAGAAAATACAAGGCTAGCATTGTGTTACCCTTGACTCTTAAAGTATATATGAATCAAGGAGCTTATTATCTGGTTGACACCATAAAAGAGTTGTTCCCTCCTCAGCACTACTTAGGGCTCACCTCATAATGTGCCTGCGCTTAAACCCAATCATAATCCGTCTTACGCAATAACAACAAGACAATACTTTACTGAGAATGTCTGATGTCATATCATAATTGCACTAATGGTAAAAGCTCTCGTTGCAAAAAAAAAAATCAAATGTGCATTTTAATTCGTATGGTCAAATGTTTTCTGCTGATGACTGGCGTAGTATTTCTTTCATCAAAAAAGAACAGAAATGCCATAATGAAGACAAGAAAAAAAAAAAAGAAGAATATATGGAATTTGGATTATGGAAGTCCAATAATATAAAAATAAGTTAAAAAAGAAAATGTGACTGCAAAGTGTCTAAGCAGGTTAATATAATCTGCTCCTCAGACTGGAATATCTATATTCTACTAGAATATCCATTTAGTGCCAAGACAATATTGCCAGGAATATCAATAATTCAAAAATATTCATCAAAGATGATCATTTTGACTTTGACATCTAATTAAATAAAAAACAGAGAGTCAAATAGTCTGCCTTCAACCAATGTGGGGCTATCAGTTAATAGAAAAAAAAATCTATTTAGTCATTTACTGGGTTGAATAACTTCAAGGGTTTTCCGATCCCCTCTTGGATCACCCTGGGAATTCCCAAGTGAAGCCATCGCCTTAGGAAACCTTCACTTTCTTTGTTTGAGAGAGAATCCCCAAAAGATTTAAGTCATATACTGTTTAACTTCACCAAATCCAATTTCCTCCTTTTCTCATATTCCTGCTATATTTTGCAGTATTGTGAGGTCATTTATCTGTAGTCTTAATTGGAAATTCTGATATCTATTTTGATTGTCCTTGGGAGGGATATTTCTTTGTCATTTTCACTGGAATATGCTGGTATGATGGCCTGGTCAAGTAGCTGTCCTCACGATAGAAGCTGACAAAACCGAATAATACAAGGGAGATTTATTGGCATTATTAGCAGCCTGATGTCATCATAACCTTGTTTTAAAATTGAAGAATTATCCGTGTTAGATACAACTGTCAAGAACAACTAGAAACTTAAAACTGAAGTGTGGAATTTAAACTTGTTCAGATATTTCTCTTTTGCATTTTGTGATGCAAATGCTGCAGAAATTACACTCTTCAGCTTTAAAAATCCTTCAAGTCTCGTTCATTTTGCTCAAATCAATCCATGAGAGTCTTAAGTATGAGTCTATCAGTCATTCTGTTTCAACTCATCCATCAAGATGTAAATCTTGGAGCTCAGTGTCTGTGTATGGGGGATGGGAAGCTATATTTATCATTCAATTTAAAGCAGCAAGATTTTTCTCCTTTTATACAAATGAATTAATCTATTTTTGTCATTACGCATAATGTATTTCATTACTGGAGGATAAAAGAGGGGTTAACTCATAAATAATTTAGAGGAAGGGAATCAGGTTGCAGTATAATTAATTATCAACTGGATTTAGAATATGACTCCATGGAAGATCATTTTATCTGTCTTTGTCTCAAGGTAAGAAGGAAATATTATGTATTATGAGCAATATTCCAACATACAATGTAAAATGTATGCAAAAAAGCAAACAAATAGACACCTATGCATTGCATGTTGTCCTCATGATATATGGCAAAGGTACGCTGTAGTTGTGTGCGAAATCACCCCCTATACCTTCATTCACTATTCCCAACATCATTCGGCACGACCCTCACAGTGCATTATGGGTATTCTTTAGTCGTTGAGTGTACATCAGTTGTACACTCGTTATTGTGGTGCAATTATGGGATTGAAAGAGTGCACTCCATAACGTCCACTATGGTTACGGACACCACTACAAATTGCTGTCCCCTCAAATAAGGGTAGAGGGGTGATTTCAGACACAGCCTATTGAACTTTTGGCCCTCTAATGGTTAAAAAACAAAACTGCATACATTTTGGTTGTGCGTCGGCACTGCGTGTATGACCCTTCACAATAGATCATGCCTTACAATAACTCTGTTAGAGAGCTACACACAGTATGGCAATTTATGTTCAATGGCTTACTCACCTGTTGAGTAATAAAAACGCGTCGATCCGAAAAGCCAAGCCAATGTTGATTCTCGTTTTATTACGAGCTCTGTCACATTCTCTTTTTGCCAGCAGACTCTCCTCGGTTTTGCATTTCTTTAAAACCGGTGATTCCCCGGAGGTTTGAGATTTAACATGCTCCATCCTGTCTAAAAGAGAAACACTTACTGTATAATAGGCTTAATATAGTGAATCAGGGTAAGACAAAAACACATTTTGAAAGGATTACATTTTTGAAGAATAAAAAAAAAAACGTACATTTTGTACCTTTAAAGATAGCACATAGTCAGCACCTGATTTGACAAGACATCTGGTATAGTCAAGCATTCTTATTTTATTTTCAATTAGCAGACCTCTTTTTCTGTAAACATAATATGCAAACAAAACTGATTAAAACTGCATATAATTGCATGCTGGCCTTGGATGATATATAGCTTTAAAATCTCGCAAAGTTTGGTATCAAATCTTAAGTTATTAAGATTGCAATCCTTCAAAGTGATGTTATGCAGTTTTTTATGCATTATGTTTTTTTGGGAAATGAAACATGCATTGTACTGAACCTACAGCATTTGATTCATGTGTTTTTTTTCCCTAGGTGGGTAAGGAATTGGCTTGTTAGCATCAACAATTAGTTCCTGCTGGTAGATACTATAACTGCGCCTTTATGATAGCAAAATATTTGATTTCCTTTTTTCAAAAGTAGCTGAGTAATCTTAAAAAAAAAATTCTCAATCAATTTAATTGCATTATAGTTGATGTTTTACCAGTGGCTGACTATTTCAGATGCCCCTTAAAAGTATGAAATTATCTAATTATATTTTTGAACCCATGTCTACCACTTTAGATGAGGGATCAGCTACAGTACATAACAAACAGGCATTTCATTATCATTGGCACAAAGCAACATATTGTAATGATGGAATCCTAGTGATCTTAACATAACCAGCTTAATCTGCATCCTGCCTGTTGTATCCAACCTGTAATATTCTTCACATGTAACCAGCAGCACTCACTGTTGAAGAAGGCATCTGGCTTAGTCCAAACCCACAAACATACCCACATCTTAATTTTTCAATTAGCAGGCCCCTTGTTCTCTAAACATATGCAAACACAGCGGGGCATCCTTTAAAATGCAACTCTAATCTGCAGGCTAGTTAGAGTAAATTGGCAGGCTTGTAAACCTTGAGAAATCTGAATAGAGCTCATTATCAGTTTATCTCTGCTGACTGGCTTTCATATGAGGAGCATGTGTTGTAAGCTGAACTAGATTGTTTTGTGTGAACACGGGTATGTGTAGACATGTTTGTGTGCAAAGAAAAAGCTACTGAACCTCAGTGCAGTAGTGCTACAGGCTACAGCATAAGGCTCTGAATAAAAAAAAATATATAAAAAAAATTATTGTGAAACTGTGTGAATAATGCTGGAAGTAGCAAGTACATTCATAATTGGGTTTCCTCAACTTCTGACACTTTTATGTCCCAAGGGGTGATTTTTATTAACACTTACAATTTTTTTTTTTTTTTTTTTTTTTTTTATATATCCAGTTCACATTAAAACTGTCTTGGAAAGATTTGATCATGCCTTGATTATTCATTTTTCCAATGCAGTTTAGTAGGCCTACATATAGATTGTATATCATTTATCCCAGACTAAGACTTTCAATATGAAAATCAATCAAACATGTCTAAATTTTAAAGACTATGACCATTTAAACAAGTAAAAAAGCCTAATATTTAATATACATTGCAATATGTATTGTGTGAAATGTATGAGGATGTTTCAAAAGTGCCTTTTTTTTCTCAACTGTCCAATTGTTGTCATTTCCCCCATAAACAATTTTGCACGTAATTTCACTGAAAAGCATTCAGTTTAGCATCAAGGTAAACAGAACCTGCAAACAAATGATTTTTAATGTGCATAATTTCCAATCAAGCTTTTGTTAAATATAAAAAAACTTGAAAATAGCTTATTGAAAATAACTGAAAATATTGTTTAATTGTATTTAACAGAGATATACAGTATAGCTATTACATTTTCTTTAGCAAGACAAAAGAGTTGGACATTTTATAAAAAAAAAAAAAAAACTTTAACCAGGCTGTTAACGTTAGATATGCTAGTTTACATGCAAAATGCATATAAACACCCAATTGAGAAAAAAAGTGGGACACCTCAGCATCAAATATGCATCTTAAGGCGTGTTTGAACATTGATAGCGAGATCTAGCTAACATTAATCATATTTGAATGAAAAACGTGAGAAAGCGTGTCCTTACCTTGAGTTTTTGTTGTCAAACGTCACGACCATAGCACGACGTCATCGGTGGACTTGGGTTGGGTGTGTCACACATGTCA
The DNA here is from genome assembly GCF_951802725.1 of Rutilus rutilus. Classification (NCBI taxonomy): domain Eukaryota; kingdom Metazoa; phylum Chordata; class Actinopteri; order Cypriniformes; family Leuciscidae; genus Rutilus; species Rutilus rutilus. The sequence continues at coordinate 32,814,302 of NC_140217.1, read as the reverse complement.
ATCAAAGTTGATGCTCACTTTAAACCAGCAGTGACGACTAGCGGGAGAGTGAGAGAAACGAAACCCTTTGCTTTTGACGGCAGTATACTTTTGTAATTTTAAATCTCAGTAACTTTCTTATTATCTATTTAAGTGAAATACCTAGACGTGTGTAGCTTTAACTGCTTAAATGCGCATGCGATTATTTTTGTGTTGCTGAAGGCGTGTCGCGCATTATGCTTAGAGCTCTCATGTGATGCATTTATATTGTCTTCACTAAGAAAGATTATATCAATGGTAAGTTTTCATACACAGTTTTAACAGTGTCTTGGTGGGGGGGTGGGGGGTTATGAATCGGTTCATTATTAACTTGATATTTGCTTTGATATTTTAATCACACTGTAAGACAGATGGCTGGACAAAACTCTGAAATCGAGCTTGATTTGATCAAAACTGAAGAGAGAAGCTCTTTTGTAAAAGCTGGTAAGTTAGTAATAAGCAATGTAACATGTTCAAACATTAGTCTAACACTGTTCGATTTTTGGTATGGTACATTATGTATGTTATGAGAACAATGTTTTCTCACTCATTTTGAGATAGTTATTGATTGAAGAATGAGTGCATTAGCTTTTACAGCAGTTAGAAATAGGCAAGGTGAATCCTGTTCCCTGTCATAATGGATCTGTTTTTATCCCTTTTCCCCTATAAATATCCCTTTCCCCATCCAGTAAATCCTCCAAAACCTTAAATTGTATTTATTTATTTTTTATGGATTTTACTCAGAGACTAAAATAAGTTGAGACCGGGGTTAGTTGTCACACTGTCTATGACTCCTTAGATCTCCATATTTATTTATCATAAACACTTGTATTAGAGATTATATCATGCATAAAATGGTAATGCATGACAGATGTGCTGTGATTGTGAACAGCTGATAATGGCACACCTGAGAATCTGCGGTTTAAATCCTGAGACACATGTGTTGTCAAAGAGCATTAATCTTCCACATCCGTCATATCATAACATTTTCACTTCACAAAACGAGAACACAGTGAAGACAAACTACAGAACTTTCTGGAGAAACAATTCTTTATCCTCTTTTCTAAATTATTCAATCTGAAGGAGAGAGAGAATAAAAAAGGCCAATACAGCCCAAAGCCATTTTCATTTGTCTTTCCTTTCTCTTTTTTATTTTAGACTAACAATGCAGATTCCTCTACGGAAAATATGTCCCGCGTGTTAATTAATCATAAGACATTAAATGTTAAATAAAAGAGAGAAAAGCACATTGAATAATTCATTTGGGATAGGTGGAAGAAAAAATAAACAAGGTAGTGCAGCCAAAGCAATGATTCATTAATAGTTTGCATTCAGATCTGGCAGATTCATTATTGAATGATTTCTGGGCTCACTTTGAAACCAGTGAGAGCATAGGAACACATCTCAACATGTTTTCTAGACAAGCCTTGAAAAACATTGCTTCAGGATGAAAGAACTTTTGAAACCGGAACTGACATGGTGGATTAGAGAACATTGATTATTTTGTATATATAGTGGTGGATTTGTTTCTGACAGGGATCTTTAGAGTATTTAAGTGATTTTAGCATTGCAAAAAATAAATGTGCAGATATAAGTAAGCTTTCCAAAAAACTGTTAAAAAAAAACTGTGTATGAGCGACTTCTGGCTCAGCCAATGGCGTGAGTTTGGGGTGGGACTATAGTGTCCGCCCACTTTTTCATAGGGATTTTTCAAAAGTCTTCATTAAAGAATTGACTGTGGCATTCTATATCGGTTTGTTTACAACTTGTGGATCGACGAAAGTGAATGGGGACCAGGGCAGTGAAGCTCCAAATGGACACAAATAGCATCATAATATTTCCCCATACATCTCTGGTGCTATATTTAGACTTTTCTGAAGTCATATGAAAGCATTGTGAGGAAAAGACAAAATTTATATTGAAAATCCACTATAGGAAGCTGTACACATTTTCTTTTTTGGATGAACTGTTCCTTTAATGCTTTAGAGAATTTTTTAAAGATTGACAGTAAACAAAATTAATATTACTTTTTTGTATAATCTCACTTATTACACTGTCACAAAAAAAAGGTAGAAATGCTGTCACTTGGGCAGTGCCCTTTCATTATTTTACCCAAAGGGTGCATATTAGTACCTTAAATGGATAGTTCACCCAAAAATGAAAATTACCCCATGATTTACTCACCCTCAAGCCATCCTAGGTGTATATGACATTCTTCTTCCAGACGAATACAGTCAGAGTTATATAAAAAAATGTCCTGGCTCTTCCAAGCTTTATAATGGCAGTGAATGATCGTTTATGTTTTGAAGTCCATCAAAGTGCACCCATTAATGACAAAAGTGCTCCATGCGGCTCTGGGGGGTTAATAAAGGCCTTCTGAAGCCAAACGATGCGTTCGTGTAAGAAAAATATCCATATTTAAAACTTTTATAGACTAAAATAGCTAGCTTACGGCAGAAAGAGTAACTTTTTACATGACGCATAACGCAGTGACGAACGCGGAAGCACAGAGGATAGAGCAAAACAAAACACCATTCACAAATTAGAAGTCTAAAACAAGAATTTTTAAAGAGAAATGTCGGGGGAGCTTGAGTTTGTTTGAACGGCGGAGCTTACGCTACTTCTACGTCATACATCGTCAAGTGATACTCTTTTGGCGTAAGTCGACTTGCGTAGGAACTTAGTTATTTTAGTCGATAAAGTTTTAAATATGGATATTTTTCTTACACAAACGCATCGCTTAGCTTCAGAAGGCCTTTATCAACCCCCAGGGCCGCGTGGAGCACTTTTATCATGAATGGATGCATTTTTATGAATTTCAAAACATAAACGGCCATTCACTGCCATTATAAAGCTTGTAAGAGCCAGGACATTTTCTTAATATAACTCTTGAGTCTATCCGTCTGAAAGAAGAATGTCATATATACTTACTGTAGGATGGCTTGAGGGTGAGTAAATCATGGGGTAATTTTCATTTTTGGGTGAACTATCCCTTTAAAGGTACATATTAGTATGTTTTAAAAGGGTACAACCCCAATAACAGGTTTTGTACCTGAGAGTGTAGGTGAATATAATCAACCATATCTTGTTCAATATAAATGTACTGTAAGCATGCAGATTATTCAAAAACACCTTTTCTTTTTCAGGAGTGGAGGTGTCCAGCACAGCAACTGGGAGGCTCTCACCCATTCCTGAGCTGGATCCCTGGGAGAGAGAAGCAGACACGGACTCTACAGAATTCACTTACTCCTTATGCTCAGTGGACAGGTACAGCACGGCCGGCTCCTCCAGCAGCTCCCTTTCTGACTCCCAGGAGAGAGGAGGTGAGTCACGCATCATCACACCTGGGTTTGGGGATTGGCCAGCTTCCTCTTTCCCAGACCCCCATAGTGCCCTAAAGTGCTCTAATGAATAATAATTACAACATCAGCTGCCACCATGAATTGTCTTGAATTAAAATGAAAACTCCTAATTTTCTCTCAAATTAGCAGTGGTTTTATACATGGTCTTGTTTTTTTTTTATCCTTTGATTTTTTTATGAATTTATATGTTGCCAGAAGCAAATAATTATGCATTTTTAAATTGTAAATTATTAAAACGTATCTTTAATTTAAAATGAAAACTAAGGAAAAGCTTGTGATTTTAAAGCTGTCTACATCAGTTGAATAACTGAATTAAGCAGCACATTTGATTAAACTTACATATAGAGATGAATTATTAAAATCATGCGCTGAGAACTCTTTTGCATGAGTATTACGATTCAACAGCTTTTTCAATATGAAATTAATTAGAACAATATATTTCCCTTCATTCAGCCAGTAGGTTCAGATGAGTTAAGGTGCCGCAGTCATTATGTCGTAGTGTCGAGCTTTACACATGTGTTACAATGCCTTTCCTGGTGTAATATTCAGAGGTTAATCTAATTCCAACTCTTATGCTCAGAGGCAAGGGTATTTTGTCCTGCATTATGCTCAAATCTACTTAAAGTCTTGAAAGCCCCATTTGAAGCTTGGTTTATTTTTTTTTACATAAGACCCTAGGCTGTGTGGAAACATTTCTTAAAAACAGACCATCACATTAAGTCAACTTTGCTAAAATCCTGCTAATTATTTTGAGTCTGTGTCATTCTTCCATTTATTCAATCACCTGGAAGTCTTTCTCTCTCCAGCAGAGCACAGATGATCTTGTAAGGGAAAAACACCTATATAGACAGATGATAATTGATTACATCTCCACACAGCTCTATTCCTTCTCTCTTTGGAAGGAAAAGGTGATTCAGTAAATTATGCATGTGTACAGAAGTGCCCAGCGAGAGCTGGTGGGCTTTTAAACTGTTGTATACAAGAGGTGCAGACAGACTGGAGGTCAATAAGGGCCTTTGAGTGTCTATCCCCATCAGCCGAACTCCCAAGGTGAGAGTTTTCAAAGAGGCATTTAGGTTCTATAACATACAAAACACTGTGTGGGCTTTCTAAGCTCTCGGCATGATCGTGCCATGTGTCGTTCATTGAAGTGCTTCATCATTTTTGTGCTTTTTTACTTTTTTTTTTACTATTTGATGGTAACGGCATCCTGTGTCGGACAGATCTGATTATTCCAATTAAATTCTAAATGGATGCATATTGTAATGTACTGTAGTACATTTTTGAATATGTGCAAAAAGTGTGATAGAGCCTAAGTCTGTTAACTAACTTATTAGCAATATCATAATATCTAGCTCTGCTAGAGACAACCACACAAAAAAGCAGTTTTTCCCCATGCAATGTGTCCGTACTGGTACGTTACAGCTGTTTAAGGGTGTTTCTTCAACTATAGACACTTTGGCCCTGTGGGGTTTTAGAAAATAAACTTTTGTACAAAACAGATTTCTCTCACTAGTGTTTTTCCCCACTAACAATGTCCAACCATTTATATAGATGCATCACAGGAGAATTCTGTAATTTTTGTCATATTTTAGACATTTCCACCTCATCTCAGATTATGCAGTTTGATTGATGGAAGTGATGGAAATGACGGCAGTGGAAATGACATTTTTAGCCGACATCTTTGTCTTGTTAATGATAATTTTATAGTTAGCATTTTGTGTATCTTAAATACACATGATTAAATAATATTTCGTGTCTACCTGAAAACCTTGGAGCATAAAAGTAATATGTAAAAGTATATATAAAACTATTGAATTAAAGAAATTATTTTGCTAAATATGCTAGTAGGTTGAGAGCATAGGGAGAATTTTATAGTTAGCAGTTGGTGTATCTAATTAAAATTTCAATTATTGCCTTTTGATTTAATGTTATGTAACTAGCATCTGTACATATTTTAGATACCTCACGTTTCTGCTAACTAAACAGATAAACTGCAAGTGTACTCTCCATTAGGGAGGTTTTACACACTTCTTTATTGCTTCTTAAATGCAGCCATGAATAAAGTATAGATGCTTTAGCACTCCCTGTTAACTGCCCACAATGTCATGATTTCTTGTTTCTGTTGTTCAGAGCTCTGTGCTGGGATTGTACTGAATTGTCTCTTCTGCCGATTCTACGACATGTTCCTCATGCTACCTGAAACATGCGAGCGAGCTGCTATGTCCATCTGCCCTACCTACATGCTTTTCTCTCCACCCGCGGAACCTGCGCACACCAACTGGAACTGCAGTTGTGACTGTGGACTTAGGGATATCTGCCATGAAACAGGGGAATGCCTTGAGCTAGCGATGGAAATTTCGGAGGTTTGCTATCACTAAGGTGCCTGCAAAACTGAAGACGTCAAAGTTGCTTCGTTGGAAGAACACTTTACAATTTCGTGTCACTTTGCAAAGAACACAACGGTCTATGCCAAAGCAAGCTAATAGATGCCTATTTAGAGCATAATCAAATAAAAAACAAATTGAAACATTTAAAGCTACTATAAGTGATTTCACATGAAATTGCTACTTTTCCCATCTTCCATAGTCCGACCCCTAAAGTTACGTCATTGGTTGAAGAGGTAGAGAAGCGCCTCCAAGTTTTCTGATTGGTTAAGGTGAGTGGCTTTCTCTTAAATAACACAGACCTCCTGTTAAAAAGGCTCCCTAAAGGGATAGTTCACCCAAAAAAAAAAAGAAAACTCAACTCACACATCAGTTGTGGTAAACGTAAGTTCAAGCATGTTCACTTAACGTGCAAGAACCAATGAGGTTCATTCTCATGTTACGCAGCACGTTTGAGCTTCCGCAAGAGTTTTGTTCTCGCACGTCAAGCAGGATCGGTCGAGCTTCAGTTTATGTTTGCTGATCAATGTTTATATGTGAAATAAAAGCCTAAATTCAATCTGTTCATCATATAAAGTGATCGAGTTTCTTCAGAAAATTTGGACCAAACCTCTCGATTCATATGGATTAGTTTTACGATCTCTTTGTGAACTTTTTGAAGTGTCAGTTGCGTCTCAGATTTCATCAAAAAAATCTTCATTTGTGTTCCAAAGATGAATAAAAGTCTTAAAGGGATACTCCACTTTTTTTGGAAATAGGCTCATTTTACAACTCCTCCAGAGTTAAACAGTTGAGTTTTATCATTTTGGAATCCATTCAGCCGATCTCCGGGTCTGGGGGTCCCACTTTTAGCATAGCTTAGCATAATGAATTGAACCGGACAAGACCATTAGCATCTCGATATTTTTCCTATTTAAAACTTGACTCTTCTGTAGTTACATCGTGTACTAAGACCGACGGAAAATGTAAAGTTGCGATTTTCTAGGCTGATATGGCTAGGAACTATACTCTCATTCCTGCGTAATAATCAAGAAACTTTGCTGCAGTACCATGGGTGAAGCAGGCGTAATGATATGACGCAGCGCCTGATAATAGTCCCCAGCTCGGTAGCCTATTATCAGGCGGCATGCGCTGCGTCATATCATTGTTCATTTTTTTGAGAGAGATGCTAATGGTCTTGTCCGGTTCAATTCATTATGCTAAGCTATGCTAAAAGTGGGACCCCCAGACCCGGAGATCGGCTGAATGGATTCGAAAACGGTTTAACTCTGGGGGAGTTGTAAAATGAGCCTATTTCCAAAAAAAGTGGAGTATCCCTTTAAGGGTTTGAAACGGCGTGATGGTGAGTAATTCATTACAGAATTTTCATTTTTGGGTGAACTATCCCTTTAACATGTTTTGACTCAGTTCGATTATTATTGAAGTGATCAAATATTGAAGCACTAAAGTTAACTAACTTAAGCACTTTCAGGTTGTGTATCGGAAGGCTGATAAAATGATCCAATGAGCTTCACTTGATAAACAGTTCTACACAATAACAGGCCCTTGTGCCAGCGTATGTTGATTTTTATCACAACGAAGAGTGGAGAAAAAAGGTCTTCAGAGTGTCCCCATGTTGATGGCTTGTTTAAACTAGAGTGCAGTTGTTAAACAGCCAGTTTGAGACGATGTTTTGTAGGACACTTGTCCTTCTAGGGCCCATCAACCTTTGTTCTTCGTTCAGGAAGACTGCTCTCTCTCGAGTGCACGGCGACTGTGTAATAGATCGTTTTTGTCAGCGCCAGGCTCTCGTCACGTAATGGGGAAAGCAACACTTTTGTTCGTGTGTTTGTGTGCATGTGATTCAGGCATCTATTTCAGGGAGAGGTCAAGGTAAGAGAACGATCACGCCAGGCAGTGGGCTGGAGTGTTATTGTGTTATCTTGGCTTGCTAAACATTTGTTTTCAGTTATCAGATAGAGATACCCACTTAGTAACATGGTTGTTCAAACAGCAGGAAAACCTCAGCGCAGTTAGCCAAGAAGTGAGTAGTGCTGTCTTTTTTCCCACAATCCTAAATGGTTGATACACATTTACACAAACAATCGTAATACTTTTTTATCTGTTACACAACAAATCAAATTGCTGGGTTGCAACAATAGGCGCTTTTAGTGGATTTGCCATAATGTTTGCCAGATTAGTAGCATCACATCCTAGAAAAAAAATGCATAGAGGACTTGTAGCATGTAAACTTGATATCCACAAGCAAAGCTGTATATCCTGATTTGTTTTCTGAGTTACTGTATGTTTTTTTTATAACAAATTTCCTCGAACTCAGACTGGTACAAAAATTATTATCATAGTTAAGTTTCCACCAAAATGCTAATGTTATAGTTATTGATACTACAATATTTAGGGGGCGTTTACACAACACCTTTTTCAACTAAAAACTGAAAACTTTTTATGCATTTTGGCCGTTCATTTACACGACAACAGCGTTTTGGAAACGGTTTCAGAGTGCAAGTTTATGAATACGATACCGCCATTCTCATGCATATTAAGTGTTCAGTCTGTTGGTGCGTAGTGTTTCTTTACAAAGTGACATCACCAACTACTGGCCTGGCATGCATAATACAGCGTTTTTAATCGTTTTCGCGGATTCGTGTGAACCGGCATCGTTGTCTGAAAACGTGTGTACAAACACCCAAAACATAATTTCTCAAACAGTGGTGTAAAATTCCTATTCTGCTGTATTTTTAAAAATACAAAATAATGAGAATGATGACATATATGGATTATTCAAGACTATATCACTTTACTTCATTTGTAACCACACTTATACACCAAAAATCACTTAAATTGCTCTCTAAAAAGACTTTGGGGGCCTGTCACATTTTCTCTGACATAAAATGCCTGAGCAAACAGATGCCTGCTTAAATGGTAAACATCTGCATGTCTAAGCTTTTGGATCTTTGTCAAATTACCTGATAGCTATTGGAGCCACAGGGGCTGTTCGGCCTCGCTAATGGTGCTGCATATGGTCTTCCCATCTATTTAAAGAACTTCACAAAAGTTTGCGTCTGTGACTGTCTTTTCATTGTTCATAAGGACTTTCTGATTATTCTATGGTTTTATTACTGTTCAGGGCACTCACAATGGATTATATGATGGTGGTGGTGGGGGTGGGGTGGGGTGGGGTTGGGTTGGGGCCTTAGGAATCACTTGAATGAGTTACCCAAATAGAAACTTGCCAAAACCACTCCAGACACCAAAGCATCCTCATACACAACCATCCACAATACCCTGTTCTGCATGAGCAAACACCATTTATACTTTCATGTAAAAATCTAGTTTGTTGTCAATGTTACTGTATGTTTCAGAAAAATAAATCTTGTGTAAATACATTTTATGCAGTTATTGATGTCTTAGGATGTGGAAATGTTCTTGAATTATGAATGCTGAACTGTGCATGTGTGAAGTCCATTATCCCTTATTTCCCAGGATAGTCCCCAATAGGCTATCAAACAACTCATGGCTTTTGAATCTGGGCCATCCGAGAGGATGTATGTCAGCCATATATACAATCAAAAAGTGATCTCCCCCTTTTATGAACTAGGGTGGGTTATATGCCTTTGGGCTATGCAGACGATCAATCCCAGTGTGCGTTTCACAGGCCCATCAAGCCCATGGGCTCATATCAGAGATACCTTTCAATCAGTAAGAGATCCCCATCTGACATGACAGGTGATTTTCCTCTGCGTCCAATTAATAACCTCATTTTAACAATTAACAGTGGAGGATTGTGGAAAGCCCTGTGGAAAGTGAAGGCCTGAGGGATTGGTATTAGCAGTTTTAGGTTTTGCTGAAGCAAAGCAGATTCTCCTAGGTTCACTCCCATCATTCCCAGTCATAAGGCCACGCCCTTTTCCAGGTGTTGCCCTATGAGAGGCCTCCGAGGATGGGACGGGGTAAAAGGTGGGGTTGAAGATGGGCTGGGGAGGGAGAGCACATATGGCAGCGAATGATGGAGTACGGTGTGAAACCTCTCTGCCTTTACGCCCCACGGAGAAGAGGAAATTAAAGCGCAGGCGGAGGGAAGGAGAGCGTTAGGGGGTGTTTGTGGAAGGAAAGGGTGATTTAAGTGTCAGTGCAGGGGGGATGGGACTGTGGAGTTAATTACTGAGTAATGAGAGACAATTTATTGTGTTCTTGTTAGACACATCAAAATGCCTATTGTGAGACTCTCTGTTAATGTGTCCCCTTAGAGCTTGGTGCTAAAGGTCCCGAAAGCTTGTCTGGAGTTTTAGTAGCCAGCCAGAGTCTGATGCAGCCATCCTGGGACCCCATGGGCCCCCCGGAGCCACTGAAATACCACCAGGTGCTTTTAGTGTCGGTCCCCGAGTCAGGAGAATTTATTCCGAGAAATAATGAGAGTTGCATTAGCAGAGTATCGATCCCCCTCAGTGTGGCCTTCCCTCATGAGCCTGCGGTAAGTCTTTAGAGGCACCTCTCAACCCCACTAAATCTTCACTTCCTCAGTTACAGCCCTCTCCTGTTGTTTTCTACCTCCTGTCCATCTGTTTTATTTCAGGTCAAAGTTTGTCATCCATCTCTGGATGTAATATTAATTCTGGAAATATTAAACCTAGAAAAATAAAAGCGTGATTAGATGTTTAACGACTGTACTGTTCAGTAAAACAGCGAGGTGTACCATTTTAAAACAATTGTATTAAAATCAGACCTGTACAAAAATGTTATTAAAGCCAATATTTGCTAAATAAAATATGTATTAAAAGTGTGGGGTCAGTATGATGATTTTTTTTTTTTTTTTTTTTTTTTACTACCGTAAATGAAATTGATCAGAAGTGACAGTAAAGTCTTTCACATTGTTTCAATTTCAAATAAATGCTGTTTATATTCATCAAAGGATCCTGAAAACCAGTATATCACATGTTTCTTGAGCAGCAAATCAGCATATTAGAATGATTTCTGAAGGATCATGTGAACAAACTGGAGTAATAATGCTGAAAATTCAGCTTTGCCATCATAGGAATAAATTACTTTTTAAAATAAATTAAAATAGAAACCAGCTATTTTAAATTGTAATAATATTTCACAATATTATATTAAAAACATAAAAAAATTCTTAATATTTAATATAAAAAATAATGTTTATATAATTAAATTATTTACAGTTCTTATTTAGTATGATTTTACAGGTTTAACATTACCTAGTAACTATTTAGGTGGAAACCAGGTTACAATTTTTGTAATATTTTCAGCATGTGATAGACACTTCTAATAGTAAAATCATCCTTCAGCATGTTCGTAGAGAGAGAAACGCCAGCCTTTGATGTGGTACATGTGAACTCAGACCATAGAACAAAGCTGCCGTCACCAACAGCCAGATGTCAAAAGTAATCCGCACCCATTATTATTGAGTACCTGTCATGCATGATTCACAAGCAGCAATATCAATAGAGATATGCAAGTCTGCATGACATATAAACCCCAAAAGAGAGGATATAAATAAAATCAGTTGTAAATAACTCTAGAAGCCCTTGTGTTCAAATTAAACATGCTTAAAATGCTTTTATTAAATGTATGCAGAACTCGTTTTTTGGTTTTCTCCTTTTCCTTTAAGACATTTTCATGACTGACATCTTCTCCCCACAAGCAGATCTTAATCTAAACCCAGTAATAATGACATCTCTAATCTGTGATAATGCATATTCTAATCTGAATTGTGTTCCTTGTTTTGTAGCTCAAATGAATACGTTCCATCAGCAGCTGAATCTGCCTTTGAAATGATCTCTCTGGACGCACGAGTAGAATATGGAATGTCTATAGAATGCAAATGAGATTTCTCTGGACGTGCATAAATTAAGCAATGAGGTTCCAGCAAGAACACAAGGCTGTGAGTTGCATCTATTAATAGATTAATAGAATTTAAACAGGATTCCTGCCCTGGTGTTTCAAGAGCCAGTGGAACAAAGTCTCTGTCCAGTTTATCATAATGGAAGCTTTCTAAAGGAAAATGCATCACTTTTTGCTTTACAAACAAGAACTAGATGTGCTGAAAGTGCATTATAGTGCTTTCTTTATAGCACATTTGAAACCAACAGACACCGCATCAACTTACAGGTCAACACTAACAGTGCTGCGCTAACATATACTGAATGCCATACGTTGAATATACATAATTGAACTCCTCCGAAGCGGTTTTATAAAACATATTTGCCGTGTTGTTCTTTTTTCTTCTCTAAACGTCCCTTAGGGCCACCAGCAGCAAGCCCAAACACCTCTTATGAAGAGAGATAACAATTTTCCTCAATACGAGTCAACTTTTTCATTCATCAAAATGGCAGAACACATATGCATCCAGCTCCCCATAGAATTCTTCCCTAAGGAACATGCTTGTCACTGAGAAAACAAGTATACCAACAGTGTGTTAGGTAATAGGCCACCTCATTAATCACCAGAAGTTATAGCTTATGTAATGGCAAGACAACCTCAGCTCAACAAACTCATAACTTTGTGTTTAGACTCATGTCATGTACAAAGTACAAAATTGGTTGTACTGTGAATTTTCCCGTTTTAAAGAGCAGACAAGCTTCAGTCGAAGACAAACATACTGTATATAATGGAAAAACAGGAGTCTGAGGATAATAAAATAAAATAAAAATGTTTCGAAAACTGATGAAGTATATTGCAATAATCTGTAAAAGACATGAGTGTTGGAAATTGGCACGAATTTGTATCAGTGCAATTAAGGTTATTAGTTTGTTATTTTGAATTTATTGAAGGTTATGACTCAAGGATCACAAGCAGAATGGCTGAAATTAATTTCTGAAGGTTCAAACAAACTACATTTATCACCAAACAATAAAAAAAGTTGCTGACTTAAAATTGTAAGTACTTGGATGTTTAAGTCATTTCAACTTAAATTACATTAAACTGGCTTAAAAATTTGATGAATCTTGTATAACTTACAGTTTAAAAAAATTGCTTATTTTGATGAGTTAAAGCAATGTAAAAACATGTTGTCATAACTTATTTATCATATAATTTTTTTTTTCAGCATGTATAGATATTAACTTTTCTTTTTAGACTTTGAGTAGAGCACCCTTAAGCATTTTGTATAGCTATAGCCACAAAAATATTAAAATACATTCTTTTACTTTAAGAACACACACACACATACACACATTTGTTGGATTAGTTGTTTGTGAGATTTGAGTTTAGGAAGCACAATGTATAGTAGCCTACAATTCTTATCAGATTTTATTCTCTATGTCATTTAAATGTAACGTTGATTAACATTTTCAGAGCATTTGGTCGAAAGTAGAAAGCAGCTATAGGCTACTTGACTAAAAATAGCTTTCAATATATATGAGTGGGCTGACATACCGTAAAAAAGAGCTATGATGCATAAAACAAAGTATTTAAAGGTTAAACAGCTGATTTTTTTTTATATGACTTCTGTGACAGCACATCTAGGAAAGTCAACTTTGATAATTCATGACGTTCAGATACAAACCAGTTGTTTTTTAAACTCTTTTGCCCATTGATTCTGTTGTGCCTCAGAAAAGCAAACGTTCAAATAAAAATTGTGAATCAGTAATTCATGAGGTTCAATGTTTAGGCAGCTATGGTCAAACAGGCCCGTAATCTGTGAGAATGATGTGTCGTCTACATGAATAATGCACATCTGTGTGGCCGGTTTCCCGCCTCTATTCGAGTAGAATCGAGCAGTACGGCACAGGTTGACAAAATGTTGCCCTTTTTATTATTTAGTGGAAATGTGCCTTTTCTACACACTATAAATGCATTTTGAAGTCTTGTATGTCAGCAGGTGAGCCTGATCCAAGCAAACAGCGCAAGCTTGCTATCATCAATAAGACATGAGATCACAAACAGGGCGTAAACAGAGCTTACACATCAGAATTAAACTCCTGTACACTCACAAACAGCTTGAAATGCAACTAAAAGTCTTCAGAGAAACAAGTGTCTACGGTCAGCCATTTTCTCGCTGAAATTAAAATTTCATAACAGATAAACAGCTACCACTGCCGTGATGACCCCCCTCAGCCCATCTTGGGGTTGGCCAATTTGTGTTTATCGATAATTGCTTATTGTAAAATGCAAATAATTACAACTCGCTGTTATTCCCAAGTTTAAAGCAAGGACTCTCAAATGTCAACTGTTTAGCAGCGTAGAAAGGTTACAGTGCGGTGGCATCTGTGCAAGTATGAATGTGTGTGAGCCTGACATTTGTATACTCACTTTATAATACAAAACAGAATAAAGATCTCCCTAGACAGCTCAGCTAATATAGACTAAGGCTGCTGCATAATGTATATATATATATAAACCATTTACAACAAATAAAACAATGTTTTTTTAGGTCAAGCATAATTTCAAAAATAATACAAAAATAAAGCAAAATGGAAACTAATTTAAAGCTTAAAATTAAAAATTAAAATGACCTAAAATCATATACACACACACACTCACCGGCCACTTGATTAGTTACACCTTGCGAATACCGGGTCGGTCCTCAGAACTGCCTTAATTCTGGCATAGACTCAACAAGGTGCTGGAAACATTCTTTAGAGATTTTGGTCCATATTGACATGATAGCATCATGCAGTTGATGCAGATTTGTCGGCAGCACAAACATGATGTGAATCTCCTGTTCCACCACATCCCAAAGGTACTCTTTATGATTGAGATCTGGTGACTGTGGAAGCCATTTGAGTATACTCATTGTCATGTTCAAGAAACCAGTTTGAGATGATTTGAGCTTTGTGTCGTGTGCTATCCTGCTGGAAGTAGCCATCAGAACATGGAAACACTGTGGTCATAAAGGGATGGACATGGCCAGCAACAATACTCTAGACTGGCATTTAAGCGATACTCAACTGGTACTAAGGAGCCCAAAGTGTACCAAGAAAATATCCCCCATACCATTACACCACCACAACCAGCCTGAACCGTTGATACAAGGCAGGATGGATCATGCTTTCATTTCACTTACGCCAAATTCTGACCCTACCATCTTTTCACCCACAGAACTGCTGCTCACTGGATTATTTTTTATTTTATTTTTCAGACCATTCTCTGGAAAGCCTACAGATGGTTGTGCATGAAAATCCCAGTAGATCAGGGTTCTGAAATACTCGGACAAGCCCGTCTGTCACCAACAACCATGCCACCATGTTCAAAGTCAATAAAATCACCTTTCTTCCCCATTCTGATGCTCAATTTGAACTTAAGCAGATTATCTTGACCATGTCTACATTCCTAAATTGAGTTGCTGCCATGTAATGGGCTTAGACATTTGCATTAATGAGCTATATACCATGTACAGAAGAAACAATGGTATATCTCCAAAAAAAAGCATTGTACCAAAGTAATGTCTGTCCTATGGTGTACAGCAATAATATATCGCTGACACACATATCGCCAGTATCTCCATATTTTCATACAGAAATTGTCCAACACATTTATCAGAGTTAATCTGATGTTTACATAGACTGCTAGAGAAAAAGAACAAGCAAAGCAGAAGTTGCTTTTTCCACTGAAGACGTGTTTAGCACAACACAGTTAGCCGTGCCCACGCTCCTGACAGTAATTGCAGCTCAAGGAGGTCATCAATAATGTATTCAAGATCACTTACACATCGTGGAGCAGTCATAGGTTTAAAGAGAAATGCTTCTACCCTAGCTATAAAAAAAAACACCAATGGTACAGGAGGTTCAGGGAAAATTTGGCCTTCAAAAGAGAACTTGTAAACAATTTACAGCAGTAAACAAAATATATCATAATTTGTACAGCAGTGGTCAAAAAGTGGAAGTCAAAACCTTTCACACAGAGAGGTGTGCAATAGATTTGATTAAAATGTGTCTTCTGACCCTTTTTTAACTAGTACAAGTCATTTACGGTACAAAAAAATGCAGCTATAACATTTGAAAAGTACAATAAATAATACGTGAGACAAACATTCAGATTAGAAATATGAAAAAGCAGTAGCCGTATAAGTGCCCATATTAATCCATATTAATTTCTAGCGTGTAGAGGAACTGAAAGAAATAGTGAGGAAAAAAGTACACTAATATATATATTAGTGTATATATATATATAGTAGTGAAAATACAATTACAGATATCAAGAATTATTGACTTTTTACTAGTTGAAATTCAATTGTTGATATCAAGAATTAGCATTTTAACTAGTGAAAATAGTATTACAGATATCTAGAAATGTAATTTTTACAGGTAAGAATAGCTATGGTAATGAGTTTATGAATACTAATGAGAACTGGATTTCCACCAATGTCTCCGGCACGGACACCAACGTCTCCGGCAGGGACACCACCGTCTCCGGCAGGACACCAATGTCTACGGCACGGACACCACCGTCTCCGGCACGGACACCAACGTCTTGAATTATGAAAATCAACATTATTACTAGTAGCAATTCAATTGTTGATATCAAGAACAGACATTTCAACTAGTGACAATTTAATTCTTGATATCGAAAATAAAGTATGTAGGCTACTAGTAAGAATTGTATTTCTGATATGTGAAATTGGAATTTCAACTAGTAAGGACTACCTCTGCCATTCCTCCTTGCATATCCTCTCCAGTTCTGTCAGGTTGGATGGTAAACGTGGGTGGACAGCCATTTTCAAGTCTCTCCAGAGATGCTCAATTGGGTTTTAGTCAGGGCTCTGGCTGGGCCATTCAAGAACAGTCACGGAGTTGTTGTGAAGCCACTCCTTTGTTATTTTAGCTGTGTACTTAGGGTCATTGTCTTGTTGGAAGGTGAACCTTCGGCCCAGTCTGAGGTCCAGAGCACTCTGGAGAAGGTTATCGTCCAGGATATCCCTGTACTTGGCCGCATTAATCTTTCCCTCGATTCCCATCGTCCTGTCCCTGCAGCTGAAAAACACCCCCACAGCATGATGCTGCCACCACCATGCTTCACTGTTGAGACTGCATTGGACAGGTTTTCTCCACACATGCTGCTTAGAATTAAGGCCAAAAAGTTATATCTTGGTCTCATCAGACCAGAGAATCTTATTTATCACCATCTTGGAGTCCTTCAGGTGTGCTTTTATGTGTCTTGCACTGAGGAGAGGCTTCCGTCGGGCCACTCTGCCATAAAGCCCCGACTGGTGGATGGCTGCAGTGATGGTTGACTTACTACAACTTTCTCCCATCTCCCGACTGCATCTCTGGAGCTCAGCCACAGTGATCTTTGGGTTCTTCTTTACCTCTCTCACCAAGGCTCTTCTCCCCCGATAGCTCAGTTTGGCCGGACGGCCAGCTCTAGGAAGGGTTCTGGTCGTCCCAAACGTCTTCCATTTAAGGATTATGGAGGCCACTGTGCTCTTAGGAACCTTAAGTGCAGCAGAAATTTTTTTGTAACCTTGGCCAGATCTGTGCCTTGCCACAATTCTGTCTCTGAGCTCTTCAGGCAGTTCCTTTGACCTCATGATTCTCATTTGCTCTGACATGCACTGTGAGCTGTAAGGTCTTATATAGACAGGTGTGTGGCTTTCCTAATCAAGTCCAATCAGTATAATCAAACACAGCTGGACTCAAATGAAGGTGTAGAACCATCTCAAGGATGATCAGAAGAAATGGACAGCACCTGAGTTAAATATATGAGTGTCACAGCAAAGGGTCTGAATACTTAGGACCATGTGATATTTCAGTTTTTCTTTTTTAATAAATGTGCAAAAATGTCAGCAATTCTGTGTTTTTCTGTCAATGTGGGGTGCTGTGTGTACAATAATGAGGAAAAAAATTTAACTTAAATGATTTTAGCAAATGGCTACAATATAACAAAGAGTGAAAAATTTAAGGGGGTCTGAATACTTTCCGTACCCACTGTGTATATATATATATATATATATATATATATATATATACACACACACACACACACTTACATACAATTTAAGTTTCTGTAATAATATTAACACATTTATTATTAACTTTTACATTATATGCACATATATCTTTTATGCTTTATTGTTATAGTACACTATTTATTAATAATGTAATACTTTGAATAAATGGGGATTCAAAAAATAGCCTTGTACACAGTGATGTGTTTACTACTAAATCTAAAGGTCATTTGTGATGTGCAAAAACATGTTTTTCTGTAGCACTGAAATATCAATAGACTGAATAATAAAGCAAATATTTAGCCTAGTATTAAAAAATTTATTTAGCAGCATTAGTTTGAGCAGCATTTTATATGAAACAATCCTCTTCTTTCTGCAGATTTCCCATATAAAGAATGAAGACAATGGGCAATGACAGTTTGATAGTTCTTCAGTGATCTGGGCTGGTAATAAAACTGAAGCTTTTTGACTCCATGCTTCCACTTAGTGGACAGATAATGGATCACACTTCACTGACGTTCTTATTAGCACTCACTGGCCTGGTTTTACAGAAAGGTCTTAGATTAAACCAGGATTAGGCCAGATTAAGTTAGCCCTGTGGACAATTAGGACATTTAAGTAGCTTTTATAAATGTGCCTTAGAAAAAAAAAAAAACATTACTAGTGTGCATCTTGAGACAAAACAATGGCACCGACATATTTTTAAATATGTCAGGGCAAGTTGCTTTCAGCTAAAACAGCTCAAACATGCATTTTAGTCAGGGACTAGGCTTAAACCTTGTCTGTGAAACCAGGAGACTAATTTTTAAACCTACTCAGAGGATCTGTTTTATGTTCATCAGCTTTTGCATTAAATAACAATTGAGTCCTGATTAGTAGTATTTCTGATTTTATTAAACATCAAAACATGCATATTATGCATTCTTGGATCTAAACATGAATATCTTGATAGTTGATGGAATGCTGGGATTCAGATCAGTCACAGAATCACCGATCTAACATAACAATGAACCTCTCCAACATCAATCTCCTCATTTACAGTACTAATTATGTAAATATCTGGCCTGAGTATCCGAGCTGATGGCATAATATTACAGGCATTTATGTGTATACCTGCAATCCTATTGCTTTACTAATGGAACTAATTGGCCACTCCTTTAGAATAATTGCAGTGACTGGGGTCAAGTTGTCCACTGGCCTTTTCATTCAAGTATTGTTTTTCGGGATATACAGAGAACAGAGAGCAATTAAGATAACAGTGGGAAGAGGTCCTTGCAGGGCTGGTGATGGTGAAAGAGACTTGTAGTGTTATACACAAGGTTGAACATGGGAGGATAGACCTAAACGAGTGTGATAGCAAGTAGTTTTGGGATACGTAGCATTTTCAAATGCATCGTAAATGTTATTTATGATGCATCTGAATCAAGGAGCAAATTTAGCAGTAAATACATTTGGAGAGTAGTTGTAGCTTAGCATTTTTTTGTTGTGCTGTCATATTTGACCAATGTGAGTTCAATGTGAAACTTAGTAATTTCCACACAAAACTGTAAGTCTGAAGGTTTTAAAAAATAATAGCACACCTCCCCACAACAAGCTGCACAATTTGAGCATAATTTGTGCCAGTATGGAATGAGTTACACGCCGAAGTTGAATATTAGGGGTAAGGTGTTTGTTCAAATCTTTAACTCTAAAAGTGCGCTCAAAATTTTGCAGCCAAAAAAGGTGAACTGTTCATTGTCAATAGCATAGAGAGGTATGAAGCACAGCTCACGCAGAAATCACTTTGACACCAAGGAGCTTTCCTTTGGTCAGCACGCAAATTCACGTGACCAACTTGAACACGAGTAAAATCTGTGTTGCAGAATTTTTCACGCAGACGCAAAACTCCCGATTTCTATTTGAAAGACTGGACTTCGCTCGCAAAATATCGCCAAGCAACGCTAAATGTGACCCGCACCGCAAGTATGCCACTAAATAAAATTTGTTATCTGAAAAATGTGGAAAACAAAAACATGTTGTGGAAAGCAGTGTTTATTGTAAAAGTGTTCAAATATAAAAACCTTGTACAAAACGCACTGGTTAAAAAATGTACAGTTGAGACACTATACAAGTTCTTACGCTGGACGCTTTGATTACTTAAAGGATTAGTTCACCCCAAAATGAAAATTTCCTAATAATTTACTCACCCCAATGCCATCCAAGATATCCATGTCTTTCTTTCCTCAGTGGGAGAGAAATTATGTTTTTTGAGGAAAACATTTCTGGATTTTTCTTCTAACAATGGACTTCATTGGTTACCATCGTTTTTAAGTCCAAATCAATGCGGTTTAAAAAGCCTTTGAAGTGTTTAAACGGGCTGTACGCGATCACAGCTGAAGAAGAGGTTGTTATCTAGCGAAACGATAGGTCATTTAAAAAATATATATATAATTTATAGACTTTTTACCTTCAATAGTTCAGATTGAGCTGATCAACAAACGGACAGGGAACTACGTCATCACATTGAAAGGTCACGCCGGCGCCGGCAGAAGTACCGCCCCACTGTTTACAATGCGACCGTACATAGGAGGATAGTTCAAATAGTATTGTTTGCTATTATATATATAGTAATAGTATTCAGTGAATATGAATATGAATAGTATATGAATAACATTCTGATGAATATGAATAGTAGTTCAAATAGTATTGCCGGCGCCGGCGTGACCTTTCGACGTGATGACGTAGTTCCCTGTCCGTTTGTTGATCAGCTCAATCCGAACTATTGAAGGTAAAAAAGTCTATAAATTCTTAAAAGAAATTGAAATTGACCTATCGTTTCGCTAGATAACAACCTCTTCTTCAGCTGTGATCGCGTACAGCCCGTTTAAAGACTTTTGAAACTGCATTGATTTGGACTTAAAAACGATGGTAACCAATGAAGTCCATTGTTAGAAGAAAAATCCAGAAATGTTTTCCTAAAAAAACATAATTTCTCTCTCACTGAGGAAAGAAAGACATGGATATCTTGGATGGCATTGGGGTGAGTAAATTATTAGGAAATTTTCATTTTGGGGTGAACTAATCCTTTAAAACGTACCGTACATCCCTTCACCAATGTACTGCATCATTACAATCAAGTTAGTCACTCAGTCTCCTTTAGGAACAGTGTATTACCAAATCTGAGAGGCAAACTTTCTCTACCACAGACTCTGACCACCCTCTATGACTAAGTTATGCCCTGTCATGTAGTCAGAGGCGTCAGATGCCAAGAATACCACTGCAGCTTGGAGGTCTGTCACTTGAGCCAGTCGTCCGGCTGGGATATCTGACAGCCAGCGCTGAACTAGAGGCTCCAGACTCTCTGAATGGATGAGAGGGGTGTCAACAATACCACTGTCGAGAAAAAAAAGAGAGAGATCAGACATGAGAGGCAGGGAGACAGTGTTGTTTCAGGGCCACTTGCTTCAGTTATAGCAGTCACAGTGACATAAAATGAAGTTGGCTATCCTTCAAGGACCTCAGTAGTGAGCAGAACAGCTCTGATGGTGTTTACACTGGTTCATTTTGCTTTGATGGATGGATAGTGTGATTGACACACTCCTAACTGAACTTCAGAAGTCTTCAAGCTGACATGAAATCAAAACTGACCCCATTTACTATCTAGTGAGTGGTATATTATTACTTTCTATTAATCTTTCTAGAATCCAGTTTCCACAAAATAAGCAGCACAACCTTTTTTTTTAACTGTGATAATAATAAAAAATGTTCTTCAGCACCAAATCCGCATACTAAAATGGTTTCAGAAGGATCAGGTGACACAGAAAACTAGTAACATGGCTGCTTAAAATTCAGGACTAAATTACATCAAATATTATTATTATACACATTCAAATATTATAAAATAAAGAACAGTTATTGATCCTAAACTTTT
This sequence comes from Rutilus rutilus, assembly GCF_951802725.1. Classification (NCBI taxonomy): domain Eukaryota; kingdom Metazoa; phylum Chordata; class Actinopteri; order Cypriniformes; family Leuciscidae; genus Rutilus; species Rutilus rutilus. The sequence goes on along the minus strand of NC_140217.1, from coordinate 32,792,726 downwards.
TATCATATATACAGTATATATAAAATTGTATGTTATAATATATTAACAAATTAATATCTTGTTTCCATTAATCCATTTGGTACAGAATGGAAAATTTTTCAAAGGATAAAGTCAATTAATGCCCTTTATTCTTGTTTATTTGAGAATAATTCCTTATTCCATTTGAGCACATTCCTAATGAAATAGTCAGCACTAAAAGTTGAACTAAAGAGGTGCTGGATCAACAACTGTCCACATCAATTGGAAATTATGTTTGAACTTCAGAGACGCTTTTGTCCCTAACTAAGGGAAATGCACACCAATTTGGAACGAACGTACTTCACAGAGAGACAGCCGCACGGGAAATGCAGCCAGTCTGTGCACACACGCAATGACAGACCAAATCCCCAACAGCCTTCCACGCTATTTAAGCCTGGCCGAATATATTCAATTCAACTTGATACCAAACCCGACACCGCGGCTAAATCAGAGGCGCTGAAGTAGCATGTGACACCTTTGGTTAGCATATTTAAATCTCAATTATATTTCTCATCAGCACAGCTTTATCTGGGAACCCGTCCTGGCAATCAAAGGCTTACTGTTTTCCCTCAGCCAATTTTGTAGATAATGCAGCTTATCACTGTCGCGGCTAAAGTTGCCAATGAAATCAGGTGGCAGTCAACCTCACACGCGCTAATTGTGGTCCCACCGCCTGTATGCATATTTACCAACCGTCACTTCACAGAAATCAGGGTTCCATTGAGAGACCTCGTATTTAAGGGAGGAGTGGGAGTTCGGCAGAGAGAAAGGAATTGCTTCCTCGCAAATTAAAATTAGAAAACAAGCTGGTGCTTTACAGAAATGAATAAAGAGCACATGCATGCGTGTTGCGGATTTGCTGTGGGAACCACGGGGGCTTGGGGATGCTCGGCTTCAAGCGGCACGTGCACGCTTCCTCTTGCTCTTTTCTTCCTTTCCTCAGAAGAACTGCGCTGACAAATAGATACAAACAAGGCTGCCATTGTTTTGCTGACACTTCAGCTGAAGAGGCTAATTTGAATCCCTAATTGAATATAACAATTAAAGAAACTGTTTGCTCTACTCATCCCTCTAGACGTCATCCAATTAAGCCGGGTTGCATTGTTTCACACTGTAATTTAGTAACTGAGTCTCAATTGTGTGGCCCATTGTGGAAAATAATGCTTTTGACCCTGTCAAAACAAATTAAGTTTCCACTTAAATATCAAAAAACTGCTCTCTCTGTTTAATTGGTGCAATGTACATATGAAGGGAGAAAGGCCTTTTTTGTTTGCACAAAAAGTTGGCATTGATTCATGTGTTACATTCGAAAACATAATACAGGGAAGAACCGGAGCATGTGACTCTGCTTGAGATTGCATGTAGAGGGAAATAATCAAGTTAGCAGCAATAAAAATGTATTCCAGTGAAATTATGACTTAAAGGGTTAGTTCACCCAAAAACGAAAATGCTGTCACCACTTACTCACCCTTATGTTATTCCAAACCTGTATGAGTGTCTTTGTTCTGTTGTACACAAAAGAAGATATTTTGAAGAATGTTGGTAATCAAACAGTTGATAGCCATTGACTTCCATAGTAGGAAAGAAAAATACTATGGAAGTCAATGACTACCGTCAACTGTCTGGTTCCCAACATTCTTCAAAATATCTTCTTTTGTGTACAACAGAACAAAGAAACTCATACGGGTTTGGAACAACTTGAGGATGAGTAAGTGATGACAGAATTTTCATTTTTGGCTGAACTATCCCTTTAACCCAGAAAGCACAGTCTATGGTCACTTACGGGGAGATGCAATTGACTCGAACGCCTCGGTCGATCCACTCTGTGCCCAGGGTTTGAGTGAGCTTTACCACCCCAGCTTTGGATGTGTTATAGGACAGTTGCTTCTGTGGGTGCGGCACTATTGAGAAGGACACAGCACATTTAAAAATTATTAAGAACATTTTTATCAGTTTTCTGTCATTTCATCTCTTTCTAACATTAAGTGATTTGATGAAATCGTGACATTGAAGCGAGTGTATTAACTATACTGGACAATAGTGACTGCACTTTTTCAGTGGCCTTGGGTCCAGAAGTATTTCTCCCATTGATTTTCTCCATAGGGATTTTAAAAACCTCTTTAATAAAGAGTTCTGGTTTATGATTTCATAAAAAATCTATTTGTCTGTGGAGAAAATTAATAGAATTTTTATTTTAAAAACACTTATACAGGAGCATGAGATGGGACATAATCAAAGGGACTGTCCTTTTTTTAATAGTCTAGTCTTCAGTTTATGTCACAGCAGAAAACCCTATTTTGCTGGTACCATTTTATTGGACAAAACATTTGTGCGCACCTCAAGATGAGCCATCAATAATTTTGGTCCATTTTCCCAGAAGAAAAAAAAAACTTAAAATGAGTGCATCTGCTAACTTAATGGAACCAGCATTGAAGCAATTGCGAAAAGTGTTACATCAATAAATTGAAACTAATTAAATAAACCAACTTTTAAACACACATTACAATCCATATCATACTCTGTAATGACCTAAACATGTGATTAATACCAGGCCCGATTACTTCATTCCTCTCATAACTCAGTGAGAGGGTCTTGAACTCCAATGTGACATGAAAACACTTTCATTAGCTTTTGGGACCCCGCAGATGAAGCGATGTAAAATTAATTACTGGGGATGTTCGGTGTGCATCATCTTCAGAAACAAAGGCAAAACGCCATTTGTTTGCCTTGACCATCACAGATGCTCGACGCTGCATGCGATGCAGGGAAAAAGGGGCTCGCTTGATTAATCATCACGAGGGAGGCTCCAAGTTACATGCAACTTTAGTAGTTAACCTCGTCACCCGGTGATCTCACTGCCAAATTGCCGTGGTTGGGAGCGGGATGATAAATACGGCACAGCTGTGCGAAGGCAGCGGCCAGTCCTGTGGAGATGGGTTTGCGCTCTCTGGCCCCTCGTTTGTTTTAAAGGAGAAATGCTAACCGGACAATTGTCAGGTTGCGCTGGGCCTGGATTTCGAGGGATACCACTGTTATTAAAAATAAAATGAGGCCGGTCTTTGCCTACAAATAAGCTTCAGGATACTAGGTCTGTCTTATCAGCACACAAAAAGGCCAACATGTATTAATCCTAGCTGAAAATCCGGTGAAAGAACAGGCCTTTTTATGCCTCTGGGCGGCATTGATGTTTCAAAGAACATTGCGGTTTCAAAGAGCAGTCAGCTTGAGAGGATAAAGAGGAAAGTGAATCATATCTTCAATCACATTTAGCATTCATACAGATTTTCATTTCACATTTTAAGAGCAAAGAAACAAGGCTCCTCTCTGATCTGTAAATTTCAGAGATGTTGCAGGTCAATGTGATGTCATCAGAGCCTGATTTGTCATCCAAGACCTGAGTATTAAAGGTACAAAAAAGGCAATTTGGTCATCATTTTGTTACCATCATGTCGGTCCAAACCTATGTGATTTCTTTATACAGTGGAACACAAAAAAGATGTTTCATGGAATGCTGTCAGCAGATTTTTGAGATTTTCAGTGAATCTAATCTGTTCCCCACACTAAGCTATCGTATGTCTTTAAAACAATTGAAGTATAGTGCATGAGTCATGTGAACTACTTTTATGGTGCTCTTTTGTCCTTTTTAGAGATGGACAGCTCCTGCTCACTATATGTTTTTGCTGTATGGAGGAAAAAAAAAAGCTGCGTGAACATTCTTCTAAGCATTTCTATTTGTGCTCCACAAAGGAAAGAAACTCATATAGGTTTGAAATGACAAAGGTGTAGAATTGATAACAGAATTTAATTTTTTGGGTCAAGTAACCCTTTAACAGCCAGTCTTGTTCAGGTATCACTTCATGTGTAAATGCATGACGCCGCCTATCTTCTATGTTAGGTCAAATACATCTTTCATCAATGGGCCGAACAGCAGAAAAATACAAATCCAAAAAGATCATTTGAAATATTCCAATATGTACTTAAAGTGGTCGAAGGGACGGCAGAAGAGAAAAGGAGATGGGAAAACACTGTGCTTTTCACCAGATGGACAGAGGTAGTGTCATTGTGCATTTTAATGGGACTTTCAAGATGTATTCCCCAACTTGGCTACAACAGCCCCCATCTGATTACACATTATGACAATATTATAACAGATGTCCAGGCCAATAAAGAAAATTCCTGAAGGACTGTATGTAATGTGAGTAATTGATCACTTTTTCCCCTTGCCCTCTACTCCCCCTTCCTTCCTTCCTTCCTTCCTCTCTCTCTCTCTCTCTCTCTCTCTCCACTTCCTTTAGCAGCATGCTCCTTTTGTTACAGATTGCACCCACAGTTGGGACTAGCGTCCATATGGTACACAAGTTTATTGGCTACTTGCCTATACTGTTGATGGAGTGCTGCTGTTGCACAGCGAGGGACCTGTTGGAGAAATTGTGTTACGCTGCGTCGCAAATAAAGTTCGTTTACAGCATGCTGCATAAAAACCAAACACTGTTTTTTATTCCGCAGCTCTAAACGGAGCACCCAGGACCGGCGGCATACCAGGAAGTCCCTTTACACGAGGCTGAACAAGTTGCAATTTACAGCCTTTCAACAGCGTTACAGTTGTCGTGTTTATAATGATGCAAAAACAGCCTTGTGAGGGGCAATACGGCTGAACAAACAATAAAAGGGCCAGTGATGTTTGAACACAGACAGTTTGAGCACAAATGCTATGTCAGATCTGTAAAGGTGTATTACAATTTAGCAGCTTTTCTTGACTGGTCTCAGTCATTTTGGTGTGTTAAAAGCTGTACGGTGATGTACCTAAAGATGATTCCATGAATAGCATGTTTCTAATTTCTGTTTTAAAGTTCATTTTGATGTAGTATAAGTAAAAAATGCCAGGGTGATACAAAAGTGAAAACATAATGAAGAAAAGGCCTCATTAAAAGAAAACCTTATCAAGTAGTATGGTATCATTTTCACTACACGCACATACATACATAATATATATATAGACACAATTTACTTGATGGTTAACTACTTGATACCACATGACATTTTTTAAACAAACTTTTCTTTGTGTATAATGGTATTTTTCAAAAACTTGTGAAACTGACATGAATATAAAGAGTACATTTCTAATAGCTTGGTACATGTTTTATAATAGATTTCTAAACCATTTTTCCTCATCTTAAATCATGGACAAGTGTACCTATACGGTATTACAAAAACATCTCTTTCCAAAACCCCACCCCTACGTTTGATGAGAGTATTAAATTCAGAGGGAAGAGACAGTGTAATATCTCAGCTTATGGCGGCATAAAAATCATCACTCACCTATTAAACTGGCCATGGAAGCTGTGTTGATTATCTTGCCGTATCCTTGCTTCAGCATGACACGACCGGCCGCCTGAGGCGGTAATTTGAGGGAGAGAAGAGACAAATGTGCTTTCAGAGGAAAGTATTGACACCTTCACTAATCAGACTTCCACGTCTACAGTCTACAGGGAGAGGAATAACAATCCCCGCATGAGGAGAGAGACAAAAAGTGTCAAAAACTCTGGGCGTTCATTTTAATGCGCGTAAGGCATCTCCATCACCTCCCGGTTTTGTGTAAAACAGCTTACTCTGATTTATCTGGTGCCTAGCAGGATTTAATGTCTTCTAATGCTGTAGGTATGAAATCACTTTCCTTCACACTTCTCTGTTCACCTATCAAAGCTTTTATTCCGTCTCCCAGGAAATGTCAGAAACTCATGGAAAAGTTGTTGCTAATATACAAAAGCAATTAGAATCTGCAAAAGTTTGGGAAAATACAAGTAGGGGCAACCCATGTGACAAAATGTAAAAACTATATGTAAGGTGAAGATTTGAACCTGGGGCCCTTTTCAGGCTAAACAAAAAACACACAAATAATCTAAGTTTAACCTTTGGTCATGTCTAATCTTATCTAGGTCCCTTCTGGTGACAGCATGATGCTGACTGTGGGTCAATGAAATCTTTAGCAATTGCATCCTGCATTTTTACCATGATTTTCTTTTTCAGCAAAGCTTAAACTAAATGGTTTATCTCAGCTGCAATTAATGACAAATAAAATGCATAAATGATGTGGTACCTGGCAACACATGAAAGTCCCTCTGAGGTTAACATTAAAGGTTTGGTCCCATTCTTCTAGACTGGTGTCCTCACTAGCAGAGTTTTTGTTGATGCCAGCGTTGTTGCAAGCGATGTGAATTGTGCCCCATTTTGAAACAATGTCGTCAATCATCTGCTCAACGTCCTCTGGTTTGCTAATGTCTGCAGCCACAGCCATGCTCAAAATGCCTGGAACGACATACATAAACAAGAAACAAATGATAAGACAAACAAAACTTTCGTATATTACGAAATAAATGTGTTTGTCCCTGTTTTAAACACTATATTTTATATATTTATTTATTTATTTATATATATATATAGACAAAAGATGTCAAAATCCATCTGAACAGCAGGGCAAGTTTGGATTGGAACTATGATACTAGGGCGCCATCTGCTGATCAAATCAAGTAATGAAAACATTATAAAAAGAATAGTAAGCAGTATTTTTTATATTTAATTATTATTTCTATTTTTTCCATGCAAATAAAACTTTGTGAATTTTATATATTCATTTTAGTTTAAGTTTTAGCAATTTTGTTATATGCTTTTATCATTTTATTGGTTTTTTTTTCATTATTTCTATTTAGCTTTATACAATTATTATTATTTTATTTTTTTCAGTTTTAGTCATTTTAATCCTTTAACCTAAATAACTTATTTCAGTTAGTTGCAGAGGCAACATTTCCCATTTTTACATTCCTTAAGTTTTTTTTATCAAATATTTATATTTCGTTTCAATTACCGAAAACCACTTACCTTTCAAAGTCAGTTCATGGGCCACATTTTCAGCCTTTCCCTTGTCCATGTCTATGATGGCGACTTTGGCTCCAGCCTCTCCGAGAGCATGTGCGAAGGCCCTGCCGATGCCCTGACCGGCCCCGGTCACATAGGCCACTTTCCCATCCAAACGTAACCTGTCCAGCACTTGCTTGCCTTGGACTCCTCGAAACACCTCGTCATAGTTTACAGTGCCCTATGAAGCATAGATAATCATCATTGCTTTGATCAACAGCTGTACAAAAGCAATTATTTAAGCCTAAAAACAATTAAGGCATAAAAATACCTCCACCTGTGTGTTTGCCTGAGGTGTGTAGGGCACTCTTCGTATTATAGTCAGGCCATCTCTCAGAGGAATAATAACCTATAAACAATGGTTAACTGACAAATTCAGACACATAACAAAAATATCTGATTGTTTATTGTAAAATGTCAATTTTGTAACATGAATAAAAGTTAACATTAGAGAGAAGAACATGCATACCTGCTCTACTCGAGGATCACTTGTGACAAACTGATTAAAATCTTTCAAGGCTATTCCAATATCATCTGCTGAATCCTTGAGGTAAACTCTTCCTTTAAACAGTGTGTTGTCTACACATATAACACCATCTATCCGCAGAAGGTTGTGGTCCAGGAGGAACTTGTAATAGTTAATGTAGTTATGTTTGTCTGCATCGATGAAAACCATGTCAAACTGCTCTCCGGTGGCAGCTAATTCCTGAAAAACAGTGGACCATTTTTTAAACAAAATAATAAATATTCCTTGCAGGGCAGGACATGTCTAAAGCTGGCATGTAGAGCTGGCGGGGTGTCCAACCTTTAGAGTGTCCATAGCAGGCCCAGTCTTTACAGTTATCTTTTTACCATGGGGAGACTTGTCAAATATAGGTTGTGCAAAGTCTTTCAGGTAAGGCTCGAGCTCACAGGCAATAAGTTGGCCATTTTCTGGTAAGGCTTCTGCCATTGACAAGGCCCCATATCCTGTGAACATTCCTATCTCTAGGACCCTCTTTGCTTTGGTCATGTGGACCAGCATCTTCAATACCTGACCTATAGAATGACAATAAACAGTATTGTTAATGACAATAACAATATAAAATAACTGTTTTCTACTATATTTATATATTTTAGAGCATAATTCATTCCTGTGATGGCAAAGCTGAATTTTCAGTCTTCAGTGCCACGCTATCCTCCTTCAGAAATCATTCTAAAATGCTGGCTTGATGCTCAAGTAAAAATGTCTTATTATTATCACAGTTGAAAATGGTTTAGCTGCTTGATATTTTTGTGGAAACAGTGATGATTTTTTCAGGATTCTTTAATAAATAAAAAGGTTAACAGAACAGCATTTATTCAAAATATCATTTTTTGTAACATTATAAATGTCTTTACTGTCACTTTTGACCAATTTAACGCATCCTTGCTGAATAAAAGGATTCATTTCTTTCAAAATAAATAAATAAACTTACGGACCCAAACTTTTTGAATGGTAGTATGAACTGATCAAACAAAGTATGCAAAGTGGAGATTCAAATATTGACTAAATCTTGCAGTTAAAAAAAAAAAAAGATTAGTATTTTGAAGATTTATACCTTCTACCTGTCCAGTTATGCATGTAACAGGAAGCTTGAATAAGGTTTTTCCATCCTCATGTACCTTGTTCCAGTCATGAGAAACTGATTTCCTACAGAAAATAAATATTGTGAATCTATGTCAATCTTGTGTTTATTGCATATACATATAGTTCATAAAACATTACAATAACATAACAGTATAGCCATAAAGACACACTATTCACAGAACTGGTAATCTGAAGAGTTTTGGTTACCTATACAACTCAGCCAACGGTTCACTCTCCTGGCTGCTCATTTGTTCTAGGTAACCATCCAATCCGCTGGCGATGTCCAGGGCCTTCTGAAGATTATCAAGCAGCCCAGCTGGAATATTTGCATTCTTCTCCACAATCTCTTTAGCCTTCAGCAGGTACTCAACGACAAACTCCACAGGAGTGTCTGAAACTAATGTTCAAAGGATGGATTAAAGTAGTATGTGATTTTGTGGCCACATGTGTTATGATGTTTATAATCATGGAAATGTTATATTTGAGCTTTCACAGAGGTACGTGATCCAGCTACAACACTTAATTACTGATGCCTACTACCTGATAGTTGGCCTAAACTAAGATTTAGAAGTGAGAACTGGTTACATAGCACACCAAGACTGTGTAATTACTCATACAGGTCACATATCACATAACCTTTGCAGCCTTTGAAAAATCCTAATGTATTGAACACTTGAGCCATGTCACTTGTCCTACTTGCAATCATTCAAAGTTACCAAAAATTCTGGGTGCAAGTAATTTGTTGCTAACACTGTCTACACTGACAAAAGACAATATAGAACCTCTTATAAACTCGACACATTTCACTCGACATAGTTCACACAAAAATGAAGATTCTGTCATTAATTAGCCTACTCATACTCATGTCGTTCCAAACCCGTAAGACTTTCGTTCATCTTTGGAACACAAATGAAGATCTTTTGGATGAAATCTGAGAGCTTTCTGTCCCTCCATTGACAGCTACGCAACTGACTTTGACGCTTCAAAAAGTTCATAAAGAGATCGTAAAACTTATCCACGTGAATTGAGCGGTTTAGTTCAAATTTTCTGAAGAGACTTCTGAAGATCGTTTTATATAAACAGATTGAACTGAGGCTTTTATTCACAATTTAACATTGTTTAGAGCACATAAACAGAAGCTCAAAGCTCAACTGTGCTACGTAACACACGAGAATGAACCTCATTGGTTCTTGCAGAAGCTCAAACGTGCTGCGTAACACACAAGAACGAACCTCATTGGTTCTCACACATCAAGCAAACATGCTTGAGCTTCCGTTTACCACAAGTGATGTGTGATTTGATACATTTTTATATGTGAATAAAAGCCTAAATTCAATCTGCTCATCATATAAAGCAATTGTATGTGTCTCTTCAGAAAATTCAGACAAAACCTCTCGATTCATACGGATTAGTTTTACGATCGCTTTATGAACTTTTTGAAGCGTCAAAGATTTAGTTGCGTAGCTGTCAATGGAGGGACAGAAAGCTCTCAGATTTCATCAAAAAGATGAAGATGAACGAAAGTCTTACGGGTTCGAACGACACAAAGGTGAGTAATTAATGACAGAATTTTCATTTTTGTTGTCTGTCTGTTTTGCTGTAAGTTCACTAGTCTCCTACTTTTACACTCTTAATGTCCCCGTGAACCGGAAGTTGCAAACGACTTTTCTCCAGTGTTGTGACTTATTTCCAAGTGAAACAGAATATTGAATAGAGGGCAGGGTTTTACTTTAGTGCTCCTCCTCTCCATCTCTGGCTCATAGCAGACTAACGATTTAAGGGGAGTGGTTAAAGCGTTTTCAACCCAAGCCGTCCAACTGACGTCATCAGAGAAGGAACGCCATTCCAGACCGGAAGTAACTTTTCAGATTTTGACAAACTATTTTTTTCTGTGTATTAACTTGCACGGATTAATTGTTCACCACAAGACTAATATCCCCTAGCCTGACAAAGTAAATAGGATCAATTTTGATTTCATGACGACTTTAAAAAAAAAAATATTTACTGGCATTGATGGTTCCATGAAGAAACTTAACATCCTGGAACATTACAAAAGTAGAGGAAAAAGGTTATTTCGAAAAAATGATTATTATTTTTTTTTATTATTATTATTTTTTTTAATGTTCCTCTAAGAAAGAACTGTTCACTGAAAGCTCCTTTCGTGAAACAAAAATGGTTGCTCTATTGCACCGCTACAAAAAATATATATGTTGCCCTTCTCTAACCTTTATTTTTAAGAGTGTGTGACAGTAGGCTACGCTGTCTACTCGACACCTCTGGCCGAGCTCAGTGACACACTAACCCTGACTGGAATCCCACTCGTGGCTTTTAAAGTTATTTTCAGCTGTGTAAATTCTCAATAAGAGTTGTAAGACTACATTAAACACGTATTAGTTCTGCTGCAACAAACAAAGCTGACGTTATTTCAGAAAATGTGCAGTTTGACTTGTCATGTGGCAATCTGTAAATAGCTCGGGAATACAACCCGACGCACATAAACATTCCTACCTTTTGCTGCCTGCATACTAGCGAATCCTCGTAGTTTGAAATGGAAGAGTTGTGTTGGCCGTGTTCCCCGTTCCACAAAGCCCACCTTACACGCATAAACGTTATGCAAACTATCACGTCACAAACTTACACAAGTTAACGAATTCTCAGTCAGTGCATGGCTCAGTTTCCGTCCGTGAGCAGCTCTCTCTCTCTCTCGTGTGCGTGTATACACACTACGTAAATGCGCTTCTGAGCACGGTTGAGTTTGAGGCTGCTACTGTCTGACCCCTGTGAATCGCATTTCACGCCCCACAAACCCACCCGTTTGAGCACTTTAAAAAAAGAAAAAAAAAATTATTCAGGATATTCACAGGTCCCTTGTTAAAACCTCTAAGCTTAGAGAAATTAAATTTGTTATTTTTAGATTGGTGATCAATACTTCTAAAAAACGACGTATGGTGAGAGAATGTACAGCAATTCTAGCCCTTGAGCTTCACTGTCCTGCAGAGTTTACCTCCATCCTTATAAAGTATATAGCCTAATGCAATTTTTAACACAACATATAATTTTCAAGTAGCCTAATCCAGAAGCTTTTTCAGGCATGTTTGATCAGGGCTGGAGAAAGGGTCTCTCTTAGGGTAGAGTATTTGTCGTTTATGGTTCTACCATAAAATGAGCTGTGTGAAACTCTGCAATAAAATATCTAGTTAAAAATGCAAAGATGTAGCCAACTAAATATAGCCTAATAATATCAGTTTTACATGTGAATAATATTAACTTTATATTAAAGGTATAGCGGAGGATTTTTTACTTCCGGGTGGATCACCTATACTATTGGTCCTCCTAATTGTCAATCATTCTGGTGAATCAATCAAACTTATTCAAAAAGTGGAGAGGGCGGGTCTTATCTAAAATTCGGAAAGATCCTCCGCTATACCTTTAAATATTACGGTTTTTTTTTTTTTTTTTTTGATTGAGAAGGGGATTGATTTATTTGAACTTTGTACAGGGGGCCCAAAAAAAGGGAGAACTGTAAACATGGGGCCCATAACGACCTCCCCTGAGGCCCCCAGTCCCAAAACGCAATATCTTCCTCTGCTTGATTTCTACTAAAAGAACATGATTTCTATTGAGGGGAAATAACCCTCCCCCACCCCCAAAACAAAGTAGGAACACTGAATCAAATTAAGATAAATATATATAACTTGAAATATAACAAAGTCAGAAGACCTGTACCAGGCAGATATATTGGTTTTAGGTCAGACTGACAAAACAACCACAGAAAATTAAACCAAGTCATGATGTGACCCACATACTCAAAACAGACTCAACTATGATAATGATATTAGTAGGCTATCAGGTGAAAATGTATTTCTCATGCCATTGCCTCCTTCTAGAGACTAAAGATTATTGTGCGGTGCATGTTTTCTGCTTCAGGGTTAAATGTGATGAATGTGGTTATATATATTGACTTGTTTAAAAAAAAACGAGAAAAAAAACACAGTAAGCATGAAAGTAATTCCAAAGTTCCAAAGTATGTTGGATAACTTGACATGGGATGAGCAAAGTTCAAGTCAACTTATATTTTTTTAAATTTCTAAAGTAAGTTGCTGCCTTACATTTTTAAGTACAATCAACTGGACTGTGAAAGTAATTTCAACTTCAATTATATTAGATTGAAAAAATGTGTTGAATCTTGTATAACTTTTACAAAAACTAGAAAACTGCTTAACTTATTTTGAGGAAGTTAAAGTCATGTACAAATATTTGTCATGGCTTATTGATCATATCATTTTTTACAGTCTAAATAAAACTATAGGATCTTAATGGAATTTGCTAATAGCATTACAAAAGTTAGTATATCTACCCCCTTCAAGAGCAAACACGAAAATTGGCTACAGTAATTCCAAAGTGCATGATGGGTTACTTGATATTTTGGAATGCAAAGGTCAAGAGGTCTGCACTACCTTGCTTAAGTGTGCACGTGGTTGCTTATCAAACAGAGTCAAACCTGTTAAACCTGCTTAACTTTTGGCTTCAACAGGGTCTCTTCCTGATCTTCCTTATGTTATTCCTTGTTTTAGTTGAATTTAAGATCATTAATAATTTTCTTATTTTTTTGTGTGCGCCAGAAAACTGTCTAATAACTGGGATAAAAAAGAGGATGCGTAAACCTTACGATCGTTCTCCATGCATATTACGCAATGACAGAAACAAGGCATCATCTTCGAGTGTATCATCAAATGAAAGTCATCGCCTTCTCTGAACACTGATATTGACAGTCCTCGGAATCCATGAATACACCTACACATACTGGTGCCCAATGACTTTATCATTAGAAATAAAAGAGTCATAATTCCCATTTATTTGTTTTGTATTTTTTTGTGAGACATAGCCTATAAGTTATTTTTTGATCAACTATAATCTAATGTAGCATGAAAATGACTTTTATCATTTACATAACTTTCCATTTAGCTCTCATAACGTTTCGACATAATATTTCATAATCCAACCGCTTCGGGGCATTTGGTGCACGTGTGGTCATCATCATATGTAACTGATCGTAGCGAACGTGAGTTGTGTAAGTTCAAAGTCTGTGAGCAGTGGCGGATTTAGCAAATCGGGGGCCCAAGGCGAAGGTAGGTAGGCTATGGGCCCCTCCCCATCCAATCTTTAAAAGAGAACGAAAAAAATATGTACCGACTGAATGGTGGATAGGCAGGCAGGTAAAGCTAATCTACGGGGAAGTAAAGGTTAGAGAGGAGAAAAAACGTCCCCTTTATACCCTGCATACACTTCTTTACTCCTAAACAGAAACATGTTACAATGTTTACATGGTACAATTTCTGGTAAGCTATGGGTATTTTTTTTTTTTTTGCTTGACAAATTTCACCATTTCGATTCAATTCTTGTGATTTGATTCAATATTGACTCATTTGGCTAAATATTAGGTAACGTTTCACAAGATAGGCCTTACTTTTTCTCAAGAAAAAAAAGCCCTATCAGCTGGTATAATTTAAGGTTAAAATAAGTAAGATAGTAAACATATTTAGCCAAATACTCTCTATAGCTCTTTTTTTCTAGCCAATTAAATGGCTTTCCTGAGGTAAATATTATGTGACGATTGTTCTCCAGCTGTTTTACCTCTTTCCGCGGTTGAAAAACACTTATTGATCGATATTATGAATGAGGAATATACATTTCGGTAAGTTATACTGTATCTTTCAACATTGTTAATTTGTGTTTATTTACTATTAGCTAGAGATGATCAGTTCACGTGCCGCTATAGTAATATGTTACGTCACATTAAAACGGCAAAACGGTATTTATTGTTTGAATTTCGTAATAGAATTGACAGAATCTGAGAGCTGAGATTTTTTTTTAAATATCATGATTCATAAGTAAACTGCTCAGTTTTGTCTGTCGATCTCCGTGTCCTCTTTGCTTCACGATTTTTCTGTGCGTTGGACGTTGTTGTTCCTGATCTGTATCCCCAACATTAGCCGTAAAAAAAGTTTGTCATCTTTGGCAGCGTTCCCAAATACTTATCAGCGTCTTTTCACTTTTTTCTTTTATTTGAGCCGCTTGGGTAACTTCGAAACTTAAAATTTTCGCGTTTAGACTCGTCTTGCTCTGTTTGTGTATTTCCCAGTCCTCCTGTTACTGCGTGTTGTTTCTTTCGCGCCGCGCACCTTTACAGACTTTTTGCTTTCCTCCCGCTTCCTCCTTTTTTCAGCACCGCTTGGGTAGCTAGCTTCGCTTCATTTTTACTCTGTCTACTACTCTGTACACTCTGTCTGTCAATCACTTCTTTTTCTCCGTCAGTTTTTTGGCACAGCCTTGTCACTTTCGCAGATACGCAGTAAGTGAGATAATGGAATAGTCCAATGTAGTGAGGCGGGGAGCCCCCTCCTGTCTGCGACACTAATGATTTGATGCCATTTTTCGCAAATGGAGTTTAGAAATATATAATAAAAAAGAAAAAAAAAGAAATAAAAAAACTTAAGCACAAGTTAATAGGGCATTTTGGGGGCCCCTAGGTAGCTCGGGGCCCAAGGCAATTGCCGACCTTTGCCTAATGGTAAAGTCCGCCCCTGTCTGTGAGACATCACGGTTTTGGAGAGAGAGAATATTTCATAAGTTGTCCTAGCAAGCTCCTCCCTGATTCCTGCTGTTACACCCCATGCCATTATATATCGACTCTTCAAATATGGAGACACCTGATGAACCTTTAACAGTTAATGCATCTGAAATTCGGCAGTCAGCGGTTCCTTGGCACACATCCTTGGAGACTTCGACGATGGAAAACCTCAACAAACAGAAGGAAACCGTATTCAGCCTGGTGCAGGTGAAGGGGACGTGGAAACGCAAAGCAGGGCAAAATGTGAAGCAAGGAATGAAAGGACGAGTTTCAGCTGCTAAAATGTGCGTATAAATCAATAAGTATTCTGAACATTTACAGAAACACTTATACTGTTTTATTTATAAAAATGTTGCCAGGTGTGCTTTATGTGTAACTTCTCAATGAACTAGTTTTATTCAAGTCAAAGGTTGAATCAACTTACATTAGGGTCAGAATTTCATCACGTCCTAATAACTCCTACTGTCCTGAGAAACTGCACCCACATACCGGTTTTTTTTACTCACTTAGAAAACATCAAAAGATACATTCATTCTTTTTTAGGGTACAGCAGGTAATGTTTGTAAGAATAGTGCAGGTAAGGATGTTTTTTTTTTAATCTGATTTAAAATTGTAGGCTATTATGAATATATTATGTATTAAAAATATTTATATATTTACAACAAAGTATAGAGCTGAGTAAAAAAAATAATGTTAAAGACCTATTTTCCTGGTTATTTGTGATTACTTTTGGCATTTCATAGCATTTAATGTAGGCTACAGTATTTTATAACAACACCTGTATCGTTATGCTATTAGTAAATGGACATACGATAGAGCTTCAATTTTACTTCATACATATTTCTCTTTACTTCACACTAAGTCTCCATTAAACAGGAGGAGTCAAATACAGCCTTTGTTTGCATATCCACTACTTATGCAAAGCAGGTTGTGTCAGTATTACAGAAAAGTGCTGTAGTGTTACACAGTGTTTAGGAGAAACCTTTTACACCTAAATATTTGAAAGATATTACAAAATATATAACGTTTTTCAGATTTAGAGAAATCTGCAAACAACATGCTGAAAGGGCAAGGGTGAAAGGCCATAACTGGTTACGCGAATATGGGTAACATTTGACAAATTAAAATGTAAAAATAGTTATTACTTTTAGATTAGCGTTGTCAAATTGATTAATCGCATCAAACATAAGTTTGTTTATATAATATATGTGTGTATATATATGAATATATTATTTATATATAAATTGCATACATGTATAAATGTGTGTGCGCATCTGTGTGTGTTTGTGTGCACTGTAAAAAAAGAAAAGTTGACTTAACTTAAAATTGTAAGGCAACTTGCTGCACAGATTTTTTGAGTTGACTCAACTAAAACATCTCTATAGTTGAGTTGACTCAACTATAACATCTCTAGTTGAGTAAACTCTATTAGTTGAGTCAACTCAAAAAATCTGTGCAGCAAGTTGCCTTACAATTTTAAGTTAAGTCAACTTTTCTTTTTTTACATATAAGCACAAACTTGTATGTCAGATGTGATTAATCGCGATTAATCGATTTGACAGCACTGGTTTATATATTCTTGATCTGAAAACAATAGAAGGGTTAAATTAACTTTTTACAAGTTTTTTTACAGCAATAATTATTGTATTTTTATTTTGTTTTTTTGTTTGAGAAGAGAAATAATGCAGTATGGTAGTACCACTTTTGTGCAATATATTCAATTTGACATCTTTTTTTAAAAATCAAAAACAAGCTACAAAATGAGTTATGAGCTTTATATGTTGCAGTTACGAAAGCACCTCCTCTAGTGGCACCACCTGGACAGTGGTCACCCCCATCACCTTCACATATACAGTTACTCAGACCAAAAACCTTCTTGACCCCAGCAATGACACTCTGCTTTTGGGCCACATCAGAGACACTGAGCAGCTTGAGGCCGTACGGTCCAGCACCAAGCCCTTAAAACGCTTCATAGTCATGGATGAGGTAGTGTACAATCTCTATGGTTCTCAGGTCACCGACTACCTCAAGGCCAGACACGTCCTGTACCGGATCCTGCCCCTGCCCACGACGGAGGAGAACAAGTCCATGGAAATGGCTCTGAAGATCCTGGAGGAAGTTCACCAGTTTGGTATCGACCGGCGCACGGAGCCCATCATTGCCATCGGCGGTGGGGTCTGCCTGGATATCGTGGGTCTCGCAGCGTCCCTCTACAGAAGGCGCACTCCATACATTCGTGTTCCCACCACTCTTCTGTCCTACATAGATGCTAGTGTCGGAGCAAAGACGGGCGTGAATTTTGCAAACTGCAAGAATAAGCTAGGCACCTACATCGCACCTGTCGCTGCATTCTTGGACCGGTCGTTTATACAGACAATTCCTCGCAGGCACATATCTAATGGTCTTGCAGAAATGCTGAAGGTACAATAAAAGTTTGTTGTTTTTCACTATATTTATTATTTCAGTTTTTACAATCGCTAGGACCAGTTTCTCAATACTAAGGTCACCTTTTTAAACGCTCATTGCATTCTCGCAAAATGCATTCAATTACTATTTCTATCAAATTACATGCATTGTTTTCTCACAACCCTCACCAAAACCTAACATAATACAAAACTGAACAAGACAGCAATTTTGGTAGCACTTTATTTTAGCACAGTCCTATTCCCCATGTACATAATATGTACTTATTATAGTTATTATAATTACTGGGTAATAGATACTAAGCCTGAACCTAAACCTAACCCATGTAGTTACCCTATATTACCCACCTTTTCTTAGGCAAGTACACTGTAAGTACTCGTAAGTGCACATACTGTAATTATTATTATTGGTATACTTCTACCTGTTGTTAGTGTTTTAGGTCATCGTTTTTATGAGTGAGATAGTGTGTTTGTTGGGTGACAACCTTGGTGTTTTGGAAAAACGACTTGATTTGAGAGATGTGTTTTGGTACTTTTAATGCATTTTGAATGTGAAATGAACTGCTCTGCTCTGCCTTTTAATTAGCCATGAACTGATCTAGTTTTAAGAAAAGTCACCAACCTAAACTGTATTTGACAAACAGATTTTAATTCATTTATATTTATATTGTTGTAGATGGCTCTCATGAAGCACAGAGGGCTGTTTGAACTTCTGGAAACGCAGGGACAGTTCCTGTTAGACTCAAAGTTCCAGTCTGCTAAGGTTTTAGAAGACGACTGCATTGACCCTGCTTCTGTTTCCACGCGTGTCGCTATAGAAACCATGTTGGAAGAATTAGCTCCAAACCTGTGGGAGGATGATCTTGACAGACTGGTCGACTTCGGTCACCTGATCAGCCCAGAACTAGAGATGGTATCTGCAAATGCTACTATTTTCAAAGGGTTGGGTGGGGTTATAAATTAAAGGTTTTGATTACTCAGTTTCGCCTTAAGGCTTTCAATATTATTTTCTTTTGTGAGATAAAAAACTTTAGGAATGTTGAGAGTCTGAAAACCGTTCTAAGATTGGATGTAGTTTTTCCACATTAAAGTACCTGAGACTGTTCCTTACAAGAAATAAGTATCTTTCATGTTCATTTTATGAAGTATACTTTATGTATACTAACATCAATGTACTAGAAGTATAACTTGTAGGTGTAGCGTGTCAATACTACTTGGGACTAAGTTGACCCACTTTTTAGTCTATAAAAGTTTACTTTTAAGTGAACTTTGAGTACACAAAAAGTTGAACACTAAGTTTTTCATTTGTACAGCAACTATATTACAAGTGAACTTGTAGATATACTGATAGTTTACTAGTAAAATACTAGCACATTTTTTAGTTACTGAAAGTACACTTTGAAGTATACTCTCAGTAAACTAGTATACTAGTTTAGTTGTTTTATAGTGCAGATTTCATTAAGTTAACATAACATAACAATCACACTTACAGTTTACTATTTATTCATATATTATTTTATAATCCTTTATTAATCATCCTTTTTAATCAACACTTGAATATGGGTAAGTTTCGTAAAAAAGAAAAAGAAAAAGAAGAAGCAACATTTTTAAATAAAAAGCGGAGAAAATCGCATTTTACGAAAGACTTTGTCCGGATCGGTTCAGAACGAGGATCAAAACATAGATGGAGTAGGTCAAGTCCATCAAAACATGTGTTTTATATTTTATTTTTTATAAATTAATATTTTCAAAGAATGTAAGTTTATAAGACAGGATGTTAAAGTATGTGGTATTTAAAGGGATAGTTCACCCAAAAATGAAAATTCTGTCATCATTTACTCACCCTCAAGTTGTTCCAAACCTGTATGAGTTTCTTTGTTCTGCTGAACACAAAGGAAGATATTTGGAAGAACGTTTGTAATCAACAGATCTCGGTCCCCATTGACTTCCATAGTAGGAAAAAAATATACTATGGTAGTCAATGGGGACCGAGATCTGTTTGGTTACAAACATTCTTCCAAATATCTTCCTTTGTGTTCAGCAGAACAAAGAAACTCATACAGGTTTGGAACAACTTGAGGGTGAGTAAACAATGATAGAATTTTCATTTTTGGGTGAACTATCCCTTTAAGTAAAAAGTATTTAATAGGCTATACTCAATCAAAAGACTAAACACAACTAAAAGCCAAGTATATACTTGATCAAAAGATTGAGTACAAGTATAGGCCAAATATACTTAGACCTGTCTGTCAGTATGAGTCAAGTATACTTAGGCTAAGTGTTATTTTAAGTATATTTCTGAGAAGTTCATAAAAGGTGGACTGAAAGTATACGTTCTTATTTGTTTGAAAGAGTATACTAAAGCACACTTGAATAAACTTCTTTTTCCTAAGGGGTGTTTCAGGCTTTGGTTTTACACATGCAAAATGCAGCAATAAATACTTAATCATCCCTTTTTCCATGTTTTAGAAAGTCCTACCAGCTCTACTCCATGGTGAAGCAGTGAATATTGACATGGCGTACATGGTGTATTTGGCACGTGAGATGGGGTTGCTCACAGAGGACGAGAAGTTCAGGATCGTCTGCTGCATGATGGGAATGGAGCTGCCGGTTTGGCATCAAGACTGCACTTTTGATTTGGTGCAGAAATCTCTAAGTGACAGATTACAGCATTCTGGAGGACTCGTGAGAATGCCTTTACCAACAGGCCTCGGAAGAGCAGGTAATACATTACAAATAGTGTTAGTCGAAAACAGACTATTGTAGAGGCTGAAGCAATTTCATGTATTGTAACGTTGTTTTAATAAACAAATTTTGAGTTTGAATAATTCACTAAATGAATTTTTTCACATGTATCCCTACCCTACCTGAAACTTGTCAGGCAGGGATATGACTTGAGGTTATCAAAAAGAAAAGATAAAGCACCTAAGGGGAATTTTTAAGATATTGTGTAAAGTGTTTAACCTTCTGTTCGCATGTCTGTCAAAAATGACCGGAATTTATTTTTATTATTTCAATGAAAATATTGATATATTGATTTTTTAATATATATTTTTAGGGGATTTTTTATGGTATTAAATTATATGTATGCAGTAGTTATATAATATAATCCATTTATTTACTTTTTGAGCATGGACCTGAAAATAAAATGTCTTACTTAAACTGTCATAAATCTTGAATGACAACAAGACAACACTTGGCAGATTATCGCTGAAGTGAAATAAGTTATAAAATGTTACATTTATTGCTATTTTCAGAAAATAAAAGCCATAAATGTTCCAAATTTGAGGTTGATATCTCAAAAAAATTAGCTTTCATTAAGAACTTGTTTGCACAGTCCCAACGTTTCCAACAGATTCGTCTCCCATTCATTTCCAATGCAGTCATTTTTGACCGCGAACAATACAAGTGTGACTATTTTTTTCAGGACCATTTAACCTTTTCAAATCATGTCCATGATTTTTTGTGTGTTCACACAGCAAGTGCCAAAACCTTTCCCAAGTTTCGTATAATTCTGATGAAGTAAAAAAATGTATACATTTTAGTCAAAAATGACTGAACAGCACCAGAAGGTTAAAGTAACATGATTTGGAAAAAGTAAATATTCTTTCCTCATTCCTCTCTTAGAAATCTTCAACGACACTAATGAAGACACTCTGTTCCGAGCGTATGAGAAGTGGTGTGATGAGCTCAGCACTGGTTCACTTCGATGAAGTCCCCTCACAGATCATCTGACACCAATGTTTACATATGGGGATCTTCTTAGCTTTAACAATTTCTACTCGTGTACTATTCTATGACAGCTTCTATTTCTTTTTTATTTTGTATACAGAAAACATCATGTACATCATGGGCATTTAAGTGTTTTACATTTAAAACAATTGCTTTTCATTACTGTTAATGCCATTTTTGTAAATGGCCGTGAATAGAAGAAGGCTGACTTGATATGTGAAGATCTTTCTATTGTTGTGTTAAAGGGGGTTCTTTCCCATCATTTCATATTAGATAAAGGGACATTTCGGTTAATCATGAAATCATGTATTAAAACTGTAAGTCTGCCTAATGTGTTTGATGTAATGCATGCACGTTTATAATAAACAATGCACTTATTAACAACAAGACCTGTTATGAAGAGAAAGATTTATGTTTGAGAGCATAGATACCATATATATGTGTGGAAAACATGACACCATTGGTTTGGTATTCAATGAATGTATGGTATTCTCTTGCTTTTGTCTTCATAAACCTTAAAAACAAAAACAGCACTTCACGCAGGATTTTCAGTAATCATTTCCCCTTTAGTGTTATCAAGTCAATTAAAAATATTTTTTATATTGAAATGCATACATTAAGGATATTACCTAACAAAATGACCTAACAATGCATAAATAGAGATTGAGAAAACTACTACATTTGAATCTGATAATCTGATATAAATGTTCACTCCTGTCTTCATCAATGATTTGTTGCATAAATAAAACTACACCACTTTTGAGACTTTATTTGACCTTTAAAAAACTGTAGTAGACTTCCATTAATTGCAATAGGACTGCCAATGAGCTGATATAAATATAAAAAGGCAACAATTGTAATTTAGCTGTTCAATAGCAAGTCATTCATGTACATTATCACAAGTCAGGATTTTGACATAAATTTTACTGATAATGTTAGTATACTGTCTAAGCCGTCCAACACTAAGTGATTGCACATAATAATCACAGATTACTGATTAAAAACAGTGCCTGACTGATAAAATCTACAATGCAGTGCAAAAGTACATATTGCACTGAAACCAGACAGTGACAGATGTTCAAAATGATGATCTAAAATGTTCAAAATTTCCAACAACTCTCTCATGGTTAAACAAGGAATCTGACAAGCAAACAGACTTCATATATGACCATTAGATGGTCACCACGGGCCAACATGTTTCATTTCATCATCAACAAACATTTGTTGAAATTAATTCAATGAATTAATGCTACCGATTGAAAGTAGTAAATTAGATTGCTTCTAACCACTATCAGACCTCTGTGTTTCTCTTGTAGAGATGTTTTGAATTGAACTGTGCATGCCTAGACGTGTTACTGGTTACTCCACCTTTGGAAAATGTACACCCCAAAAAGTTGCATTTGTAGACAAAATCAAGCCAACTCTGAAAATTACTCTTTAGCTGTTTTTATTCTAGCTATCCTGGATAAATCCTGTAGAAATCCTTGATAAATCAAGAAATTGATCAAATCAGTCATTCTTAACTAGTAAACTCCAAAATGATATATGAAAAAAATATATATACACACTAAATATTCAGAAATACAAGATAAGTACTGTACTTAAAAGTGCTCTTAATGTTACGCATGATCTGGATTGTAAGGAAACCACCTGAATGTATCATTGGTACTGCAATTATATAAAAAACATCTAGTCGTCTAACTTTGGTTCATCGAAGTTTGTCTGCAATGCTAACAGCCATTTTCATGTTCATCCATACTGCTGCTGTCGCTGCTGTTGGATGGGACGGGGGAGCCGGAGGACAGCAGGGGGTCACTGCTGCCCACTGGAGACAGGGTGTTGTCCATAAGCATGTCGTCCAGCTTGGCGGAGGTCTTGTTGGGGCTGTCGTAGACCCCCGGTTCCTCTTCCTCCGTGGGGCTGTCGTTGTAGCTGATGGTGCCGCTGTTGAGGTCCAGAGTGGTGGGGCGGGATATATCAGGACTGGGGAGGTGTGAGTACAAATCGGATGTGCAGTTCCCCATGCCGGGCTCTTGTTTGATAGCTCGAGCCACCAGGTCAGAGGAATAAAGGCTGGGAGAGGGTAAAACGGCGAGTCCATGAGCACGGGCTTGCATCTCGAGCTCCTGAACACAACCAGAAACGACAAATACACACAGTTTAGGATAACACAGCGTTACTCTAAAAAATGCATGGGTGCGTGAAAAGTTGTGCGTGTAAACAGTAGGCACATTGTGAACCAAATGCCATGTGTCAAAATGAAGGAAATTCCCCATAATGAATTACTCAAGTGTAACTTTTGAATTTCATGCAGCTGAAGCACTAAGCATAATTTATAAGCTTTCAAAGCAAAGTTACGCTTGGTGCTTTGCCATCTAACTTTAAAAAAAAAAAGAAGAAGCATTTTGTCAAAGGACATACTTGTCTGCAAAAATCTGATCATGTAACTAGCTGCCATGAGCTTTTAACCAATTGCAGTGAGTAGCTTTTGTTTATCAGTTGATTTACCTGAATACGAAGCAGGAGATGTCTGTTTGCATGTTCTAGTCTCTTTTGTCTGTTTTCCAGCTCTTTTGCTTTCTGCTGCTCTTTCTGCAGTTTCCTAATATAATCCACTGAAGCTTTCAGGATGGTCCCCTTATTCCACCTCATGTCCCTGCAAAAACCAGAGCCAGGCGGTTACGCTGACATTTGGCATTTATGTGTAACCACAACATTTTCTGGTATAGATCATGCTGGTATAGATCATAGATGATTAGGCTGAATATGTGAATACAGAATATATGTAATTGTAAACCAAAGCTTATTTAAATTTTAATATAATTTATTGAGACTTACGGATCATTTGACTTGGGAATTAATGTCCCCAGCTCCTTAATTCTGTCATTTATATTAAAACGCCTTCTTCGTTCAACTGTATGGATATAAAAGCCAATAAAGATATGGTCATATTTTATTATCATCATTATTATTATTATACTTAACATTTTAAATATACAAAAATAAATTATATGACAGACATTTTAGCACATATTTCAGATGTTTATGCATATAAAGTGATGATCAGACTCACTGAGGTTGTGGTTGTCCTTCTTTTGTCTCTCTTTTGCCAAGGCTCTGACCTCTGATTCTGAAATGCGTAGTTATATCAACTGAAACAACTTCATAATTATCAGTCAACTTCACAGTTTTAACATCAATAACTTTCTATTACAGAGTTCACAGATTCTTCCCTAGTGTGCCAATGTATTCTAATGTGTTGCTGTTCAATAGAAATTCTAAAAAGTAGACAAATAAATGTAAAAATTACTGTATTTTTAAATTAAACTCTTCAAGTTCCAATGTGTGTGTGTGTAGCATGTTTTACAAGTGTCCATATTGTGTGCAATTACTGTCTTAAGTACACAGGTGATTTTTAACACACCAACTGTGCATTTTGAAAATATTTTTTCTTGACTTAATGTGTGTAAAGGTAATTTCAAATGTAAACCTTGTTGACACGCATGTTAGTTCATCAAACAATATAATTTTATAGATATTAATGTACAGTGTCTGGACAAAAAACAACAACTCTTTATTCATGCTTAGGGCCTTTCAGAAGCCGAGGAACGGAAAACATACCTACTGGAAAGCCTTCAGGCCTTTGATAAGTGTCAAACTTGCCACATGGTCCAGACTTGTCCATAATGTGCATCATGCCAGGTGCTGGGGTAACTATTTAATACAATATATCTTTCATTGATATTGTGCATTCGAAAGTGCACACAATATGGATACTTCCATTCCTAAGCACAGTGGGCAGTGAAATGGTAACCAAAATGATTATTTACTCTGATAGATAAGACAGTGTGAATATACCGGATAATTCCCTTTTGACGGATAGCAGGTTAGAGCAGGAGTTGTTAATGGAAACCTCAGCTGGAGAAAGAGCATGATTGTTGTACATGTCCAACAGGTTTGCAGAAACTGGAATCTGAAAAATTAGAACCAAAAAGATTTCAGTGCATGTTCTGACTGTTCAGGTGATTATATGAATCTTAAATAACATGACACCACAATCCTTAGGGCTGTTACCGCATTAGTCATTTGAAGTCCTGCATCCATGAACCCAAGAATATCATCGTTGTAGCTCGATTCCAAACTTATGATGTCTTCAATTACGTCGTCCATCTGTACCAATTCAAATTTTAAGAGCAGAATGTGTTCACATCACCTTGTAATAAGTGCTTCAATCCCAAAGTACTAATTAGATCCATGTTAGTAAGAAAGCCACAATGGCTAATAGAAATGCTAAATTAATATGATAATGGACTCGGTGGACAATGAAAGATGATCATACATCACATACATGAATAATGTCTTAGAACCTTTGTGCTGTTTACCCAGCTGTCACCTTTTACTTTCCTCAAAGCCCTAGTTCATCAATCACTTATAGACATAGAAATGGTGAGAAACTATTTAGTCGTGCTACTTACACAACTTTTTTTTTTTAGGTCAAACAGGCCACACCATGCAGTTACTTAACAACCTTGATAGAGTGATGTACACTACCGTTCATAAGTTTTGGGGTCAATAACATTTTGTTTTTGAGATAAATGAATACTTTAATTCAGCATGGACACATTAAATTTGATTAAATTTGATTAAATTGATCAAAGTGAATGTCAAGACATTTATAATTTTACAAAAGAATTCCATTTAAAATGAATGCTGTTCTTTTGCACTTTCTATTCATCAAAGAATCCTGAAAAAAATAATAATGATGGTATTCACAAACATGTTAAGCAGCACAACTGTTGTCAACACTGATAACAATAAGAAATGTTTCTTGAGCACAAAATCAGCATATATCAGACTGGAGCAATGGCTGCTGAAATTTCAGATTTGCCATCACAGGAATTAATTGCATTTAAAAAAATATATATTTAAATAGAATTTTACAGTTATTTTAAATAGTAAATATTTAAATATAATAAAAAATATTACTGTTTTTACTATTTTGATCAAATAAGTGCTAAATAATTGCAAATCTTATTGACCTCAGAATTTTGAAAGGTGAACAATATGATGAATAAGTGAATAATATGAACAAAATCTAAAAATTCTTGTTTACCTTTGTCCTTTTGCTTATTTGTCTCTGGACATTATTCACACATATTCTTAGGAAAACACACCACATTTTGACACCATACTTTGGCAAAATATAATCTAATTGACAAAACTGTCAATGCTAGGTTTTGCATCTACCTCTTTCTCACAGTTGAGGGTGAGAAGGGCCATAGGGCTATTAGGAGCGCTGGCTCCTGGTCCAGGGGGCATGCCGTGTTCTGTGGGCTGGCTGGGGCCGGGCCCTGTGTTGGCCTGTGGGCTTAGCTTGGCTCCCAGTGCACTGGACAGGTAATGCTTCACCTGCTGCCTCTGGGTCTGCTGGATGTGGTATTTCGATGGGCTTTCCAGGTGGGTCTGCACCTGAGTCACAAACAGAGAGGTGATGCCCATACAGTCAGACAGATACATGCTAATACTACTGTATGCTATCTGTGTATTCATGCAAAAATAGTCCTGTTTTATTTTGAACATATCACAGACTGAATCTGTTGAATACATTAGATCATGTTATAATTGCTCTGTGTATTGCAAGCATGCTTTAAAAAAAGAAGACAAAAGCACAGGCTTGGCTGTGAGGCTGAGAAGGTAGAATTAAACAGAATCTAAACAGAATTAAAACAGACCAATCAATGCTGCAATATGTTATAACAATATAAAATATATTCTCTAAGTCAATAAACAAAGTCTCATCTCACCTGGTAATGACTGTACTCTAGCATCTCCAACATATTAAACAAGACTAATTGTTAGCTTAAATATATTCCCTTTGTAGATTCTGTTTGTGACGTGCAAGAACTGACCCGTCGTCTTAGCCAGTTGAAGATATCAATGCAAAAGAAAAGAGGGAAAATGTATTTAAGGGGCTGGGAGGGGTTGCTGTTCTCATATTGTTTTTTAACCCAAACTATGAATTTATGCATTTATAGAGTTCATTTGACGTCATCAGTCTAATTACACAAAAGGCTCTTTGAGATGACGGGTTACTAGTGTCTAAACTGAAACTGGCTTAAGGCTAACTAACGTTTCATCTTTAGTTCCACTCGTTCTGCATAAAACATTGTTTGTTCTCAGCATCCGGCATACAATCAAAACCACTGTTAGTCTAAAAACAAGACAGTTTAAGATGGAGTTATCTCTAAAATGTTGAAGGGGGAAAGAAAGGAAAGAGAACTTTGTTGCCTGATGGGCCTTTGGTAATTGCCTCTTTTTTTTGTAGAAATATTGTGCACATGTATGTACGTGCGCACAAAGAAAGTCACAGACGTACAAATTCCTGTCTGATTGAACCACTGGATTAGGACCTACAAAGTCATTAAAAGTTGAGTGTTCTGTTATCTGCATACAAAGAGCTGTTCCCTAGTAAAAAAAAACGACCTATACCAAGTTTCATACTAAGTATACAACAAAACCATTAACATATTTACTGACGTATCACTTGAGACTGATATAAATATTATAATTCAACTTTATTTGGAGTGCTTTATTGCACTATGCACATATTAAGCCTAAAATGTTTTTTAATATGACTATTAGTAAGGATAGTATGATCTCTGTATAATATCAGTCTTTAAATGCAACCTAAAGTATTCTTGCAATAGTTCCATTTTTGTCACGGTTCATGAATTCGCTGTCTCTTCCTCGTCTCGTGTGATTGTGTGTAGTGTGTATGATTAGTGTCGGTGTGTCCTCTGATTACCGCTGATCATCAGTGCCAGCTGATTCCACTCTACTCACCTATATATTCTCAGTGACTGATGTCTTGTGTTGTCAGATTGTTGTGGTGTTTACCAGTGTTGGTTCCTGTCCTGTTTGGCGTTCTCTCGTGGTCTTCGTTCCAGTTTGGATTTGTGTCTTTGTTTCCTGTCGTCATCATCGCACTTCTGGATTTACGGACTCCTCATTCATCTGCCATCCACCATCAGCCCGGTTGCCCATCGAGGTCCCTGCGTCACTCTCCTGCCCTGTGTGTCGTGTTTGTGTGGACCTGACCATCACTGTTTATTTATAATAAACATCTTTTACCTGCATCTTGCTTCCTCTCGCATTCATGACAGAAGATCTGACCATCATGGAGGCAGCAGGTGGTCCCACGATCAGCCTTGACGAATTCATCATCCGCAGAATCACTCGGATGGACACGCAGGAGGAGAGCATCACGAACACAGGGCGGGCAGTATAAGCTTTAGTGACGCAGGTGTCCGAGCTCCCAACAACTCCAACATCTGAGGAGTCCCGCTCCGCCGCCCACACCGCCAGTTCAGCCCACACCACCGGAGTCCCTCTTCCAGTCGGAACCTCGTCAACCAGTACCGGAGGCGTATTCAGGAGAACCCAGTTTCTGCAGAGCGTTCTTGACCAGGTGCTCCATGCACTTCTCATTGCAACCCTGAACCTTCAACAACGAAAGATCGAAGGTAGCTTTCGTTTTGACGCTGCTGACTGGGAGAGTGCCGTTATGGGGAATGGCGGTGTGGGAGAACCAGGATCCATGCTGCGCCTCGTTCCAGGCACGCGAGGAGATGAGGTGTGTGTTCGACCCTTCGATGGCAGGAAGAGAGGCGGCTAGGGTTCTCGCCAACCTGCAACAAGGAGATCGCTCCGTGTCTGACTACTCCATCGAATTCCACACGCTGGCGGCTGAGTGCCAATGGAACGAGGCGCAGTGGGACATGTTCCTGCGTGGGCTGGCTGACCGTGTCCAAAGAGAAATCTACGCGGAACGTCGCGTTCTTCCGAATCGACTACCTGGAGTCACTGAAAGCCCACGGACCAGCGGCGGGGACACGGTCAGCCCCGTCTTCGATCACGAGCCCATGCAGGTGGGTAGAGCTCGACTTTCCCGGGAGGAGAAGGAAAAGCGGAGGTCCCAGGGACTCTGCCTTTACTGTCCAGTAAAAGGCCAAGCCCAGTAGTAAACCTGAGGCTACTATCGGTTGGGATCTCCGCCGAGAAGACCTCATCATCATCATCTACGCTCCTCCCGGTAAGACTGAGATGGGCAGCTGGCACACACGACTGTCAAGCCTTACTGGACTCGGGAGCGGAGGGAAACTTATGGACCGTAAGCTCGCTCATAGACTTCACATTCCTGTCACCTCACTTACTCATAGCATATCCGTCAACGCCCTCAACGGTCAAGAACTCCCCAATATTTCACTCACCACCGGACCCATAACACTCACCACATCAGGCAACCATACGGAAACTCTGTCATTTCTCCTCATGGACTCATTTCTCCTCATGGACTCACCTCTGGCACCCGTAGTTCTTGGTCACCACTGGCTCATACAACACAACCCCAGGGTGGACTGGCGCCAGCACTCCATCTCCGCATGGAGTACTCAGTGTTATGAGTCTTGTCTTTTGTCTGCTTGTCCGCCTGTACCTGTTTCTGTGTTCCAGGAGGAGGCAGTGGATTTATCAAATGTGCCCGTTGTGTACCATCAGTCTTCACAAAATTGGATTTACGGAATGCCTATCATTTGGTTCGCATTAGGAAGGGGGATGAATGGAAGACCGCATTTAACACCCCCAGGGAGCACTTTGAATATTTGATCATTCCTTTTGGTCTGTCGAACTCCCCAGCGGTCTTCCAGGCACTCGTCAAAGACGTGCTGCGAGATATGGTAGATCAGTTCGTATATGTCTACCTGGACGACATAATGATTTTTTTTTCATCTTCTCTCCAGGAACACGTGCAGCACGTCCGACGAGTACTTCAAAGGTTGCTAGAGAATGGGTTTTTTGTCAAGGCGAAGAAATTCGATTTTCATGCACAGTCTGTTTCTTTTCTGGGATACATCATCTCGTCTGAGGGAGTACGTATGGATCCTGATAAAGTTAAGGCTGTGGTAGATTGGCCAAGTCCGGATTCCCATAAGGCCCTACAGAGGTTTCTGGGAATCGCCAATTTCTATCTGCGTTTTATTCGCAATTTCAGCCAACTAGCCCCTCCTCTGACTGCCTTGACCTCCCCAAGAACTACGTTCAGGTGGTCCGATACAGCTGAGGCTGTATTTGCCAAACTGAAAGGTCGCTTCGTTTCGGCCCCTGATCCATCACATGGTGGAGGTCGACGCGTCAGAGATGGGGGTAAGCGCAGTTCTTTCCCAACGTTCTTCCACAGACGTCAGGATACATCCGTGTGCGTTTTTTTTTTCCATCGTTTATCTCCTGCCGAACTTATCTATGACATTGGTAACAGAGAGTTGTTGGCAGTCAAGTTAGCATTGGAAGAATGGCGTCATTGGTTAGAAGGGTCGGGGGTACCTTTTATCGTCTGGACCGATCACAAGAACTTGGAATATATCACAACCGCCAAAAGACTCAACTCCAGGCAGGTTCGGTGGGCTCTTTTTTTCGGGCGTTTTGATTTTTCTCTTTCATATCGCCCGGGTTCCAAAAACATCAAACCCGATTCATCGCGCATTTTTGACCATTCCGAACGGCCGTCCACTCCCGAGTGCATTTTGCCAGAGACCCTATTTGTCTCCACACTCACATGGGAGATCGAGTCGAAGGTCAATGACGGTGGTTTTGACCGTAGTGGACCGGTTCTCGAGACCGGCTCATTTTATTCCCTTGCCTAAATTACCCTCCGCCAAGGAGACAGCAGTGACTGTTGTAGATCACGTTTTTCGTTTACATGGCCTCCCGATGGACGTGGTTTCCGACAGGGGGCCCCAGTTTGTGTCCAAATTTTGGCGAGAGTTTTGTAAATTACTGGGAGCGAGTGTCAGTCTGTCTTCTGGGTTTCATCCCCAAAGCAATGGCCAAACCGAGAGAACCAACCAAGATTTGGAAAGAGTGTTGCGATGTTTGGTATCCAAGAATCCTTCATCCTGAAGTCATCAGCTCTCTATGGTTGAGTACGCTCACAACTCGTTACCAGTGTCATCCACGGGCCTATCTCCGTTTGAGTGTAGCTTAGGTTACCAGCCACCAGTTTTTCCTAGCCTGGAATCTGAAGTCGCGGTCCCCTCCGCCCACGCCTTCGTCCAGAGGTGTCACCGCACATGGACCAGAGCCCGTGAGACTCTGCTCCAAGTGGGGGCGCGCACCAAGGCTAAGGCCGATCGCCACCGGTCGAAGCCTCCCGTATACGTCATTGGTCAAAAAGTGTGGCTTTCAACCAAGAACATTCCACTCCGCTCCGTCTCTAATAAACTAGCTCCCAAATTTATTGGCCCGTTTAACTGTCACCAAGATCCTTAGTCCAGTGGCAGTCCGACTCAAACTTCCTCCTGCGTACAGGAGAATTCATTCCGTCTTTCATGTATACAAATTAAAACCCGTGTTTTATTCTCGCATTAAGCCGCCGGCCCCGGTTTCTGCCGCCCCCCCCCCCGGTCCTCCCCTTGCTTCCTCTCGCATTCATGACAATTTTAGCACAATCAAATGTGCTTAAAGGAGCTGTATGTAAGAAATGTATTTCAATTAATCATAAAATGGCCCTGATATGTCACTAGACATTAAGAAATCATGTTCATTTCAAATACTTATATCACTGACAACAGTAGTCCGGCCAGGATATTGTCGTTTAAAAAGTGAAGTTGCAGCCCTCAACTGATGTTGATGTTGTCATGTTGTGTTTTGGCCTGAAGCGCCACCCTCCACCTATCTACCAATCACGAAGTCAGTAGTGTTTCCACATCCGGGTTGCCAGCTCTGCTCTAGTTACCACAGCTGCAGCTACAAACGTTCGTGCTGGATCCTGCAGCCTATCTGGCAACCTCGAGTCAGGGGGGAGGGGGAGGGGATACACCGCTCTACAGTAATTTGAAAGTGATTGCAGTACCAGTTTTGGCCACAATCTTACATACGGCTCCTTTAAGTATATCTTTAGTTGGACCTCAGCACTATTTCCAGATAACTAAAGTGCATTAAGTACAAAATTAGAATGTACTTAATTTAGCAGACGTTAATATACCTATTTAATATACCAAAAGTTCAATTGCAGGGTTCTTATATTAGCAGATGTTAATATACCTATTTAGTATGCCAAAAGTACAATTGCTGGGTACTTATATTAAGTATATAAATATGTAAATGTATTTGTAGTATACCTGTAGTATAAAAATAAATTTTATTTCAAATACATTTTGGTATATTTATTTTTCACTAGCGTTGGATATACTGCATGTTATGAAAACATTCAAAACAATAATCCTCAACCAAGCACTTATGTTTTAGTACCTTTTGTTTTCATGCATTTTCACAAAAAGCTAAGAAAATAAATGTAAATATAAACAAATGCTAACATGCATAAACAAAATGGTAAGTGCACGAATCGTTGAAATATTGATCAAAACATTGTTTAATAATCAATCATTTACACAAATTTTTTTTGTGTAACATAACATTTAGCGAGTCTGCACGAAGCACGTGCATGCAATGCGTATCCAAGTTATCCAAGCACAAAATAAAATTGTTTATACATGCCTATGAGCTGCTCATAATGAGCATGCCTCAACACAAGTGCCTCGGGTACTTTTTCATTTTAGAATTTGAATCTGTTAAACCACATAACTGTTGTCAATCGTTTAAAAATCAATAACAACTGAAACAGGCCTAGGATCCATGCACAATAATTAGGTGTATTCACAACCGTGTCATGTTATTATTCTTTCTTTTTATCTTATATCTTGATATACAAAAAAACATGATCAAGCAAAAACAAACAGCATCTTTCTGATGGACCCTACATTAATTTCCATGACTTAGTATTCATTGTATCCACAGATGATCAGAACAACTGTCATATTCTGCATTGTTTCTGCGAAAAAAAAAAAAATATTTAAAAAGAAAATATGACCTGAGCTACATGAACTGACATCTACAAAAATAGCATGATTACATTTGCAAATATTATAACACAAACACAAAGAATACTTATAATGATTGAGCATTAGCATGCAAGCACAATAGGATTATGGTGGACAATTATTTAAAAGTAAATAAGTAAATGGCTGAATCTCACACAGATAATGTCAATATTATATTAACATAAAAAAGATTATTTGTGTGTGTGTGTGCGTGTGTGTGTGTGTGTCTGTGTGTGTTGAAACTGCTCCAAGACGTAGGATCCAAACGCAGTATTTGTTAAAAGGGTAATCCACACAAACAGGCAAAGGTCAAAACACAGACAAACAGTCCAAACAATAACAGAGTCCAGGGCAGAGGCAGAACAGAGAAAAGGCAGAGAATCCCCAAAAAAAACAAGAGACATGAAACCAGGGAGAATCCTCAGAAATGCAGTACAGACACATACAAGACTTAGCAATGAATGACAGAATTGACCAGGCTTATGTAGGGTGAACAAACAAAGGAAATGAGACACAGCTGAAAGCAATGAGTGCTGATGAGATCCTTAACTAAAAGTTTCAGAGTCAGCATTTACAATAATCCAGGATTAGGCCTTAGTTAAATTAGGACATATAAGTAGCTTTTTCATATATATATATATATATATATATTAAAGGAATTCTTCAGATCCCCATTGACATTCTGAGATCCACACAGAATCAAACACTGCTCTCAGAGACTATAGTCTTAATGCACTAAACCAGTCAGATTACACCAATTCTGATAATGAACAAGGCTGTCATCAGGGGGAGACAACCAGGAATGTTGTCCAAGGCCTTGTGATGATCCTCTATGGCCCTGTCCCAAATGGCACCCTAAACACTCGCGGTCGACCTCTGAGTGCGCACTTTCGTGGTGTAACGCCGCTTGGACTGTTGGGTAGAAGTCTGCTGTGGAGCTCGCACCAGTGCGCATCGAGGGCACATATTGACCGCAAAGGGGGTGCTCTTGAGCACCCGCCTGAAACCTAAAATGACTAAATGGGACATCCTACAGTCAGCCATTGTAATTCCACAAACCCGAAAGTGTGCCATTTGGGAAATTAAGTGTGCCATTTGGGACAGGGCCTATGGTTCAACCTGGACCTTGTTTAGAGGAGGCCCACCCATTAAAAACTGTCCCGGCCCAGTACAATTTATTTCCTGATTAGGAATCAGTTCCGCATTTCACACTATTTAACTTAAGGCATGCTTTCAAATCAGACAAGCATAGCAAATTAACAAGATGCATGATTTATTAAAGATTGTAAACTAAAGTATTGATATTTTATACATAATGACACCACGAGACACAAACATGCTGATCATTGAAAACTCCCTTCTGGCAAACTATATGGATAGTATTTGTCACAACAATGTGACGATTGTTTTTCAGAATCCCTGCGGCAAAGGAAATAATTCCTGGATTTTTGTGGATGTATAGATTAAAACAGCTTGTGGAAATAGTGGAAATAGTCAATACTTTCATTATACATGCCATTTTGTTATATTTTGTTATCAGGGAAGTACCAAAATAATGAATGAATTTATATATGCATTCATATTTAAAGGTACACACATCATAAAAATGTGTCACGCGTAGATTCCATGGACAAAAGCGTGCTGGACCATACAAACTTTAGTCAGACCACATAAGAACACTCTTCTTTTTCTTATAAGGGAAAGTCTTTGTGCTTTTCTTTACTCTCACTGGTACTTTCCTCCTTCGTGCCAAACCCCCTGGGTTCAATAAAAAGTTCCTGCTGAAGAGAAGCAGTATTCTCTAAATGCCAACAGCTACTGTGTCTATAGAGAGATTCATCAATTCTTAGTAGTTTTATCATATTCCCATAGGAGAGTGGTTAAGGTGATAATAAATAGTCAACCGTGTCCTTTAGGGGTTGGAGACATTTTGCTGGTGACTCAAGGCTGCTAAAGCATTATTATATTGGGTGCTGAATAGATGTTTATCAAAAAACGACAGACATATAGTAACACTACATACATAAAAGCAACAATTAAATGCATTAAAATTAATATAATACATTTTTTTAATTATGATTTTTTTTAAGGCAGAATGGTGTAGTTGATTAAACTAAATAAAAATATGATTACAAACTTAAAATCCCAATACTTCAGCAGAGCTTCAAAATAAATTCAATGCAATGCAATTCACTGCAAAAGGATGTAACAGTCTTCTAGAACAGCAAACTAGCAGAAGGTTATTAAACGTATAAGATGTGCAAAGTTTTGAGTAACACCCACCTGTCAGTCTGAGTCATATGATTTGCTAGAATGGAACAGACTTGTTTGATAATCTTTTATGAATTACTGAATTAAATAATGAAATATCAAAACACTGGCATAGGATTGCTTGACCAGCAGTAAAAATGTAACATGCAAGGCATGGATTACCAGAGGCTATAAAATCTACATCAAGTACATGTTCCAAATACAGCATTTTGTGCATTCTTTATCGAACACATCAAACCTAAAAGTACTGCAAACTATCTATATAATACAAGGAGCGATTATTTTCATCTAATTGCAGCATTAGTGATGTAGTAAAAAAAAAAAATCATTTACCCCTGGAAGAAAAAGTAAAACCAAACACCATCCATTACACACCACATGCTGACATTAACTGACCTGTAGCCATACGTTCACAGTAAATTAGAACTTTTATGTCAACTTAAAGACCATAAAAGATCAGTTAGGGGTTTAAAGTTCAAACAACTGATGTGGAATTACTGACAATGGTGAAAGTGAGGAGAGTTGAATTATCTGAACCACACACATGAACAACATCCAGCTTGTTTAAGACAACAGACACTTTGTAAGTATGAGAGAGCATTTGTGGAAAAGAAAATGTGTGCATTTATAAAAGTGTACAAGCTTGTACGATGCATGTGCATTATACGTAAAAGAAAACGTGTGTCAAACTAACAAACACAACACCAAATGGCATTTATTTTGAAAAAAAGTTAGCATAAGGACACTTTGCAAGCAAATTCACCAAACTTTGATAAACATTATAAAACAACATAACTATTAGAATCATACAAAAGGTATTTAGACACTTTCTGCTTGTAGAATATGTTCATAGTTAATGATAGATTACACATGGAAACTTTAGAAGAACTGACTTCATACATTCACAAAAAAAAAAAAAATCGCCTTGGGACCATTTGATTTAAAAAGGGCATAAATAGCAAAATAGTGAAGTTAATTCTAATGAACATTTGAATTGATCGCAGATGCCTTTGCTTGATATTTTGTTATCTATGACATTTATACTTTTTTAAGCATAGCTTATGCGTCCAAATTCTTTTGGGGCCACTGAAAGCGTGAAACAATAAATTAGCCAGTGTACTGCATCTTGTGTGTGCATGCTAACAGCCATTCAGTGACTAGGTTTAAAAGCATGCCTGAGGGGTGTGAATTAGCATTTGCCCTTAGTGAAGAGACATTCACATTACGCATAAAGGGCCATGATGAAGACACGCAGCTCAAGAGGAGGGGTCTGAGACAAAAGAACAGCTTTTTATCCAGCCATATTCGTGCAATGTGCTTTTCAGCCTGTGGCAAGAGGCATCAACAAAAATGTCCCAGCTTTGGACCACAATGGGCAACACTGGACGATTTACAAGGGATTACAAAAATGCCCTTGCTTACATGACAGACAATACTGCTTATGTGTGCAGCTGGGCTACTGTCCCAAATCAAGTCTGATATAAATTCATTACAAATCTGAGACAGACCGGTTATGACAGTTGGGGGGTCAGGGCAAAACTGAATACACAGTGTACCATAATGTGGGTGTTGAGAGCACTAATATTTGTTATGGTGTCAGAGGTTGGAGAGGCCACACAGGCCAAAAACAGAATGAATGATGAGTTTATAGTCAAACACATATGGAAATAAAAGGCAATTAGTCACTCTAATGAAAGTACATAATACACTGCTTACAAATCTAAGATTATCCTGCAGACTCACACAGACAGTTTGTCAGTTAGGAGACTCTTTATAGACAAAAATGAGCAAACACTTTGTTTACTGTATGTTGTAATGATGGCATACATTTAAAAATGAATTAAAATAAATAAATTGTTGAAACATGTTGCAATGTGGCAACTCTGTAACAAAGCAAAAAATGGTAAAAAAAAAAATCATCTAATTAAATTAAATTAAATCTCTGATTAAATTATTTTGTAGCTCTTTTGCTTCCCTTTCCATAGCTGTTTGCATTTGTTTGGAACACATGGCATTGTGTAAAAAACACATACATACAATTACAATATTATAAACGCTTCCAAAAAACAAATACCTGAAATAATCTAAAAAAGCTAATTACGAAATATATTACTGCAATGCACTGTGGTACAGAATTATAATTTCTCAATTTTGTGTTAATATATGTGTCACGCTGTTCAGTTCAAACACTCGCTGGGAGCAGGAATCCAAATCCACGGAAGTGTTATTTAAATTCAAAAACAGAAGACTAGGGAAACGCAGGAGAAAACAACCCAACTCAACAAATACCAGAACAAAGGGTGAACCAAGGCTGAATCTGAAATCACCCCCTGCACCCTCAAATAGGGCATTTTTGAGGGGACAGACATTGGTAGTGGTGTCCGAAACCATTGTGGACATTATTGAGTGCAATCATTCTATCCCACATTGCACCGCAATAATGAGTGTACAGCCGATGTACGCAACGGCTGTCCGAATTCGGGAATAGTGGGAATATAGGGAATAGTGACTGAGGGTTTGGGGGCGATTGCTGGTAGTGTAGGGATCCTGGGAGATGCCAGCAGTGCGGGGAGCCAGAGAGGTGCTGGTAGCTCGGGGAGTCTGGGGGATGCCGGTAGTTCAGGGAGCCAGGGAGGTGCCGGTAGCTCAAGGAGTCAGGGAGATGCCGGTAGACCGGGGAGCCAGGGAGGTGCCGGTAGCTCAGGGAGCTATGGAGGCGCCGGTAGTTTAGGGAGCCAGGGAGGTGCCAGTAGTGCAAGGAGCCAGGAAGGAGTGGCCTCCGTGGCCATGACAGGGTATGTGTGGCCCAGACACACATAGAAGATGCAACATATATGGAAAAGACCACGTCTTTGATCGTGCTAGAACTGACAGGAAGAGCTGGCTCTAGAATTTCCATCTCTAGAGCAGACTCTGAAATTTTACTCTTTGAAGCAAACTTGGGAATTTCACTAACTGGAATGGACTCGAGAATTTCACTCCCAGGAACGGACTCGGGAACCCCAGTTTCAGGGACGGACTTGGATGGACTCTGGAATTTAACTCACTGGAACAGACTCAGGAATTTCACTCAATGGAACGGACCCACTCCACAAAGTCCGCAAATGTCCCCCGAGTACCATCAATGGGCAGGCGTGTGGTCCTCGAGGGTTTTTCCTTGATGTGTCAAGCAAAGCAAATTAACTGCTGGGAAATCCATTTTGGTTTAAGGGTTCTGGTATTCTGTAACGCTGGTCAGTTCCAACAATCGCTGGATGCAAGAATCCAAATCAAATATGTTAGATAATGTTGATTTGCTAAGTGTTTTAAATTATGAAAGGCCTTGTGCATGTGACAATAAATTTGCAAAAGTCGTCAACTGTTTCATCTTGCTTCATTACAAACTAAAAACCTTTGAATTCAATTGATTCAACTCTGCAAACCTGCCAGTAAACCAATACATACTAACTCTCAGAAACAGACCAGACCCTTTTTTCACAGAACAAAAGCTCTTTTTCTGCTGTCTAGGTTTTGACAGAGTACAGTGCCTCGAGCCTCATTATCTCCAGGAGCTGGTAAACAAAGCCGGAGTTGTGTATGCACACGGACAGAGTCCTGAAGCATTGCAGTTTGAAAGGTCACCCCAACCACCAACGAGCCAAGTAGACAACGGCAAGCCATTCGCACGTGGAGCTGAAATCTGATGGTATTCAAAGTCATCTGTTTTTGGAAAACATTTGCAGGGCTATCTTAAAGAAGCAGTAATTACAATGGTAGCATGCAACAAGCTTTAATGCATTTTATTCAGTCACATGAAGCTATGAGAAAGAATCATTGTCACAAAGCAAAATTACGGTCTTACTGAGAATTATTATTATTATGTTTTTTTTGGTTTTTTGCCTCTCTTGAAGCAAATGCTGTTATCTACCACTTTTTGAATACCAAAAAAAAAAAAAAAAACAGAGCCTTTAGTTTCCGCATTACAGTAAGCCTCTATAATGAAATCAACTTAGCAGAAAAAAGTTTCAAAGTGAATTGTGAGCTTTTATTTCCACATTGTTGATCATGACGTTAAACCCCGTAGACAGGATCCTGTCCTGTCACCATTTCAAAGCAGTCTGATTTTTCCCCCCACGTAAATTATTTGAAGAATGGGAACGGCAGCCCTAATTATGAGCATTCTTGCTTGAATTAGCGCTGAGTGTGTGTGTGGCAGAACTGTGTTTGCCTTTGTCTTCGTATCTGAGCTGATTCTTTGCTAATTTCTGGTCGGGTCAGAGGTACTTCAGCTAATTAAGGGTTCACTCAATCTTTGGTCAAACCCATCTGAGCTTAATGATTTAACTTTTCTACTTCGGCAGGCTCTGCCTGGTACCTCAAAAAAGTTTGTCTGCCTTGTGGAGACATGGACTAATCTTTAGCCTACAAAAGAGCTTGGTCTGCTTTAAAACTTTTGCAAAACATTATTACTATATTTAAGGGTACTGTGTGTGTGTGTGGTTCAGGTATACCCTACATTATGGGGACAAAATGTACCCACAAAGATGGCAATATCAGAAATTCTTGTCCTTGTGGGAAAATATTTGGGAAAACAGCTTATAAATCATACTGATTTTGTTTGAAAATGTACAAATGTAGAATTTTTTTCTGTGATGGGTAGATTTAGGGATATGGTTAGGGTTATGGAATAGCATACAGTTTGTACAGCATTAAAATCATTATGTCTTTGGAATGTCCCCATAAAACATGAAAACCCAGCGTGTGGGTCTATAAATATATAATTTGTAACAGTAAACATAAATAGTATTATAAAAAGTATTTATATAAATACATAAAAAGTATTTCATGACCAATAATAAATAATCATATATTGGATCCAAGATCAAATTCCTGGTTGTCCCCACTAGACGTCCAATGAACGTGATTTGGATCAACATCTTTGTTTAACCTGGAACAACATTTCAATCAACCAATCAGATTTGAGAGACAAGTTTGCAGTTTGTCAAGTTTTGGTTTACAACCAGGTTTAGGTGTTTCTTCTACATCAGTATTATTCACCAATTATTTTCCTCTGATTTTAGGGATAAGTTATGGGTAGGGGTTAGGTTTAGGGGTAGGGATAGGACTACATATTTGGACAGAAATGGTTTTCCAGGATCAACTAAATATGTTGATCCAGGAACATGTCTTACTTGGCAAAATCACTGTGACCTGTGACGTCCATGCTGCCATGTAATATGAGCATGGAATTGAGAAAACACAAGCACACTACTGATATTGTTAGTGTGTACTATACTAAAGAATTGTCTTAAAAACGTATAAGGAAATTTAAAATTTGAATTTAAGTAACTTAATACTAAGATGTAGTAATTTATGGCCAAACAACCCAAATGTGTATTGAAATTTTTAACAGCCGTTCATTTTGGCATTACATATAAACCAAGCTTAAAATAATAATAATAAACTGCACCTCTACAAGACAAAACCTGTCATTGACAAAATATTACACAATCAATGTAGTATATTCTCTACAAATTTACACACAAATTAGAAATCCTTACCAGATCCTTTCAGCTAGTTCCTTTCTGCCAGAAGGGTCATTTTTGCCGCCAATGAAACCACTTTGTGTCTCTGTGCATGAGATTCGCACTATCCCCTTGTGTAGTCCACTCAGACCAACCAGAAATCAAAGCTATGAAAATACGTCAGTGTAGTGGAGCAAATAGGATTAAACATTTTGAACGCCAAAAGTCTGGAAACGCAGCACAAATTAGGGGAGGAATTCACTGAGTACAGATAATCCCCCCTATGGATTTAACACAGTTTAGTCTTTAAAACCAGTATTCTTTAGCCGAAGACAGAGCCCATGGAATTTTCTCTGGAGGCTGAGATCCTACAAATGGGATCATCACTGAATACCCAGTGGAATATAGCACCATTGTATCTCAAAGATCAAGACAGCAACTTTTTGTGTGTTATATTACGTCCATGTCAAAAAACGAACAACTGAACAGGACGTTAATTTAACAATCACACTTGGTCAGATTAGTCCTTATCAACAGAAGGCCTCACCTTTAGTGCTTCAATGGGAAGTCCATTGTCCAGTGTTGGGATTTATCTGGTAGAGGGCGCTCTAACATGAAGTTCTCAAGAATCTGGTCTTGGCATCGGGGAGCTATGGTTGATTATGGCACTGTCAATGACATATACACACATACATGAGTACATGGTTCGAATGTACAAAAGTGCACCTGGTACAGAAACAAATGGCAGATTTAATTCATTTTTAATTAGTAACTTTTAGAATGATAATGTAAATCACACACAAAAAAGGAAAATCCTCCACCTAATGAGCCAACATCCTTTCAAGAATGTCTCTAACAGTCTTAAACTCAGATTGACAGCATAATGCATAAAATTTAATTCCAACAATTCAAGACTGATTTTTTTGAAAAGTTTGATAGCATTCAAGAAACAATCTAAGATTAATGAAGGGGCAACATACATAAATATACAAGAGAGACTAATCTAATGGCAAACAGTTTTTATTTTATTTTATTATGCAACATATACAAACTTATTTAC
Source organism: Rutilus rutilus (assembly GCF_951802725.1). Taxonomy (NCBI): domain Eukaryota; kingdom Metazoa; phylum Chordata; class Actinopteri; order Cypriniformes; family Leuciscidae; genus Rutilus; species Rutilus rutilus. The sequence continues at coordinate 32,750,633 of NC_140217.1, read as the reverse complement.
ATGCAAAACGGCAAAAAACGTATTTAACTGGTCTCAGTGAAATGAGGTCACACGCAGCAAGAGTATTTAGATTCTTAGGCAAGAGGTTATGAAAACCAACAGAACCTGTCCAAACAACCTGTCATTACAAACTATTTGCATCACATCTAGCTGTACTGTACAAAACTTAATGTAAGGGAAAACCTGCTGGCTCAGGAGTGAAAAATTCCAGTAGTGGTTATCCTGAGTATACTCTTTGTCAGAACATATATCTGTGATGAGTATGAAACAGGAAGGATGGAGCATGACATGTGTCTCCAGGCTTTAAATGAAGCTGAAAATGTGCCCATTTCTGTAACAGGTTGCTGCATGTTCTTTCTCCTCCCTGAATGTTACAAAGCCAGACATTGGCATGGAACCAGTGAAATCTGTGTTAGAGGAATGCTGCAGTGTAAAATTAACAGAAATCTTAAGTTTAGATGCAGATTAAAGTACTTTTGCAAACACTTTGAATAACTAAACAAATTCAAAACATGACATGAAACATATTTAAAAAATGGATTCACATAATGATCACATGGTTTATGAATTTTGTGCTTAGTAATTAAGCATATTTTTGTACAATTTTCAAGTTCATAAATATTCTAAAAATGCACTTACATTTTTTTTTAAATAATATGAACAGAAAAACAATGTCAAAATGCTACAATAAAAACAGTTAATTGGTTAACTGTAAGTTAGCTTTCCATATGAAGTGAAAAATTATATTGATTTCACATGAAAAAAAATTTTTTTGGGAAGTAAATATTTGATATTCAGCAAGATAATACATGTACCTTTACAGTCAAATATTGTTCAATTTTTTTTATTTTTTTTTACATAATCAAAAATAAAATAATTTATAGTGAGACCTGAGGCAGCAGCCAGTTTGTTTTTTATTTAATTTAAAAACAAATATTGCTTATTTTTTAATCAGTTATGAATTATAAAATATGCAGCCACCAAATTTCACCCCATAAAACTTTGTCATCATACTTTTTTACACTAAATTTATAGAATTACAGCAGTCAGTTTTTACCCGTAAATTTAACAGGATTTTTTTACAGAGAGAAATTTTCACAAAGCTACTGACATGTAAAATCAAATTGACAAGTGATGATAATCTATGTATGATATAAGCACTTATCCACTTTTCTGACATGTAATGTATGCATCTCTCTTGAGGGCTGTAAGGAACATGTCTCATCAGCAACCCAAGCTAACGGCAAAATCCATAACACTTACAAAACCTTCACTCATCCAGAGAGACATAGACAGCACAGAAACACCTGAGAACCATGAGCTGACTGGGGCTATTGGGTTCAGATATGTTACAAACAGCCTCAAGGAAAATACCTCTCAAATGAAACTGTGCTTTTTCAAGCTGAGGAGAGCAGCGATCCCAAGCTGCAAGCTACTTGCACAATCGCCTCAATGAGAGATCATGTCAATCAAAATGGTGGACTTACATTGCAATAATCTCAGCTAGTGTCAGTGTTTGGCTTAAAGCAAGGGCGTTTCTCTAAAACTACTCAATTTTTTTTTTTTTTTTTTTTAAGTGTTGCGTGAGTCATAATACCAAGAATTTTAAATAAATAAAAAATATTATAAAACTTTACAATAAGGTAAAATTACTTAACGTTACGTAAACATAACTTAACTATACTTTTAAGTTTTGTTCTACAACGTAAATTACACACACCCATAGCTAAAACGTGAATTTTGAAGCATTTATGTTTATTTTTATGTTTTTTATGTTTTATGTTTATGTATTATGTTTTTTTTGTGTGCAGTGTACATTGTAGAACAAAACATCAAAGTATTGTCAAGTTGTGTTAACCACAGGCTTTATTTTACTCATAAATTGAAAAACTCCATTATAAAACCCCTATAGGAAAATCTCGAAGGAACCAAAGGCAAATTAGACTTTCGGGTTCTGACGTCATACCTGCGCCACTCTGGACTGTAAAATAAAATGGATGACGTGTCTCCACTTCCTTCCACTATAGAAAAATTAAGCCAAAATATCCCAGAAATAACTGGGTTTTTTTTCTAAACTATATGAAGCGTGAGTCTGTGCAGTAGTGATCCTGAGACTTTAAGATATTTTATGAAATATTTTAATAAATAAGACTTTAAGAAATCCCACAGATTTTAAGATATTCTCCTGCAATTTTAATACTTTTATTTATTTTCTTTAAGGGAAGAGGAAAGGGAGGGATAAGCTCAAACCTTTCTGTGCATGTTAGATGATTTTTGTAGCACTGAATTCCAGTTATCCAATAGTAATCCTATATCCAAGATGATCTGTACCTAAGTACAGAATAAAAATAGGTTTTTCAATCTAATTTTCGTGCTGATTTACAGATATTTATACCTAATATGATACATTTTACACAGGAAATCACTTACTTGAACATTATGTATGTGTCCGGAAGATGGCCACCTGCTCCATCATCTCCAGACTCTGCAAACCTAGTAGTCAGAGTGACATGGAATCGTACAGTTTTCTGCTAGTAAATTCTGTATAGCAGAGCACAGACTGACAAAATATAGGGAAAGGTCATTCAAATATTTATATAAAAGAAAACTTTCATTCCATCATTTTATGGTATAGATACACACTTTATCTCACGGTGGACCCATGGGTGGACCACCACCGGATTATGGTGATGATTTGAGCATCCAAGAGGAGTAAAAATTTGAAGGATGGAGACGGAAATGATACTTTCTCTCCCTCAAAACAACCGTTTTTTGTTGTTAGAAGAATCAGATGTTTTCTGGCACTTCCCCATGATAAACCCAACTTCAGTAAGGCCTAAAGGTCTTAGCTGACAGTAGCCTTAGCTACAACGACAAACACTAGAATGCTAGTTTATGAATTCAATATGCAATGTCGCAATAACGCTTTTCGTTATTTAGCTAATACATTACACTAATTAGTTCATTATTTAAATTGTAGTTCGCTTAATAACAAACTTGCCTTGACCAGATTATGTCCACGGTGTTCTTCATTCATCGAAAATTTAACCATACAGCAAAAACAACTTCTAAAACCCAAAAGAATCCAAAAATGCATTTGCTGTGGCTCAATGTATTGGACGTGCTCGTCATAGTGCGCATGCGTGCGTGTTGTACGTTGACATAAACCGGCATAAACTAAAGAGGGAAAAATTCTCTCATTGTTTAAATATTTCTGGTTATACATTCGTTCACTTTACAACCAAAAACAAATGTGTGTTGAAGAACAGACATTCGCAAGTTTATAATTACATACCTAGATCATTAACAATATAATTGCCGTTTCTAAACTGACACAACAGTGTCCCTTTCAGACTTTTATTGAGTGTTTCTCCAGTAGATGGTTCTAAACATTTCTGCCAGACCAGTCAGAGATGTTTTATCCACTAGATGGCAGTAAACCATAGCTTATTATGAGGGAATGGAAGCAGAGATCCATTGTTTATCTTTTTATTCTCTTAGGGGATCAAAATACAAGTTGTGAATTTCTACATAAATGCACCAAACATAGTCTTTCATCCTATTTTATCCTTTTCATTGGTCTTTCTTCTGGTTGTTTAACAAACCAAGACTGAGAATCCAGGAACGTATTCAGTGAATTAGGCTATGTATTTCAGAAGGCATCAAGAAAAGAAAATATGTAGCCTATTCATTTTATTTGACAATAACGTTAACAGAACATCGCCAAAAGAGAGGTGGGGATGTAAATTATGTGAAACCAATGCCTGCAAAATCCATCATATTATAATGTATTTTCCAAAAGCCACATTTTTTCCCTAACCTTTTTTTTTTTTTTGCTAACAGGCCTATTGTTTCTTTTTTTGAGAGCTTTTGTATTGTTTTGAGCACTGACACTCCCTTCCTTCCCCATCCCTCTCCCTCCCTGTTTCACAAGTCCTCTCCCTCTCTTCTGCTCCCTGTGCTTTTGCAGCTTCCTGGTTTTTGCTTTTTAGGGCATAAAAATACATTTTAAATTGGGAAACCTCTACACATACCACCTCACATTTTTGTAGACAAAGTAAATTAGAATTTACAGTATTGTGAGGATTGGTAACATAGACTGTAACTATATTTGATAAACTGTGTTTAATACAATTTAACTGATATTGATACAATTTGTCATTGATGTCATCAGTAAGACTGTCTACATTTATTTATTTATTTTATAAGAAAGGCCCACATGGGGTTACAGTTTTGACTTCCATCAAAATGAAGTTCAAAATGACATGTCCTTCATCAGGACTATCATAGGTCTTAACAAGTTGTGAAAATGTCCGCTTATTCACTGAGGTGAGAAGTGAAACTTTTCTCCAGTGACAAGCCCAGAGAACTCATTAACCCATCTTACTGGATAATCAACGGAATCAAAATGGATGTGGAAGAGTGAGCAGGCATAGCAGTGATGACTAGCCATGTGTGAAATCACAGAGCTGGACAAGAGGTGGCAATCTCACACTCATCTTTTTCTATATCAACATAAGATATAGCACAAGTCAAGAAATGGTTTAAAGTCACCATGAAATCAAAATGGACCATTCTTATTTATTTTTTTTGGACTATTGCTATTATAAATGATTTATCCACAAACATCATTGTTTAAAAAAATAAAATAAAAATATGCCCTCTTAAATATATAAATAATCTTTAATCAAAATAACTTCCCCTCCTTCTTGCAGCGAAATCTCATCTCTTCTCTGATGACATGTTCTCCGGTGTGAGGGCGGGACAACCTGTCACTCACATGAAATCACAGCAATAGCAAACCACAACCACACAACCATCCAATCAATTCCCAATGGACAAAAACAAGTCCCGCCCTACATTTCTTCTTGTTTCACTCGGATATACGTCACAATAGCAAATACATTTTACAAATGTGTGTTCTTTGGACCACCTAGTCAGAATAATATAAATTGTGATTTACATTTTCTGAAGGCACAGAAGAGGAATAAACTTATTAGCCTACCATGCAAAAACATAGTAATACCTTGGTAGTTTTTATATAAAGTGGCTATAACAAACATAACAATATGATTTTGTAGGACTGCATTGATCATGACAAAAAAAAAAAAAAAAAAAAAAAAACCATTTATTTCCACTCCATAATTATTTTATTTTATTTTGTAGGCACTGTATGTTCAGCCCGCGCGCGCGTCAGTGGCGTTTGTATCACCAAGGTAACGGCAGAGGGAAATTCGTCTGCTCAGGCAGGACCGACTGTAGGGATCAGATAGGGGCGGAGGAGGGGTAAATCAGTAAACGGACCGACAGAGCTTGTGTCCTCACAAACCTGACATGAACTGTATCATCGGCTGGCTGTATATTTTGCGCATCGCTTTTCCTTTTGTGTTCATGACTTTGGACGCGAGATCACGGAGACAACAGAGTCATTTTAGGCTCCGGTAACAAAAAAGACAAAAGATTTTCGCAAACCTGGGGCTTGAACACAACAATACCGACAATAAAGAGAGGTGAGTTCCGCTTGTTATTGAATGGTCTGCGTGTTTTTTCCTCCTTTTGTGCTTTAGGGATAATAGATTTGCAATATTATAACAACTTGAGGATAAGAAGTTGGGTTTCTTTGATACACATTATGTTTGACATGACGACCGTACGATAGACTACGTAAAGCTTGACCGATGTCAGAAACTTCACCTCATACTATTTGTGAAATACACCAACAAATTACTTTCTCCAGGATCAGAGAGACAGCTTAGATTCAAACTTTGCGGAAAGTGTTTTTTTGTGGTGAAATACAGTTAATATTGCACAGTAATATTGCCAGGAGCACCTGACTCCTCTTAAATGAGCCTTCAATGGTGAATGCAAAACCCTGTTTACTTGATAGTATTAGTTGATTCACATAGTTACTCAGTGTAAAGTTGTATTTTTTCCACAAATATAAAAACTTTTAAGTTTTCATGCCTTGCTCAAACCTTGACCAATGATACTCAATGCCAAGGGACTACCTGGAGTGAGAACATGTGTATGCTTGTTTCCTGTTGACACATGTGAGAGAGCTGTTGATTAGAAACCCTGGCTCATTTTACAAGACCAAGGAAGACAGAACTCCATCAAAAAGCCATTTTCCCACCGTTCCTGCAGACGCTGATTCTGAACTTCCTGCTTCCTGAGAAAGACAAACAATAGGAGACAGAAACATGTGACATCCTGATAGTGTATGAGGGGAACGGTGACGCACTTAAGTCCAAAATTAAGGAGGATAAGCAATGCTTTCTTTGTTTTTAGGCCTTGTTTTGGGAGCAGGTGATGTAATTAAGCTAAATCCAAATTAAATTTAATTTAAGGGATACGCTGGTTGTATTTTTAAAGGCAAGGACTTTTTGTTTTGTGCATGTGGTTCAGCAATTGATTTATGCCACAGTGGGTTATACTTTTAGCTGGTTTTATGATAAAAGCACACGCACACCTTCAAACACGTATGCATACTAAAATTAGGAAGGGTCAGTTTTCCCAATTCCTTTAAGCCATTAGGCTAACTGATATAGAAAATTCTGTATCTGATAGAGTCATTTTCCAATCAGGGTGCTTTAATGGATTTGCCTATAGAAACTAGGCTTTTAATGTTCAACTATCATTAAAAGCAAGGCTTTTCTCTCTGGAGGTTTTTAGGGTAGAGTGGTTAATTGAAGCACATTTGAACACTTCCCATCCCCCTTCTCCTGAATGCATTTCTGTCTATATGTTTTTATCTTTCTGCCCAGTTGCTTTCCTTTAACACTGCTCACGGTGTTGTTATATGATATAGTTGTAAATCCAGTATGTTCACCATGTGTAACCTGACAACTAGCTCACCTTCCTGTTGCACAACAAAGGAAGGCTGACCACAAAAGATAATATCCCTTGCCTGCATACACGCTGATGGCTGACGCTTCCAGAAGTGTAACTTGAAAATGGCCACTTTAAGGAGGAGTGTTTTGGCTTTTTTAGAAGGGTGTTTTTAAATGATTTCCACACTTGATTCTAGCTGAATCTAAACTTGCTTTGAGATTTAGGAATTTGATTGTCAGTTCTCTCTGTGGGTTGGCAGCTATCTTTAAGCTTGGAAGTACAAATCAATTCAAAGCCTCTGCATTTGATGGTGCTGGCAATGCCTCAGAGGGGTATGTGGATTCAGTTCAATTCAATTAAACCAACTCAGTTACAGAGCAAGTGTGACCTGATGTCGTATAATTGATCCCTTATTGCATTAAGGACACTGGTGTCAGTCCAATTTCACCATGTCCTTAGAAGGCATGCTGGCAAATACGGCATCAGATGGCTGAGATGTTGAAATGTACAAAGTACATTTGTAGAACAGATGAAACTAGATAATGTTTGCAGATGTGTCTAGTAATGGGTGCCAGTTTTCTCAGTAAAAGTCATATGGAAATCAGAATATTTGTGTCAAATTAGTGTAAAATGTACCCAAAATTTAAGTGGGTCATTGTTTTCATGTGTTTAATAGCTGTTTCGTGCTTGTTTTTCCATTCTTTTGTCTTCACTAGAGTATTTAAATTGCCCCTTGGCAGCTCTGAAAAACAAAGGGCTCAAAACTAGAGGTTTGGCAGTCCATAAACCTGTCCTCGGGATGTAGAAATTTAGACCTATCAACCAATTGCTATTTATCCATATTGCCCTTCAATTAAAGGCTCTTAGAAAAGATAAGAACTGCTACAAAGCTAAATGTTTTTATTATGTGATGATGTTCTGTTCCAATAATTGAACTTTAGCTTCCATGATGCCCTGCTACTTTTCTCCAGGGAAAACCGAAAATGATCCCTATAGTTATAACTAATTTTCTCTTTTCCACTGGCAGGCATATGTTCAATTACATTCCATCAATGCCCGAATGAGAGCGACTATTAATATCAGTCCACCTAGACACAGAGAGGAAGATCTCATGATAATGGGCCATCCGCTGCTGTCTCGCCTACCACTACTGTTGTATGTGTGTGTGTTTCCTCGCTCTCAAGAGACCTTGGTATGGTAACATCCTCGCTGAAAAATACACATGGCCTACAGTCTGGATGGAAATCAATAGAGTTGTATGGTGCTGCTCCACATAAGTGGTAGCGCTGGAGGGAATCACGGCTGATTCTTCAACATTTCTGTGTTTTATCAAGGGATAGTGTACTGTTCTTTTCAAGGGGGATGGCTAGAGTAAGTGCAATACCCTGTAATATGGTAAACATTATCAGAACGATGTTTCATAAATATTGGGTTAGGTTAGTAGCACATATACAGCCCTAAGGCCACAGTGACAATGAACTGCAGGCGGGACATGGGACACAGGACACAGGTCAGGAGCCCTTTTCATCTAGCAGATGGTAAAGGAATTGCTTTTCATATTACTATGAGTGAAAATCAAATCCACCACATGCCCTTTGCTTTTTAATGATTATTCAGCCTTAAAGAAACATATTTTTTTCAGGAACAGATGTGTTGCATTATTAGTTGTCCATTTGAACTAACCTCTAACTTGTTGTGGACTTCAGCTGTAATTAGTTTATGCTACAGAAATTGATGATGCTTTAAACTGTGAGGTGTTATTGAGGAAAGGTTTCCTATTACTTTAAGTTACCCAACTTATGATTTTCCAACCTGATCCCATGAGAAAACGTGACTGTTTCAGGAGGTGACTATTTCGTATCAATTTATTTAAATGAATATTTCACTTAAAAATGAAAATTCTGTCATCAGATCTCAAATTCTGGCCTTTTGTATCTTTGCCCTATACACTCTGAACCACCTTTAACACCCTAGCAACCACCTAACAACAACCAGAAACACCATAGCAACACACTAAAAACTATTCAGTGTAAAAATGATTCATTCTCAGAACTGTCCTTTGAACACGCTCTAACTTCTCTGCTACTGAAGATGACCTCTGCTTAGATAGAAACTTGATACTTTAGCTTTAGCCTTCAAACGCTGAAATATGGATGACTCAAAGAAAGAGAGATCTGACTTTTGTCACCGTAAGCTGACCGGTCAGGTATGACTAGCCTTGGGGTGGGGGGAAAAGACTTGATAAGGTCTTGACAAAAGACGATGACCTTCTCATGCCATCAATGACCAGCAAGAGGTGAATGAATTGTTGCCCCAAAGGGGTTAGTAAAGCTTTACAGGATTTTGTGACTAAGCCTGTTGTAATTTCTTACATCATCAGAAATTTACAATGAAGTCTTTGTCTTTTTTTTTTCAGAGAATGGTGGCAACTTTGCTGAATTGCTTTTTTTTTTTAATCTAAACAAAGCAAAAGATCTTGTATGACTGGATCATTGTGATAAGACTGAGCAAAGAGTGCAGGTGGCATGTTGTGATCCAACTTGTCATGTCTGTGAATTACTTGCTCATGCATTTGCTTACCCCGCTGTGCCTGTCTTGTTTATTTGTTCTGACACATGGCATGTGTCTGTGGGCCATTTACCCGCATGAGAGAGGATAAAGATCACAGTTAAAGTCATTTGATTGTTCTATCCCTCTGTTTCCCGTTCGTGTACTCAGAAAGACTCAAAAGCATCTTATCATACTTATTGTGCTATTTATTTATTTATTTTTTAAAGTGTATTCTGTACATACATAGTATGCAAATGTAAATATTGTTGCTTAAAATGTTGCATGTGTATGCATAGTTTCACATATTATTTCACGCAATGTTTACTTCACAGTATTTATTTAGTAATCCATTCTGAACAGCCTAAACGAACACAAATGTTCAAAATGTTCTCATCCACCACATGTTCAAGGACTGTGAATTATTACAGGATCATTTTGCACATGTTTGGTCAATTCCGATACCAATTCTAGTGTTAAATGAGATATAAACAATTTTACGACAGGCTGAGTTTGTGTTCCTTGTCTAAAAAACACTTACACATGGCCTTTTACAGCAGTAGCCTTAGCTTGAACCCAGCCTGTTGTGCTGCAATAAAAATGTTATACATAACTCATCTGTATTTATTAAAACAGATTCTTCCATCTCCAAATATTTTCAAATATCTTTTAAGCCAGAAAGGAGGAAAATTGTCCTTTTAGCATGGCTGAAATTAAGGTGCAATGTCACACTGATTTTGAAGGATATGACAAGAGACAAGGACATAAGGTTCAGTACAAATGTTTTGAAATGTTAACAGTGGTAGTTTGCATAATATATAGTTGGAGATGCGTTGTGAAGCGGGAGAGAACATTAAATATTAATAAGGACAAGAGCCAAGAGAGATGGAATAAGCTAAACACTTCTTATGCTTCAGTAGCAATAAGATTACAAATTCACAAAAATGCGCATATATAAACACATCAGGGTGAGGGTTCATTCAGCTATGGACTTCTGAATGTTTTCTGTATATAGTGTGACTGTGAGTGTGTGCATAATTTTATAAGAAATTGTCAATAAGTTATGTGACACATACGAGGGAAAATGCAATACGCTAGGTCAGTGCTTCTTAACTGGTGAGTCATGACATAAAATAAGTCATGGAAAATGCTAAATATAAAATAATAAAATGCAACTAACCATATAATCAAATAAAAATGGTATTATCTTTTTTTTTTTTTTTTTTTTGGGATGTGAATTGATTCAGAATTAATAAATAAATCATACAGGTCTGTGTAATAACATGAGCACATAACACTAGCCACATGAAGTGGGGAAAAACAAAATCGTAGCCTCAGGAAGAGAATAATTGAGACTGCATTAATTACGTTAATTATTTAGGTTACATCCAGACAATCGTAATCGTTTTTTTTTCCAGTCCAAGAATTTTTATTAGGGAGTCGAAAATGCTTCCCATTACTTTTTGGGTTGACATCAAAGTCTGTGCATGCATTCAAAATCTATAGTATTTTGGTCATTTGAAAAAAGCAGCCAAAAAGGTATATAGATGGCAAAGTTGCTTGTCATGACTTCATCAACAAAAACCATGAACAAATCAAGGTACAACTATGCAAGCTATATGCAAGTCACAATGTGTTTTATGCTGTGAAAAATGTTAATAAGTTGGGACTACTCAGTTTATTTATACATTTTAGTGCTTGATTTTAAAAACAATTTGTTTACTTTTATACGATAAGCAATTTTCATATAGTGTTTGATTTAGTTAACATAAATGTAGAGAATAATATAGATCATTCTAAATAATAATAAATATTCACAATTTGAGCATCGAAAGTCATATATTACTTGCTCAGTAGTGTGATAGCTTAAAAATGGTTTATTCTTTCTTCATCTTTATCTCTTCACAGCTCTTTCTTGCTCTCTCTCAGATTATCTTCTCTGCCATTGTCTACCCCCCCCCCCCTACAGTGAAACTAAGAGAATCCATTCATGGTTTTCATCTCTTGCAAATGATATTTAAACCCATTGGCCCCACGTTCTCAATCTACCGTTCTGCAAAGTCCCTGCACCCACAATCCCGTGGGGACCTTATTAGAGGGGGCAGACAGACAGTACGCGCTGGGCAGAAGCAGCAGTGACCACCTCCCCCGTCTGCTCCATGGCATCTGTGTTATGCGCACACACACTCACTCACACCCATCCTTTTTGTCATGGTTCAGAGGTTTCAACATAACCCAGCTCTGTGTGCTATGGCCTATGTCAGCCCCAAATCCCAATCAAACAGACACTTCAATGGGCTCTCTGTGACAACGAACTACTAAAACCCCATCACGACACATAAAGCAAAGACTTACTGTAATCTAAATGCCCCGAGGCTTAAATATTCATGAAGGCATACACTTATATTTTTTTAATCTTCATAAAGATATATATAAATTTAGCAAAGACTAAAAGATTTTTACATATTCTGAAGAAAAAGTAAGTGGTGCTAGGTGATGTGGGTGGTTACTAGGGCGTTGCTATGTTGTTGCTAAGGTGTTCTGAATAGATTTTAGTGTTATGTAGTTAGGGTGTTCTGGGTGGTTTCTTGGTTGCTCGCTAGCCCAAGAGTCTATTAATATTCATCAGATACACTACTGTTAAAAAATTTAAAATTAAATAAGGTATCATTTTATGCTCAGCACAAACAACGTGGGATGAGTTATATGCCAAATACTAAGGGTTAAATTCCATTTCAGAGCCTCATGTTTTTTCCCAAGGCATTTTAAATTAAAATACAACAGAGCTGAATTTATTAGAGCAGCCTGCTCTGATTTTGATCTCTCTGTGTTATGAAAAGCATTATTATTTTTACAGATTGCGAAACAGTTGGTCTGATATCAGAACTCTTTTATTTCAATTCAGAATATTATTGATTTCCCTTCCAACAATCCACCTGTCAAACCATCTGTAACCCAACAGAGACCTCAGTCAGTCAGTCAGTGGGCTGGTCAAACAGCCGTTTGGTGTTGGCTCTTTACAGTGGCATCCCAGTAATGAAAGTGTAATGCAGACACTGCACTTCTCAAAGCACAGTCATGCACACTTTTGGGGCCATCAGCTGTTGATGTGCACGCGTGTACTTTGGAACAGCTGCATACCCATAATTTCTGAGTGTCTGTGCCCTCTGGATGCATAAAATGCCTTCCCCTTTCAGCCAATTAAATATGCTCATATTGCATTTGGTAATTGAAGTCACATTATTGCTATGCTGGGGGAGCGCACAAGGTGATGAGCATGGCAGTTCTGTGCCGCCCTCCTCTGGGTTCCTAGTGGAAATTAGCTCATTAATACAAATCAGTGTATGAATGTAACCATGGGAGTTTGTCTTGGCACTGATAAAAAGGATATAGATAAAGCTTGAAACAAAGAGAAAAAATCCCTATTTTATTTATTTAAATGTATAATTTATTCAACCTCATGTAGTCCCAAGATTTGTAGGTGTAGACTTTCTTTTGCTGAAGGACTTCTTTGACATGATATTAGGTCTGCTCAATATATATCGAAATTATCGAAATACCGCAAATGTACATATCGTAATGGCTTGCGATAACTGCATGATTTTAATACTCTGAAAGATTACAAAAAGTCCAAGTTTTAGGTTGACGCAGACAGCAGAGTTGATTGGACACGTGACTGTTATATATGACAGGTATTCATGCGCACAGGATCCACTTGTCCGTGCGACACTTCTGTCGCGACGCATTCCACAATGGGTGACGTCAAGTGACTTTAACGCGGCCGCAAAGCATCCCGTGAAGGCGGTGCTGCATTTAATAAAATGCTGCGCGTCAAAAAGCTGAAGCTAATTCGATATGCAATACGGTACGGATCCACTTTTGCGACACGACTGTTGCGTGGTGTCGCGTCGCCTCCCCACTTTGTACGTTGATGGGCGTTCCTTAGTTTACCGCTATGGGCGTGGTTTTGACCGAGCGGGAAATGTTGCGTATTTAAAACCTACGAGAGACTTTCCCCCGTCTCCATACGCTCTACTTCTATTGGATAGTCAGAAACGTCCATCAACGTACAAATGTGGGGAGGCGTTGCGACACCACGCGACAGTCGTGTCGCAAAAGTGGATCTGTACCGTTCCGGTACTGACGGTACAGATCCACTTTTGCGACATGACTGTACCGTGATCCACTTGTCTGTGCGACACTTTTGTTGCGCCGCACTCCACTTTAAGGTACGGATCCACTTGTTCGTGCGACACTTCTGTCGTGCCGCACTCCACTTTTGCGACATGACTGTCGCATGGTGTCGCGACGCCTCCCCACATTTGTACGTTGATGGGCGTTCCTTAGTTTACCGCTATGGGCGTGGTTTTGACCGAGCGGGAAATGTTGCGTATTTAAAACCTGTGAGAGACAACCCCCCCCCCCCCCCCCCCCGTCTCCATATGCTCTACTTCTATTGGATAGTAGCGTCACGTTCAACGGAATTCATTTGCATAAAGATGGGTATCGGCCAGCTTTTTGACGCTCAGCATTTTTCCAAATGAAGCGCCGCCTTCCTGGAATGCTTTGCGGGCGCGTCAAAGTCGCTTGATGTCACCCATACGGCGCTGATCCACTTGTCCGTGCGACACTTCTGTCGCGCCGCTCTCCACTATATTCATATGGGTGACGTCAAGCGACTTTGACGCGCCCGCAAAGCATTCCGGGAAGGCGGCGCTTCATTTGGAAAAATGCTGAGCGTCAAAAAGCTGGCCGATGCCCATCTTTATGCAAATGAATTCCGTTGAACGTGACGCTACTATCCAATAGAAGTAGAGCATATGGAGACGGGGGGAAGTCTCTCGCAGGTCCTCTGTTCTAAAACGCTACATTTCCCGCTCGGTCAAAACCACGCCCATAGCGGTAAACGCCCATCAACATACCAATGTGGGGAGGCATCGCGACACCACGCGACAGTCATGTCGTAAAAATGTATCAGCGCCGATAGGAATAAAGTGGAGTGCGGCGCGACAGAAGTGTCGCACGGACAAGTGGATCAGTACCGTTAGCCTAATGCATATCACGTTTCCTTAATATTGTGCAACCCTACATAATAATATCATTATTGACATATGATGGTATTTTTACAAAGCTGATAACACACAAATTTGTATACGCACGGCTAGTGAGTAATAAAGATTATTACTTTTTATTATGAGTGTAATAATGCAATTTTTTTATTCAACTGTGAATTAAATGAACACCTTCTGGCCCAGTCTATGTAATTGCTGTCATTTGAAGGACTACTTGACTACTGACGTCATATAACACAACATCCATTTGTCTTGTTTGTTTTGGAAATACAATAGGCATTTAATTACTAGCAGGGTGCCATCAAGCGTCAATGCCATTAAAATGAATAGGATCCTATGTCACAGAGAGCTTGAGTTTATGCACATGACACTGGACAATTGCCAATGTGTGAGGTCATCATTCAAAGCCGAGTTGAAGCTGTAATTGTATCTCAGTGTCTGTGGCAATAACGTGTAACGTTTGCATGTAAAATGCATGGCTCGCAGACCAAAGCGCAACTCATCACTAACTCATAGTGCATAGTTCTCCCAGATGTTTTTGCCTTTTAAACACAACATGTGGAAATTAGACTTGTCATTTGATGTTTTTCCACCACATTGATGTAAAAGTCTTTGTTTTTGCTCACAATGTGCTTTCTTTTGAGTTGCGGCCTAAAAAATGCCATCAAAAGCTACAGCTGTGTTTACTTTTAAAGGTGCAGGCAGCATGTGAACCTTGGTTGCTCTGTGTGTTTGTGAATACAGGCAATTCTTTTTTCTTTCGTAGAGAAGCTCTTGAGTGTGTGAACCTTATGTTGTGTATGTGTTTGTACTTGCATTTCATATTTACAGCCTGCATTTTGAGCATTTTATGTAGCCTATGTGTTGTATGTGCATTAGATGTGTGTTTTTTGTTTTTGTTCTTGCTCTTGCTCTCTCTCACACACACCTGAGAGGTTTAACCAGATACTTTTGTTAGATGCACCCAGAGAATTACCCAAGACTTCCATTGGGAATGACTTTCAACATCGTATTCCTCAGTGTATTCTATGCTGAGCTAAATTTATAATCTACTCATTAATCAACAAATTATATAACAGGAGAGTTTGCGTCACATTTACGCAAACAATAAAATAGGCTATTTCTCGGTTTTTCAGTGTAAGTATATTTGAACTATGGGGGTATTATAGGGATAATTGAATTTGAAAATGAATATATTTTTTTCAAATATCAAAGTTATACATCTAAAACATATATTTAAGGGTAATGTTCTGTAAAAAAGGTATATTTATTATTATTTTATTTTAGTATTTTTTTAGAAATTATGTGAAAATAAAGAACTGATGGAACCATATGAGAAATTGGTTGTACAGCTTAGCGGCCATTATACAGACATATTTGAATAGAAAATGCCTTGTTATTACATAGACCATTATGAAAAAATATAAAAAACGTCTTATTTTTTGGTGGAATTTGAATTGTTTTCAGCCTTGAGGGGGGTTTAAGAAGTTGAGGGGGGTGTAAGATCGATGTAAGACTGAGGATGTCCTGTTTCTAACCCCCGTGTTTGCTCTTACCAATGCCACAGGCTCTCTGAATTCCCAGAATGCACTTAAACCCTTGACTCTTTGCCTTTCAGCATCCAATCAGTGCTTGACATCAATGGTTGCTCTGCTCCGTGAGGGAACTTTTGAGCAGCACTGGTCTCAACTTTGTCAGTCATGGTTAGAGGCTCTTTACAAATTCAAATTCAAATTCAAATTTATTTGTATAGCGCTTTTCACAATACATATTGTTTCAAAGCAGCTTTACAGAAAGTGCATTTCAGAAATGTACATAGAAAAATACAGTTAGTTAATCATGTATTAATTTAGGGCATAAACATATCGCCAGCGTCGAGTCGTCTCTTCACAGGCGTAGAGTCGTCTCTTCACAGGCGTAGAGTCGTCTCTTCACAGGCGTAGAGTCGTCTCTTCACAGGCGTAGAGTCGTCTCTTCACAGGCGTAGAGTCGTCTCTTCACAGGCGTAGAGTCGTCTCTTCACAGGCGTAGAGTCGTCTCTTCACAGGCGTAGAGTCGTCTCTTCACAGGCGTAGAGTCGTCTCTGCACGGGTGTTGGGGCATCTGTAGTTTCCATGGGAGGCTGGATACAAACTGGAGCTGACGATCTGTATATTAAAAAATGTTGCTGCCAGTCATATTGTGAACTATTATTATTAAAAGAACTGTTTTCAATTTGAATAGGCTATATTAAAAAATGTTGCTGTATTATTACTCCAGTCTTCAGTAGGCATGGGCCGGTTACCAGTTTCAAGGTATACCGCGATTTGAAAAAGTATTTTTTTCCGTTATACCACTCCTGCGTATGAGCTGTTTTTGTATGTCTCGTCCATAGACTGTATAGAACAATGGACGTAGTGTCCTTGACGTCACCCGTAGGTTTCTGAAGAGCATTTTTGAAGCCCAAAGTGAGCGGAGCCGGCCGTCGCCATCTTGGCAGTGCGTCACTCCCGGATAACCGAAAATGGGCAAAAAGGCGGGATTAGCTGAGGTGACGTGACGGCTAACAGACAGCAAACAAACGACTCGTAGTGACAGCAGCGGCAATCCACCTGTCACTCAAGTGGCCACGCCCTTAATACGCTGATTTCACGCAGCCGCCATTTTGAACTTGAAAGTGAGGCTCCGGTGGGAAGAGCCCTGGAAGTACAGATAAACAACAATGCCTTGGACTACCAACCTGAAGCTGCTGCCGCGATTTACACTATTGGAAGATAATATCTAATATAGGATATGTATATAGTTCATTCCTGCTTCATTTTTTACTCTCTGAATTATATATAAAAAAAATTATTTTATTTATAAATAAATAGGGGGTCTATAGGATTGACTTTCTTTTGGAGCCTGTCTCTAGCGGCTAATCGATGACCTGCAGTTTAAGTCACTTCCGTGTTGGATTCAAGAGAGAGACCGGAAGGTTTCTGCTTGGTCTCGTCAAAGACAGAAAGTGCAGGAATCCCTCAGGTTGAGTGCAGCGTAGAGAGTAACACGACCCCTTCCCCTCCGGTTGGTTCGAGCATGAGCAGTCTGTCACCTGTGTGTGTAGGATGGCCGAAAGAGGTGAACCCCTGGAGCTTTTTCCCTAGTCGAAAAAGACGAAGGGGTGTGGCTGCCTGTAATGTGGTGATTGAAATCGCAAAATTACCATTTCTATTTCAAGAAAATACTGTTCTTTTGAGCATTCTATACCTATTCATCAAAGAACAGCCTGTCTTGCAAACATGCAGCCTGCATAGTCTAGTCTTCCTTCTCTCTTTTTTAGATGCATGTATATTGATTGGCCTATATTTCTTAGTAGATTTTAACAATGGAGCTACCACTTAACTTAATTGTTTACTTTTTTATGTTTCTCCGTTCTCTCTAGGTCTGTTTGTGTCATTTTGAGATTCTGTATACCTCTTGAAATGAGCAATTTTAGCAAGCTATATCCAGTTCAAGTGTCATAGCTATTTTTCACTTACTATTAAGAGCCTGTTTGCATCAAATCCCTTTATTTCTAGTGCATTCTTCATGTTTTAGAAGATTTAAATCTTTCAAACAAGTAGTGACATATAAACTTCTCTATAAACTCCTGCCAGATATGACAGCTGTGTGTGCATGTTCCTCTTTGATTTGTCCAATTTCCTGCCAGAATGATCCTTAAGGATGAACTCAACACCAATATGTGTAATGCCAGACCCTAAACTCATGCACAAACAGCAGGAGGAGAATGAAAAATATTCTTTTGGATTGCTACAAAATGAATATATGGAAGTTTGTTTCCGCCACAGAGTAAAAAAAAAAAAAAGGCCATTGCAACTTTTCATCTCACAATTCTTACTTTTTTCTCGCAATTGCGAGTTTATAAGCCAGATATAAACTTGTAATTGAGAGAAAAGTGGAAGCGGGCTTCCATAAATATCTGACATTTTGAATGTAATCTAAACAGATTTGGAACAGAAAGTGATGCTGTGGAAAACCTTTTATTCCATTTTGTCCACGAAGACCTTTGAATTTCCTCTATAATTTGCTGTCGAGTTTGGCCCATTAGTCTCTTATATTGCAGATGGCTCAGTGAGTATTTTTATAAAATTTTCCTTCATGGAATATGTCGTGTGGAGAAGTGTTGCGTCTGGCGGAAACTACACCCTTAACATACACACTTTCACTCGCAGGCTACATACAGAACCAGCTAAACGTAACCCTTACCTTCCCAGAAAGGAGCCAAAAATAGACAGCTTTGAGTTTTTACTTTTAATCGCTATGACTACCAAAACATTGTCTTTTGATTGGCCTTACATAAGTGTCTGTAAAATGTTGATCACAAAAGGCATAAGCTTGTAAAAAGCACAGAGAAACCACAACGTTTGTTTACGAGAAGGGACTGGCACGGCTGGGGCGGCCATTGTGTACAATTTGCGTAAATATGTGTGCGTATACGAGTCTCCACTTATTTGTGGTCACATTCTTTTGTTTATGAGTGTGTGCACTGTTTATCACTGAAGTATGTATGTGTCTCAGTCACTGTGTGTTATGAAGCCTCAGTAGGCTTGTCTCTGAGTCTGACTGTGGATTGTTTGTGGCCTGCCCTCTCTCTGTGCTCTCTTCCAAGGGGGAAAGTCTTGGACAGAAGCCTATATAGTATATACAGAGCCTCAAACCCAGCCAGTGGCATTCCGACCCTGGCTCTTCCAGGCTCCAGTTAGGTTACATCAGCCTCTGAGGGAGCACAGCTTCCCAGTGTGCCAAACAAACAGCGATGGCGCAGGGCTTATTTTGTGGCATTGAGGATCTTCTGGCCTCTGGAAGTCAGCTAGTGTGGACTCTGACTGAACAGGTGTTGAGGAGATGCTATAGTGATGGGCTTGTGCACTGTAGGAGGTTCCTGCAGACATGCTGTCGTCTGGGAGATGTCTATCAGGTATGAGATGAGAGTGATGATGAAACACTTTGGTTTACAGTTTATTTGTCATAATATTTGTCTGTACAATACCGTTCAAAAGTTTGGGGTTAGGTCTGTCTGTCTATCTGTCTGTCTGTCTGTCTGTCTGTCTGTCTATCTGTCTATCGATCTATCTATCGATCTATCTATCGATCTATCTATCTATCTATCTATCTATCTATCTATCTATCTATCTAATCTAACCTGTTTGACTGACTTAAAGAAGACATTTAGCAGCTTGTCATCTGCATTTACCATTCATAACAAAAAGAGCAATTAAAAGCATCATAAAAGTAGCTTATATTATTTATGCGCTATATTAAGGCTTATGAAGCCATATGTGAGGAACAAACTGAAATTATTTATTAAATAAAGATCACTTTATATAAAAGAGCAGCTTAGACATTCTGTTTTTTAATAACTCCTTTTGTGCATCATGGAAGAAAGAAAGAAAGTTTGGAACAATATGAGGGTGTGTTACTGATCAAGGGTAAACCGACTGAAATTTGTTTTGTTTTTTTGAGAGCTGGTCGAAGTCAAAACACAAATGAAAATTGTACTTTTGGACTTGTCAAAGCACCATCTGCTCAATTCACTTAGCGTTCATGCGTGCAAGTGTCACTGTTGACTAAGGATGTTTTTCTTCTCTTACTGTTGTCAGAGCTGTGGTCTGTCTGATGTCATTGTGTCTAAGGAATGTTGTTCTAGTAACCTTAACATGAATTCAGTCATTCATGACATCTAATATACCTGCTATATCAAAGACAGATGTGTTTTTTCTGAAGTCAAGCTGAACAGATGCTTGTTTTCCTCTCAGAATATTAGTCATTTATTGTGTTTTTTGGGCATAAGCCCATGGTCTCCATTCACTTTCATTTGCCCCAGGAAGCTTTACAAACTCGTTTTACGCTCATTGTCTCTCACTTGCTTCGTCACAGATTGCGACATCCCGTGTTTTGGGTGATGTGCATTTGAATGAGAAATGCACGCTTTCACAGAGTGGATCGGGATAAGATTCTCAGCAATTAACTTAAATTCTACTCTGTATCTCATACAAAACTATTATATACCGCCAGAGAGGACTGCGACTGCAGCACATTGTCATTTGAACTATACTTTTGGTACAAAAACTGCATGGCACACACACACACACACACACACACATATATATATATATATATATATATATATATATATATATATATATATATATATATATACATATACAGTGGTGGTCAAAATTGATGGCACCCCTGATAAATATGCAAAAAAATGGCTGTAAAAAATAAATCTGCATTGTTTATTCTTTTGATCTTTCCTTCAAAAAATTTGCAAAAATCTAACCTTTCTTTGAAGTAAAATAATTGAAATTGGGGGGTAAATCACATTATAAAATAAATGTTTTTCTCCAAAACACGCTGGCCATAATTGTTGGCACCCCTAGAATTTTTTATGAGTAAAATATCTCTGAAGTATATTCCCATTAATATTTACCTTTTTTAGCACACCAGGGTGACTAGGAACATGAAATTGTCCAGCTATGACTTCTTGTTTCACAGGAGTTTAAATATGAGGAAACACAAAGGCCAAATTCCCTTAATCGTCCATCACAATGAGTAAAACCAAAGAATATAGTTCTGATGTGCAGCAAAAGATTGTTGAGCTTCACAAAATAGAAAGTGGCTGTAAGAAAATATCTAAAGAATTGAAAATCCCCATTTTGACCATCAGGGCAATAATTAAGAAGTTATAATCAACTAAAGATGTTACGAATCTGCCAGGAAGAGGACATGTGTCTATATTGTCTTAATGGATAGTGAGGAGGATGGTTTGAGTGGCCAAAGACTCTTCAAGGATCACAGATGGAGAATTGCAGAGATTACTTGAGTCTTGGGGGTCAGAAAGCCTAAAAAAATTTTTATCAAACAACCCCTACATCCCCACATGTTGTTTGGGAGGGTTTCAAGAAAAATCCTCCTCGCTCCTCCAAAAATAAACTCCAGCATA
The DNA here is from genome assembly GCF_951802725.1 of Rutilus rutilus. Lineage (NCBI taxonomy): Eukaryota > Metazoa > Chordata > Actinopteri > Cypriniformes > Leuciscidae > Rutilus > Rutilus rutilus. The sequence goes on along the minus strand of NC_140217.1, from coordinate 32,729,216 downwards.
TTCAGTTGTCAGACACGACTGGATCTTCAAAAGGGACCGGATTCTGTGGTCAGATAAAACGAAAAAAAGGGCTTTTTGGCAGCAAACCCAGCAGATGTGTTTGGTGCAAACAGGGATGAAGAGTACCCCATGCCTACGGTTAAATATACTGCTGGATCTTTAATGTTGTGGGCCTATTTATTTGCTGGAGGTCCTGGACATCTTGTTCAGATACATGGTATTATGGATTCTAGCAAATACAAACAGATAAAAAAATCAAAACCTGACAGCCTCTGCTAGAAATCTTATAATGGGCCGTGGTTGGATCTTCCATCAGGACAACGGTCCAAAACAAACATCAAAATCAACACAAAAATGTGTAAATGTGTAACTGAGCACAAAATGAAGCTTCTGCCATGACCGTCATAGTTCCCTGACCTGATGAGTGGAGTGAACTGAAGAGAAGAAGCACCAACATGAACTTGTGAATCTGAAGGATCTGGAGAGATTCTGTATGGAGGAATGGTCTCTGATCTCTTGTCAGGTGTTCTCCAAACTCATCAGGCATTATAGAAGAAAACTCAGATCAGTTATCTGGGCAAAAGGAGGTTGCAAAAAGTATTTAATAACAGGGTGCCAACAATTATGGCCAGCGTGTTTTGGAGAAAAACATTTATTTTATAATGTGATTTACCCCCACTTTCAATTCTTTTACTTCAATGAAAGGTTCGATTTTTGTGAATTTTTTGAATGAAAGATCAAAAGGATAAACAATGCAGATTTATTTTTTACAGCCATTTTTTAGCATATTTATCAGGGGTGCCATCAATTTTGACCACCACTGTATGTATATATATATGAGTGTGTGTGTGTGTGTGTGTGTGTGTGTGTGTGCGTGTGTGTGTGTGTGTGTGTGTGTGTGTGTGTGTGTGTGCCATGCAGTTTCCCCAACAAATATGTTGATGTACATTCTATGAATTGACATTAATAAATGCATTACTTTATTATTATTTTTCATAAGGGGCAACCCTAATTTACATTCTAAAAAATGGAACTTCTGTGGTTGACTAGGAACATTTTCTGAAAAGCTCCTCTTTTTACTGACCATTTGTTGACAAAAAAACAACATATAATCAGTTTTACTCCATATTTGTCAATAAACTTCGGTCTGAGTTTGAAAAAAGATGTGGTAATAATATCCCACAGTGGCTTTACATACTTAAATTTGGCATGAAGCGGAAGTTGTGACAGTACTGTTTTCCCTATTGATGTAGGCCTATATCCGAGTTCTCGCACAAGAGGAAATGTAGGGCGGATTTTGACTATCAGCAATTGATTGGATCGTTGGATCATTGTGGTTTGCTGTGCAAGATCTGTGATCTTATGTGAATGACAGGTTGTCCTGCCCTCACGCCAGTAAACACGTCATCAGAGAATAGAAGAGATGTCGCTGCAAGAGGGAGGGGAAGCTATTTTGATTAAAGATTACGAGGGCACGTGCATTCAAAAAAAAAAAATGTGCATGGATAAATCCTTAAAAAAAAAAAAAAAAAACATAAAAAGTCAATACTATTCCAAGTTGTTGTTTTTTTTGATGGTCTGAAGCCATATGATGAATTTGAGTAAAAAAGGATAAAAATAACCAAGTTCTTTAAACAACTTTATTGTTGGGTGATATTAATATATCCAGACAGATCTTCTCTCCAGATGTTTTTCCTTTTCTTTTTCTTTTAAGTTCTTTCCTGTAGGTTTTTAGAGCTGGTAGGTCTGAGTCATTTAATCTTTTGTTTTTCTTGTGAATCCCTGAGATTGCATTGTTTGTGTAGAGATCGGACTTGAAAATCACACTCAAGCATGGCAGGGGTTGAGGAGTTTTCAGGTTTGGAGCTAAATAGTTTAGGTGGTATTTTTTAAATAGAGATAAAAGCATGTGTGTATGTTTTTGGAGAGGGAGTATGGGGCTTTGTTTGAACTCAGATTATAATTCAGGGTGAATGACCCTTATGTCAAGAGCATTGTCACATGACATGACCCTCTTTTTTTGCATGATCAGTGATCACTCATTCCCTGCCCCCATAGACACATACTAGGCTTAGTTCATTCACAAATACAAATCAATTATGCTTCTCTTCAGATACTACAAAAAAGCAAAAAAAGTTTAAATATTCATTACTGATCCCAAACTTTATACTAACTCTTTTGTCTGTTCATCCACAACATGAGTTAACAGACTAATATAGCGGCCACTCTGTGCCTGGCACAGTGATGACCTTATAGTCTGACAGCACACAAAACAAGGGAGATTTCTGCATGAGTAAATCTATACCAGACAAGCAGAAAACACACAAGTGGATGTTTTTTTTCAGGGATAAGTGGAGGGCTTTTTAGGGGGGCAAGAAAGTATAATGGGGGCAGGGAAGTGATGCCGCATTAAGCTTAAATAATGCTGATGCTGAGTCTGGTGTAATGCACATTCAAGTGCATTGTTTTTGGCAAGGTAAAGTTTAAGCCTAAGCCAATAAGGCTTCCTGCATTGCTGGTGGAGCAGATTTTTCGAATGTATGGAAATCGGTATTGACTCTGGTTGTATTGTTCTAATCTAAAATATTAAACTAAACATTTAGCTAAGCAAAACATTGCTTAAGCATAAATTCCAAATAATGTTAAATGCAACATCAGAAAGATCTATTGTTGCTTGCATGTTCCATGTGATCTTTTATTTTTTTTATTAAAGCATGCTTGAATCATTTATCAGGCTGGGCTAGTCCTTTAAAGGGTTTCTATAGTGACTAATCCAAGCTTAGACAATGGAGCCTGTGTAATTAACAACACCAATAATTCTCTCCATTAAGACGGCTTAAATGCAAGTCCTTGCTTTTTTATAGCGACTAACACTCTTTTTCCTCTCTTATTTAATAGTACTTATTATAGCTCTTGTTCAGTCACAATTACATTTAAGAAACTTTTTCTCTTCTAGAAATATAATTCTAAGTATAACCAAAAAAATATTTATATAATTATTATATTATATTATATTTTATTACATGGCTTGGTTGAATTGTAATGTAGAATGCGGTCTGTTATTTCTTGATAACAGACCGCTGCTAAGTATAACACACCGTTGCCATGAAAAACAGAGCGATATGAAATATAAGAAGAGATATGAAATTTGGTTAATTCACATGAGAATGGCTAATTCTGGTTAATTAATCACATGTTATCAGTACATGGACACTGGTGGATCTGGTGAAGAGAGATAGTTTGGTCGGTTCTTACTAATTAAGCAGAATTCATGTATGCTTCAGTCTCATTACTGTTTTAATTTATGAAATAGAAAAGTTAATTGTGTGTGTGTGTTATTAATTTTGCAATTGATTTAATGCAGTATTAGAGATAAGAGGGCAGTCTGATTAAAGATAATTATAGTTTTATTAGCAGCTTTCGACAATGAAAAGATTTGTGGTTTGCAATTTCACATGACTATAATTCACTTAGATTATATTAAAGCTACACTGTGTAGGATTTTCTCCCATCTAGCCGTGAAATAGTTTATGACTACCAACTGAATATTACTTTCTAGCCCCTCCCTACGGTGGCCGAGAGGTGCAAAACAAATCACAATTACAAAAACAAAATAACAATTCAGAAAACAAAATAATTCAGAAAACACAACGACAATTCAGAAAACAAAATAACAATTCAGAAAACACAACGACAATTCACACAAAACGGAAAAGGTAGGTATATTTTGAGAATGACGTACTTATCACTGATTGGACAAGACACCTGTCAATCAAGAAATTTGTGATCAACTTTGTTTTGCTATGCGAAAATAGAACACATTAAACTTTACTTTGAAGAAGGACATTCATGTGCCGTTATTGTGGACATGCTGGCGACGTACCACATAATATTTACTATATTAATAGTGTGTCATTTTGGTATGCCTGAGCACATGGTTAGCATGAGTGTTTCGCGATTAGCGCGATAGCCCGCTATTCATTATAAATGGTCATTATGTCGATGTTATTTGAGTGTATGAGAGTACATGATGTTGTTTCAGTCTTATTTTGTTTGTAAAAAGCATGAGATTAGAGTGTTACTACCAGCTGCCACACGTCATTTTGGGGCTAGCTATTTCGACATACCACGACATTAAAAGCTGCGTCGACCAGGACAGTTGTTCGGCTACCGGAAAATGTGGTTAGTGAGTTACTTCTGCAGAAGTTGCGTGTTAAACGATGGAGGCGCAACATGGCTGCCGCCGTTCGAGCGACTCGCTCGTATGTATTCTAAATGGCAGACTCTACGCTTACGAGAATACTTGATTAGTTGGAAGAAGTAATTACACATTAATGAGCACATATCATTTTGAAAGAACAAAGTGTTTTTTGCAAATAATCAACTTAAAAAATTACACAGTGTAGCTTTAAATTCTATTAGAGCTCAGTCTTGGGCTTTCTGCTATGTAGCAACACAGCCATTGTGTAAGACAGAATGATGTAAACCGCCAAAAATAAATATAAGCGTTGTATTGGAAGGGAACAATGTGTCCTTTCAAGTTTAGGTTTGCATCAGTTTATATTTCTTTAGGCCCTCCCGTTTAAGTCTCTCTCACACATTGGATGCATCTGAAAACTTAGGCAGCTGACTTGCCTCACTGCCTTATCGGGCAATGACTTTGTAAGCAGTATTTGAGCATGAAGGTAGGCCTATACCTCATGAAACTGATTTCGGACAGACTTTCAAAGCAGCGTAATGGTTTAATGATCTACAGCAAAATAGAGTGTGCTTTGGAGATAACTAAGCAAATATTTAATTACAACAATCGTAATTACACGCTAGAAATAACATCAGAGGTGGAAAATGTTGGTCAAAAACTCACATATACACACAAACTGACCACCGACCTCAACTTTCAGACAACAACTGTCAGAGAATGGAAAGCACAGGATTGTGGGATATCAAAGGCAGCGAATGATACATCTATGCTGCCTTCAAAAAATCGATCAGATGCAGGTATCTCAGGAGTCAGGGGGTGCTTCTCATTTCTTATTTGTGCATCCTTGTTTCCTTTCCTCACGTCTTAGCTCGGCCCCCTTAGGATACGAGAGAAGGGTACACCTGTCTATCCCCGATCATGACTCCTCAGGAAGCTTCCTCACTCCTCGTTCCTCGCAGTGCTATTAGAGAATTGAGATGCCCTTTAAGATGGCTGAGTTTGATCAATTTACGGGTCACGGGATGGAGGACGGAGGAGCGAGGAAACGAGGAAGCTCGTCAATTTCAGTATCGAGAAGTACCCAGGAAATGAAGCTAACATTGGATTTGGACATGCCTTGATATCATCTACCTTGGAATACATCCTCCGTCCGAAAGGCAGCATTTGAATCAAAGTTTGAATTTATTGAAAGGATAAGCTCTCTCTCTCTCTCTCTCTCTCTCTCTCTCTCTCTCTCTCTCTCTCTCTCTCTCTCTCTCTCTCTCTCTCTCTAAATCAAATGCTACTCTCTAAATAGATTCATACATAATTAGTTCTTCAGTTAAAATATAGGCTATTCAGATCAAAGATTCTGTACATAATAATAAAATAATAATTGTGTTCATAATTTCACTGTCTCACAGTTTTCTCTTACGTTGTTGAATACTAAATACTAACGTGACCCTGCCAAGAGGCTGCCAAGATAACATCTAAATCCAGCTGACTGTACACAGAGATCAATCTTCCCAATGGGAAAACAATCCAATTTATCAACCCAGTATCAGAGGACACTCTCTCCTCACATCATTAGATTAGTGTTTATAAGTATAGCAGTAGGTTATGATTGTGTCTAAATCTGTATTAGAGGTCATAGAAGAGTGGGTTCAATATATACATCCACTTACACACACATACAATGTCAATCAAAATGTTAAATTCACTCCTGTTAAAAGTTTGGATTTGGTCATTTTTTAAATGTTTTTTCATAGGTTTCTTATGCTCACCAAGGCTGCATTTATTTGATTAAAAAAATAATTAATATTGTGAAATTTCTATTTTAATATATTTTCAAATATAATTAATTCCTGTGAGAGCAAAGTTTAATTTTCAACAGCCATTAATCCAGACTTTAGTGTCGTTTTGAAAATGTTGAAAACATTTGTTCTTGTTAATATTTTTGATTTAATAGAAAGTTCAAAGGAAAAGCATTTATTTGAAATGGAAATATTTATTGCATCCTTGCTTTCTTTTTCAGTATTCAAACTCTTGAACTGTAGTGCACACTATTTTATACATGACCATATTTATGTGAATTAATAATATACAAATATTGTATATAATAAGATGATGTGTGTTTGACATTGGCAGATGACGGAGGGCCGGCTGTGTCAGGTGCTTCTGCTAGATGACAGGCAGCTGGAACTGCTGGTCCAGGTAAAGCTAACTCACCAGTCACCACACTTACTCATAGATAAAAAACAGACACGTTATTAACAGTAACACCCGTTTCCCTAATACAGCCAAAACTGTTGTCCCGAGATCTCCTGGATCTGGTTTCATCACATTTCAACCTAAAAGAGAAAGAATATTTTGGAATCTCCTTCACTGATGAGAGGTAAGCTAGTGAAGTGATTTGTTGTCATTGTATAGAAAGACGTATTTATTATTGCTTATTAGCATACTTCACAACTATACAATACAGACTCCCCCAGTTGATCTTTAATTACAATATTAAACTAGCATGTAATCCCTGTTCATTACACACATTGAAGTAGCGTTAACCAGACATCCTCAAATAATAACTGAACTTCTAACTGCTATAAGTCTGTCAACTCGCACGCTTTTGAACAAAAGGCTTAGATGGGGCTTCAGAGGTATTATGTTTAGGTTTTATAATTTTTTTTTTTTAAATACTTACTTGCTTTTGATCATGCATTCAGTCAAACAAAGAACATATAGGATCATACACAACATGTGAGGTTTAATTACTGGTATGTACAACTATGAATAGTTCTTACAAGTCTTTCAAAGACATCATTATGTTTCTTATGTGATTTAGCCCAAGTATTGAATTAGACTTATTGCCATTTATCAGGGGTCAAAAAAACTGGCTTCAACTGGATCGCAGGGTGCTGGATCATGACTTTACCAAAAAGACTGGACCACTTGAGCTCAAATTCCAAGTCAGGTTAGTTCAGATTCACTCATTTGCATGTCCAATGGCTAACCAATAGGGGGCGCCACCAGTACAGCATGAGGCATGCTGGTGCAACTTCAACATACAAAAACAAGACATACAAAATTTGCCATTGAGATTGACAATAATTTCTCATTCATAACTCTTTATATTACTTTGTATTTTATTCTCTTTATATGCAATGATTGTTAGTATTGGTTTATCATAGGAGTTCATTTATGTTCCTCATTGATTGTCGCTGTTTTCTGTAGGTTTTACATCGAGAGTGTTGCATGTTTGAAAGACGCTACCACTGTCGAACTGTTTTTCCGGAATGCTAAGATATCGGTCTACAATGTAAGTGATCCAAGTATTAAAATCATGTCACAGATCAAAACATCCAAAATCTATTAAAGATAACAATACTGTTATCTAGTAGTGCAATATTCTGATGTTTTGTACAACAATTGTCTGTGGATGATTTTTCCCTTTGATTTTTTTTTTTTCTTCCTTTTGTGAGGCTTTAAAAGAGCTTGGCAGGTGGCTTCCATTAAGTTCTTTTTGATTACGGGCATTTACAGATGACAGCCCTGGCACAGCAGGTTGCTGCTGGGTTGGCTGGTTCCTCTGTAGCCTCTTTCAACTGTAAAGGCCATTATTGAACCACCAAATCTAACTCAACCTAACACATTTGATAAAGAAAGAAGGTAGTATGAATTCAGCTTGCTCTGACAGACTTCCTTATTTTTTAATTTTTTTTGTCTAAATAGAAACCATTACAGTTCACATAGGCTAATTCCAAAATAATCATATACGTATTTGACTATCTCATGCTGCTTTCTGATTCCCTCCACTGTAACACACACACACACAAAAGTTAAAGTTTACACAAAAATGAGGTGGAAAATACTAATGATTTGTTACTGGAGCAATTTTGAAGCAATTGGGTATATATGCAGTGTGCTTTATTTTTTTTCTTCTTTTTTTTTTCTGTTGGTGTTTACTATTCGCGTATCTTTGACAAAGATAGAATTGTTTACATCTACTTTCTGTAAATGGGAATAAATATGGACATTTAAGAAATTTACGTTTTTTCTGTAATTTTGTGCAGTTTACTGCAGTATAAGGTTAAATGCCTAACAGTTTTATTATTGACTGTTTACATAAAAAATGTGTGGACTTCAGGCTAGTAGTTTTTGGTGTGGTTTAAAAATCAATAATTGTGAAATGTCACTGGTATGTAAAATGTCATGTAATAACCTTATTAATTAAAATACAAGGTTACATGAGTCAAAAATAAAGAAAACAATAACTAAATGTGGCATTTAATAAAATGGGTTTATGTGAAGATTGTTTTAAGTTCTCCTAAATTAAAACTGTTACATTTTTTTAAAGCTTATTAAATGTTAAAAATAATAGATTTCAGTTATATAATGTTGAATGGTTGTAATTACACATTTAATCCCCAGAAACTGAGGAAACTTTTTTTTAAATAGAGACATCAGTAGCAATATTGATGATACTGGCCTTCATTCATAGTAACTACTTAGTAAAAAGATGCCATCAAACAAATTAAATGTGAAGTTATGTATTACAATATAAAAAATATATTACATATTTTAATGTTAGGTGAGATTAATAGTGATTACAGAATTATTTAGTTATTTTTAATCGATTTACATCACTAAATATAAGTAAATATTTGCAATATTGCTGATAATCCGTTCTTTGTGGTGTAGATGGTGTGAGGGGGCGCTGCATATGGCGTGATTGAGTGGTTGAGGGATTTTCCTCGTTGCTGTACAGCGACCCCATGTTGATTTTTTTAATCTACTCCTGTAACTGTAGTACTACAGCCACAAACTTCTTTAGACTTCTATTTAAAATTACCCCTGCGCGATCGTGTGGTGAAAACTTTTTATTATTTTTTTTAACCATGTAGTTTTTTTTAATCATTTGCGTTCACGAGACAACAGAGTTAGTCTAGATGGAAATAGGGGTCCACGCGCACCCCCCGGCTTTTTTTATGCCACCTGATTTTTTCAAATCTTTAAAGTGTCTATTTTCAGAATCTGCCAGGTAACAAGCTGAAATAATGTCCCAAAGGCTTCATTTTTAACCCTTTGCGGAACCCGACCGGAACTCGAAAAATCAAAAAATTATATAGAAAGTGGCATAACATTTGAAGTAAACAACATACAGACACAAATGAACATATTTTCCCATACAATTCTGAGCCCAGGAATTGAATGGAATGGTCATTTTTGACATTTGAAAACATATTGACCCTATTTCTGGACAAAAATAGCAAAAAATGTCAAAAATTTGTAGCGGATCAACTATATTTTCCTTGTCTGAAGTGCATAGGGTGATTTCTTTTTCACAAACTGTTATTTCTTTATCATTCAAGTGTCTATTTTAAAATTAAATTGGGTACCAAGCTGAAATAATGTCCAAAATGCTTTATTTTTAACCCTTTGCTGCACCCGAACGGAACCCGAAAAATCCAAAAATGATATAGAAAGTGGCATAACATTTGAAGTAAACAACATACAGAGACAAATTAACATTTTCCCATACAATTCTGACCCCAGGAATTTAATGGAATGGTTATTTTTGACATTTGAAAACATATTGACCCTATTTCTGGACAAAAATAGCGAAAAATGGCCAAAAATGTGTAGAGGATCAACTATATTTTCGTTTTCTCAAGCGCATAGAGTGATTATTTTTTTCACAAACTGTTATTTATTTATCATTCAGGTGTCTATTTTAAAATTAAATTGGGTACCAAGCTGAAATAATGTCCAAAAATGCTTTATTTGTAAACCTTTGCACCAAATTCGAAAAATCTAATGTGATATAAAGTGCCATAACTTTTGATTTGTAAAAAAACTCACAGAGACAAATGGACACATTTTTCCATACAATTCTGACCCGGGGAAATTGTTATTTGTTATCTTTTAGAACATCTTGACCATCTATGGTCAAAAACAGCAAAAAAAAGCTAATTTGACACCATTTTTATTATACTAATAGCAGCCTGAAATGGGGTTTATTTTAACCTTTTACTGCACCTATCCTGAACCTGAAGAAATTGAAAATAGCTTTACTTTTGAAGTAAACAAAACAAAGCAAAGCAAATTAACTTAAAAAGTTTGGGAATGTTGGGGCTTTGCAGTTGGCAGTTGGTGGCTGTCGGTTGGTACCTGCAGATCGCCATTTGAAAAAAATGCTATATCCTTTTACTGCTACTGTTGTGTTTGCTGCTGCGACACTCAGTTCTAAAAGAGTCAAATTTAACGAACATTGTTTCAAATGCCTCGCCCCTTGTGCATACACAAGGAAGATGGGCCCTCGGAGTGCGCCACGTGCCTGGGACCCACCCACACTGAAGCTGCACTCTCTGCTCTCACTGCAAGAGCCTGCCCATCTCAACACTGCAGACGCGGCTAGCTCTATTTCGAGACGGCGACACTGTCGCTTTCTCACTTTCTCACTCACTTTCTACTTCGCCGGTCCTGTTCACTCAGGCAGACCAATGCCCCCTCTCCCTTCAAGCGACAGGTCTCGTCTCCTTCGGCAGATCGCACGAAAAACACAACGACAGCCTCTCCATCACTGCACTTGAGGAAGAGTGGACAGGCCCAGCTGACCCCGCCTTCTCATAGTCTGGTGTTAGCGCTGCTGCTACCGGAACTAGGCTAATTCGGACACTGAGATGCTGCGTATCCTCACTGCGGCCGTTTTAGACCTCGGTCTCGAATGGACCTCGCCTGAGGAGCCACCTAGAAGCAGGCTGGATGGATGGTTTCTGCCTGGGCGCCAGCAGGCCCCTGTCACAAGCCAGCGCTTTTTTTCCCTGAGGTCCACGACGAACTCACGAAATCATGGCGTGCGCTGTACTCAGCACGCACGAGCGCTTTTACTTCCGCCACGCTCTCCTCTGTTGACGGCGCAGCAGAAAAAGGTTATGAGAAGCTGCCTCCGCTCGAAGAAGCAGTTGCCGCCCATCTATGCCCACCCACTGCTGTTGGCTGGAGATCCAGAGCAGTTCACAAGACATCCCTGGAGTGTCGAAATGGGTTTTGTACATTATAAAGAGAGGTTACTCGCTCCAATTCCCTCGCAGACCCCAATGGTTTCAGGCGGTCATCGAGACCTCGGTGAGAAGCGGCGTGGCTCACGTGCTTCACACCTAAGTGCAAAATCTGCTAGAAAAAAGGGCGATAGAATTAGTCCCCCCGCGCTGAGCCGGTCAGGCTTTTACAGCCGTTACTTCCTTGTACCAAAAAAGGACGGTGGCACTCGCCCCATTCTAGATCTGAGACATCTGAACAAAGCTCTCATGAGATGGCCATTCAGAATGATAGCTACCAAACAAATCCTCGCGCAGGTTCGCCCGGGGGATTGTTTTTTTAACGGTGGATCTGAAAGACGCTTACTTTCACATTAAGATAACGCCCCATCACAGGCCATTCTTGAGATTCGCCTTAGAGGGGTAGGCTTATCAATACACGGTCATACCGTTCAGTCTGTCTCTAGCAGCCCATACCTTTACAAAGTGCATGGACGCAGCACTTTCTCCCCTGAGGCAACGGAGTGCGCGTGCTGAACTATCTCCACGATTGGCTCATTATTTGTCAGTCGAAGACCGAATTATTGACAGACAGATCTATGCTCCTCAGCTATTTGGAATGCCTGGGGTTCAGGGTCAATTTTTCCAAGAGCAAACTGTTAGCCAGCCAGAACGTAATCTTTATGGGCACAGTTATCGACTCTACAATGATGAGAGAGAGCGGCTCACACCAGAGTGCGCTCTCTCTATAAGGGGTCCTTCAGGGTAGGTGCCCCTCAGGAAGTTTCAGAGGCTTCTCGGTCTCATGGCCGCTGCATCGTCAGTACTCCAGCTAGGGTCCACTCTTATTAGTCTACCTATTACTGTCCATTAGCACAATTGTCCTGGGACTTATGTTTGGAGCGACCCTTATACTCCAGCCCCTTATTCATGAAACCCGACTCACGTCTGGTTACTGTCACTATGTTGGGGTTTGTTATGGCTTGTTTCTGTGAACCTCGGGGTGCTTCCCTAGGATCCAGTTGTATGCAGCCACTTGCTAATAGTGCTGCATTTTACATTGCATCCCCACTGCATATTAGCTACGTAATACGAAGTGACCGTTCTCGAAAGGGAACATACTCGGTTACTAACGTAACCTCGGTTCCCTGAGAGTAAGGGAACGAGTATTGCATAGCCTGCCGCACTATTACAATCTGTCGGGATTTGTCACTTCAGTCGATTTAAACCTGCTATTTGGCCAGAATGGGATTCCTTTATAGACTAAGGGGATATTTTGGGGATATTTAATTTTATTTTATCAATGAATAAATTCCACTAGAAACAAACCTCGTTGTATTATTTTAATTTAATACTGTGAAGCTGCTTTGAAACAATCTGTATTGTGAAAAGCGCTATACAAATATACTTGACTTAACTAAGGCCACGCCCATTTAGGCGCGCTCTGACGTGCGACCCAATCAGATGAATTGGCGCCCATCACGTCAGAGGCGCTTGGCCATAGGTTGTGCAGTTGCCGCAGCACAGCCAATGGGCGAGCTAGACGCTCTGCTGTGTTCGCTGTGCAGCTGCACTGCGTATTAAATTATTGCACACGCTTAGCAACGACAGACGCCTCCGGAGCGCAACCACCCTAGCGCTTTGGAAAAATGAGAATGCGGCGCGCCTAGCGTTTTCTATGCGTTTTTAGGCGCGATATGTGAACGGCGCCTAAGAATGTAATCCTTTACCACACAATACGACTTATGTGCTGCTATCTTCTGGGCCTGCAGACTGTCAATGTTGTCTGCTGCCTTTTCTGCTCTCTCCCTTCCATGCTCATGGATTTGGTACTCTGTGTTGAAGTTGTTTCTGCATGATAGATGATACTTAGCTTCCATTGCAAAAAGGTCCTTGTCCTACACCTTGAGATAAAGAGCCTATTTCTTTAATTCCTGTGCCCTAGGTTCAATAACTTTCCAGGCTGGTTCCTTGTGTTTCCAACTCTGAAACTTTGTAAGCTCTTCAGTCTTGCCCTTGAACTTGGATTTTGCTTTGTCACAGAAAATGCAATGATTGGGAAACGAGAAGGAACACCTTCTTGGAGCTCCTTCAGATACCCTGGTAATACAGAGTTCTCACGAGAGCACAAGTTGAATTTGCTCAGCGAGATACTCTGGTGTTGAGTAATGATGCTCATTAAATATGCCCCTCGATCGGAGCTGCACCAATCACATCGGGTTATCTGATATAGGCGGGCCAGAGGTGAGCTAAACAGATGACGACAGTGCTGTTACGTCGAAGTCATTAGTAAACATTGCAAGATGGCTATGGATGAACACCAGTTGTTTGAAACGGCTTTGGCCGCTACAATGAACGAGTTAGACTTGGCTTTTTATCTAAAAGAGGAACAGAAGACGGCGCTTGAATTGTTCCTTTGCAAGAAGGACGTTTTTGCTGTTTTGCCGACCGGATACGGTAAGACTATAATCTACCAGTTAGCTCCGCTGGTAGCATTTTATTGTTGTGATTGGTCGTAGTGTTATCCAATTGCGTGCAGTGAGATTTTCAAATGCACGCTTGGTGCCGCCCCTCGAGCTGGGCGATTTGCATTAGTCGACACCAGACCATTAATCTTTTAGATTTAGTTGCACTGCGTTTTAAATTATTAGAAATAAATTATCAAAAGAGAAAGCAGTGGGAAATGGCGATCTGCAGGTACCAACCGACAGCCACCAACTGCCAACTGCAAAGCCCCAACATTCCCAAACTTTTTAAGTTAATTTGCTTTGCTTTGTTTTGTTTACTTCAAAAGTAAAGCTATTTTCAATTTCTTCAGGTTCAGGATAGGTGCAGTAAAAGGTTAAAATAAACCCCATTTCAGGCTGCTATTAGTATAATAAAAATGGTGTCAAATTAGCTTTTTTTTTGCTGTTTTTGACCATAGATGGTCAAGATGTTCTAAAAGATAACAAATAACAATTTCCCCGGGTCAGAATTGTATGGAAAAATGTGTCCATTTGTCTCTGTGAGTTTTTTACAAATCAAAAGTTATGGCACTTTATATCACATTAGATTTTTCGAATTTGGTGCAAAGGTTTACAAATAAAGCATTTTTGGACATTATTTCAGCTTGGTACCCAATTTAATTTTAAAATAGACACCTGAATGATAAATAAATAACAGTTTGTGAAAAAAATAATCACTCTATGCGCTTGAGAAAATGAAAATATAGTTGATCCTCTACACATTTTTGGCCATTTTTCGCTATTTTTGTCCAGAAATAGGGTCAATATGTTTTCAAATGTCAAAAATAACCATTCCATTAAATTCCTGGGGTCAGAATTGTATGGGAAAATGTTAATTTGTCTCTGTATGTTGTTTACTTCAAATGTTATGCCACTTTCTATATCATTTTTGGATTTTTCGGGTTCCGTTCGGGTGCAGCAAAGGGTTAAAAATAAAGCATTTTGGACATTATTTCAGCTTGGTACCCAATTTAATTTTAAAATAGACACTTGAATGATAAAGAAATAACAGTTTGTGAAAAAGAAATCACCCTATGCACTTCAGACAAGGAAAATATAGTTGATCCGCTACAAATTTTTGACATTTTTTGCTATTTTTGTCCAGAAATAGGGTCAATATGTTTTCAAATGTCAAAAATGACCATTCCATTCAATTCCTGGGCTCAGAATTGTATGGGAAAATATGTTCATTTGTGTCTGTATGTTGTTTACTTCAAATGTTATGCCACTTTCTATATAATTTTTTGATTTTTCGAGTTCCGGTCGGGTTCCGCAAAGGGTTAAAAATGAAGCCTTTGGGACATTATTTCAGCTTGTTACCTGGCAGATTCTGAAAATAGACACTTTAAAGATTTGAAAAAATCAGGTGGCATAAAAAAAGCCGGGGGGTGCGCGTGGACCCCTATTTCCATCTAGACTAAGTAGCTTCTTTTGGTGCACGTTGAAACACGAGTGCTGAACCTGCTCCTAGAATGTACCATGTCATCTTGTGGTGGTCCAAGTTATGTACTGCAGTCATATAAAATATATTAGTGTCTATTATGTTTTTAAAATACTAAATTCATGTGTTATCGTAATAATATGTTAGTCGTGTAATGCTACATAGTGCGTGTAAGGTAGATAAAGTGTTTACTTTTGTACAAACACCCCGTGTCTGTTTACAAAGATGGTATCGTCCACTGTGGAACCTGTGTGTGGTGGAACTGGAAACGGTTGGTGGGATAAATAATAGTGAGATTCGGTGTGTCTGCCGAAAGCCTTTAGTGTAAAGCGATTTAATAATTTTTTACTCCTTCCTTTTTAATACTTACAGGAAAACATTGAAGTGGAGAGTGAAATCGTTTTTAAGTTAGCTGCATACACTGTTCAGGTGAGTGAGAATTTGAGTTCTCTGGGTTAGTTTTGACAGACTCGCTGCGAGTCATTTTCACTCGCAATTTGTATCTCCTGAACTGATTTTAAGCTGCTTTGGAAATAAACCAGTTACAACGACATGGGTACTAAAGTTTTTTTACGCCAGAATTTGCATTTATCTTTTCTCTAAACTTCGCTAAACTGTTGCATGCTTGTATTTGTGCGTTGAAGTGCAACTTAACTGTGATTATATCAACATTTCATTATTTGGCAAATGTCTAATACAAAGTTTAGAGACTTGTGGTCTGTAGCAAACCCACTCTGGAGTTAAGCTTCTTACCGCATTGACTCAAGACTCAAGCATGTAAGTTAACGTTATAAAGGTTCAGTCTGAAATGATTCATCAACAAGCACTTTTTGTCTCTTTCTTTAGGAGGCTAACGGAGACTACACAAGGTAAGAGAAAACTTGGATCTTGGAAGACATTAGATCAGGGGTAACCGACCTTTACAGTCCCAGATATATCCTCTAATACAGACTTTATATTCTAATTGATAGATAGTTATCTATCTATCTACCTCTCTATAGTTTCTAAAGTTTTTTATTTGTTTGACTTTGATAAATTAGTAGATATTGTTCAATATGAAGACAACTTTTATAAATCAAGTTTATATATCACCTAGTAAAAGTAACACTTTATTTTGGCCAACTTAATGGAACAGGCACCTGCTTGGACACCTGTGTGAAAGTTTAATCCACTAAAATGACCTTGGAACCAGGTGGTTAACAGAAAATGGAATATGTTGGGGTTGATGAGATGAGGTTAAGGATCATTTGTGGGGTGGAAATTTTCGGCGCATGTACGAGTGTGGCTGAAGTTCACACATACTTTTAGCCTCACTGTACACACTACTTTATTTTGTATTTATATTTACTGATATGTCTTGTATTTGTTGGGATCAAAACGTTAGTATTAAGGTTATGTTTGAAATTGGTATACTGTCACCATAGCTTAAGCTTCCTGTTCTTACAGTTAAGCCTTATAAAATTTGATGGAGACCATTAATCAACAGCAAGTAACAGGCGTAGGGGGTTACAAAGCTAAACTCTTCAGATATTTAACTTTTATCACTGCTGTAAATTACATAACGTTCATAACTCAATTAAAAGTCAGTTCCTTTCCAGACCAAACTTGAAATGAAAAAAAGTTGCCACATTAAGTTTTTGCACTGGTGTTCAGTTGATTATAAATTCCATCATACCTTGCAAGATAAAAAAAAAAAAAAAAAAAAAAATCATGTTCTATTTTTATTTGTATTGCTAAAATTAGTGTCCATCTAACTTGGTGGTGGAATTGTTTTTGCGAGTTAGATCCATCTAAAAGTAAGCATTTTTGAGTTAATGTTCAGGTTGTGTGCCTCAATGCTGTTAATTCAGCCCTAGTTGATCATTTCCAAAGGAAACATTTAATGAGTGAGTAGAGCTGGCAGTCAATATATGTGATATGTCCATGGGTTAGATATTTCTGGACTCAAACCTTAAAAAAGGACCCATGACAGTTGCATTTCATGTACGACAGCTTAATTCAATTCAGAGCTTTCTGTTGTTTATAAATGTTGGCCACTTTCTAAGCACATTTTTACAGTCATCATGCCAGTTGGCATATTACCTAGTTCTCCGTTCATAAATTTTCAGGAGGTTTACTCCACGTGATTAGTTGTTGTGAGTAATGGAATTCTTCATCCTCTCTGTTAACATGTACTTGAGGCAGTGAATGGGATGCATTGGGGGATAAAGCAATCTGTTAACGAAACCCTAACAAATGAAAAGGGTGAATTGGTCAGCAAGGTTTGAACATGTGTTGACCACTCGTTCTCAGTAGCCTTGCAGTTCATTGTTGGGAAACAGAGCTTGTCCACTGTTGAGCAGAGTGAGAACAGAGGTGTGCAAACAGCCCCTTTTACTCTGAAAATGTTTACCTTGCAACAACGACTGCTTTTGTTTAGCAGTGGGTAACTTTTTAAATGTCTCGTGAAATGGCTTGACAAGCTTTGTTTTCATTCTGTGCCGACGTGCTTCTGTCGAAATGGACAGGAAAGGGACATATTGAAAGGGCTTGTCGGGAAAATGGGAGGTTAGAGTACACAGGTGGCATATTAGGCATATTTATATATATATATATATATATATATATATATATATATATATATATATATATATATATATATATATATATATATATATAAGGTTATTCAGCAAGGTTAGGCTACTTACAAAGGAAATAAATTCAGTTCTTTTGAACCTTCTCTATTCATCAAAGAACCCTGAAAAAAGTATCATGGTTTCCACAGAAATATTAAGCATTCACTTTTTTCAACATTGATCATAAGAAATGTTTCTTGAACATATTAGAAGGATCATGTGACACTAAAGACTGGAGTAATGGCTGCTGAAAATTCAGCTTTGCATCACAGGAATAAATTACATTTTAAAATATATTCAATAGAAAGTGGTTATTTTACATTGTAATAATATTTCACAATATTCCTGTTTTACTGTATTTTTGATCAAATAAATGCAGCCTTGGTGAGTATAAGATACTTTTTTCAAAAACCTCTACATTTTACAGACCCTAAACATTTAAAATGGTAGTCTATTCCCAATTTTGAGTTTTTGGTTAAAGATATAGGTTGGTCATGTTAGTACATTTTTATGCCTGATATGCCCTTCACTATTTATTTGCTGGCACATAATTAAGCAGTTCTGGTAGCAGTGTATCATTATTGATAGCATCCTCTTATAGTATAAGTGGGCTTAACATCAGCAAACCCTTTAGACCTTCTCTTCCTCTAATTTCTGTTATTTCATGTGGATGAAGCTCCCAGATCTCATAAAGCCAGAGCAGTTGCATTTGGAGGCCCAGGGCTTTAAGTTTATGTAGGAAGCTAGAAGACCCCCACGTCTCTTCATATTAACCTACCACTCCTCCTCTTCTCTGTTAAGACTGCATAGATGTTAGTGGAAAGGGAGTGGAGACATCTCCCGTTGGCAGACATAGGGCGTCATGCAGGATGCTGATGTCATCTGTCTGCAGTTTAGGTCAGGGGCAACCACTCAGGGGTTCTTCCTATACAATCCCCTCCTAATATTTCCTAGTTCTTTAGAGAGAATATGGAAAGTTTAAAAAGTGGTGTCACTTTTAAAATAAATATTAATCAGTTTTATATTTTTAAATACTGTTCTGAAAATCCTTGATCCTGTTGAACCTGAAAATCTAAGCAGAAATCACATACGTTTCAAGGACGTTGACATCAAGACCTGTAGAGTGCAGTAGTCAGGTTCTGGAAGTAAAAATTCCATTCATTTTCTCCATAAGGAAATTCGCTTTTTAACGATAACTTTTATAAGCCTTAAAAAATAGATCTACTCTGAGTTCAGAAGTTGTTAATCAATGTTATATGCTTTTATGAAGCAATAGCCTATATATTAAAATTACCTTTAAAATATAATGTTTCTCTAGATATAATCAACAAATTTAAATATTTATATATTTCTCGATAGTTTTTAATTTAATTGCCATTAGCAATGCTTCAGTAGTGAGGGGAAAGCCCAAAGTATACTTCGACTGTCTGCGCAGTGTCCGCGTGACGCAACCAAACCTTAAAGAAGTCACGTACACATTTTTCAATCTTTGTCTTTTTGTCCAATTTTCAGATATTTCGAGCTTTGAGTAAAAGTTTGTAATGTTGTGATTCACCTCTGAGCTGGTTTGCTTGGATCATGGCTTTAAAAAGAAAACTTTCAAAAATCCCTATAGGAAAAACAAATGGGAAAAAAAACTTCCGGAACCAACGCCACTGATAAAGTGGGCGGGCACTAATGCACTTTATGTGTATTCTTGAAAAAGCTGACACATGGCTCTAACTCCTCCATGCGTTGCTTGTGCTGGGTTAAGCATGTGCCCGCCCTTCCTTGCCAACTCTTTGATAGTACAGACAGCATAATGAATTCCAGATTGCTGACAAGGCATTGCAGTCTCAGGGAACCAGCTTACTGTATTTTACCACATCATCAACCCAGCCTGCTAGATTTATACCTTTATACTTATCATTTATCGCTGAACTGCAGAACCAACTGGCTTGGAAAGGGAAAAGCGCCAGGGAATATAGTGGTGCTTAGTCGAGCAAGGTATTAATGGGCTGATAAGCGGGGCTAGAGAGGTTTTATGTTATCAAGTCTGTAACCGGTTTCCTTTTGTCTTCAATTAATTTTCAAAGTATTCTGACTCAGATGTTGTGGTTTTAAAGTGTTCTGCACATTTAGATCAGTTTTTGCCCCTTTGTTTTCTGGTAATTGCTTCCTGTACAAACAATATCGCCCACTTCACCCTCAACATGGTTTTGGAAAAGATCAGATCAAAGCTTTCTTGAGCAGATCAGATATCTGGAAACACAAGACATGAGGGTTTTCTATAACACTGCTGTCCTGTTTGATGAATTCAGGTGTTGTGTCTTTCCTTCCATCACAATGGTTACACTTTTTTTGTTGTAGTTAAATATGGAGCCTTCTAAGCCCTTAAAGGGTTAGTTATTGCAAAAATTAAATAGAAATTTATTTTTTACTCACCCCCCCCATGCCATTTCAAACCTGTATGACTTAGGCCTACTTTCTTCAATTCAGCACTAGATGCCATTTGTCCATGCAATTACATGCTCTTTGTTTCAGAGAAGAAAGTAAGTCATACGGCTTTGGAACAAAATGAGCATCAAGTATACGACAGAACTATTACTTTAAACATGCTTTGTAATTGAAATGCTATAACTGTATATTCAGGTAACAGACTTTGACATTGAAGTATAGTACACTCTCACCACTGAGATAAGATGCTATTAGCTCAAGTACTGCATCATTACTATCACTAACTTCAGCTTAAATTTATAACCTCACATGGGAACATTTACATCTAATCTTTAAATATCTGCTCTGAGTGACTATAAAAAGTCAAGCTTAGCCAAGATGCAGAATTATAGAAAAAAATGCAGGTCTCATAATGATTTGTAATTTAAACACTAATTGGTTTAAAGTGTAAGAGTTGTGAGCTGTTTGCAATAGGGTATATGTCGAACGCCGCATTACGAAACCGGAAAACAGAACGCATCGCTTCCGGTTCAGGTCTTTTGTATGTGCTTCATACATTTTTTTACTGTTTTACTCAAGATAACTTAAAAGGAGCGAGCAAAGATGATCATAACCAATGTCCCTCGCATGTGAAGATCGATATTTAAAAGTAAAAAAAAAAAAAAATCTTCACACTAACGTTTAGATATTTAAATAGAATAAAAAGCCAATAACAAAGTGAGATAGGTAGGTTAGCTGATTACCTTAAAATTCCATAGATATCGGCATCAGTTCATACGGCTGTTAACACTTTCTATGACAAGCGGATGCGATGAGACCAGGTTTCCGGTTTCGTCATGCGACGTTCGACATATACCCTATAGGAAGCCCATCTATCTGGAAAGGAATTCCAGCATGAGGATGAAAGATAAAAATGGCGTGCTCCTCAAAACTCAAGAAGCTCTAAAAGAAAAATATGCAAACATCAGTCAATCTGTGTCATCACTTACCACCTCAGAGTTCTGTTTCTAGAGAATGAAACATGCTCTTCTCAAGCAAATATTATCTCTTAAATCACACCTTGTTTTGACATTTACAGAATCTATACATTATATTATAAAACGGATAGTTCCGGTCTTTGATTCTGAGTGGTTGAGCCGCATTCGAAGCCGTTGTAAATTACTCAACAAACATACACCTGTGACCGCATTACATTAGTGTTACTGCGCAACTGCTGTTTGTGATTCTTTGTTGCTGCATGTGTTGCTTGGCAACCTCTTGGGAACTACATTGCTTGGCGCAGGAATAAATGTGTTGTGTTATAACGTTATATATTTTTTTGTTGCTGGTGTTTATTTTATGAATAATAAATTTTCCATTTTTATGGAGTAACCATTTTATAATAAGCCCCTTGAAGCCGTGTTTTACAGTGAATTTAGAAGAGCTAAGGGGCTTTAGAACTGCTTTATTCTTTCTGGTTTGCCACATCAGTTTGAAAATTTGTCAAGTTTCAATAAAATCGAATGAAATGAAAACCTATTGAAATATATGAAAATATTAGGTTGTAAATTGCAAAAGGTGTTGCAGTAATGAGAGACATCAGTCAAAATTAAGTGAAAATATCGAATCTTTCAATGTTTCAAGTAACTGCACTCGACTGCTAATAATCAATTTTTAAAATAAAAAATGTATTCGCTTTCCTGATGGTATTGACGGTTTCAGACTGTTCGTAATGAGATTTTTAAGGTTGTGTTTTGGAAAATATGTTTAAACAAATTTGTCAGTAATTTTTTTTTTTTTTTATTAATTTTAACAAACACGTCATACATTGTTTTTAATGCCTAAAAAGGAAATTTGATGATGCAAGTCTATATCTAGTAGTCTTGATACTGTAGTCATACGGTACAACCATGTTTGGTGTTTTATGCACTAGCATATATTTAGCTAGGAAGTATTTCATTTTAAAACAGTCAGTGATGTTTTTGTTTGTTTCAATCTTTTAGTGATGAAAGCACAAGATCAGACTTAAAAAAGCTTCCAGCTTTCCCCACCGCGGTTTTAAAGGAGCACCCATCATTAGCATTCTGGTAAGACTGCATTTTTGTTTCTGTAATAAAGGCAGGTAACATCTGTTATATGCCATTTTTCAGAGTGAAACGCAATATTCAGAAGGAAATTATGTAGGCGAGACTTGATTGTATCCATCATGATCATATTTTTCAGAACATTATTCAGTGTCTAAAACCAACATATTCCATAAGTGTGAATATATGTGTTATGAGTCTTGAAACTCAAAGACTTTAGTGTAGCCAGGTTGTAGTGTGCAAGCTGTAGCCTGTTTATTTCAAACAAACCTTGCTAATTAACTTGCTTGTTAATGATGCCTGCCCTCTGGCTACTGTAACCCTAGACGTCTAGATGTTGAAGTCTACCACCTTAAAAGGATTGATGTGGCAGCGTTAATCAATGGGTATTGAGTGTGGGGAGCAGTAAGACAGTAAACCAGTTAACTGACAGCAATTATTGAAGTGTGTGAGTGGGAATGAGTATGTTAGGAAACAGCTGTGTGTTAGTGCAAGTGTTTAAGAGGCAGCTGTGTGAGTGAGTGCATAAGCAGCTGTGTTAGTTTCTATATAAAAATTGTCTATATATTGTCATTTTATTTGTGTACAAGTTTACTGTAATGTTCATCTGTCATATTAGTTTCCTTTTTGCTGTTTCATATTAATAGTGGACATGAATACTTACAGCGTGTATGTGTGTTTGATGAACCGAACCGGTTATTAGGATAATTTGCCACAAACAGTGTGTGAGTGTGATTCACTGGCCAGCCAGCCAGATGGCATTTCACACATGGGTGCACCTGGTGTAATATCTGACTAGTTAATAGTCTGAATGGCCTCGTCATTAAAATGGCACATTCACATATTGGTCTTATGCTCAATTATTTTATTGCAATTGTGCGGATGGTAACGTTTCTCTCTTTTGCCCTCTAGTGAAGATAAAGTAATCGAGCATTATAAGAAGCTAAAAGGACTCAGTCGTGGACAGGCTATCGTACGGTAAGTACAATAATAATTTATACGCCTGAAACGTACAGTAGATACAGGAACTGCGAGACTGAGCTTGTTGCCCAACCTCTGATAACTGCTGCACAGTTGTTTGTGGAAGAGCGAAACTGCGTAATTAATTAGACCACATTACTGAAAGTGACCGCTTTCAACCGGCCTAATCACACTGTCCCACTTTATTTTTAGCTCATTGGGATGAGACAAGGTCATTTCTGTCAGCTTGATTTGTGCTCCGGCATTGATATATTGACCTTGTCCCTCACTGTGAAAGCACCAGGAGTTTGTAGGACTACTGTCAGTGACACATTATAGATGATTAACTAGGGTTAAAATGTTGTTCATCCTTGTTGTTTTTGTCTGAAACACTGTCTTATTTACTTTCTGTGCTATACTGTCATTTACTGGACTGTTGTAACTTCAATCAACAGGTATATGACCTTAGTCGAGTCCTTGCCTGCATATGGAGTTCATTACTACAAAGTGAAGGTATGTGGTTTGATTTATCATGTGGTATTTTAGGACATAAACCTAGACATTTTAAATGCTGAAGCTGCCATAATTAGTATGTCCTTTACTTGATTTATGATTGGTTAGATTAATATCCACTGTGTGGTATAATTATAATTGTGCTTAGTTCATTAGAAATTAGAGATGCACCGATTACAATTTTCTAGGCCAATTACAATTTTTCATTGAGTTTGACCTGCCGATACCGATTTTAGCCGATTCCGATTTCATTTTTTCTAACCACTTCACAGCACGCACAAATATTTATTTTCTATCTTTTCTTTAATAGAACATTTTATATTTTGCATTTCTGTAGTGGGCTAATTGATTTCTGTTTGTACTGGATTTCTTGAAATAATGTATCAATAGTAGGATTATAAATAGCAGTTATTATATGACATTCTGTGACAGTCTGTACTTTTTATTAATTTAAATGCATTAAATTAACTTTATCAATTAAAAAACATGACATTTCTCTTTGGCAAACTTGCCTATAAAATGCAATAACTGAAAAAGTATATTAGATTTTCGTTATTTTATTTCCGTGAACATAACTGCCGTTGCAAAACAGGCACATAAAAAATAAATAAAAACAAGATGAAATGCATAAAGAACTCCACAAAGCATATCTGGATTATCATGCCCATAAATAATATTTGTGTGTTGGCTATGGCTATATATGTTATTTTTAGTTGCACTGATATGATGATTGCATAACGAATTAACAATTCATTACTCCCACCCAACGCCACCATGGTTTAATAATTCGTTCCCGCATTTTATTTTAAAATTAAAGCGAACACACAATTAACTATATAATAATTCGTTAACTATATAATAGCCTACCTGGTTTAGTAAATCGTGCATGGCCACGTTGTAATAATTCGTTCCCTTGTTTTAATAAAATCATTTACTAAAATCAGAGAACAAATTTAATTTGTGGCCATGATTTAGCCTAAATGAGAGAACGAATTCTTAAATTCATGGGAAGGAAATCTTAATTCGTGGTGCAACCCGGTCACACTAAATGCGTCTCTATAGCACGCATTGTGTTTATCGTGCAATTTATACACGAAAACGAGTTTTTACGTGCATATGATATGCATAGGTAGGTTTAGTAGTGGTGTGGAACAACCACACTGTATGTATTATACGTTTGGGTAGGATTAGTGTTTTGGGATGCGTGTGTATTACACGCCATAAAGTGCGTATCATATCATATGCACGCAAAAACTGCGTGTATCATATGTACGCGAAAAAGAGCGGGGTACAACACAAAAGCTACCTTACCTATTTATCTAATTTATTATCATTGGCCTATAGCTCACCTTTTGCTGCACTATGTTTGCGTAGCACATGCTTGTGCTTTCTGCCAATGTGCCACTTTAGATTCCAATATGAATCTTTGCTAACTCACACTATCTCTCTAGGGATGGGTATCCCTATATAAGCTATATATATATATATAAATAAAGAACCGATAAGAATACCGTTAAAGTACCAGATCAATAAGCAGTATCGGTAAGAGTAGTAATACCGTTAAAACCTCACCGATACTGCTTATTGATCCGGTACTTTAACGGTATTCTTATCGGTTCTTTATTTTTTATATATATATCGATTCTTTACATATATATATATATATATATATATATATATATATATATATATATATATATGTAAAGAATCGATAAGAATACCGAATCCTAATCCTACCCAAACGTATAATACATACATACCCCACACCACTACTAAACCTACCCATATATATATATATATAGAAATATAGAAATAAAGAACTGATAAGAATACCGTTTGTTTTGTTATATATATATAAAATACACATTATATAGGCCTACCTACACAGTGCTTTAATTTCAGGAAGGTCTGCTAACATTACTGTTCAGGTATGGTCTAAAAAGAAATCTAATAAAGTAATCAAATGTAAAATAACACTGCATAGTTTATCAAAGCTGTGGTTATTCATTCAGGAGCTGTGAGTGATTTTTCTCTTTGCCTTTTGTTGTTTGATTCGCAGTAATGGCGCAATCGTCAGCATGTTTATTAGACTGCTTCCCTTTTAAGACCGATCTAATAGGCTACCGATGCACCATGTTTTCTCCCAACTATTTCCATAACTACGTCCAGACTGTCTCAAACTAGCAAATCATCAAGTGCATTCTGGGTTGAAAGAGCGGCACTGAGCGGAATGAGGGAGCGGAGTGGATTCTTCAGAAAGGCGCTCTCCGCTCTGGAGGAAATATAACCGCTCCGCTCCCCACTCCGCTCTGCTCACATGCTCTGTTTCCTACATCTGCATTCCGTGTGCACGTGTGATGTTGATGTTGCGCGATGTTAATCATGCGTGGCGCCCGAGTGCATTTGACCGGCATAAAATCGGCATATGTCAGACTGACCGGCCAGACGCCAGTTATGGCCGATCACGTGAAAATCTGCCAATTACGGTCACCAGCCGATCAATCGGTGCATCTCTATTAGAAATGTCTCTGGAGATCAAACAGTGCTGTTTAAATCACTGCTACTG
The DNA here is from genome assembly GCF_951802725.1 of Rutilus rutilus. Classification (NCBI taxonomy): domain Eukaryota; kingdom Metazoa; phylum Chordata; class Actinopteri; order Cypriniformes; family Leuciscidae; genus Rutilus; species Rutilus rutilus. The sequence goes on along the minus strand of NC_140217.1, from coordinate 32,702,901 downwards.
TATGTGAATGGCTGTGTTGGTTGGACCCATTTGATCTTTTTATTTCTCTACCATGCCAGACAAAAGCAAATAATAATTACATTTCCTTTTTTTTTTTTAAACAAAACAATTTTTTTTTTCAGGACAAACAGGGCATACCGTGGTGGTTGGGGATTAGCTACAAAGGCATTGGCCAGTACGACCTGCAAGACAAGCTCAAGCCACGAAAGGTTTGCTGTTTTGTTGTTTGTTTGTTTTTGTTCTAAGAGCAGTGCACAGTGGAGTAAGAGTAAGCGTACAGTGGTAATAAAGAAAATTCTATGGTTCTTTCTAGGTTCAAACTCATAATTTAGAGGTGTATTTATCTGAAATGCTTAAAGGGGACTTATTATGCTGAATTAATTTTTAGCCTATAATTATAAAAATCCACCCAATACTTTTTTTTATAATCTCCATAAATAATTAACAATCTCTCCAAATGCCTGGTTTTAGATTTCCTCCTGTTCTTATGTAAGAGTGACGATCTGCCCTATTAGCATAGATCCTGCCCTGAGTGAGCCACAGCAGTCCGCCATTTCTGTTTACTCGCTGTAGCAGCTGGGGATATGCAATGTCTGTGCCAAAAAACATTACGTTCTGTTGTTGGATTTACCAACGAACATAGGAGTCTCCATAAGGGGCTTTTGCATACGCTACTAACTTATCATTTCTGTCTACTTTTACATTTATAATAATTCTATCTAATAATGTATTGGACAGGACTGTTAGACAGATCGTAAACTAATGAACACGGAGAATGCGAGCGCTGTGTGCTCAGGCTCTTGCTGGCGTTATCAGCGGCGTCAAAATAAATGTCACAACAACAAGCACGGCTTATGTCACTTCAGAGTTCCTACTGGCGGTGCGAATGCAACCAGAAAACGTTCCTATGGAAATTATTAGTTCTCAAGGAACCACCCTGGTGGTTAGTTCCTAGAACTATCCGGTGCGAAAGCCCCTATAGACTCCTGGCGTCTGAGTCACTGAGGACACCGTGGTTGAAGTTGCTACTTGAGGATGGATTAGTAAGTTACCAACTGTTCGGGATCCAGCTTATAGTCTCCGGATCGATACTGGTCACGGCAACAATGAAAGGGAGAGCGGTCACATTATTACAGTTTATCAGAGTTGTTTTACCAATATAAAGTTTACTAGTTTATTAAGCACCCCCTGAAAAGGCATAAGGTCTGTATATATTTGTTTACTGTTAGTTGTAACAAGTGTTTTTGTGTAATTGTGTATGTTAATGATAATGAAAGGGAAAGAGAGAGTTTATGGATAAGACATTAATGCGCACTCGAGTTCAACACTGCTGACAGTTTCTGACATTTTCAATGTGTGAGATTGTCTTGTTTTGTTACCATAGAGCTCTTGAAGCTTCGCCGTCTTCTAGAAAAGGGTCCAGAAGCAGCAGCTCATTTGCATTTAAAGGGATACACACCAGATCAGCGCATTTTTGCTCACCCCCAAGAAGTGGCAATTTGAACAATTGTCAATTAACAACACAATTATCCGTGGGGTATTTTGAGCTAAGACTTCACACACACACACACACACACTCCGGGGACATCAGAGACTTATTTTACATATCTTAGAAATGGGCATAATAGGTCACCTTTAATGCTTACACCACCAACGCCAGATTTACCTCTTATTGTGACATAGGCCAAATAAAAAAAAAAGCCCTCCTCCCTGTATATTCCTTCAGAGTATTTCTTAAGGATCATGTGACACTGAAGTAATGACTGTTGAATTCAGCCTTGCCATTACAAGAATAGTTTATATATTAAAACAGTTGTTTTAAATTGTATATTTCATTTGTATATCTCAAATCTCACCGACCCCAAACCTTCGAGCGGTAGTGTACAATTCTGCTTGTGGACATCTACTCTAGATTGCTTACTACCAAGTGCCTAAAAAATTCTAAATAACTTCCAGATTTCAATGCCATTAAGCTGGCAAATCCAGTGCTTTGTTCATCCTTAGAAGCAGAAATAGTATTAACCCAGTACCTTGTAAACCCAACTTTTTTTCCAAGTGGATTGGTGCTCCCCAAATCCCAGAGGTTGTGCCAAGTCAGCCAGATTTTTATGTGCAATATGTTTTTCCTAGAAATGTCCTATTGAGATAGGCTATCTCTTAGCTCTTATTTTGTGTTCATTGGCATTTTTAATGAACATTCTCATTTACCACATTTTTATCACATTTCAAGGATATGAGAGATTAGTAACCATTGCTCTTTTTTTATGAGGAGGACTTTCTATATTTCACCCCAACCTCACTCATTAAAGTGTCTGTTAATTGGCATCCATTACACCAATGCTTTGTAGGATGCAGCTGGGTGTGTATGTATATTCAGTCCTATGCCAGAGTGTTAATGGGCATGTCCCTCTCTGTAACCCTGCTGCATGGCTGCAATGAACACCAGCCCCTCCCTGTGGAGGGTGTAATTATGGAGCTTCATGGGGAGCAGGAACTGGAGCGATGCCAGCAATGTGATGTCTGAAGGGGGAATGGCTCCATTGACAGAACCCCAATCAGCTCTTCTCTTGGCAAAACTAAGACTGCTACTGGAGGGTTAGAGAGTGAACATAGAAATCCTTTCTTTTTCTCTTTTTGTCTTAACAGAAAGATGTGGTGGTACCATGGTACAATTGAATCATATAGTATTACCAGGATACTTTGATATATAAGGTACCATGACCAAAAAAGGTAACACATTTGGTCATCTTCTCTCTCATTCCCTCCCTCTCTTTTGTGTGTCTTTTCCCACTCGACTGAGTGTTTTAACTGTCTCTTTTTGAAAGTACACTAGGCCCTGTCAGAGTGCAACCCATCATCTGGCCAGTATTGATTGTGCTTCCTGCCAAGAGGGCAGTTTTTGTGTCCGCCCGCCCCCCGATCTTCTTCCAGCACGCCGAGCTCATTATGCAAATCTGACCGCCATTGTGCATTTCACTCAGGCCAGACAATTGATCAAGCAATAAAACACAATTAGCCTAGCAGGGGGCCATAAAGGAGAGCGTGGGGTCTCGCGGCTGTAACTCCTCCACAGGCAAGAGCTATTGGGAGTCTTCAGTATTAAAAGAAGCTCTGAAACTTTTTGTCTGAACTTTCCCGGGCTCTGAACTGATGCCCTATGAAAGCAGTAAATTAAGTGAAAAAACTCAGTCCAGTCATTAGTCTGTCCTCAGTTTTATCCCAATTTTTTAATAGGAACATTTCTGTAGATCTTAACATTGCTTATCAGATGTTGGTTAATAATTTCTTAATTTTGGTTGTGTTTACACTGAATGCTCTGCTCTTGTATATTATTTTACTGGGACATCCTCTAAGTCAAGATTTTTCAAACTTTTTGATGCCAAAATGTGATGATCCCCTTGCAAGGGATTCCTTTTCTAAATTATAAAAGCAGCAAATGTGATTATTATTATAAAGATAACCTGTTGTTTGCTTAATTGAAAGCAAATTAATAAAATATTACCTGAAAAGTAAAACCTTGACAACAACCCAAAACACCCCAGTGTTAAGGTGGCGATTTTTGCACAGGCAAGGCAAGCGCCTCTCGCTCATATTTCTTTCTAAACAGTTTACTATTTATTTGTGGTTACCTCCATAGGGATTGTGTGTGTATGAGTGTATCTTGTCTGAGAGAGGAGGATGCAGAATATATTTGAGTCATAATTCAGAGCTGACAATTGCATCTGGATTGTCTGTAAATATGGCGATGACAAATCATAGAGATATCAGAGATTTTAAGACTAATGCCAGGCAATCTAGTTTTTGGTTGGAACGTGCCTTGAAATAAATAGCATTTCATACATGAGTCCATGTTGGATCATGTGTATTGATGGTGTCTGGTGTGGCTTCTTTGTTATATTTAAAATAATTTGTTCCCTAACTGTCTGAAGAGCTAGTCAACTGTATTTGCTAAGGAAATAAAACCATTTCTTTAAACATCCAGCTCATGCAAAATAGTTAATTTTTTTTAATGTATTTACCACTCCAAAAAAGGACTGATAACTGCATTTCACTTCTGTGAACACAGCTTATTTTGAAGATCTAGTGATGCATCATGAGGGTGTGTCAATATTCGCAACATATTTCTGCACTGCATCATCATTATCCCAGTAACATGAAAGAGTTTAAGGTGTGTATGATTATAAAATAATATACTTTCACACATCCCAGATGCATGAGCCTGTTTTTAGATGCGTGTAATGCCGATTTGAATCCACAGTTATCGATACTGGTGCTAAACAAATCTATGGTGCTAATTGGTATCACATGTTACATTTACACCAAGATCAGTGATACTTTAAAATACATCATCTGTAGGGTTTTTATTTTATTTTTTGTTCATTTAATGTAATTTCGCATTTATTTTAGTTGTTGACTTCTGCAGACTTCCTAGATGTGCCTGCCTGTCTTGCTTTATCAGTCACAGACAGTCTGAGGTGTTGAGGATTGTTCCCATTGTCTTTCCATTTGCATGCTCTCATTTTCCCCTCAGACTTTATCTAGTTATCTCTTATTTAATTGGCTAAAAGAATTATGCTGAAATAGCTTATCTCACTCAGCATTCTAAATGACTGCTGTTCATGTATTAACAATAGTTTTCTCTCACCCAGTCCTGGTTTTAAATTAGCTGATTTTGCACTTGGTATTTCTGTGTCACAAAAAATACATTATAATGGTTTATCACATGTTTTTGTTATAAAAAAACCCAGTATGACTTAAAAAGAAATATTTTGGGTCTGTCGTGTGTTTATACTGCTTATTTTAAGTAATCAGTACCACCTTTCGACATCGACATAAGAAGTATATACTTTTAGTTATTTGTTTTAAATGTCAGAGAAAGGTCAGGGAACTTTCATGTTGTCAGATAGTGAGGCATTCCCTGTTGCTGTCGCTTTGGCTATTTAGTCACTGTGAGAGAGGCATGCTGTTTTCACCAGGAGGTGAAGAGTGCCATGGCCAGCCATCAATGATTACAAGAAAGTAGTAGATTCCTCGCATACTTGCCTTGGGAAGCGTAAGGGAGCGAGCATCCAAAACAACAGGTGATGGATTAAGATTCAGACTGTAAAAATGAGACCCATCAGGAAAAGGAACACGGATTAATGAATAGCTATTGAAGGGTGTACATTATGATCAATGCTCTAAATCCCCTCCCAAAATGAAAGAAGAGGAATGCCATTCTGTGCGTGTGTATTTTAGTGAGAGTAACCTGTTTGTCTGGTTTGACAAGGACAGGAAGCGAGTATCAGAGTAAGAGGGAGGTGACTGTAAAGAAAGAATGAAGTTGCGAAGGTTTAATTACATGTGTGAGTTAGAGTTTCAGAGAGACGATGGCATAGTTGGCAGGCGGAAACCGAGAGTAGTACTTTAAAGTCTTGCTCAAGGTGAGTAAGAGCAAAGTGAGGTGCTAGTGATGTCACAGAAAGAGGGAGGGAAGAGGCGGGGCTCACTTTTCTGAAACTCTTGCAACACCTTTTGGTCTCTTTGAAAGCAGACAAGCGAGTATTGTTCAAGGAAGCCACAACCCTGTGGGAAACTTTAGATCAGGACTATACTATACAGGACTATAACCTGTCCAACAATCAAGGGATTTTACAGGCTTACTGACTGATCTGGTAAGGTCCATTTTAAGTTCTTTGAAATTAGAATAAGTTGTCATTATTAGTTTTGTTGTTATTAAACATGACTGTCAGAAATATGTTAAGTTTTATTATGCTCGTAGCAGTCAAATCTATTGTAAGATCCATGCTCGGATCATATTGTTTCTATGAATATTACTCAGAGGAGCATTGGAGCAGTACCTGGTAGGGAGCATTTATTAACATTCCTAGTAAATCCTCACCCCCGCATGCTGATAGTATTTGGATATTGTACTTTCCCTGCCCTAAGCTGGGAAAAGCTATGACGGAGCTCTAGAAAAAAGCTATGAAAGGATAGTTCACATGAATTGCAGATGTTTTGGCCATGTTTTTATCACAGATCTGTTTTTCAGTGCTCTCCCTTTAGGGCCAAATTGAGGTGCAAGCTCAGTGGACGCTTCGCTTCTGTCGTGCTTAGATTCTATTGGCTTTATACCTGAAGCAATTGTCTCGTGCTTCCAGCTAAATATATCAATATCCATATGATCCAGTCATTGTTTTTGTGAACAAATTCAGCATATATTGTTTCTAGGAATTAATAATGCATTTTTCCTGCTCTGACAGAGAAAGCAAAGAAAAAATAGCTGAAATACAAGGATGTAAAAGTTCTTGATCTCACAAAGAGATATGCAAATCATAGAAATGAATGCTCAATGAAAATAAATGCTTCTTTTTTTTTTTTTTTTTTTGTTCCTAATATAGTTCTTGTCTAAATCTAATTTCCTTTTTCTCTGTAGCTCTTTCTGTGGAAACAGCTTGAAAACTTGTATTTCCGCGAGAAGAAGTTTGCCGTAGAGGTCAACGACCCTCAGAGGTGAGAAAATGAGACATATATACACTAGGTTGAGCCTTAATATACTTTAACATGACAAACCTGAACGAGATCGACGGAAGCACTCAATGAGCACAGTTATTGATTTGTTTTTACCGTAAAACGTTCAGCATTATTTTTGCGCTTTCAGACTGTAAGACACGGCCTTTGAATAGACTGACTAAGTAAATGTTAGTGATGCAAAGCCTTTTTGCCGTAGCTGATGGGTTTCCAGCACTGAACTGTAGCAGTGAAGCAATCGGTCACTTTACGCTGTAGTAGTAATACGGGCTGAGGTTGCTCTGTAAACAAAGATGATATCACCACTGTACATTGTTACCGTACTAGTGCCACCAACCTGCCTTATTGTCAATTGGTATCAAATATCAGGAAACCCAATAAACTGCTTTATGTAGTAACATTTAATTGTATTGGTTTTATCCATTTAAGAACTATTTAGTTTGACTAAATCAACCTTTTCAAGCATATAATATTTATCTTTGAATACCATGCAAAAAATATCCTTTACAGAAACAAACTTTCTCATTGACCGTAAATAGGATGAGGAATGTGTTTATGTTTGACTTCAATGTGCACATGTGTTAATCCATAGAAGAACAGCTTCTAGACGCACATTTGGTCAGTCTGGTCAGGTCATCCACACGTGGTATGCCAGCCACTCTCTGATCAAAACCATCTGGGTAATGGCAATCAGCCAACACCAGTTCTACCTGGACCGCAAACAGAGTAAAGTGAGTATGCATTAGTGCATCTTTAATACTTAATACTCATAAATTCAGAAATGCACAAATCATTGCTTTGTCTCTGCGCTGATATCATGCAAAAGTAATTGAGATGATGTCATAACCCTTCTTCTTCTTTTTTTTACCTAAAGGCTAAAATAACTACAGCAAGAAGTTTGGGTGATATTGCCATGGATCTCTCAGAGACTGGAGTTCCAAGGAGCAGTAAGCTGGTCAGCATGGAGAGTAAAGACAAGCTCATCATGGCCAGCAATGGAAGTTTGGTCTCTTCCAGTAAGACAATCTCTTTCATTTATTCCAAGAACAGCCTAATGAACTTTGTCGTTCGAACTGATATCATGATTGAGCTTGCTTTTGCTTTCATTTTAGATTCTGCCGACAATGATGTGAATGAGGAACAGAAGAAAGAGAAGATTGCAGAACTGAAGAACAAACAGAAGATCTTAAGTGAAATTCTGGCACTAAAGGAAGAAGAGCTGAAGAAAATCTGCCTCCGGGAAGCTGTTAGTGGCTTGTCATATATCCTTACAGTCTTTTAAGTTTGTCAATTTATACCGGCCTATTTTAAGATTTTTCTTTGCTTTTTATTTTTCTTTGACCAGGAGCTTACCGGTGTGTTACCTAAGGAGTATCCTTTGGCATCAGGAGAGAAGCCCCCCACTGTTCGAAGGCGCATGGGAACTGCTTTCAAATTGGATGATCTTTTCCCTTATGATGCGGTAGGTTGTCTCATTCGTTCTTCTCAGAAATGCTGCAAGAACTCCTCGCATTTTGTGTTCTTCTATGCTAATTGAATGATGTTGTTTTTTCCTTGCAGGACCCTCATTTAAGAAACATGGAGGGCTGCTTTGCGCTCCAGAAGAAGATTGTGGAGGCAGCGAAAAAACTTGCCTATGAAAATGAGCTCTGTAAAACTGTGAAGAAGAAACGCAGGAGAAACCTTCTGGATGCTACCAAAAAACTTCAGGAGATTGAAAATGAGATTAATTGTTACAGAGTGAAGATTGGCAAGGAGCCCACACAAAGAGCTTCCGTCATCATTGCTGGTACATATCTGATTTAACGATTACTCATGATTATATAAATGTATTGGTCAAAATATGTGGGACACTGAAAACATGCATGCTTATACTGCGTATGTAAACTTTGCACTCTGTTGACTGTTATAGTTTTATGCTTTACTTGAGATGAGATAATGTTTTAGGCTAGTTGTAGTAATGGATCATGGTGGCGAGGAAATAATAACTATAATCTTAATTGTTTTTGCAGATGATGTGAACCTTGACAGCCTTTCTGACTGCCTAAATTTGGAAGATGGTGAGTACTGTTGGTGTTGAATTCAGGTACACGACCGTTCAAAATTTTGGGGTTGTCTTTTTATTCTTATGCTCACCAAGGCTGCATGGCAAAAAGAGTTTTTTTAGCATTTTCAGCAGTCATTACTCCAGTCTTTAATGTCACATAATCGTTCAGAAATCATTCTAATATGCTGATTTGGTGCTCAAGGTATATTTCTTGCTGTCATCAATGTTAAAACAGATGTGCTGCCTAATATTTTTGTGGAAACTTTGTTCTTTGATGAATAGAAAGTTCAAAAGAACAACATTTATTTGAAAAATAAATATTTTGTAATATAATTGTCTTTACTTTCAAAATTGAATAAAAGTATTATTTTCTTTTGAAAATCTTATTGACCCCAAACTTTTGAACAGTAGTGTATAAATGCCTGTAAGCACTTATCGCTGTAGGCTAGACTCGGTGGCTACTCTCTTAATCTTGTTAACTTGTTTTGTCTTAGATGAGCCATCTCAGAGACAACGTTCACGTTCAGTGCAGTATTCTCCACGCCCTAACTCGTCAAACTCCTTCACTGCATCATACAATTCAGATCACGGAAATGACGATCACCAGAACTACAGCAGGTGAGAGGCCCACCAACCACAGCTCTTTAGGATTAATCTTAAGCACTTCTTACCTTTCCCTGCCTCTAGCTGTTGTTTACTTTTGGGCCAGTTGAGCTAGTAGAGACCTGTGATCAAGGAATCAGCCCTGCATTCCAGTCTTCCCTTGCCTCGATTTCTTCCTTCACAGTCTCCTCTTATCAGCCCAAACACTCAGTGTTAAAAATAGTGCCCCAGGAATAAGCATGTCACTGCTTGACTGCAAAAACTCTAGCAATAATCGCAAAGTGGGGGCGGAAGGGCCATAAGCAAACAGGAAAGCTGCTCTGGAAAATCTCACAGGCATTAATAGAATGAGCCAGTGAGGTGGAAGTTCAATGAGACCAAACGGCTGAAGTCTGCCCGTAAAATGAGATGTAATTCAGTCCTTTGTTATTTAATCATTTGTTCCTCTAAAACCAATGAGCTTTTGTGTTAGATCTAACTAGGTACAAGGGTGGTATAGTGTGAAAAGTTTTTCTGCACTTCCTTGGAGGCTTTGTATGCGGTAAGAACTCCACCCATGAAGGAAGTTTGATAAAGTGTTGTTCTTATCTGTGTTCTAGATTAAATTATGGAGAAGTCCAAGAACCTGTGACCTATATACATGGAGACACCTTATCAACACACAGCAGCCCCTACTGTCAACCCTCACGACAACCCTCAGACTCGCGGAGCATGCCCCCCACCCCGCAACTTCCCCGCAACGCCTACAGCAGCGTCCAGCTCAGGTACAGTACACAATAGGGCTGAAACGATTAGTCGACATTGTCGACAACGTCGACAATAAAAAATTGTCGACAAATATCTTTGTTGTCGAGTAGTCGTTTGATCCCACGTGACCTAATGTAAGGGCCTGCAATATCGCGATTTGACCGCTACGGCGCTGTAGCGCTAGAGTGTAATGCAGCCGTTACAAATGCTATTGCGGTAGAAGAAAACACAGCGCGAATTATGACGGAGTGCAAACGAATCCGAACTAGTAAGGTGTGTAAAGTTTCACAAACCTGCAAACCAAGAATGCTGTCGTATGCAATACATGCAAGGCGGAACTTGCTTTTCACGGGAGCACAACATGCATGTTAAAACACTTAAAGTGGAAAAACCCGGCACGAGACGAGCCGGTGAGAGGTGAATATTCTCCAGCTGAAGCTAAATAACTAGCAGTAAATCTCTTTTTAGAGAATGCAATACTACTAATAATAGCAATAATATTAACAATAATAATATAATTACAGTAATGTGATGATTCATTTTTGCATAGAATAAAGCTTGATCGAGCTTAGGAGTCGGGGCTGTTTTTATTATTGTAGCTCTATTAGGTAACGTTATTACAGTCTTATCCCTTGCCTGTATTTTGTTACATATTCATGAAGACTTACAAAAGGAGATGTTATGAAGAATATCATGTCAGTTAATTTTTTATACTGTAAATTAAAAGGTGAATGAGAATGTCTCTGTCAGCTCAGCTCAATTGTCATATCAATTAAAAAATAAAGCTGTAATGCAGCTGATCATTTTTTTTGTTTATTTTTTTCTATTGAAAGAGAACAGAATATTTAAACAATGCTTAGAGAGCATTTGTGTGTGATTTGAGTTGGACAGAAATCTGAAAACTTAAAGAGAATGACCTGTTTAGTTGCTCAAAGTTCATTAAAACAACCATTTCAAAAGCTGAAGTGATTTTCTTTTTTTATATTATAGTTAGAATATGTATAACTCCGTGTTTTAACTAATTGAAAAGGCTGAATAATCGTTCCAAACGTACTGATTAGTCGGCGAATTAATCGATGAATAGTCGATTAATCGTTCTAATAATCGTTAGATTAATCGATTATCAAAATAATCGTTTGTTGCAGCCCTAGTACACAATCAACCCTTCTTCATCACCCTCCCACTAGCATGCCCCCTGAATGACAATTGTTAAGGAATAAAGACTCTCCATGATCGTAGGAACACTGTCTTTGTTCCTTTCTCTGTAAATGTCAGGGATTTCCAGACTTCGAAAAGTAATGGAAATGTGTAATCTTAAAAAGCTGTGAATTTTTTTGTTTTGCTCTGTTCTAAAATATTTAATGGACCCTTTTCACGGAATGTGATGATGCGTTTTAACGGTCATCAACATCGTAAATCATGCAACGTTTTTTGTATATATATGTATTCTTTTTTTTTATTTTTTTTTTTATTTTTTTTTTTATGTATGTACATTTATAACACCATACTTTGTGTATTATATTACCTTTGCATTAAATGAAAAGAAACTAGTTAATGCTGCTTTGAGGTTTTTTTCTAATACAGCGGCTATGGGAGTGACGGTAAAAATGACGTTTCTTCTGACTGCCATTATCAGTCTCTATTTTTTCCCCCTCTTTTTGAAAGTTGTGAAAACACTATTGTGGAGTTTTTCTTTTGCTATTTGAGCAAATGGGAAAACACACAAAAAAATTAAAATAATTTAATGTATTCTCTCATTTACCGCTATAGAAGTTTACCCAACTATGACAACTTCCGCTTCTGAGAAACCCGGAAATGCGAAAAGTGTTTGTGTATAGCAAAATTGCCACAAACCAGTGTGAAACATTATTCGGTCTTATTAAAGGGTTAGTTCACCCAAAAATGTTGTCGTTATTTACTCACCCTCAAGTTGTTCCAAACGTATATGAGTTTCTTTGTTCTGTTGAACACAAAAGAAGATATTTTGAAGAATGTTGGTAACCAGACAATTGACAGCACCCATTGACTTCCATGGTATTTGTTTCCCTACTATGGAAGTCAATGGCTACCATCAACTGTTTGATTACCAACATTCTTCAAAATATCTTCTTTTGTGTTCAACAGAACAAAGAAACTCATACAAGTTTGGAACAACATGAGCGTGAGTAAGTGGTGACTAAATTAAAATTTTGGGGTGAACTATCCCTTTAATGTACTAACGTCTCCAGTAAATACAATTGTTTTATTTAAATTATATTTTATTTTTATTTTATTTTATTTTATTACATTTACATTTATGCATTTAGCAGACACTTTAATTAAAAATTATTTGTAATATAAAATGTCTTTTAAAATAATTTTTAGTTATATTTCGATAATGTTTTCATGAATTATTTTGCTTCTTCCTGCATGAAGCACTCATTATCGGCAGCGCAGTGGCAGTCTGGAATCTCAGTCACAGTTCCTTACGGAAAGCGAACCATCCGAGCCTGTCTTCACCATCTCTTCTCCTCGTCGTAGCAACAGCACTGAAATTCTTGACGATGGCTCCTCCTACACCAGCCAGTCCAGCGTGGAGTACTCTGCACCCGGCTGCCATTCCCGTGCCAAAAACCGACATCGGAGGAGGCAGGGCAACATATACGCCAACACAGGAAGCATGCCTAACCTAGCACAGAATGACACTCGTGGTTATACATCCCAGCCTCGGCAACAGCCAACCACCACAGCCTATTACGTCACTGGATATCCGCGGTACATGGAACCTGAAGTTTATCCAAATGGACCGTATATGTATGAGACTGAGATGGAGGGACACTATAATGTTAACCCCTCCTACCCCAGACATGACCCTCATGGGAACTACGGCCATGATGAGATAGACGGTTTGGCTCATAACCTTTATGCCACGTTAAGGCCACCAAGGAACCGTCCTCCATCCAGGAATGAGAATTTTGCCAGACACATGCAAAGGGCTGAAGTGGTGGAACACTTGCGTGGATGGTACAGCCGACAGAACAAACAACAAGGGTATGATACCTACAGGGGGCCACAGCAAAACCTAGGCTACAGGACCATGTCATCAAGTTATGTACGCAGTGACAGCACAGCTTCCTACTCAACAGGTGAGAAATGTTGCTTAAAAACACCTCCTGTTTCCTCGTGTTACAAATACTTCTGGGCTTCAACGGGCGTCTTAAATTGGTGAATCTCTCGAAAATGTTTACACCAACATGAAAAGAATTATGCATAAGACAAAAGAAGCCAATTCTAGGACCATTAAGGTGGTTTTCATTGTGACCTTATTGTCAGGGCAATTGAGCACAATTTATCAGTAATGTAATGCAATATTCTCTTACTGTTTAGATGGAAGGATTTTATTTAAATCAAAATAATTATAAATTATTATCCCTCAAATTTCCTTCTTATATTTTAAATATTTATATCAACATTTATTTTCAAATATAGTGAACACACAATTATTAAATTGTTGATGGCAAATGAGGCTTTCACAAAATTGCTCGTGTTTTACATATTTACATAGATAGTAAACATTTTCTGTTTTGAATATTTTTATTACAAAAAAGCTATTGGTAGATTTGAAGTTGTCTTAATGGGCATCTTTCTTTTTCAATGTCAAATATCCACTATTTAATCAGCCTAGCTAGTCTAAAACCATGGGTGTTTTGGTTGATTTGAATGCAGAATCATTTTCTTCTCTCTTAAACAGCAATGTTATCTACATGAGGTTCTCCTTCATTAATTTCCTTTCATCTTCATGTAATCGCAGTTAGTTCGGGAAACTGGCACAGTCGACCAGTCATGGCAATGTCAGAGTATGAAATGCCTCTCACACACCATCATCAGTCCTACGGCTACAACACAGTCCATCACAGCCACCCGTTACAGAGCAGGTATGACTCTACTGTGCACCATCGTCCTTTACTGATTAGCTCATTAGCCTTTATCTGAACCGTCTTAACCAGAGGCATGCCTATAATGGCATGCTTGGTGATTCTATAGCGCTGTACAATAAAAAGCATAAAAATCCCTTAAGACCCATTTTGAATGAAGGTCTCAAGCTTATAGTGGGCTCTTTTGACTTGGCCAGTAAGCACATCCTATAAAACACCTTGAAATGCTCTAGCAACCACCCAGATATTTACACTTTCAAAGAAAATGCTAGTTTGAATAATGTTTTTTTTTTTTCTTGATGTTTGCCATAGTGTCCACTATCTAGCTGATATGCTACAGTTCATTAGGGCATGTTCAAGCTAACAGCTTGCCTGACACAATGCATCTGGTTAATTCTGCAGGAGTGCTGGTGCAGTATCTGCTCTCACACTTTGTTGTGCTATGACCGTTCTTTCCCTCACAGACATGACTCCAGCTCACACCCTAAACGTGCTTGGCACTACCCTGCCAGCCCTCAGTACTGTCCTCCTCATTTCCCCCAAGCTTGTTCTTCCTCACTCCCTCCTCCTCCTCCTCCTCCTCCTCTTCCTCCATCCTCCTCTTGCTTTCAGATGAAGCAGATGGGTTTGTCCCCGCCTCTATCTGGTGGTGCAAGACATGCAAGGGTTAATAAAGCTTCATATGCTAAATGTAGCCCTTGATAGTAAGTAAAGCGCCAGCCGTGTGGGGTTGCTCTGTCTGTACTCAGCGTGATTGATGTTTAGTCAGCATCTCAGGATGTCTGGCTTGTTGTGTGTTGTAAAAATATGACTGCATGGCTGTCTTTTAAATGTGCTTGTGTTTCCTCCAAACAACTTTTAAAGGAGTAGTTCACACTTGTGTACTACTCACCCTCTGCCTCATGTCTTTCCAAACTTGTATAGGTTTCTCTCTCCCATAAATATGCAAATAGAATGACCAGAGTGCTTGTTTTCATAATGGAGCGTCTATTTGTATCCATACAACTTACGCAAATTTATATTCTATGTCTTTTGAAGTCACAGTGTTCTTCACAAGCTGCAACATTAAGGATTTTTCTTTTGCTGACCTATTAGGGTTGACAATGTTTTCACTGGCCCCAACACATAATCTACCATTCAAAAGTTTGGAGGTTTTTTTTTAAAGAAATGTTGCTTTTATTCATCAAGGGCGCAATCAATTGATCAAAAGTGCCAGAAAAGACACTTGTGTTACAAAAGATTTCTGTTTCAAATAAATGCTGTTCTTTTCTATTCATCAAAGAATCCTGAAATCATTGATCACTGTTTCCACAAAAATATTAAGCTACTGTTTTCAACATTGATACAGTTTCTTGAACACCAGATCTGCATATCAGTATGATTTCTGAAGGATCATGTGACACTGGAGACTGGAGTAATGATGCTGAAAATTAAGTTTTGCCATCACATGAATAAATATATTTTTTTATATATTCAAATAGAAAACACTTGATTTAATATTTCACAATATCACTGTTTTACTGTATTTAGATCAAATAAATGGAGCCTTGGTGAGCATAAGAGACTTCTTTAAAAAAAAACTTTTAAAGTCTTACTGACCCCGAACTTTTTAATGATTGTGTAATTATATTTATATTTATTACTCTACATTTATCAATTTGTTTATATATATACATAATAAACTAATTTAATATTTCAAATGTTAAATGTTCTTTATAGAGAAAGCAATAATAGCTGGTATAATAATTACACAGGAAACTCTGAGATGGCCATTAACTTAAATTTGCTGGCAAATTAGCCAATAATTTTATCTAGTTTGCATAAATTGCACATTAAAACCAAATGTTTAAGGCATAAAAATACACAGTATACTTAAATAACAAATGTAAAATACGGTAATGCAGCACCGGCCCTGCCTCAGTCCATTATGACTAAAGACACTTTACAAAATAGCATTTATGAGTTCCAGAAAGAAAGTCATACGTGTTTGCAACAAAATAAAAAGTGAGTAAATGGTCCGACTGACTGCTGCTTACCCTTCCTCCCAAACCAGCCCTGACCCCCATCTGCTGGCTCCGCCTCCTGACCCTCTAATGGACAGATACCCACCCGAGTACGGGTGGATGACTCCGGGCAGGAGAAGCCCATTGCCCGTGCCTTTAGAGGTGCCTGGCGCTGTTGCCAGTGGTTATGACCCGGAATACTTTTACACTCATTGCTAGTGACAGACAACATGTAAAACAGTGGTGAGATATGAAGGACTCGCATTTGCCTCTCTAACTATAATGACGAATCACTCCGGGATTAACAAGACTGCGGTTACCGTCTTTTCCACAGCACTTTCTACCGCTTACTCACTGGTGGTGGGATGGTTGTGTTTTCTTCTTTAAAAAAAAAGGGTGAAATATCGTTTTGAGGGGAAGCATGTGACCCTGCGCTTCATGTTTTTGATTGCTGTGTGCAAGTTATGACAAGTATACGTGTGTGCTTTTTTATGGTCTGCTTCAGTCTTTAACACTGTTCAGTGATGTTGTGTCTCCCTCAACCTACTCAACATGTTGATGCAATAATCAAAAACAATCATCAATTTGGAAACTAGGCCAGTTTCTTGACCAGATATACTGAATTCCTTTGCACACAATGCTGAAAAACCAGCTGCACAAGAATTTATTTTTGTAACATTGTTGTTCCTGCAAAACCATTGACCTTGACTCTGGTTTTTAGTATATCTGGTGTTGTATTTATATACTACACTGCACGGCCAAAATAAAAGGCACTGTTTGGATTTAAATGCTTAAGAGTCTATGATTGGACCAAAAATTGGTGCACTTCTTGATGGACATAAATGTTGTTTGATGTTATTTCCATCAAGAGGTGCATCCATATTTGATCAAGATCTTGTATTGACAATGCAAGAGTCCAGCACTCTGTAAAGTCTCCTACAGCACATCCCAAAGACTTTCAATGAGTTTAAGGTCTGGAGTCAGAGGTGCCAGTTCATGTGTGAAAATGATTCTTCATGCTCCCTCTTAACCATTCATTCACAATTTGAGCCTGATGGATCTTGACAATGTCAGCCTGGAATATGATCATGATCTGTTTTCCTACATGGTTGCTTAAGAAATGAAAAGCTACACACTCCATCAGTTAGGGTTTGAAGAACTGTTGCCAAACATATAACATGCTAGAAACATAATAATCACTGCAATAATGATCCAATCATTGACTCTTAAGCATTTGCCTATTTAAATCCAAACCGGGCAGTGTATGGTCCACTGGGGTTTAAAATATTCAATAAATCAGTGTATTTGTAAGTCATTGTCCATATTTCCTGTAGATTATTAAAACATTTTATTCTCTTTTCTATTTGCAGGTCCTATATAGACGTGAGCCACCACGATTCACACACGAGCAGCCCAATAGACAGCAGTTTTGACTCTGAAGACCAGCAGACGCTGCATTGGCATGAGGACTCTAAACCTGGAACCATAGTGTAGAGAGTGAGAGAAACTCTTTCCTGTTCACTCTCATGTGCCTTGTTCTCATCCCATTTGCTTATTAACAGCAATGAATTCCAAAGTTAGGAATGTTGCCGGACAAGAGCCTTAAAACACGCGTGCGAAGATCATCCTGCTAGACGACATGAGAAAGGACAGTGCGTTCTCTTCGTGAACAAACTATGGGATAGCACTTTGCCTACAAGACACAGCTGCTGTGGAAACTTATGGTGCTGTGGGCAGAATGAACTGGGGACATTATCTGACCCTCAATACACTCTGTGACATTGAAGGATATTGCAACATTAATATTTCATCAGGCACAAGCTAAAAATGATATGAAGGATTGAAACCAGATTTTTCTCTTGTGCAAAATATTCCACTATGCTTTTTCACACTTGGATTGTTATTGTTGCTGATCTTATCTTTTCTCGACAAACTTTTACAGTGTTTTTTTTTATGTTCATAAAACCAAAATGGGATGTGATGGTGCAACAACAACTTTTTGATTCAGTATTTTCACTTATCACTTTCGGTTTAAGTGCATTCACAATAACAGGCATCATTCTTTTCTGGCTTTGTACTGGGCTTTACACCTGTGCACCATTTTAATTTGGTTCACAACCAGCAATGCTGTTTTTGATCAGTGCGCAACTTACATTTGGATCAGTAACAAGAAGAATTTGTTTTAGCACATGCCAAGTACCAGTAAATCATGCCTGTCAACATTCTACTTTGCGTCAGACACGGCCAAGTATTCAGTTAGTTTTCTAATCCTGTTAAATGGTTTGCAACAGCTCTAATAATTGGAACATGATTATACGAGAGTATAATTGTTTTAATACTGTCTCTAACAATTAGTCAGGTACAATAGTTGTTAGCATTTACTGCACTTTTTTATACCCTAATGGACTTTGCTCACTCGGAAAGATTGGAAACCGTGACCGGGCACACTGCGTCTCTCATTCTCTTCAGAAGGGAACTGTATATGTATTTGTAAATACTGTACAAACATTTGATACATTTTTCACCTTTTAGAGAGATTTGTTTTTATCATTTTGAAAGATTTTGTTTTGAAAGCATATAATATATAGTTTGGATTTATCAAGCTGGTTCTTAGTAATTTGTCTAAAAAAAAAATTCATTGGAATTAAAAAAAGAAAACCAACATGCATGGCCCTTGTTTTTTGTCAGTTTTGAGCATGAGTGATTTGATGAGTGTTTGTAAATATAACTTTCTTATGGGTTCACAAGGAAACACCTCCTGCTGAGATGCAATAAGGAAGTTGCGAGCTTGACTGAGCTTGCAGTTTATTATTAAGAAGAAGAATTATTATTATTAATTATTAAGGACTATTAAGAAGTCAATTTTTTTTGCAATAATGTTTACAGACATCCACAAAAAGGCAGCTTACAAGTAGTAGTACAAGTGATTCATTATCAATTTGTCTTTGTAGTTGAAATATTTAGTTGAATTAAAGTTCTCGCGTAAAAACAACCACTACACAGTGTATTTTCCATCACTTCAGAGAATTACTATTCTCAGGAGAACAAGCAGCTCGTCGTCAATCATGCATGGAGTGTAAAACCAGAAGAACGTGTTTTTTAAACTCCAACTAAGAGCACGTGAGCCACTCCCCTAAAGATAAGCAATCTGTCATCTGTGTACATAATGAGGTAAGAACAGATCATGTGGCTGGCTGGCTTGCTTTTTAAGCAACACCTTTGATAAATATACATAATGCACTTATTTATGTTCGCACTAAGAAACACCATTTAAAATGCATTAAATGAGATCAGTTTGTGCCCTCTAACCTTCATCCTTCACTTGTACATATAGAAACGAAGCCACTGGCATTCTCACAAAATATATTTAATACAAAATAATGCAAGACTACCATATTTCAATCTAAAATGTAGTTTCTTCAGTGGAAAAGAATGAGTTATATAAAAATAAATCAGTAATCATATAAAATTGTATTACATATTTTAGAACAAAGTCTTTACAATATTTGTTGTTCTTTACAATCTTGTCTGTGCAGGGTGATTTTCAAAACTGTAATGACATTATTTCATAATTCAAAACATCTTGGCTCCAGTCATGTTCTTGGCGCAAAATATTAGTTGCTGTTTTTTCCTTTGGTTTTCTACAGCTCTTGAAGTAATTTGTCTCTCTTCGCGTCGGCCGCTGCTCTTGGCTCTGAGAGAGATACAGGGTCTTTGTTCTGATGAACTGTGTCCCGGGGCCGTCCACCCTACACTGCTCCTGAAGTATGCTGCAGCTGTACCCTTCTGTCTAACCTCCCCTTGCTCCTCTAGCCACCAGCTGTACAAAGATATCAGCCAGGTCATCCACAGCTGACTCAAAACCCAAGCAAACAATGGCCGTCTATTAGTCCTTCATGAACACACACACTCCTTCCAGTTGTCAAGTGGGTTTGTGGTTACGCACATACTTCAACTTCACAGTATATAGACAAAATATTGTTGTAATACAGTCATCTGACTATAACTAAGCGTTTTTTTGTTATTTACCTGGATTTTCCAAAGTGTCAGTGTATAAATGAGCCTGTATAACCACACAACTGCTAAACTAAAATCACTTCATTTAAGACATTTTGTTTTTGACAATTACACCCTTGTTGCATCTTCTGAGCTCTTTGTTTTGTGTTTGTGCACTCTTTTATTCCAATGAATTTCATAGTGGTGTAAAGTTTTGCAACAATGGTCAACTTATACACCTGAAGGTCATTAGACATGAGGTCATGTTTAACCTTTGGGGGTGGGGGAGGGTAGCGGCAGAGACAAAGTTCCATCAAAGATTCACCGTGGGTGTCTTTCAGAGACCCTCAGATATAAATCAGGCTCAAATCTACGTTAAGTAAATGATAGATTTAGTAAAAAGAAGCTCAAAATGAGGAAAATGTTCAACTGTAGCAATAGACTTTATACAAAGCAGTGTCATTGATTTTTAACGATAATGAAAGTGAGGCTGTGAGGGATAGATTCATCTCTTCAGTGGGTTGAACTGTTATTTAATGTGTTTTTGGATTGTTCTGCTGATGCAACAATGCGAAAATATCTTCCCAGGAAATTTCAGTACACAAAAAAAAAAACTCCAGACAACATGAGCTGTGGACAATTATGGAGAATCGAGGAGAATTATACAGCTTTTTACAGCGGATGCCATTAAAAACACGGTATCCCTCACAGCCTCTCTTTCATACCTGTAATAGTGTTGCTCTGAATAAGGTCTATGCACAGTGCAGATGAATTGCTATACTTTTTGAAAAGTAGAGAAAATTACCAATATAAGAGCTGTAGGGTGAATTTCATATGTAAAAAGTGAACAGTTGGATCAACTTAAAAAAATAACACCTAAAGAAATTAAGTTTTCTCAACTTAAATTATCACGTTTTTCACAATAAAACGTGATAATTTAAGTTGAGAAACTTAATTTCTTTAGGTGTTACCAATTGAAGTAATTTTTTTAAGTTGATCCAACTGTTCACTTTTTTACATATATATGGCAGTGAAGAGCTGCACTCTCTGTTTTCTGCTTTTTGGATGTGTCACCAGCATGAAGGTGAAGAACAACCGGAGCTTGGGTTACGTTTTTGTGACCTAATTCCTCAATAGATGATGCCACTACAGCTATTTCATTTATGAATGGCTTTATTGTCAGCAACCGGCCATTGAAGGTTGCTTTCTCCTAGGGATGATAAGAAAACTCTTTCCCGGTGCAAGAAGAAAAACTTGGGCCTAGTTACAACAAACCACTCAAGATAACACGATCCTTAGTTATAATTATAAATTAATAACTTCTTAACTTAAGAGGTTTGTTGCAACCGCCTGTTGAACCTTATATCCCTGTTGCTATTGAAAAAAATCTGAAACCAATCCCTACTGATGCTGGAAAAAAGAACCCTATCCCTGCTGCTGAAAAAAGAGAATTGAACCTTATCCCGGCTGCAAAAAAGAAAAGAAAAATCCTTCTTGGCTATTTTGCTCAGCATTTTAAAGAGCCCAGTTAAAGAGCTCAGATTTGGGTCTGTTTTTAAGTGTAAACACATGGAAGTGAAGTTGCTGATTCAGCGGGAACCCAGCATGATTTACTGCAGGTAAGTTTGCAGAGATGTTTCGAGCCGCTCTGAAACACACTGCAATCTAATAAGAGATAGGAGCAGAATGACAGTGGGTTTTGGGGATAAGATTCCTTTAAAGTCATAGTTCCTGTCGAGATTTTACAGTTTAAAGACTCTCCACTCTTAGAAGTCCACGAGTTCAGTCATTCTGCGAGTCTGTAATGAGAGTCAGCTGTTGAAGTGTTATAGGATACTTTGCTCAGTCGAATCCATTGTTCCGTTTCTTTTCTTTTCTCTTTAAAATTTTTGCACATTTAAAGAAGTAAATGCTTTTGTAAAACATGTTTAAAGTCGTGTACACTTGAAGGAGATAAAGACTCCAGTCATATCAGTAGCCTAATAAAAGCTGGATTATTTTACATGGACCAGTGTTGAGATCACATGACCGGCTTCTAGAGGTGGACAAAGTACACAGCTTCCTTACTTGAGGGAAAGTACAGATACTACTGGTCAAATATTACTCCGTTGCAAGTAAAAGTTGTAAGGACTTATTTTTACTTAAGTTAAAGTACAGATTAACTCGTTTTTAAGTATCAAAAGTAAAAAGTAAATATCAATGCATTGTTTTATTATTGTTGCATGCAATACTTATAGTACCTTATGCCTCTGAATCTATGCCTGCCTATCCCTCATATCAATATCAAATTTATTTCTAAAACACAGTTCCAGTAGTGGGATTGAATGGGAGATTGAATAAGTGCACTCAATAACGTCCGCAGTGGTTCCCTCAAATAGTGCCCTATTTAAAGTTTTTTGGCTTTTAGTATGAATATGTTAGCCTTACTGTTATCTTTAAGTTAGTGTGCACCAAAACAATGACCAAAATCGCATTTAGAAGACTAAACCCAGCGTTGAAAATGAAAATCAGAATCCAATGTCAGTCCAAATGTCAGAATCCAACGTCAGATTGACGTTAATCTCCAACGTTGGACAGACGTTGTATCATTGTTGAAAATGAAAATCGGTTTGACGTCAACCCGACTTTCATTGCCAACAAACGTCAAACCGGCGTCGGGTTCTGACGTCAATACAGCGTCGGGTTCTGATGTCAATAGGACATGGGTTCTGATGTCAATCCGACGTCGGGTTCTGATGTCAATCCGACATTGGGTTCTGATGTCAATCCGACGTCGGGTTCTGACGTGAATCCGACATTGGGTTCTGACGTCAATACAGCGTCGGGTTCTGATGTCAATAGGACATCGGGTTCTGACGTCAATACAGCGTCGGGTTCTGATGTCAATAGGACGTCGGGTTCTGATGTCAATAGGACATCGGGTTCTGACGTCAATACAGCGTCGGGTTCTGATGTCAATAGGACGTCGGGTTCTGATGTCAATAGGACGTCGGGTTCTGATGTAAAGCCGACTTTCATTTCCAATCAAAATGCAACCCATGACTGACGTTACTACTTTCTACTCAAGGACCTTGACAGAAATGTAGTGGAATAAAAAGTATGATATTTCGTGAGCTTAGAATTATAAGGTTCTATCTCCGTTTAGGGTAGTTCTGAGATATTGAGCATCAAAGGTTTTACATCCCAGCTGGCAAAACTGTTATGTAGTATAATCTATTTTATTAATAACTACTAACAATTTTTTTTTTTTTACAAAAATAACACCACACAGGCATTAATAAACACCTAATGGATCAGATTATGTCAAAAACTCAATTTCGACCAAAAGTGGAGATAGAACCTTATAATTCTAAGCTTGCGATTTGTCTTTCAAATGTTGTGAAGTTAAAGTAAAAAGTTTCCAGAAAAAATAATACTCAAGTACAGATACTCAAAAAGTGTACTTAAGTACAGTACTCGCACTTTGTTACTGTCCACCTCTGCCAGTTTCATCACTGTAACCCCACTATTTTCACTATTTATTATGGCTGATCGTGAAAAGTGCATTTCAGAAACCAGCACAACATAAACAATACAACTGATGATTAACCACTGATCTTTAACCACATCCTTTTCCAAATATTGGGAAAGTTTTCATCATTTTTAAATCGATTTGACAAGATTGTTTATACCTTTTGCTAAATATAGGCCATTTCAGGATGACACAAGTTTAGGAAGCAAGTTATTAGGAGAAGATTCACCAACATGTTCTTTTTTTTTATTAAATTTTTTTATTATTGTCCTTATCCCTGAAGCATGTTTTATTAGATTGTGCTGGGTTTCATACAGTGAGAAACCTTTTTTATTCAGTTAACACTTTGGAAGGCTTTTTTTTTTTTTTTTTTTTTTACATCATTTACAAACCAAATATAATTTTAGAAAAATTTATTTTAAAAACCTGATATAGTTTACCATTTTTAAATGAAAATAGCCAGAAGCTAGCATGGCATTAAAACAAACAAACAAACCACAGCAATTCATCTGATTTCAGTGTAAATCAAACTTTATTTAAAATAAAACACATGATGGTACCAAAATATGACTTCATTAACCCTTTTTGCATAGATTTTGGAGGATAGCTTCACATTAAATTCAACTATGACTCATTTTACCTTATAGGTGACAACAAAACAATGAGCCATGAAAGGCTGTGCATTACAGTAATATTTCAAGTGTAAGGGACGTTCTTAGCTATGATACAAAAAAAAAACACACACACACACACAAAAACGGAGTGTCTAAAAGCCCATTTCCTATGGTAAAATCATTGTAATGCAGAACTCAAACTGCTCATTGCTTTTACAACACATCTGCAACAGTAATATATTAAAAGACATCAATGTTCAATAAAGTTCACATCAACAACAAATTATTATTTATAGCTCATTATAGCCTAACACATTACATTCACCATTAATTTTAGTCCAGACCATGCAATCTTTTATTCATATAATTCCAGTTATCATTATCACACTGCAGGAAAATTGGAGATATTAGATCTTATAAACCTGATGACATCTTGTTTTGTAATACTTCGAATTTTCTTAATGTAAGAATGAATGTATTTTGAAAGAAAAAATACTAACACTTTCAATAAGCACTTATTACCCAACAGGTTACAGAAAGAAAAGAAAAAAAAGAACAAAGAACCTTTGTAAAACAAGTTGAATTGCACCCCCTTACATTTGACATGAACAAAAACATCATAAAACACTCTTTTTAATACAATTTGTTCATCCCTTTACAGAAAAACACACACACACAAAAAAAAAACATTTTCTTTTTGCCAATTATGCATGTTGGAAGAAACGGAGAGGATTTCACAAATTGTACCAGCTGAAAGCATTCCTTCATGCATTGGTGAGGCACTATCGACTGAGATCATCCTTCAGTTTGCTCTCCAGAATGTCTTGAATTTTACTGAGGTTCTCTTCTTGTTGACCCAGTGCTTCAAGTATGATTCCCATGGGTGATTTCTTGAGTCCAGCGCTCTCCATCTTATTCTCCAGTTTGTTTTTCATGTTCCGTAGGCGAAGCGATGCATGTGCAAAAATCACTGAAACGAAGAATGACAGAGCACTTTAAACCTCCAGATGCAAGGTAGCATGTCAAAAACTTTTAAATGCCATAGTTTTTAATAAACTGCTATGTTATGAATTTTTTTCTTTTCAAGACTTAGGAATGCCTAATGCATACCATCTAATTTCTTAGAATTTTTTTTCTCCTTTCATTTTCGCTAACAATAGATCTATGGCAATGATACCTTTCTTAAGAAACTTACACAGAAGTGGGAGTTTGATTCCAAGCAGGAATACCATAACTCCACCGAAGAGCGACATAAGGAAGTAGCTCACGACCATCACCAGGAAAACAAACAAGGTAGGGTTCTCCTTCTTGAAATTTTTAATGATTGCCTTGTTCTCCCCTGCCCACACAGAGCCAATGAAGACAGAAGTGACCACTACTGCACCTGTGACCATGCTCACGGGGTTCATCAACCTGTGGACAGAGGATTGAACGGTGACAGGACGTTATTGAGGCCAAAATTGTGGTGTTCAGTTGTGTTATTTTCAGTTCAGTGACTTTTTCAACTAATGCTTCAATGTCTTCTTTAAAATAAGCATTGTAGGCCTACACATTTAAAATTCCCTTGGTTCTCACAAAAAGCTCAATTGAATTTGTCCTGCCTTCTAGCTTTGTGAGAATACAAGCATGTGTCAATGGTGACACCTAATGGCTATAAAGTGTAAACACAAAATATTGCTGACAAAAGGAGGCATTTTCATGTTGATCTGAAAATAAATAAAACAACGAATAAACTCGTCAGTTAAATAATAAACTGAACTTTAAAACATGAAAATAGACATCCACTTTATGACTGTGAAATGAGCATCTAGCCTACATTGTTAAATACTGCCCTTAGCTCATGGTCAGTGTCATGTGATAACACCTTAAATATTGTTCAGTCTTAGCAACTAGCTATAATATTAGAGCCAAACCATAATCTCCCAGACATTACACTGGCATTCATCTTACAAACACAGCTGCCCACATATCAGTAACAATCCACGACCTATATTTAGGAAGAAATGACTTCATGTTCTAATTTGGACAGAAAAAAAAAAACTTTTTAAAGTTTAACGTAGCTTTTTTTTTTTCAGCACAACATGACATTTCCTTTAAGAAAGTACAGTAGTGTACCAAGGTATAACGGTGGTTTCAAACTATAATATCAAGGGGCTGAAAGATTGCAAATTTCATGTAGCATATGTTATCTCCAAGATGGTAACGTTACATATCCAAAAAAAAAAAAATCGGTATTATCATAGCAGGCTACCATTTTTAAAAAGCATTTAAAGTCAAGTTTATCAGAACATGAGTTACATGCATGTATGCTCATTTAAAGCTGAATTTACAGTTTTAACGGTGGGTATTACTTCTCGCGATACTTTCTGTAATGCGATATTTGTGTTGATTTGTGTCCACGACATGTTAGAATTAAATGCTTGAAATAGTTATAGTCTAATAGTTAAAAAAATGTCTGTTTAGAGTTAAATACCATATTGTGAATGCATGATCAAATTAAGCAACTGGACTTACCCTACAAGCATGAATACAATGACTGCCACCACCAGGTAGTTTGTTTGATAATAGAGGAGGTTGCTGACCACTCTGTTGTTCCATTTTGCCAGATCTCGCGTGTCTGGTTTGGCGAAGCGCTCCGACCCTGGATAGAAATCATCCCAGCCTCTCAAAGGGGCGATCTCCACTTTAGCCATTAAAACCGAATAACCGGATACACTGGCAGCTGCTCACAGCTTATGCACTTCCTCACTCTCGCGATGCGCTTTGGCTTTAAATGGGCGGTTACTTCAAATGTCAACAAACCATCCATCAGGTTTGAATTTAGGACTTAATGCAATCATCAGACATTGATTTTTATTGTCATGCTCATCGCATACAGTTTACGGTTATTTACTGCCTGATTTAATTAACTAGTAACCTGTTCAATTCGCGAACGAACGATTCTCTTGAGTCGGATCTTTTAAATGAAGAATTTGAACTAAGTCTGAATGATTCAGCTGAACCAGGAATCTTTAGTTTCGTAATAAACCGAGAAACCACGAGTGAGCGAGCGCAAGATAACAATTTGTGGTGTATTGATTTAATTTTAAAGTCTCTGTTCATCGTTCAACAAAAAAGCCGCTAATACTGTTCTATTGATGAAAAGAAAATGGTTTCACAAGGGTTACCTCCTGATAATCTCCTTATGGTGACAGCTTTTTTTTTCCAAATTGCTTTAGATGTTTATTTTTTAGTAGACTATCCCTGATCTTGTTTGCAAATATACCTATTTTAGTGCCATTGCTTCAATTCAAGTGTCTTAACTTGTTCTCTTAAGTGATCTTTGATGTGTCCCCTAATATGCTCAATACAAAGTTAAGGTAAACAAACAAAAAAAATTGTGGTGAACCTGGGACTTGACTGATAAACATGAATAAACATAATTTAATGAAAACATTCAAAGGCGTTTTCTGCCAAGAGATGTAAAAAGGTTTTATAATACTAGAATGAAAAAAAAGCAAATAAACCATTTTCATTGGTTGGTAGTGTCATGACGTTTATATCCCGGAAATGTTGTGTAGGGTTAGGCCACGCCCCCTTCGGAATATCAGCCATGGCTGCCTGCGGTGGAAGTAAAACTACCGATATGCTAAAATAGCATCTGTTGTTTTCCTCAGGTGAATAAATATTAAGTATTTTATGTTACGTTTGATAGATTTATCGCTCCTTTTAGTAACTGACTTTGTTGTCTTTAGGTTCACCGATGTGGGCTAAATTATTTCTTAGCCCCAGGTTTATCAACCGAGTTCATCTCACGTGGAGTCACAGATCATTGATCACAATGCAACTGAAAACTAAAGAGTTCGAGTCTCTATTTACCGACGGGCTGGTTGGCCTTGCTGGTAAGCTCACTTTATCTTACGCCATCATCACCCTTTCTTTCTTTTCTTTTTTATAACTGCAGTGGTGGTACAGTGATGATATCCCCACTTTACCATTCTCACTTTGATATACAGTACTAGCGAGAAGTTTGGACACTCCTACTCATTTTCTAATAGTATTAAATAGTACTATTTACTATTTAAATAATACTCTTAATAGTATTTTCACATTTTAGAATGATAAAGTCACCAAAACAAAACTATTTTGCATGTTATAAGGTACATTCAGTCTGGGGTCACATGTCAAAACTTTTGAATGGTTACCATTTTCATGTTCAATGCTGTTTACTTTTGTACTACCAAGGAACATGTAAAAACTAAAAAAAACTAAAAACATTGTATTTATTACGATATATAGAAATATTTGAAAAGAACCAGTTTGAGCTGAGGATTGCAGGAGGGGCGGTGCGGGACCTTCTGTCAGGAAACCGGCCCGAAGATGTAGATTTTGCCACCACAGCCACTCCAGAGGAAATGAAGAGCATGTTCCAGACAGCAGGAGTCAGGATGATAAACAATAAAGGAGAGAAACATGGGACCATTACTGCCAGGGTAAGGTGAAGAATTTTGTATAAATATATTCCTCAAACATTTTACGTTTTGTTGAACCTCTTATACAGTTATTATACTTTTGCAGTGGGTTTAGGTGATCTATTCTGGTTTGTGAGAATTTTCCACATAATGTCAAAATTATGACTACAAACTGAAACATGCCACTTTATACATTATATAGCTTCATAACGAGAACTTTGAAGTGACCACTTTGCGAGTGGACGTGCAGACGGATGGGCGGCACGCAGAGGTGGAGTTTACCACTGACTGGCAGAAGGATGCAGAGCGCAGAGATCTCACCATCAACTCCATGTTTCTTGGTAAAACAGAAGGCCTTCCTAATGAGACATTTCACCTGAATGAGCCTTGCGATTAAATGAATGGATTTCTCATTAATTTGATGTTGACTTTCACAGGATTTTGGAATCATTAACATTTATTGTGTTTTTACAGGGCTGGATGGGACTCTATATGATTATTTCAAAGGATATGAGGACCTCAAGAACAGGAAAGTAAGGTTTGTCGGCAGTGCCTCACTACGGATCCAAGAGGACTACCTTCGAATTTTGAGATATTTCAGGTAATTATGCACTATTACAGTATTTTTTGACCGAAAGTAGCAAGAACGAAATGCATGTTTGGAATGATATGAAGGTGAATAAATTATGATAGAGTTTATCTTTAAATCTTCGGTCTTTGCTCTGTAGATTCTATGGGCGAGTGGCAGCTGAGCCTGGGCAACATGAACCTGAGACTCTGGAGGCAATAAAAGAGAATGGCAAAGGATTGGCTGTTATCTCAGGTGAGAGGATCTGGGTGGAGCTGAAGAAGATGCTGGTTGGAAACCATGCTGGTCACCTGCTGGAGCTTGTCTATGAGTCAGGCCTAGCCCAGTACACAGGTGAGAAACTGAGAAATGGAGATATTTGTTAGGAATTGTGGCTGAACACTCTAAACAAGGGGTCTACAACACGTCGCTCGCGGGCTACCAGTAGCTCGTGGCCTGATTGGAGGTAGCTCGCCAAGGGCCGTTCACATATCGCGTCTTTTGCGCGCTCAAGTTCGTTATTTCAAATAATTGAAGCGACGCGCTCATTTTTTCCAGGCGCAGCGAGTCAACATGAAGGATGGGGGTGCACCCAAACTACGGGTGTTTTTTTTCTTCTCCGTAAATGAATCTAGTAGCAGAGCTACAGCAAGCGTTTTTTGATGGTGGAAATCCATTAGCTATTAAAACTTCTTTGTCGTTGTGGAGAGCGCAGTGCATGGTTGCATAGCAACGACAGACGCCACGGGAAAATCGGACCGAATTTTACTATTAATAATAAAAGATAAGCTAATGTGCATTGTAAATGTCAGTAATTTATCTTTTTTGACTCATTCTTTTTATAAAAATGATTTAAAGGCTGAAATATGCGAGGTTTATCTTTTTATAAAAACTTTTTTGTCAAAACTTTATTTGAACTTGTACATGTTAGATAATATGTTGCAAGACACTCCTTTCAAATTTGGCCATCATTTTTAATGTTATTATTTTAATGTTTATGTAAACAAAAAGTGCATATTGATGCTAAGTTTATTTGTTATTTGCTGGTTTTCGACATAAAACTTAGGTGAATTGATTTTGTGTAGTATTAGTACTTTTTGAACAGGATTCTGTGATAACTATGATCATTTTGGTCACTATAATCATGAAATTACATTTTCATACCATTTCATCTCTAGTTATGATGCACTATAAAATCAACAATAATTATGTGTTTTTACAGTATAATTGTCTTTTTTTTTTATCTCTGACAATTAAGGGTGACATATATAGGCCTACAATAACTCTTTTAGGTCTAAAACAGTTAGCATAGTTGTTAATATGAGAGTTATGAGACATTATTTAAGTATTGCATTACATGAGTAGCTCTCGGCCACTTTCATTTTTAAAAAGTAGCTCTCAAATGAAAAAAGGTTGGAGACCCCTGCTCTAAACGTAGAAAGTGACGATTAATGACCTACCACTCTTCTTTAAAAAAAAAAGAAGCATTATCTATCTATCTATCTATCTATCTATCTATCTATCTATCTATCCCAAATCTAGAAAAGTTGGGAAATTTAGTAAAATGCAATCAAATTTAAAATCTGTGACTTGTTAGTTCTTTTTCAACTTTATTTTTATTTTGTTAATATAATCAGTATAATAATTTTGATTTTGATGGCAGCAGAACACTCCAATAAAAGTTGTCACAACTGTCAAATCACCTTTCCTTTTATTTATACTTTTTAATAGTTTGGAGTTGAGGATACTAATTGTTGCAGTTTTGCAAGTGGATTTTTTTGCCCAATCTCACCTGTTACAAGACAGCTGCTCAACAGCCCATGGTCATTATTCTCCTTTTCATGATGGGCCATACATTTTCAATAAGAGACAGATCTGGACTGCAGGCAGTCGAGCACAACCCTTCTACTAGGGCTGGGTAAAAAAAAAAATATTATTAGTTTTTTTTGTTTTTTTTGAACCGATATCGATTCTTAAATCCCAAGAATCGATTCGTCATCCTGATGAATGATGAACGAATCCTTGATGAATGAATGGAACATTGTAACGCGCATCCCATCCAATAAATCTCAATAATCTTTGTGCTTTGTTACTATTGATATGAAACAAAGTCTCAGATTTCAAATTACGTCCATTTTCTTACGAAATTCAAAAACATAAATACCGTTTTGGCGCTGTGGCGTGAGATCGCTCTGGCTCAGCTCAAGAGCAGCAGCAGCACATGATCTTCTCTTCCGCCTTAATAATACCAGATACCGCGCGAAATAAACATGAATGAGCATCTGAAAGTGTGTTAAAAGATAGAGTACAACTTATCAAAATCCGTATCATGTGACATGGAATCGCTCAATCAGTGTTTCAACCGTTGAAAGATGTCATTAAAACGGCTTGTAGCCTAAACATTGTCATGTACCGTCACATTTACCTCAGAAAAACCATATCCAGTGACCATAAACTCGTTAGTCAGCTAGAAAAATTAACTCTAGAGAGGAGCATTTTGCTAAATATATGCTCCATATTACATATTCATTATAATTTTTAATGTTCTTCAATATTTAATGCATGTTTGAATAAATCTAGCAAATAAATAAGTGTAATTTAAGTGTTTGTATACAAATCAGTACATTTTTACCTTCAATATTATAGTAGGCTAATGAAGTGCTTCAGTTAAGAGATTTGAAATTTGCCATGTATTGTACCTGATATCCAAAATAATCAATATTGAATTGAATTGAATCGAATCGAATCGGAATCGAAATTGAATCGAATTGCAAGCTTGTGAATCAAAATCGAATCGAATTGTGAAATTTGTGTCAATACCCAGCCCTACCTTCTACGGTGTAGAGTGTCTAGAAACCACTCTGTTGTAGCACATGCTGAATGAGGCCTTGCAATGTCTTGCTTCCCAGGAAAGATGTCATCTTGATGCCATTAAATGTCTCTGCACAATCCCAATATATGCCTCCACGTCAGTGGTACCTTCACACACATGCAAGTCACCCATGCCGTTTGCACTGATGCATCCCCAGATGTTTGCTTTTGTACCTGCCGATGAAAGTCTGAATGGTTCCTTTCATCTTTGGCACTGAGAACTCAATGTCCATTTTTCCCCAAAACAAGCTGAAACGTGGATTCATCTGACCGCAGCACACATTGTTTGGATTTTCTATAAGCTTTCCACTTTTATTTTGCCTCTGTCCCAAGTCTAGTCTAGTGTCTAGCTGCCATCAAAATAAAAATAAAATATATTTACAAAATACAATAGATTTAATGGGTTGGACTTAATATATACACATTTAAAAAAAAAAAAATTGCAAATATTCTGACTTACTGTGTGTTTCCCTGCAGGTCTTCCAGCAGATGGCAATGTTGGAGAGATGAAGCAAATCTGGCAGAGGGCTCAGGACAGCTCTCCTAAACCCATGACTATCCTGGCTGCTCTGTTCCGAAGCCAGGAGGATGTGGAGAAACTGGATCTGCGACTGAAGCTGTCCAGAGAAGAGAAAACCCTGGGCCTCTTCCTGGTCAAACACAGACGAGATCTCGTTAAGGGACAGGATCAACACGACAGCATGAAACCGTACACAGATTTCATAATTGATGTATGTACACTCCCTCTCTAATGTTTACTACAACAAAAATCTGTTGTTGTACATTGATTTAATTCATTTAAAGCATTTTTACATTAAAAAAAATGTATGTGTCAATCAAACAGTAGGAAGACACACTTAATTGCCATAATCATTAAGACTCATTCTAAAAAATTATATGGATTTTTTTCAAAGGCCCAGTGACTCATATTCTGCGTACTACAGTTTTACTTACATATTTCATTTCTGATTTTTTTTATACATTCGTTGTTTTGTTAAACTATTATATTATTCATTAATATTTTTAATTAGCTTTTAATTTTTAGTAATTTAGTCTTTTTTAAAAAATATTATTTCTATTTAGTTTTCAGTCTTCAGTTTGTTTTAGTAATTTTAATGATTTTTTTTTTTTGTCAGTTGCCAAGGCAACATTTCTAATTTTTGTTTGTTTTTCATTTAATATTTTTATTTTATTTTATATAAATGTATTTATTTTAAGTATTTTTAATAGTTTTAGTTAACAATAACAACGCTTTTTTCCCCCTCATCTTTATTTCCACATTATATTTTTTACTTATCAAAAAAAAAAAAAACATATACACTACCATTCAAAAGTTTGGGGTCATTTTTTAAATGTTTTTAAAATAAGTATCTTCTGCTCACCAAGGCTGCATTTATTTGATTAAAAATACAAACAAAAACAGTAATATTGTTAAATATTATTCCAATTTAAAACAGCTGTTTTCTATGTGAATATACAGTAAAGTCTAATTTATTCCTGTGATCAAAGCTGAATTTTCAGCATCTTTACTCCAGTCTTCAGTGTCACATGATCCTTCAGAAATCATTCTAATATGATTATTTGATGCTCAAGAAACATTTATGATTATTATCAATGTTGAAAACAGTTATTTACATTTTTATTTCATGATGCTATGATGAATAGAAAGTTCAAAAGAACAGCATTTATCTGAATCTAAAGCTTTTGTAACATTAAACAGTAACGTAAAAGTTTGGGGTCAGTAAGAATTTTAATTTTATTTTGGGGGGCAAGAAATTAAATAAATCAGTACTTTTTATTCATCAAGGATGAGTTAAACTGATCAAAAGTTACAGTAAAGACATTTATAATGTTAGAAAATATTCTATTTTAAATAAATGCTGTTCTTTTGAACTTTCTGTTCGTCAAAGAATTTTGAAAAAAAAATTGTACATCAAATCATCATAATTAGAATGATTTCTGAAGGATCATGTGACACTGAAGACTGGAGTAATGATGCTGAAAATTCAGCTTTGATCACAGGAATAAATACAGTTTAAAATATATTAAAATAGAAAACAGTCATTTTAAATTGTCATATTTCACAATATTACTTTTTGTTAATTGTTTTTTTTTATCAAATAAATGCAGCCTTGGTGAGCAGAAGATACTTCTTTTAAAAACATTAAAAATTAAATAAAAAATCTTACTGACCCCAAACTTTTGAACGGTAGTGTAATATATATAAAAAATAACTAATTTAATATTATATAATTTTATACCGTGGTCTGTCTGAATACTCTATTCAGCTGGAAGGTGTGTAATAAAACGTCACTCGCACACAGAGAGTGGAGATCATGCTGCGCACACACACATACAGAACATCACTCGCACAGAGAGAGTGGAGATCACGCTGCGCACACAGAAACATTCAGGAGCACTTATCAACGCTGCCCTGTGGCTACTGAATCGCTAGGAACTTACATCGCTATTCTGAAGTAGTTAAACTCACAGCTTCGTTGTTAATAGAGATAGAGACACTGAACAGACGCATGTACACAACTTCCTCTTTTGATAATTAATTCAAATAAATGCTGTAATTCATTCAAATAAATGTAATCTTATGCACTACTTTACCTCTGTGTCTGATTCAAAGTGGGCAGAATGCTAGATCTAATGAGCTGTAATTGATGGAAAAACAATCAATTTTACCCTTCCAGTCAAATATTGAGCTTCAAACATCAATAGCAGCTTTAAGCTTTGCTTCAGGCGGTTCTTTGCCTCCACAAAATCATTTAATGCGCAGCTAGCCATGTATTATCCCTTACATATAAATATATAATGAATATATTTATAGAAATACCTTCTTTTTTTTTTTTCATTGCAGTCTCGAGAGCCAGACTCGCAGAGTAAAGTACTGGAGCTTCTGAAGTATCAGGGAGAAAAGAAACTTTTAGATGAGCTGAGAAGGTGGTCCATCCCCCGCTTCCCAGTGAATGGGCATGACCTACGCAAGATGGGCATTACCTCGGGTAAAGAGATTGGCACCATCCTGCAGGAGCTCAGGGACATGTGGAAGAAGAGCCGCTATCAGATGAGCAAAGAGGAACTTCTGGCCACCCTCAGCAGATCCTGATGCCAGAAAAGGAAACGCACTAGTGTCAGAAGTGCTACTGTCTCTGCATGCATGTTCAATAATGCATTATGAGCCTGTGCACAGAAGGTGCACCTCCATAGTGTCAACGAAAAGTGTGTGGAGGGACCATCAGGTCTGTATGGGGCACTTATAAACGCTTATTATTTTGTCCTGTGGCTTTGCAGATACAATGCTACCAAAAGCTGAGGAATATCTATGGCTGCTATCTTTGGAATTTGAAATGGCTATGTTTTCGGGATGCAGAAAATGTCTTGGAGTATCAAAGCGAACATTGTGAGATTTAGAATGCTAAACATCATAAACACTTCCCTATCATTTTCCTTTTATAAACGGTGATTTAGTTTGACATAATATCATTAATTAATTCATTAATATAATTGGTTTGAACAAGGATGCGTCTAAATTGAATGACACAATACAATTTTATTTTATTAAAGAGTGAAGTGGTGAAATTATTATAGTAAAGGAAGTAATTTAGCTCTCCTGCAGAGATGACATCTTCTCATATATGAAGCCGTAGCCATGGTTCCGTTGTGAGGAAAAATTATATTCCTTTTGTCAACAGTTCATAGTTATTACATGGTTATGTAACCAACTCTCCGGGTGTTTACTTTTGAAATAAAGTAGCACACATTATGTATTACAGTGTCGTGGCGTCTTGCTTTAAGTCCATGGATGGTAATCTGTAATGGTTTGATATGATATGACCAAAACCTTACATCACGATATGAGTAATTTTATTTCACGATAATGATATACATCACAATATAGTTATTTTTTTTCTTTAAATAAGGTTTCAAAATGTATCGATACCATTGACAATTTAAAATTCTTGTCACCATTTTCAATATCACTAAAAACTAATACTAGCCTAAGTAAAAATAATCTCACGCTTTCTGAAGACAAGAAAACAGTGATAAAGAAAGAACAAATAAACTACAAGCAAATAGGAAAACAAACTACAATAGAACAAAGACACAAATGCAATAAACCTACCTGAAAAAGTTTAAGCACTAGAAATAAGAAATACTACATAAAGTAATCAAATGTATAAAAACACTCCACAGTCATAACTGCCTTATTAAAGTTTCAAAAGTGAGTTTCAACAGTGAAGAGCGGTGAGAGATTTTTCTTTTTTTGTTGTTGTTTGATTAACATTAATAATGACAGCAGGTAAATTTGGATGCTGTCACTTTAAGTCCGACTGCACGGATCCAATATACTTGTGCGCGCGCTTTCTCAACTGTTTATGTTCACTTGCAAAGACCAAGGGGGTAATGTTTCAGAAAAGACTGAAGCTTCCCTGGGGGCCGCCATTGATTAGCAGACCATCACAGTCGCACAGTAGAGAAATTACCGTATAGACAGGAGGAGAAGCTCACGGGCAATCGGGGGGACGTGGAGGCAAAATGACATAATAATAAATCAGAATGCTTAGAAAAAGTTGCTCCTGCTCCTAGCTCATGGACACCTCCTACTCACTCTCTCCGTCTCTGCAAGTTTCGGAAGGGAATGATTCAGATTTCTCTTGGCACAGCTACTAGAAGACAGACGGGTTGCTCACGTCACATCTACGTCGTCAAGCTCAGTTTGAGTCTGCGCAGTACGCTCAGCCATCAGGAAGCGAGTGCTTCTAATTGACTTCACTTTTCTCCGTTGAATCCAATGGGGTCGCTGTGTCCATTTCTTTTACTGTCTATGGCAAAGACATGGTCACTTTGACACATAAGTATGTGTATTTAACTGCTCAAGCCCAATTAGTCAGCAAAAAGCACTCAGTTCAGTTCTCTCATGCTTTATAAACAGCGTCTCTTAGACAGCAAGAAAGCACTGAGAAATAGCCCTTGAAATTCAGCGCTGAGAAACAGTCTGACAGCGCTTGCATATAGGGGGAATGAGTTGTCTTTCGCAGCTTACTGTGCTTCAATGGTTTAAAATCACTTGTTTTTAAACCACAATACTTAAAAACGCACAATAAGCTTTCGTGACTTCGTAGCACAGCAACCTATAGTCCAAATTTCTAGCGGTCAATACCGGTATATCTGTGTTGGGATCAATTTGACCCCTATTTGAATTTCTACTGCTTGAAACACTGGTTAAACTATTTTTGAAATGTAGTGAATATTTTTCATTTAGGGTCATGAATATGCATGCAAAGTTACACCCCAGATGTGTTTTGGAAAGGCCTCACAAATTTTGTTACATTTGTGTTGGGGTCATGTTGAAAAAAATATCAACACTTTAAAAAACAGCAAACCAGAAAAACTTTATGACATTTTAAGATTCAAAGTTTACTCGAAATGGAAGATTGATTGTCACAGTCAAATTATGTTTTTAATTTACTATATTACAGACAAAGTTTGTTTTTGGTTATTAGTTGTTTTGGATCTCAATTACTAGACTGAAAAACCCATTTTACCAGTGTAAGGGTTTGAGAATCATGCATAACAAAAAGGTATGATGATATTGACTAAGAAGGCTACTATTTATACTTGTAGTTATTTGCACCTTGCATAAAGTATGCAGCAAAAAATTTTAACATAACAAATGTAGGGTCAAATTGACCCTAAACACAATAGAAATAATACAATAGAAATAAATGGGAATTATTACATTTCTCACATGGTTTAGTCTCTGGAGGTTTTTTGTTTTTACATGAATCTGTACTGTTTTTCATAGTGACATTTTTTGGCAAACTGCATGGAAACCAAGAGTCGAATCAGAGTCGATATATTTTTTTAAGACTTATTTATAAAGCGAAACTGTCTAAGAGTAAGTGTCTTTGTCTAAAAAAAAAAATCATGCTTCATCTTTTCATCATGTAGATTTCTGAATGGCATTTTGTGTTCATGACTAATTTTGAATGAAGGACCCACCCGCCATCCAGCAGACCCACGTATAAAACCAAGTCTTCACTCACGCGCACACACTAAAGATGCGCAGACGCGTGAATATACTGACAGTCTTGTGTGCACAGGGTTAGTTGGACTGCAGGTTCTGAACTTTAATTATTTTTAAGACTCTACAAATATTAAGATAATGTCTCTCTTCACATTAAACGTAAGCAATTTAACTTTGGAGATGGAAGTCACCAGAAATGAACCCCGGAACGAGCGTTTGGCTCAAATCGAGATCGCGGTTCTGAGCGTCATCTTTCTCTGCGCATCGACTCTGAACTTCGGTCTGCTGCTGGTTCTGTGGAGGAAGAGGCAGCAGGTCTCCAGGATGCGCGTGTTTGTGGCCCATCTCTGCTTGGCAGACCTGATGGTCGCTTTCTTCCAGGTGTGCCCTCAGCTGATGTGGGACATAACTGACCGTTTCATCGGTCCTGACCTCGTATGCCGTTTGGTCAAGTATCTACAGATCGTCGGCATGTTCGCCTCCACTTACATGATAGTTGTGATGACGGTGGACCGTTATCAGGCGATCTGCAACCCCATGGTGACTTTCCAGAGGAGGCGCGCGCGCTGGAACCTGCCCGTGTGCGTCGCGTGGCTTGCGTCGTTTGTCTTCAGCGTCCCGCAACTGTTTATTTTCTCCAGGGTTCAAATCGCCCCGGGTGTCTACGACTGCTGGGCAGAGTTTATTCAGCCGTGGGGACCTAAAGCGTACGTGACGTGGACGACTCTGGTGATATTTCTGGTGCCCATCGTAACTGTGACGGTGTGCCAGGTGCGCATCTGCCGCGCGCTCCAGATCAACCTGTACATGAAGACGCTGCAGCAGAAGCAACAGCAGCAGGAAGGTGATGGACACCCGAACTCTCTTTCCTCCAGGGCCAGCAGCGTGGTGTTTGTGTCCAAATCTCGGATTAAGACCGTGAAGATGACAGTGGTGATCGTGCTCGCCTACACCGTGTGCTGGGCTCCGTTCTTCACCGTGCAACTGTGGTCTGTGTGGGACACCAACGCTCCGACTGAGAGTAAGAGAAATCTATCTATCTAGTCAAAATTTGTATTTAAGTGTTTTAGTATGTAGGCAATGTTTTTGAAATAAGTATATATTCACCAAGGCTGCATTGATTTGTTCATAAATTCAGTAAAACAGTAGGCTAATATTGTCAAATATTATTTTAAAATAACTGTTTTCTGAAGGATCATGTGACCCTGAAGACTCGAGTAACAGCTAAAAATTCAGCTTTGCCATCAAAGAAATTAATATTTTAAAATATATTCAAATAAAAAAGTTATTTTAAATTACATAACAATGGTTTTTCACAATATTAGCCAACTGTTTTTAATAACATTTATATACTTTATATTATTCAATTCATTTCACGTTTATTTAATAGCACGTTTCACAGTATTGCAATACAGATCGTTTCAAAGCAATTTTACAGAAAATGCATGTTTCTACATAATTTAATTTGTTATCAGAGATTACATATTGTCCATATAAAATACAGAGTTCAAAGGTAATACAAATCACGTAGTTAGCTAACATCATGTACTAATTTAAGCAGAAACAATGAGCTTATTAAAGGAATTATTAGTTGTGATTATAATGATTACAATATATAGAACATTTGGCAGATTCAGAGTGGGCATCATCTGAAGTCCTCGCAGGGGTTGGCTATATAATGACATGATATTTTGATTTCTCACATTAAAATTGTTTAAATTTGTGGAGATATGTAACACACAGCACTGCTAAATCATGTTTAAGGGCATTTATTGAGAATGTTATCCAATGTAATTTCTTGTATCTAACCAATAATATTATCAATTTTATTTTTCAGCTGCAATCTTCACCATCCTCATGTTGCTAGCCAGTCTGAACAGTGTTGCCAATCCATGCATCTACCTGCTATTCACTGTGAAGTTCCCCACACTGTTGGGAACTCTCCTGTGCATGAAACACACAGACGTGAAGGTGCCGCTGCCTGAGGAAGCTACGATGGTCAGCTCTATGTTTTTGAGCTTTAAAAACTCTGACACGAGGTGAAAAAGAAACAACACTAGCAAACATGTTCATTGGACAAACATGTTTTTGGACATTATTAGTATTCTTTGAAGTACCATGTAAATTGTACATTAATGTGCTAAGTGTTCAGTACTTAGTAAATATCAAAGTACCATGATTTTACCATCTGACACCATCACTGTACCATAGTAGTACAGTACATTTATGTAAAGAAAAAAATTACACCACTAGACTCACTGTGGAGTCTCCACGTACTGAAGCATTTCAAACAATGTTTAACTCCAATTTTACCCCCACTTACCTTTCCCTCCGTATGTCGTTTTATCATTTCTTTTAACTGTACATTTCAAGCAGGAAAATAAATTGCTCACAGTGTGTGCTGACCTAATCACAATCAAAATAATGTATAAAATATAGTGTCTTTAAATATCGAGAAAAACATCTATTAGACTATGTGGGTGATGTTATGAAAATGCCTGTACAGTAGCCTACATTCTCACTGTTGTCAATAAAGTGCTTTGAAAAATGAAATATTTGGCATTGAAATCAGTTCTAACATGAGGTATACAAGATATGGTCATTTTAAAAAAGTTAAGCATGTTTTACATTAAAGGAGAACTCCGGTCAATTTTAACATTGAGCTCATTTTTTTGTACATTTGGAGTGCTGTCAGTACAGAGAACAACGACAAAAATCGGTGTTGCCTACAACGTGTTATCCTCGTTTTAAAATTTGCACCCTGTTGACTTCAATGGGGCAAGTTTTAAACCTGCTTTTAGCCTCTTAACATCCTTGATGTGTCATTACAAGTGCACAGGTCATGTGAGTGATTCCTTCGGAGTGAACGCGGGTGAATCTGACTGCAGTAGATGTGAAAGAAATATATAAAAAATGATGTTTATTCAGCCGGCGCACATACCTGTATTTACATCATGTTTTCGGTCGAAGTCCACAGTAATCGATTGTCGAGTTCACGCGCATAGGTTTAGTACCTATGATCACGCGCGTGAACTCGACAATCGACTACTGTGGACTTCGACCGAAAACAGTCTCCTTTAAGCCTCAATGTAGACTAACAAAAGAAATAAACGTGGAGAGAAACAAAGGTATGACTAACAGGTTAGAGTTTAAAAAGTGCATGAATAACTGATAGTATTATTTCAGATGATAAGACTATTTTGACTATGTGTGGTGACCCTAAAATTAAAGTATGAGTATAAAGGGCATAAAAGTAATGATGTGCAGAGATAAATAATTAATACTGCAATATCCAATAACAAAGAATTGTCTATTTTGATTTCATGATGACTTTAAAAAGAGCATGAACAAATAACGGTATTATTTCAGCTGGTAAGAGTATTTGACTGTGTGGTCTAAAGTTTTAACCCCCGTCCCCAAAGGAAGACAAATCAAAGAGTTGTGTTGTCTAATTCACATATATATAAAAAAGTAAGAGTTTACCAACCACCAAAGTTTGCCACACAAATTGGTCATATTGGTCAATTGAGTCCATACACTACTAAATATTAACTATATAAATATATAGCTATTAAATATAACTATGTTAAATATTATTTCAATTTAAAATAACAGTTTTCAATCTGAATACATTTTAATATGTAATTTATTCCTATGATGACAAAGCTGACTTTTCAGCATCATTCAGTCTTCAATGTCACATCCTTCAGAAATCATTCTAATATGCTGATTTGGTGCTCAAGAAACATTTACTATTATATTCAATGTTGAAAACAATTGTTCTGCTTAATATTTCTGTGGAAAATGTGATACTAGGATTCTTTGATGAAAAGAAAGTTCAAAAGAACAGAACAGAAAAGAACATACTTTTCTTGAAATAGAAATCTTTTGTAACACTATAAATGTCTTAACTGTCACTTTTGATCAATTTAATGTGCTGAATAAAAGTAAAAGTTCCTTTCAGAAAAATAAGTCTTACTTACTCAAACTTTAGAACTGTAAAGTATTTTCACCTGGCATGAAGACCCCTTCTTTTTCTTCTGTCGATAACATACATTTATAATAATACAATATTGTTGGAGTGTTTGTCTTGTTATATATAAAATAAATGATATGAGGAGCATGGTGCACAGCCATTTTCATTGTTGGTTTGAATCAACTTTGACTAACTGTGGAGTGCTTTTGAGAAAATATGAAGTGGTCAAATGTCTGAAGCATGACAAACAGCGTATATGCTTTAGTCCCGGGCAATTGACTGAAGTGGTGCAATGGTAAGGAGCAGTATGTTCTTTTTCTGACTTTGGATAAAGTTCTTGACATTGGTGCATATAAACCAAGACACACTTGACAATCATGACTGATTTATTGCCCTTTTAATGCTCCATGTCCAGTAATGTCTAGCCTACATCAAACGAATTGAACATAAAAAGCATTCTAGAAACCAGCCTAATGACAGACGTGTTCCTGACCGAAATATCAATGTAAATACTGTATAGGTAAAAACAGCTAGCCTAATTATAGCTGGGTTTCCCAAAACATCACAAATAATTCTCTTTTAAGATTTATGGTAGATTATGCTATTAGGTAAATAGGCTATATTTTCTCAGCATAAAATGTATATGATATGCTAAAATATTGTCTGACTCAACCCAAGCCAATA
Organism: Rutilus rutilus; assembly: GCF_951802725.1. Taxonomy (NCBI): domain Eukaryota; kingdom Metazoa; phylum Chordata; class Actinopteri; order Cypriniformes; family Leuciscidae; genus Rutilus; species Rutilus rutilus. Next base: position 32,660,369 of record NC_140217.1, on the reverse strand, counting down.
GGCTATCTGTTCTCCTTAAAACTCATGGCCAAGCAGCCTGGTTAAAACCAGACCATTCTCAGTAGTAATTGAGTTATGGTCTGGTAAAGCTTCATTAATAACTCATTTCCAAAGGGGCCAGCAACGGACGTCGCTCAAATGCCTCTGGGCCAATCAGAGCGATAAAACCAATCAGAGCGATCGTCATCGTGTAAAGCCATATGCTGCGTCCCAATTCGCCTAAGTTACACTACGCCATAAAAGTATGTACTCTTTTTGTGAAGAAAAGGTATTTACTTTTGAATGTGTAGCAAAAAAGTAGGCAAGCTTTGGAACATACTACTTTGTCATCTTTATCGGACGGATCTGTCACGTGCATCCTGTCACGTAAACTGCCCTGTCAATCATCTTGTCACAGTTAAAATCCTCTATTAAATCTAATTTAATTTCCTACCGTTTCGGAGAGAAATGTAGTAGCACGTTCATCTGCCAGTGGGTCTTTCATGGAGACTGTCCTGATGTGTTTGCAATTTGAATATAATAATGCATTTAAAAGTTGGTGCGCCTCACCAACGGACGTCGCTCAAATGCCTCTGCCAATCAGAGCGATCGTCATCGTGTAAAGCCCGCCTCAACGTTTCTGATTGGTGCCTCGATTTGGACGGATTCGAAATCGGCTTGAATGCCAGACTACTTGCAGAGCAAATCTAAATTTGCTGGAAGTTTGTCTGGGTTTTCCCAGGGTAATGGCCATGAACTACTATGAATACACTTGACTTGCAGCATAGATCATGAACCATTAGGCTACTATTGTTTAATTTTGGGACACTCTTGGGATGAGAATGCAAAAATGAAAAAGATTCTTTGAACGTAATGGTCTAAATAGTCTAAGTGGAGCTGTGTTAATTTACAAAGGGTTCAATTGATCGTACTATTAAACAACGATGGTTTATAGTCGAATTGAACTCATTTTATAATTGATGAACAGTTACTGAACAGATTTGAATAGACATAAATGGACTTCACCTGAACAATGACACCATTGTCTTTTTAGAGCTCTGTTGAAGCAGTGAACTGTTTGCATCAATTAATCATTATTTGTAAAGCTGCTTTGAAATCTATATTGTATAAAGCACTATATAAATAAAGGTGACTTGATTGGAAATGTGCCATAGAGATTAAAGTACAATTTACGTGCTACTAACGGTAGTGTTTTCGGAAACAGCTAGTTTGTACTTTACAGTAAAGTGTACTTATAAAAGTGTTAGGCTGTGTTAGTATTCCCTGTCTCCAGTTCACTCATTAACTCTTCACAAAGATGAAATGTCATGTTGCATTGTGGGAAACAGTATCTCATGCAGTGTCCTCAGATGCATCAGATTTCAGCAAATGTAATAGGTAATCCGGGAATTCCATGCATACAGAAAATTCACATATATATATTAAGAGTTTTATGGTAGTATGCCATTCTGAACACAGCTTCCATACTGATTTCAGTATTCTTGAGTTTTATTTAGTAGATGAGGGCAAATATAGTAGGTCATCCGGGTATTCCTTGCACGCAGAAAATGTGCATACTACACATACATACTGGATACTGCAGAAATAGTAAGAGTAGTATGATAGTATGCCATTTAAAAAAAAAAAAAGTTAAATACTGTGGTGCACCTTTAAACTAAATGAAAATGAGAAATATTACCTTGCCAATAGCTGAAGTAAAATATCCATACATTTTCTTTTAAAATATTTTTTCTTATTTATTATAATATTTGTTCATTTTTTGACAATAAACAAGCTAGAATGAGAACATGAAAACACATATCAATTCAACGTTCCCATGCACATACCCTCCTTCCCTCCCACCCAACTTAAGCCTGCGGTCTCTTTTCAATGGGGTACATAATGGATAGAAAAGTTAATAGAAAAACAAAGCCACAGGAATCATAATACATTTTTCCATTAGTTTAAAATTGACTATCGTGTTAGCAATGATTGGACCAAAAGCTTGGATACATTGTTTGTTGTTTAGCCCAGAGAACATTATATGTTGTAACCTGTGTTTGCCTGCTAAGTTCTCCTCCATCTCTCCAAGGAACCCTAGAGAGCGGGTTGAGCCAAACCTTAATGCATTTTATAAGGCCCTATGATAATTAAAAATTTGGAAGTGCTAATCCACCATAACGTTTTTCTCACTGCAGTGTTTCAAATTTCAATCTGGGTTTCTTTCCAGATTAATTTACGAATCGGATTGAGTTTGTGCCAAAACTTTCCTCATTCCTTTTAACACTCGCTCTTCTGGCATGTAATGATAGTGGTATCGAGGTCCATTTTTGGAGATCTTGTTCCACCCTGGTTTAAATTTGTAGATAGTTGGCATCAGGTAAAACATGGAGGGATGAATGAACGACAATGCCGAAGTAACTAATTGAAGTTTGTATGGAAATATTACATGGCAGTCTAACCTTTTTAGCCATACTATGGAAGCAAAGAGAATTTATCCCGATTTAGTTTTATCCAGAGAGCATACTGAACTTTCCAAATACCTTCAGTATCTGGGGAAATACATATGTTGTTTGTAAGGGTTAACTGAAATTGAACAGGACATTTTCTTGCCTTATCAGTTGGGCTAGAATTGAAAGTGTTTTTTATATATCTCAATAATTGGTTTTGGCTTACAGTGAAAAAAAAAAAAAAAATACAAGTAGGCCTATTTAATTTCGGAAACAAATTGTCTATATATTGGGTATTATTTTTTCATACACAGCATAAACAAGTCTTTTGTAGTCTTATATTTATAATCAAAACTCGGAAAACAGCATGTGCTGAACGTTCCCAAAGGGACAATAACTTCTAGGCTACAAAATGGGGAATCGATTTACAATTTATGTGAGAGCAGCATGAGGCACGTGTGCTGAACAACTGCTCCTGTGTAGCGTTTTCCCTGTGACTCATGGATCATGTCTGCTGGGCTTTCAGACCTTCTGTAGAATGAAAATGTGAGAAAGTGTTTCCTGTGGTTTGTTCAATAAAATGTTTCCACCATATTGATGGTTACTAGTAGTGTGGCAATATTTGCACGTCCTAACATAATGTCTGCAGTAGAGCTGATCTCGATTCAAACACCCACGTGATCTTATTCCCAAATGACATTATGACAATGATTCCTCTATGTCCATCATAGCGATCATTCAGATCTGTGCTGCATGGCGTTGCTGATGAGCCAGAGAGAGCAGTTGTCATGTATGAAACAGCTTCACAAACATAGGCAATTTTCAACCGCACAGTATCATTGTTTCGGTGTTACAATCATTCAAATTATCACAGAAGTACTAGTAAAACCGTTTAGTTTGGATATAAAAACTGATGTCTATAGTAGCGATAAAAATAGAGTAAATCGCATTTTGAAAGAAACTTGACGCTTCAAATATAGATTGTATCAATTTCGTTACACGAGTAGGTGGCGACAAGTGACTGTTAAAACAATTATTTATCATTGAATCATTCATTCAAGAGATTCGTTCAAAAATTCTGATTAATTAGGTAATGAAACAAGCAAAGTTATTCAATTATTCTTCCAAACCGATTTTTTAATAATTTATTTAAATTAATTAAATATTTTTAGACTGTAGCAATTGACATTTTGCCAGAAATTACAACATTTTAGTAAATTACATGTTATTTTGTTTAACCGTTTATTCAGAAGTGTGCATTGTAATCTCTCAAAAAAAATTCTTTATCCAGAATTCTGCAGTTCTATCTGTATCATGAGTTTCAAAGAAATTACATTTTGTTAAATCTAACAGGTTTATGCCTAAAACAACAATACACACATACATTATATATATATATATATATATATATATATATATATATATATATATATATATATATATATATATATATATATATATATATATAGACACTTTGAATAAAGCATCGCACAAAAGCATTTGCTCAGACAGACTTTTAAATCTTCCATCAATTCCACTTCTACATAATTCTACATTTGCTTTTAACCCTTTTTTGGTTCTTTTCACTTATCAGAGTGAGCATCGGTACTGAACTTGAACACTGGAGCTAGGCTACATCATTACTAAATGTGTTTGAAAGACGCATTTGCCAGATTTTTTATTTTTTTTCAGCAATTACAATTAGCACAACATTTAGGAATGTGTTAAAAATGTATACTGTCCAACACATGTCGTTCCTTTGGAAGTATTGAATCATTGAAATGTTGTTGAAAGTGTTTTACTCAGACTACAGCTGTTGTTGCTTTTAACTCTGCTGAAATAATTACATTTACTGAACCCACACTCAAATATTAAAGCTGTCTTCTCTGATAATATAAATACTATATCAGTTTACATATACACACACTGAAATATGTTTAGACAGGCGTTTCCAAATTATCTTCCCTTGTGCTTTTCAGGAAAACTAGGGCACCGTCATTTATGGTTTAAAAAGGTTTTAGGTTTAAAAATCATGCCAGTTCAATGTAAGTGCAAACGATCATCTCTGATAACAGTGCACACAGTAAAAAGTAAGAACATGCAACTGTTACTGACTTTAAATGACTTTCACTGATTTAAGTTAGTCAGGTTATTTTAGTCCGGTTGTTTCAGTTTTAAATCATATTGACCTTAAAACAAAACACACACACACACAAAAAAATTAGATGCTTGCTGTATTTGAAGGGATAGATTTCAAAGTACTTTGAGATGTTTCTATTGAGAATAACCAGACTGGAACAACCCTATGGACTTATCTATTTGCACAGTTTAAAACAGTATTGCATTAAACAATCAGTTGTCAAAATAGTCATTAATTTTTTTGCAGAATAGTCATTAAATTAAACTTTAAAATACTAGTCTTTAAGACTGAATGCATGGATCTAATAATGACACATATCCGATTTCTTTCCCAACTGAATTCACTTAAGACATAACTGACTGTCTTGTAAATACTCGCCAAGATGGACATTTTGACATTTGAGTATATTTGACCGTTTAGTGGCGCGCCTGAAACCTCAATTATACTTTGCTTGTCTGTGTTCAGCTTTGTCTCGCAGTGCGCACACAGAAAGCACATGGAGTTCAGTCTCTTTTGCAGTTTAATGCGCTTTTCAAATAAAGCATGTCTCGCAGTAGCCTACATTTTACGACAGTCACATTACATGACATGATTTGGACATTAAAGTGGCCCTGTTATGGTTTTTCCCACTGCGTGACGGTTCTACGTCACTAGAAAACACATTTGCATAATGCCCGCCTGTTGTCGCCTGCGATCAACTTGCCCAGCTAACAACACTCATTTTACTGACTAACGTTACTGCTTCTCAAATCTCAGAGTTCAACGCGGGATTCACAAAACGCTTACTCTTGAAAGATGGGTCAGTACCCAGTTTATTTGGACAGCTTGCTCCTCAGAATCACAACCTGTATGAATAATTATTACCTATATATTTTCTACTGGGTATTCAAAATACGTAGTTTTGTGTTCTATATTGTGCAAGTTTCTGGCTAACCGACTCATGTTATTACTGTCTTACTGAAATACTTCTGTTAAGCAGCTGTGGGCCACTATTACCAAAAACTGTGTCTATTAATGCAGACCGTCTTCTGTCGTTCTCACTACTTTGAGTAAAGATAAAGGATGGAGCAAGATTTGTTTTACAAATGTTTATGTTACATCAGTCATTCACGCTAGTGCTCGGCTATGCGCTGTTATTGATACAGTTCCCACATGTGCACCGCAATAAATTAGAAATATACACACACATCGGTTTGCTGATAGACATACTTAATACTGATGGAGAGGAATTACAGCTGCAACATCTCATAATGTACCTCAAACTGAGTAGTGTATCACTGAGAAACGTCCTTGCCATGGAGGTTTGGGTTGAATAACTTCTTCCAATGTTTCATCATCGGAGTCGCGCCCGGATTGATACGGTAAAATCGACGTAATCATTACAGTCTTTACAAAGTGTACAATCTTTGAGCTTTAGGAAGCCTCTGGAAGGAGCTGAAGTTCAGTTATGGTAATGGACGTTTAGCTTCCGACACATCAATACCAACAGACTGAGCTGTCTGGCCAATCAGAGAGTAGCTCGCGGAAAGCAGGGATTTAGAGAGACTGATTCGTCCGTTGAGTCGTTTGAGAATAACTGAAAAATGTGGTGATGTGCAATGTACATTATGAGAAAATTAAACAGTTTTTTGACTGATGCATGTAACCCTGTTGTAGGAGACCTCAAAAACAAAATTAGGAGCCTTTAAAATAGCATAATTTTGTGCGCTAAAAGTAAACAAAAATAACGACTTTATTCCACTATTCATTTCCTTCTCTCTGGGCCTCGAGTGAGTTCACGTAGTTCATAGCGCTTCTGTGTTGTATGTCACACGCATCACACGCATCACACACATGACCAGCGTCGGCCAATAGTGAGCCTACGTGTGACGTACAACACAGAAGCGCTGCGCTATTACACTACGTGAACTCACTCGAGGCCCAGAGAGAAGGAAATGAATAGTGGAATAAAGTTGTTATTTTTGTTTACTTTTAGCGCACAAAAAGTATTCTCGTCACTCGATAAACTTAAGATTGAGCCACTGCAGTCACATGGACTACTTTGATGATGTCTTTATTACCTTTCTGGACATGGACAGTATACCGTATACATTTTCAATGGAGGGACAGAAAGCTCTCGGACTAAATCTAAAATATCTTAAACTGTGTTCCGAAGATGAACGGAGGTCTTACGGGCTTGGAACGACATGAGGGTGAGTCATTAATGACATCATTTTAATTTTTGGGTGAACTAACCCTTTAAGTTTAGGCTTTTAAGGAGGGGTGAAAGCACACCACGTTAAAGGAAAGGAACGGCATGCGGCACAATGATAATTTTATCTTGATTATCACATTTTTATAATCACTGTAAGCCAAAATCAAAACTAAAATTTGATTCATCGCACAGCCTGCTGTTGAATTGTTTTTACCACAAATGCATCTCCACGCATGAAAGGCACATGATAGGCTATATTTGGCCAGTCAGCACAGCCATCTTATAGGCAATCATTGCTGTAATTTAACATTATTACGAGGACATAAAAGAATCACAATCTCTACTATTTGCTTGTAAAGGAGATTGTGGACTGCCCACCCTTAAAGCTGAACACAAAGGAAGATATTTGTAAGAATGTTTGTAACCAAACAGATCTCGGTCCCCATTGACTACCATAGTACATTTTTTTCCTACTATGGAAGTCAATGGGGACCGAGATCTGTTGATTACAAACATTCTTACAAATATCTTCCTTTGTGTTCAGCAGAACAAAGAAACTCATAGGTTTGGAACAACTTGAGGGTGAGTAAATGATGACAGAATTTTCATTTTTGGGTGAACTATCCCTTTAACTCACAACATAACATTCAATGGATGAGTTGATTAATAATGTAAACACTGATCCAGAAATGCAGTTTTAGTTAACATCCTAAAACCAATGGCTTCGGTTCAAGCTCCTGTACCCTTAAAGTGTGTCAGTGAAGATGGACCTCAAAATTACTTTTGTTCAGAGGAAAATTATAACAACCACTCTCTGTTCTGACATACATTAAGAGCAGAAACTGGGTTCTTCTGTGATGCGTCTTACAAAACTCCAACACTTTCATTCATTCAAAAGCATGTGTGACATCTGTGCGAAGATTTTGTACACGTGCCCTCTGAGTATCTGAAAAATATTTATGTTCAACTGCATCCATAATGCTGTTTATAAGTCAACTTAAGTCACCTTTATTTATATAGCGCTTTTTACAGATTGTAAATTCATTTATATGTAAATTAATTTATAAGTTAATTTATATATAGTATAGTCGCTCTGGAGAAAACAGTGATGTCATCGTCCAGCTCAGTTCAGTTCTCATATAATGGTGTCAATGCAGGCAGATCAATAATATTGTTGAATTATAGAATTATTGAGTATAAGAATTATTAAGTATAAGCATGTGGGATTGTGATTCGCCAAAAAAACCTGTGAAACCACTGAGCCACGTGTTCTGCAGAAAAGTGCACCGCTATCCATTGCATCCAATCACGAGTTTGATGGTCAAACACTTTGTCACTACTTGCTGTATTTGATATCAATAATATCTCAAACTAAAAAGGGTTACTTTCCTCTCAAATGCAAGGGGCTATTGAAAATGGTTCCTATGTACCACTATTCCATATTTGTTAATAAAATGACAGCTACTACTAATAATAATCATGATCATGTATGGTTGAGCAAGACCAGAAAAACAGAACCCATTCAACTTCATCAATGATTAGCAGAACATATCTCAGAACATTTTTCAAATTGAGCTGCAAAACGGAGCAGTCCCCAAGGTAATCACCTCCAACAAAGCAGTAGCCTAATGTGCCTCACGGTTCTTTTCTTTTCTAAATATCATGGCAACATGAAGCAGATTTCTGACTTTAAATTTTTGACCAAAGTACCAAGCTTTGCCATGTACAATGAAATAGTGAAGAAAAGGTAGCAACATTGCTTGTTAGGAAAGTAGAAACTAGACTGGATGAAATCTGGGGGAAACAGCATTTTTACAGGAAAAAGTTCTTGGAAAAAATCCGACATGGCATGAGCGCAACTGGATTTTAAAGGGAATGGGAAATTACACTCTGATTGTTTTTTTGCACGTTACGCCCAAAACACACCCATTACTCATTAAGAGAATAGGGACAACCCTTTTAGACCATTGCCAGGGCACACTGACCATTTTTCCCCTCATTAAACTAGCAAAAGTGGATTCGGACACACCCTAAGTGCACTACTAATACTAAGTAGAGTTAGTAGATGTAAAACATTACTTTTAGTCAACAGAATTAAAGGGACCATCAAAATGAAGTGAAACCCCATTATAATCTTAGAAATAATATTTATGCTAAAACAAGACAAGCATTTGAGTAAAATTGTATTGGGGCACAGCGGAATAAAAAAAAAAAAAAAAAAAGGGTATGACGTTACAGAGGAAGTGAGATGGAAATGGGTTTTGGGGATAAAAAGATCTGATATGTTCATAATAAGACTTTGATGCCTGCTGCTGACACCATTAGATCTGGCCATCATATATCAGAGGCTTTCAAAGAAAAGGATCAATGAATGTGACTCAATAAGGGCTTTGAAATGTCCATAGAAGCTTTGAATGCTGGGCCTCATGCATTAATCCACTGAAAATGGAGATGCAGGAGGGCACAAGGAGACAAGGTAGCAGTCTGTCAATTGATCTCTGCTAATTTTGATTACTTGTGTTTATTTAACCTATATGAAGGAGCATTCAAGAACATGCATAGCCTTTATTTGTGTGTATGGGTTTTATCTATGAAAAATTGGCCAATTATGTTTTTTTCAAATCCACAAACATGACATGAGAAATCAAATTTGATCTTTGAACTATTAGAACATCTTAAATTTTTCATAGCTTAAAACGTTCTCCTCATTATAAACAAAGCATTTATTCAATCAAGATTAAAAATAGCTAGTTTACTGAGTTTGTTATGGTCATGTTTGTTTCAAGTCAGGTCTTTGTTTATGTTATAAAGTTTATGATAAATAAACTGCAGATGGGTTCTCAACTACAACTCGCTTCAGTGGACTTACACCACCAGTTTTTTTTTCTTTTCTGTAAACTATGGAAATAATAAAAATTGTTAGGCTACTAAAATGTAATTAGGCTTGAACTGAAATAAAATCTTAAAAAACCTAAACTCTTTATTTCAGTTGCCAAGGAAACATTTCTCTTTTTTTTTTTAGTTTAGCTTGAGGTACTAAAATAGTAAAAAAAAAAAAAAAAAAGTAACAAAAAAGCTAAATAGACATTAAAAACTAATAAAAAATAACAAACACTACAAAATCACTAAAACTTAAAATGATTATGAAAAAAAAAAAACTAATTCAAACTTACTAAAAAATAGTAGGTTATCTCAGTGATATTAAAATAACACTAATTGGGAATGAATGTAAAAGAGCCTGATGGTTGAAAGCTTCTAATGAAAGCAGTGAGGTAAATTACACCGTTTAGACAGAATGAATCTAGCAAAACGTCCTCAATATTTGTTTATCCATAAAACAGATAGACATTAAAAAACTTCATTATTAACTTCATTTGTTTATTTAAACTCTGTTGCCACAAAATAAGCTATTTGTGTCCACCGCAAGGTCCCACTCCATCCCCATGTTTTCCTCTCTTGAGCCAAATTGTGTATGTAACGTGCGCGAGAAAAGCCTGATTAAGGCATTTTGATCTAATTCTTTGGAGATGGCTTTATCAGACCTGTCCCCTATTGAACACGTGTGTGTGTGTGTGTGTGTAAAGCACGAGATAGATGCTGATTTCTTCTCTCCACATTTCACTCTCAAGTCTCAACCCAATGGACAAAGCAAATGTAACAAGTGTGACCTTTTCTATTTTATGCCACACTCTGAAAGTAGGACACTAAAGCACCACTTGGAACAGTGTATTTGGAGATAAAGAAGTGCACTCTCTGAATTCATAAGCATGTTGTCTTCCCTTCATCTAACCGCCCATGCATATCCAAATCATCAAAACCTGCTGGTGGAACATATCGGACTAAATAGACAACTAAATGCACTGACCATACATTCACATCACGTGCATGACCGCCACACTGGGTACGTCCTCCCATTAGAAAGAACCTCTCAAAGGTTTGAGTAATCTCACGCTTTGTGAATGAGATTTAATCAGAAAGGGTTGTGACAGGTAAGATCTAGATGAAAGGAGTGTGTCAGTGCGAGCATGTCACTCGCATTTACAAAAAAAAAAATAGATGTGTGCGAACTGTAAAATGCATTTAGGTGCACGCGTGTGCGAATAAGTTTATTTTTTTTTTATTTTTTTAAGTGTTTTGAACTAAGACGCTGTCTCTGCGCTGAACCAATGTTGACTGTTGAAAAAATAACAATCACGTGATCCACAGAAACGCGCTTTAAATAAATGGGTTTCATATCGCGTCCCTATGCTAAACACATGTGGAAAGCGCGGCCGCGCCACCGTCTTCCACAAGCGCTTGCGCTCCCGTAGCTGGAGGGGCGGCACCAAGCATGCATTTGAAAATCTCACTGCACGCAATTGGATAACACTACGACCAATCACAACAAGTTATAGCTTAGCTACCTGGGGCATGTTCAAGTTCAAAACGGTGCGCAACGTTTTGCTACGGTTTCCGGGTTGAACGTCATGTTTCCTGGAAACGGCGTGCACCGGTGTGCAACCGGGTTTGAGATACGTTCTCTTACGAGAGGTTCTCTCGTACTGCGTAAGAACTTACGCTTGGGGGAAAGTCTCTTTCCGTGAGATATTGAAGCCAAAAATTATCCTTTAATTTTTATATGATGCAAAACGCGTTGCAGCAGCATACAGACATAGGCGAGGCACCTTTGCGCGCCTATTGGCTGCTCTGCGGCAACTGCAGCAGCCTATCGTGAGAGGCCCTGTTGACGCCTGACCAATGGGGGTGCTTCGCGCCCATTTGCACAGCGTCCCGCCGAAATAGGCGTGGCCTAGGGCTATAAATATAGCGTCGAGAGGCTGGTTCACTGATTTTCATCTCTTCAAGCGGAGCTCACGCATCGCTGGATCCTGAGAGAAGCCGCGCCGTCTGAAGAAGCCTTTCAGCGGGACGAGTCTGCATCGAAGCCGCTGGCCGAGCCGCCTTCTGCCGACATTCCTGCTGCGCTATCCGGTGCACTATATCCTTTACTGCAGTGTGTTTTCGCCCCGCGAATCACACACCTTTTCTCTCTAAAAGAGCTGAGCGTCTTTTTCAAGATGTCTCGCACTCTCTGTGGCTCGTGCTGAGCCCCTCTCAGCGACGGGGACCGCCATGTTATCTGCGTTTCCTGCCTGGGAGAAGATCATGCAGGTCTCGCGCTCGCCGACGGCGGATGCCCTCATTGCGAGCTGATGTCAATGGCGACTCTGCGGACTCGCATGGCACGCTTTCACAAGTCTGCACCCCTGCCCGCCGCGCTGCCGCGCCGTAAGAAGCGCCGCGCTCAGCGAGGCCCTGAACCTCCTCCCACCGAGGCAAGCTCGCCGGTTCGCCCGCCAGCTTCACCGCCCGCTTCACTCGAGTCTATCACCCCCGGACAACGGCCGCTGTCTGCAGCCGTTTCCGTCGCGGATGAGTCTGATGATGTGGAAATAGCGGAGGAGGACAGCTGCTCTATCCTAGCGTCAGGCAGTGAGGATTATCCGAGCTCTGTTGATCTCGCACCCCCTGCTCGTGAAACGTCTGGGAAACGGGCCAGCATTGAGTCAGAGCTGACGCGTCTGCTCTCTCAGGCCGTTGAGAGCCTCGGCCTCGAGTGGTCGACGTCCGTAGAGCCAGCACGCAACCGACTGGATGGCTGCTTTCTAAAAGGGGACCGTGTTGCTACACCGTCTAGACCCGCGCCTTTTCTTCCTGAGCTTCACGAAGAACTCGCAAAATCCTGGTCTGCACCCTTTTCAGCCCGTGTAAAAACTTCTGTTTCTGCTGCATTCTCCGTTTTTGATGATGCTAAAAACAGAGGATACCAGTCCCTCCCGGTTGTAGAGGAAGCTGTTGCGGATCATCTTTGCCCGCCCTCCGCTGGACGGCGCGCTAAGACTGCACTTCCCTCTAAAGCCTGCCGCACCACCTCAGCACTGCACGGCCGCGCTTACACCGCCGCTGGACAGGCTGCAGCTGCGTTGCATACAATGGCCACGCTACAAGTTTTCCAAGCCAACCTTCTCTGCAAACTTGACGAGGAAGGACTGGAAGCTGTAAGCGTCACGGATTTGAGAAGCGCCACAGACCTCGCTCTTCGCGCTACAAAATCCGCTGCACAGGCCATGGGGCGAATTATGGCCTCTCTCACCGTTGCTGAGAGACATTTGTGGCTAACACTGTCTGAGATGCCGGACTCGGAGCGCGCCGCGTTCCTCGACGCTCCCATCTCATCTGCTGGGCTCTTTGGATCGTCCGTCAAGGATTTTGCGGACAGATTCGCTGAGGTACAGAAGACATCGAAGGCCATGAAACATTTCCTGCCTAAGCGCGCTAGCTCCGCGACAGGTCGCTCTAAACAGCCGTCTGCTCGAAGCTCACAGCCGCAGCCACCGCCCGCCGCTGCCGCCTCACAGAGGAAGCAGGCCCGAAGCTCGAGACCGCGCTCTCGCTCTGCTGCCCGCCGCCCTCAACGTGGTCCCCGGCCAAAGATTGACATCAAGCCCGAGGCCTCGAAGTCGTCCTAGCCCTTCTAGGAAAACGACGGTGTTCAAGTCCCGCTGCGGCCAGACTTCCACCAAAACTACCAGCTCGCTCAGTTCCAGAAAATGTGACTGTTCCAGCTTATTTAGCAGTAAACAAGTCTGTAACACGGCCCGCTTGCTTGCTTACAAACGCCGTTGTCACGGCGACCCAGATATATCCCTCAAAGAGTGTAATTTCTGGTATTCCGGCCACGGCCGATGGTGTTACGAGTGTAGAAAAAATGCCCACTATAACGTGCTCATTCCTACACGCAAACACAGCTCTTCACACAGAGCTCGCGCTCATAAAATCGACTCAGGTCGATTGCGCGTTAAATGTAGTGAATGTGCCCACAGCCCAGTGCCCACATACACTGCACACTGCATGTCTCCCGGTTTCTGTAAAAACGAAACCAAAACACACACGGTCACAGACCCAGGTTGTGTTCAGTGCTTCCCATGTGCCCGCTGTAGCGCGCCCTCATGCACTCACAGACATGTCAAACCCCGAAGGGTCTCGCCCACTCGCCTCCTCTCAGCTACTCGCTGTAACAGAGTTGAGCGCGGGCAGGCTGCCCGCTGTCATCAGCGCGCCCCCCGCCTCGTCTGCCGCAAACACGGCATCTATGTTTCAGCACATAGAAGCTCTTCAGCCGCCACACTGTCACGGCCAGAGCACAGACTTCATTCAACCCCTAGCTATTCATGCGACTGCATGGGCACAGCTTCCCGGGGTGTCAGAATGGGTGCTGAACATTATAAAAAGAGGCTATTCGCTACAGTTTGCTCGACGCCCTCGCCGCTGCGAGGTGCGAGTCGAAACTACGGTGAAAACGGAAGTAGCTCATCTACTTCGAGCCGAAATAGCGAAACTACTGAGCAAAGGGGCCATAGAACCCCTATCTCTAGCTCAGAGCGAAGGGGGCCTGTACAGCAGATATTTCCTGGTGCCAAAGAAAGACGGGGGTCTCAGACCCATCTTAGATCTAAGACGGCTGAACAAAGCGCTTTCAAAGCGCCCGTTCAGAATGATCACGACCAGACAAATCCTCTCGCAAGTTCGCCAGGGGGACTGGTTTGTGTCGATAGATCTGAAAGACGCGTATTTCCAGATACAAATAGCATCTCGTCACAGGCGATTTTTGAGATTCGCCTTCAAGGGCCAGGCATATCAGTATACAGTCCTACCCTTCGGCCTGTCTTTAGCACCCCGTACGTTCACGAAGTGCATGGACGCGGCCCTCGCTCCCCTGAAAATTCGGGGAATGCGAGTTTTGAACTACTTGGACGATTGGCTAGTTCTGGCTCAGTCTCGTACAGAGCTTATGGAACACATGACCATTTTGCTCGAGCACCTCGAGAAATTAGGTCTCACAGTCAATTGGGCGAAGAGCTCTCTGTCTCCCAGTCAGGAAATATCCTTTCTGGGCACAGATCTGAACTCGCTGTCAATGACAGCTCAGTTATCGCCACGACGCACACTGGCCGTTCAGCGCATGACGGAAAGCTTCCGCCGCGGCGCTATGGTCCCGCTCAAACAGTTTCAAAGGATGCTGGGTCTCATGGCCGCAGCATCACCAGTACTTCAGCTGGGGCTCCTTCGGATGCGCCCACTTCAGTTCTGGCTGCAAGCGCGTGTGCCGCGCCGAGCGTGGACTTCCGGTCTTTTTTCGCCTCAAGGTCGATCAGAAATGCATTTCAGCTCTGAAACCTTGGACGGCGACCGACTGGTACCGGTCAGGAGTAAGCCTGGGGACTTCCTCGAGTGTGAAGGTGGTGTCCACGGACGCCTCCACCTCGGGATGGGGAGCGCTGCTCGAGGGCAGACCGTTCTTTGGCCTATGGTCAGAACGAGAAAAGCTCCTACACATCAACTGCTTGGAAATGATGGCAGTCAACAATGCGCTCAGGCGCTTCTATCCCCAGATAGCAGGACACCACGTTCTAGTCCGTTCGGACAACATGGTGGTGGTGGCCTTTATAAATCACCAGGGAGGCCTCAGATCCCGAATCCTTCACAGGCTGACGGAACACCTCCTGATTTGGGCCCAGCACAATTTGCGCTCACTGAGAGCAGTTCATGTGCCCGGCCACTTGAATTTGGGACCAGACAGACTGTCCAGGAACAACGTTCCGGCAGGAGAATGGTCCCTACACCCACAGACAGTCCAATTGCTGTGGAAGAAGTTCGGCAAAGCGAAAGTAGACCTGTTCGCGTCTCAAGAAAACGCTCACTGCCCGATATACTTCTCCAAGAGCAGATATCAAACACTTGTCCTTCAAGACAGCGTTTCTTTTGGCTCTCGCTTCAGTTAAGCGTGTGGGGGACTTACAAGCGCTTTCAGTAAGCGCGACATGTATGGAGTTTGGGCCAAATGACTCAATTGTCAGGCTCAAACCGAGACACGGGTATGTTCCTAAATCCCTCAACACACCGTTCAGGTCCCAGGTCATTTCCCTGTCGGCCTTACCGGTCCCTGAGGAAGAGAAGGACGCCGCTTTGCTCTGCCCTGTCAGGGCATTAAGAGCTTATGTGTCTCGCTCGTCTGTCTTCAGACAGACAGAGCAGCTATTCGTTTCGTTCTACGGACGCTCTAAGGGGCTAGCTGTAACGAAACAGACCCTATCCAGATGGATAGTGGATGCCATAGCGCTGGCATACATCTCTAAGGGCCTACAGTGCCCATTAGGTGTCAGAGCGCACTCCACAAGAGGCATGGCCTCTTCGTGGGCTTGGTCCAGTGGGATTTCTCTACACGATATCTGTATGGCGGCAGGCTGGGCCTCCCCGTCTACATTTATCAGGTTTTATAACCTGGAAGTTCCCGCTTTGCAAGCTAAGCTGTTGTCGGTCTAATAAGCCAGTACTATCTGCCCCGAGGTCGGCTCAGATGCTGGAAACTGTTCGAGCAATGCTCACGGATTGATCATACAGCCCTGAGGGCAACTGTAAGACCCATATTTTTCATCAGATCAGGCCAATAACTTTGCCCTGACTGCGTGGAACACTATTATTATAATGTTCCCTGGTGGGATGCTACCTATTCAGGAATGATGCTTTAGCCTCTCTTCCTGGACTCTCTGTGAGTCCCTGATGATCATGTACCATATGGGCCCCGGGCACATGCCCTTGGGACTTTGGTATTGGATCTCAAGCACGCACGGCGTTTTACATTGTGTTCCCCAAGCGTAAGTTCTTACGCAGTACGAGAGAACCTCTCGTAAGAGAACGTACTCGGTTACTAACGTAACCTCGGTTCTCTCTAGAGAGGGAACGAGTACTGCGTATCCTTGCCGTGCCTGCAGTTCGCTCTGGTTCGCTCCGGCGATGAAAACCAGTGAACCAGCCTCTCGACGCTATATTTATAGCCCTAGGCCACGCCTATTTCGGCGGGACGCTATGCAAATGGGCGCGAAGCACCCCCATTGGTCAGGCGTCAACAGGGCCTCTCACGATAGGCTGCTGCAGTTGCCGCAGAGCAGCCAATAGGCGCGCAAAGGTGCCTCGCCTATGTCTGTATGCTGCTGCAACGCGTTTTGCATTATATAAAAATTAAAGGATCATTTTTGGCTTCAATATCTCACGGAAAGAGACTTTCCCCCAAGCGTAAGTTCTTACGCAGTACTCGTTCCCTCTCTAGAGAGAACCGAGGTTATGTTAGTAACCGAGTACGTTTTCTCTTGTTTGGTGGGTGTGTCAGAACTGCAGTCCAATCAGCAGCAACATGTATATAAAGCACGTGGTATTAAAGTGAACTCGCACAATGGGTTCAAGAAAAGTAATTTACAAATGTGTTTGATGCAGCTCGGTATACGCAACAACTGAGGATATTAGAAGAAATGTTTGTCGAAAGTTTTATTGTAAAAAATATAGGATATCAACATAATGATGTAGTTGTTTATATTTTTAGCTTCATTGCAAGTGTATTGGTATAGAAATAAACAATGGTAATTAAGTGCTTTTCCTAAAAATGAGAAAGAAAATACAGGGTATTAAAACAGTATGACCTACAAATAAAGTCAGTATGTGAGGCTAAATAGATGTGTTTTAGTCTGAATTAGGTCAGATGTGTGCTTCCATTTCAGTTTCCACAAATCCCTTCACTCGATTGGGATGTTCTCTTTTGTTCTGGGCGGCAAGTGCAGTAACTGTAACATCGGGCGTATTTTGTAGTATTAAACACATATTTATACCGACTTCATCAGGCTCAGAAAATTCTTCACAAAGAATGGCCTTCTCAGCTGCCATAGTTGCAACTCTTGCGTCATCAGAACAGTGTGTTCAACGCATCACCGTTTCTGTTTAAAAAACGTTGTGCAACGTTTTGTCGGGGCTGAACGCAGCCCTGGTAGATTAGACTCTTACCGTATCTGGTCGGCAAAACAGCAAAAACGCCCTTCTTGCAAAGGAATGATTCGAGCGCCGTCTTCTGTTCTGTAGAGAAAAAAGTCTAAATCTTTCATTGTAGCAGCCAAAGCCGTTTCAAACAAATGGTGTTCATCCGATAGCCATCTTGCAATGATTACTAATGACTTCGACGTTGCAGCGCTGTCGTCATGTCGCCTCTGGCCCGCCTATATCAGATAACCCGATGTGATAAGTGCAGCTCAGATAGAGGGGCATATTTAATGAGCATCATTACTCGACACCAGAGTAACTCACTGAGCAAATTCAACTTGTGCTCTCGCGAGAACTCTGGATTGCCAGGGAACGTTTTTCTCAGCTTTTTGCTTAATGTTTTTTTTTTTTGGGAAACTTGCCCATATTCAAGAGTTGAGGAAAAAAGAGAATATCAGTATATCTAGTTCACATGTAGTATGGTTGCAGTACATATAATAAACGTATAGTTGTAATCTAGTTGCGTACTCAAAATTTACTATTACACTTCAAGTATGCTTAAAAGTATACTTTTATACACTAAAAAGTGGGCCAAGTTAGTTTTGGAATAGTAGTATCGAAAGAGTACACTTACAAGTAGTATTGATATTAGTATTGCTGCATAAAGTATACTTAAAAATACTTGAACTTTACATAAGTATATTTTATAAAATTAACTTAAATATACATATTTTTTGTAACAGTTCCCTTGACAAGAGGCAGCGGCCAGGTTTTAAAGGCTGAAATCCATAATGTTGATTACTTGATATTAAACTAACACTTTGGATGTTATCCGCATTAATGACAATGATGATTCATATAGCCTATTTAAATGACACTTGTAAAACAAAAATATGTGAACAGGGATTAAACATGCTAATTATAGGAAGACCTGGACAGGAATAGCTAATAATTGTTACTGCAGGGTTGCTATAACAACAAGAAAAGGTACATCAGAGATAGTTCCAATGGGAGGTTTTGCACAAAGAAGGTAGTATGAGCAAAGGTTAATGAGTGGCTTTTTCCACAGGTCACATTTAGCATAATGAGGGGTCATGCTAATCAGCTGTCATGCCAAGATCTCACCTGACAATCTCACCTATTGATTTCAAGTTTAGTTTACTCATGTTTAGATGAGTTTACTGAGTTTATAAGTTTAACCACCTGAAATTTTTTACAATGCATAGCTATCTTTTGGACATTTATAGATTTATAACATTATATATATATAAATGTTTATTATTTATATTATTTTAAAATGCTTCTATTATTTTTTATATGTAAAAAAAATACATTCTGCTTTTTACACGACACCGTTTTCAACTAAACACAAAAACTTGTAATTTGTAGTTTACAACTGTGACAATAGCGTTATCATTTTCAAAAAAATGCACTTTGAAACTTTGCATTTTCAGGTTTCCAAAATGCCGTTGTCGTGTAAATAAACGTCCATAACGCATACAATTTTTCCATTTTTAGTTGATAGGCTAACGGTGTTGTGTAAACTGACCCTATAAGGGCAGTTTTTGTGGTCAGTTATTTGAACATTATGGCAGTGTTTCTCATCTGATTGCTTTTAAAGTAATGCCTAGGTGTCTAAATTAACAGAAACAGCAGAGAAAAACATTCTGTCTTTCTGCCTCTTGGGGAAAAACTGAAACTTTTTAGAGAAAATGTAAATGTAGGTCTACTTATTGCTGCCTATTATTACCTGGGGTGTTATCAAGCTATTTTGAAGAACAATTTACTGACGCCATCCCAGGGAAAAGTTTGTGTGACTACTACACAAGGCTGATCTGGTTGTTTCAGAGAGGAAAATCAATCAATCAATCATCCAATGGGACACTTTTTGTATTCAAGCAGGGTTCAGCATTCTGTATTACAAGCATAGAAACTTGATGGTAATGAGCCGCTGTAGAATGTGGGCATGAGAATATTACATAAGACTATGGGCCCTATCTTGCACCCAGCGCAATTGACTTTGTACACCGACGCATGTATCATTCCTATTTTGCACCCGCGCAAAGCAGACTTTTCCCTCCACAGACGCACGTCGGTTAACTAAGAAATACACTTGCGCTCCCGGGGCGGTTCAACGCAAAGAGGAGGCGTGTTCCAGCGCAAACGTTCCCTCATGCTATTTTACAGGTTTAGAAAACAATAAAAAAAAAACAGTTTTAAGTCAGTGGCATGTTGCGCATGTTATTCATATGCTATTTTAAGGGCGCATGCTTGGCCTTAATCAATGTAGCATGTGCACAACGCGCATACACATTGATTCTCTCATCTACACACAGATGCAGCAGTTATCATTTTTGCAAATCATTCATTATTACGATAGTTAGATAGATAGATAGATAGATAGATAGATAGATAGATAGATAGATAGATAGATAGATAGATATTTTATTATAAAAGCATACATCTAGCTTACACATTTACCCAAATTATCATACGCCTGTTTAACCGAAGTTAATTTGGGTGTGTTTCTCCATCCCCAACGTCCCTGACGAGAACGTCGGTCTCCTCGGCCTTGAACCGCTCCTGTCGTGCGCCTGGCAAATCCGCCGTTATAATAGGAATCCGCTTTAGAACAAGCGCGCCAGCTCTTAAAGGGAATGTGAGATGTTGCTCTGATTGGTTTATTTCACGTTACGCCCAAACCACACCTATGAATAATAAAGCTACTTCAGACCAACCCCTTTTAGATTTGCCAATAGTCATTTATCCCCCCGGGAAAATAGCAACAGCGCCAAGACCCGCCCACAAAGTTACTTGCGCTTTGCACTTTGACACTTGCGTTTCCGATCGTTAAAATAGGGCCCTGTATGTGCTAAACAACAAAAATGTATCGATTTGTCTTTAGGAATGCATTTAGAACGATTTTGAAGAACTTTTTTTTTTTAAACGTGCCTGATATAATCACTCTGAATTGTAATTTGCCATTAAACCTAATAGAAATTTGCACAGACTGAGGGATATGCAATAGTAAGTTTGCTGAATTACAAAGCCATTATCCCTTAGCAAGTCTTAATGTGGAATGCTTCCCTTTTCAAAGCTTATTTTTTTACAATAATTTCCAAGAGTGTGACTTGAATTGAAAGTGCACCAAATATTGTGTGCTTTTGATTAAATGTGATGACATAATGACATTGCTCCTCATCTTCATTCCAGCCATCAGCACACTGCAATCTCTGAAGGTCATATAGCATCATATTTCTGTCAGCGTATTAATTACAGCATAAGAAAAATCTGTTGAAGTGATTGAATATTCAGGTCATTAAGGGTTTTTGATTGTGTGCTATCTTAGCCTATATCAGTGTGTAGGCTACATGTAGCCTATATTACATCTGTGCATATCTGAATAAATCTGTGGGGTTTTCCTGCATTAAAATAAAATTGTGTTAAAATAGTTTCAAAATTGTAGGCCAAATTTGACTACTCTGCCATTAAAACTAATATTTTAAGTAATATACTAGAGTTTTGCGATCATAACCTCTAAATAGCCTATATGTATCAGTTTGTTAATTTAAAAGGGAGGTGATGAGATTAAATAGGCTATCTATATACCAGATTTGTTTTAAATTATAATTAGTTGTCTTTGACAAATGCAACCTGTTGATGAAATTACTACTCTAATTAATAATGAGCTTCAAAAAAGATAAACTATACCATTACTTATGTGGAGGGCTGGCCAGGGTTTGAGTTCTTAATTCTTTTTTTTTTTTTTTTTTTTTTTTTTTTTAATGTCCGAGTGATTGTTTGGAATTTATGAGTCAAGTCTGACATATCTGGTAGACTTTAGCATAACCTGGTTGAAATGAATATCATTCATTTGTCATTCAAAGAACACACACACACACACATATATATATATATATATATATATATATATATATATATATATATATATATATATAAATGAAATATTATAAATATTTAAGAATAAATATAAAAGACGTGTGGACTACTACCAAATGGCTGTTCAACGTTACTGGTTCGCGTGATAGACGTCATTGACGCCTTTGGCGCCATATTTGATTTGAAAGCGGAGGGATTAGGGAATTAAATATGAAATTAAACATCTTAGATTTAATGAACTTCGCATAAACGTATCCTATAACTTCAGAAAAAATAGGAATAGGAATATAATAGTGCACGAGTGTATTGCATTACCTTTATTATGCGTTTTTTCGTCATATTTGGAAGTTGACGGCCACAGTCCTCATTTATTGACACTGTATATTTCATGACGAATTCTCCATTTGTGCTCCATGGAAGAAAGTTATACGGGGTTAGAACGATATAATGGTGAGTAAATTATTATTAATATGATTTTGAGACTCAAATTCCACAACAACAAAATTATCATTCTGTTTGGCAGGGAATTCGATGAGTTAAGTATGACATCTTGTGGTTTCTTGTCATATTGCTCTTCACAAACACCTGCCAGTGAGTTCAATGAGTGTTTAGATCGAGATCTGAGAACATTATAAATCAACACAATAAATTGCTCTCTCATTATTTATGCAGTAGGCTAGGTTATGCACTATGCATATCATACTGTGTGACCTACTACATTTGCAGTAGCCTACTACAGCCTGAGCCTTTACTTCCCATCTTTTTTACAGTGTGCTCAAGGAAGCATTATGAGCTCTAGGGGGCAACAAAGAGCCATGATAAAAGAACTGAACTGTTCTAACTTTCAGGATTAAACAATTTGCACGGAAGTACAGAAATAAAGGTGAGTGGCAATTTAAATGTGACTTATTGCTCCAGAGAAGACCTTCAGCATGCTGATGAAAGTGCAGTGTTGTCAAGAAATTGACCTTGCACCACAAAATCACAAAAAGGCATAGTCATGTTTGCTGAAAGAGTGGATAGATTAATCCAGAAGGAGGGCTTTTGCACTCTTTTAGGTGGGGATAAAGTCTTAAAGATCATCCTGGTGCTTCACCTGATTGGTTGATGAGCAAACAGTAAAGTTCCTCTGAAGGCAGTGAGATCACAAGGGTAGAGGGGAGACACTAGAAGTTAGTAACTGATCCCTGATGACCTGTTATGTTTGGCACTTGCATGCCAAAATTCTGTCCAATGCAGATGCTTTACAAGGACATTGATGAGGTGCAAAGACACTGCAGGCATGACTCTGCATTTCTGTAAACTGCGCTCACATTTGTCTTTATAATCTAAAGCATCGGAGATAATAAGGAGGCAGGAATGGTGTTAATTACTCTCCCAGCAAGATACAGAACAGCATGACATTATCTTCAATGGGAGTCAGAGTTACTCAGGAAAATTTGCTGCATACATTAAGAATATTGCCTATAAGCGTGTGGTATGCTACATTAGTTCAGAGGTTGCTAAAGTATGGAGATATAAAAAAATGTAATTATGTGATATTGTATTAGACTAAAGCACAAAATAATAAATTTTTCCAGGTTTAATTTTAAGATGATTAAAAATATATAAAATAAAAATATATTCACAATATATCAGTGGCATATCAGTTTAGAGATCGTTTGATATTAGATATTTAGTGGTGCATTTTTGCCTAGACATTTTTATTACCTTTGCTGTCATCTAACGCTCAAAGTTAATCTTTAAAAACACTAGTAATTTAATAACACTATTAAATTTAGAAAATCTCAAAATAAATATCCATTTTTCATGCTGTACATTATAATGTTGTGATTCACTTGTAGCTTTTAAAATAAATGTTTTTAGTGTTTATTATTTAAATGTTTTTATTTATATAAAATTGAATAGCATTTTAACATTGTAGCGTAAAAAAAATTAACCTCTGATTTATCGGTTCCATTTATCGGTTATCTGACAGACATTTAATATAATTGCGTTGCTAATAAACAATTTAGTTAATTGAAATATGTAAATAAACTCACCGGACAGTTTGAGGTTTAAGGATTATTTAAAAAAATGATATATATATTTTTAAATATTCATATCATTTAATGCGATTAAACCCCCAATAGCTTAACCCCCAGCTTATTGCTCCTTAAAGGACAATTTGTTTAAACTGCTCTTTACTGCTCGCTGCCTGCAGTGCAGTTCAGACTGTCAACACGTGAAGAGTTTTTTGTGAGTGCCAGTTTACAGGGCACTGATTCAGGGGGCAAGAGAACAAACTACTGTTCCACTACTGTGGAAAAGGAAATGGGTGTTGACTTGGCAGCTGGTCTTGAGTTTAAGACACTGATTCCTCTGTTTGCTTTCAGTTCATCTTAAAGGACTGACATTCTCCAATGAAGACAATTATATAATTATCTCTGTAATACAATCTTTACTTTTTTAATCATACAAACACGTTGTCATAGGAAAAAAAAGTTTATGTATTATTTTCATAATTTGGCTTGCTTTTCTAAGATTAATAGGTGGCAAATAATCTTTTTTTTTCTCAGCACAATTTCTTCTCACATCACTGTTGCTTGTATTGCACGTCTACTGGCAGACGGGTTGTTGATTTCAATGTGCTCTTCCACACAGATCACAATAAGTTGCTTTTGGCAACACTCAGTTATGCCTGATTGGCCAGGATTCTGCTTCGCGATACATCTGGGCCAATGAAAGAGCAGCACTCAGAGACAGCAGGTGCAGTCTGCACCTGTGTAGCATCAAAATGACATTACCCAGCAAGAAAAAAAAAAAAGAGCCACTCAAACTCTTCAGTCCAGCAGAAAGGGTAAAAATAACATGAGAAGTGCTGCTTCAAACGTTTTACCTTGTTTTTGTACGACGCAGCACTTTAGCAGCAAACTGACTATATGAAACCAGTGGATTAGACATGCTATTCCATCAGACGGAAAGCTAGCAGTAGCCACTAATCTTTTGCTAATACATCTCAGCTGGGGAGACTCTCAGGAAGGTAATGCAGTAGAAAAAGTGCCTTCATTAAAATCCAAAAGACCTTGCCCCCTGAAGATGCTCCTTGCAAACCTTTGATGTCTTCTGGCTTTTACGGCGAGTATGTCTACCGCTCTGAGTATCCTCACAGATATTTTTAGCAGCTTAATTCCATCAGATGTCTTCTCTGCCTACCTTTGAAGCTGATGGGAATTAAAGTGAAAGCACAGACAAGTGACATAGTCTTTCTTTCCCTTCCCCATGAAGCCCTTAGCACAGCTGTAAAGCCAATTTTTTGTTTCTCTCATGCTCTCATGTTCTATTGTTTTCATCAGATACATCTGACAATCAAGATAAAAGTGTCTGAATGACCACAACAGGGAGAAAGAGAGATGCAGGCAGGCAGACAGAGTGAGAGAGAGACAGTGAGTGAGAGAGTTGAAGAAAGCAAACAGTCTCAAATGGGGAGGTTTGTCACAGATAAGCATGAAGCTCTATGTAGCCTCTCCCAAAGTCACATAGCAGAGCGGAAGAGAGGCCAGATAACAGCAGTGTCACTGCAGCATGCTGTGACCATGGAATACTGATGAGGAAACCTTGGAGAGACTGTGCTGTCTGTGTTTGCGTGTGTGCATTTTCATGTATGCCTGTAAGTGTGTATAATTGCATTTGTGTAAGGCCCCAGATATACTCCATGCCAGTATGTAAACACAGATGCTTAGCTAGAGCTGCACAATTGTGGATAAATTGAGAATCACGATTTATTTTGTTTGAAATAGAGATCACGATTCTGAATAAACAAGTAAAAATAACATGCAAATTTACTAGGTTCTTACAAAATGTTAATCGCTGCAGTCTTTTTAAAAAATATATTTAATTAGTTTGAAATAATTATTTTTAACTTGTTTCATTACTGGATGAATCAGCGTTTTTGAACAAATCTCTTGAATGAATGATTCGGTGACATACATTTTTTAACAGTCACTTGTCTCTATGTAATTGATACAATCATTACTGGAAGCGTCAAGTTTCTTCCAAAAGGTGATTTACTCTATTTTGATCGCTACCGTAGGACATCATGGATATCAAAACTAAACTTTTTTCCCAGTACTTCTGTAATAATTTGAATAAGAAAGAAATAATGATTCTTTGTGATGGAAAAGACTGTTTGTGAAGCAGTTTCATAACTTGTCAAAGGCTTAATATACACAGCCGAATCGTATAGTCATTTAGGAATGAGATTGTTTGGGTGTTTGAATCGAGATTGCAATCTTTTAACGATTAATCACACAACTATACTTCCAGCTACACAAGCCCGATTTTGTGTGTCATTGCATTCTGTGTTAAATCGTTGTTCCTAATACAACATATATAGCTATGTATTCTCAGCATTGCTGCTGGGCCGCTGTAGAGGATATTCTTGAATCTTTTACTTACCATAATGGTGGATCGGTAGTTTGAATAGAATCTTGCTGAGCAAGTTAGCTAAAAATTAACATTTATAGCATTAATAGTAATAACATGTGCTGTTTACATTACGGCACACATTAAGTATCTTCGAGTTGGCAGTGCATTGGCCAAATGCTAACGCCTATGTTTATGTACTAGTGTAAAGCAAGTGTCTGGTATAAAAGTTATTATTGTATTAATGGTACAAATTGAAGTTACATACAATCTGCCAATATTTTTTTGTATTGTTTTTGCAAGGACCCCCAGGGTACATCACTGATGATGTGTCCCTGGGCATCAAGGCGATGTATCTTGCACACTATATATAAAATATATTATATTGTATTTGGAGGTCTTTCTCCCTGCATACCTTTGATGTTACAACTCATATTTGGTAGTGAAGGGCTTTGGACTGTGCATATTGCAATGTTAGCATAGTTGTCCAGTCAGCATAGTCATGATGTGATTCACATGGCATTTACAACTCTAGTGATTGGTCTCAAAATGTACGTGCTTCTAAAGATCAAATATCGCGCATTTCCCAGTATTTATGCGCTATTTGAGAATCTGACTTTAAGATAAATGGGAAAATGCTAACTGATTTCGTTTTCCTGGGATTATAGACCTTCTTGGTGTGAAACTTAAATCTGCATTGCTGAATACTGTCTGTCTGTTTTTCAGCAGTGCATAAACCATTTGAACTATTTAAACCGGACTGGCATTAGTGTACACTAGTGAAATAAAGGGTATCTTATAATTCGATAATGAATGAAAAGATTTGACTTTGGCAGTGGAACTGGAAGTTGTGTGAACGGTTATGTGTGGATACCTGCTTGAGTTTGTATTCGCCTATCTGTGGATGAAAGACAGGGAGAGTCTGACCTTTTTTGAATGTCATGCTTTATGCGTTTTCTCCGGATGGTGGAGCGTTGATGTTTCTTCGCTTGTTTCCTTTTCGGCACGCGCTGTCATTCACTCGTAGACTGCTTCACCCATGGTGCTATGGGTCTCATAATTAATCTCATCTATCTGGAACATCAGGGCATATTGCATTTGCTGCGAGGCTTATAAAGCAAAAACTGGCAAAGACAATTGGGCCATATGAAATATCACAATTCTGATGTGTTTGAGCCTTACTTTTGAATTATGTAAGTAGTGTTCAGACATCTGGAACAGGATTTTATCTCCCAGATAATTATGCACTTCTAACTGTAAAAATAACTTTTCTCTGCATGTTTGATGTGAACATTTGTGTAGTTACATAAGCTGTGCTTTAAATATGTTTGTGAGGAAGCATCTAAAAATCATTATCTTTTTATCGTTATGATCCTATCAGCGTAACAACATACAGAATCAAAACAGTCAAAACAGCACATTTCTGAATTGTGTGAATTGTTTTGTGATCCTGTCACAATGTAAACTGGGGAAAGCATGACATTTGAAGGGGGATTTTTAAAGGACCATTTAAATTTAAGTATCAGAGAGACTGGTAATGAGGAACTAAAATATAACTTTTTTGGCTCAAAGCTTCAGCAACATCATAAGTGGACCTCAGTAGAGAGATTAAATAATAAAAATGTATGTTATGACTCCTTTAAATACAGTGGATTCTGATAGTTTGGAAGTGGAAGTTTGACAATATGCCATTACCCTTTTTATGCAAGATATACCATGTTGTTAAGTTCATATAATTTTCACATGCTGTCCTCTCAGCATACTGCTTTTGCATGCCGATTAAAGTAAAACAACTCTCCCAGGCTAACAAGTCTTTGCCTTTTTGAATTTGTGGCCTCAAGGTCATTAAGCCCTGATTAAGTCTAATCACTCAGAGTCAACAAATGAAGCTTCATTAGTACAGGGCTGGCAAAAGATAAGTGGGCAGTAGAGAGCTCAAAGGAGAATATAGGTGTCAGTAGACAGAACATGGGTCTTAATGAAGGCAGAACCATAGCAGGCAACCAGGAGGAAGAGCAAATATGGGATGCTACATTACATAAAGAAAATCTGGTATTAGCACAGAGAACAGCATGTAAGAGAGCATAGATATTTATATGAAATTGAGGACAACTTGGACCTAAACCGCGGTGGATGTGACACTGCAGACACACTTTTATTTACTTCCTCGTTGGCATTTTTTAATCATAATGTCTTGAGAAACACAGATCAGATCTAATGTAACGGAGGTATTCTGTTCCCTCCAGTCTCAGTAAGACATCTTTTTGCTGTGATGTGGAACAAACCCTTCCTTGAGTCCTAAAGTCCGGATTAGACTTGCAAATTCCCACCGTTTTCTCCTGACTGGCATCTTACTGTAAAAGTCATTAATATTAATGAACCAATTTGCATTCTCCTTGAATAAATTGTTTGCTCTGTGTGTGCATGCTTGTACATTGCTGTTTTGGTTTATTATTGATTAATTAAAAATCGTAATGATACTTAGCACTCTTGGACTGTGAGATTGTCATAAAATGTGATTAGTGACATCAGTTTCACATGAATATCACTTTATCTTCATGCTGTCTAACTATTGTGACATAATTTCAAGTGTGTTGAAATCCATAACATCTGTTAGGGTGTATGTAGTGTATTGAGTATTTTGTTCAATTGGGGTTTTGCTTTAAGAAGCAAGTGACAGATGGTGGGATGTGAAATTACTGTAGCTGAGACAATATTTATTGTAACAGACAGTGGATTCGGTCCCCCATTTGCATGACATTCTGAATAACTGGTTTACCCTGCAGCTCACTGGGTACATTTGCATGCCACCTGTTTTCTGGAGTAAACAGTTTGAGGCTTTTTTCACCCTTTTGTTGAAATAGATAATCATCAGTAATTCAGCAAGTATGTTATGTTTGTGAATGTACCATTTAATTTATGCATACTCAGTATCTGTCTTAACCGTATCCGTTTTGGATCCTAGGCTCAAGATAACATAATGTGCACACCTCCTCAACATCAAAAGGCTGGGACTATGCAGCTTTTTATGCAGAAACTATTATATTATATTATATTATATTATATTATATTAAAACAACTTTTATATAGATTTCTGTTATTATTTTTATTAATTACTTTTAATTTGAAAAGTGTTTTTTTTTAGACCTCGATTATCAAAACTCTTTATATGTGTCTATGGTATCTGCTCCTGACTGTCTGATTTCCTCAACATCCGGAGCACAGTTCATATTTAACAATAACATCCTGCTTCTGTTTGCCCTGTCGGTTTCCCCCTCATTCATTTATGTAATGCTATTACATTTCAGGGCCAATCGAATTGGAAGATCAACATTCAATTTCCTCTGCGGTGGCAATTGTGGAAATATATGGCTGGGATAATTGAATTTCTTTGCCCATGTTTGTGAATTTTGTTGTTGACCTGTAGCAGAGCCTCAGGTGCACTGCTGAGCTTTATGAGCACAGATCCAAGATGGCTGTGAAGGGGAGAAAGATATATCTTTAGGCGAAGTATAAAATTAGTTTGACTTTCAGAGTTGGTAGATAGGCAGATTAAGAATCTTGCTCCAACAAAAAGAGAATTTTGAGTCAGGCTGGTGGCAATTTGGCATTTCCTTTTTTTGAAAATTGTGACATTTGATACTTGCATTTGAATAAAATACCTTAAAATACCCTTCTTGTTTCAGACATGTTATAAGCCTGAAAATATTAAAGATGCCACATCTTAAGGACAACCACAATCTCTTTTCACTTCTAAATATCAAAGCTGGTATTTAGTGCTATAGTGAAAATTTAGCGTTAGTGTTTAAGTAGCTTAATTGAGGAACAATAGTGTGCGTGTGTGCGTGTGTATTGTGGGTTTTGACAATTAGACGTTTTCCAATTTTCATACAGTTTTGTGCAACTCTATTCATGAGCTAAAAACCCTGAATGTGCTAAATGGCAGGATTTCTTTTTACATTTATTTATATGTTTCATATAACATTTTATTTCTCTCTAATAGAGCATCTGTCGAATTCAATTTAAACCTTCCTCATGTCTCCTATATCAGTGCTAACCAAACTTTCATCTAAATTGCTTTATCTTGAATCATAATAACATACAGATTTGAGTAATAAAATGATAATCAGAACATAAAGTTCTGATAATAACTTATGAAGCGGCAGATTACAACTAGAGCAATGCATTTTGAGTCATTTTAAAATATGTCTCGCTGAACTAAATCTGTGTATAATGCTTGGAGATGTCCTGGCATAGCCTCAGTGTCCTTTCACTGAAATACTGATGGATTCTGCTGACTGCAGCCCCCACAGTTTTGACATTGTAATGCTAAAGGTCATATGATCAATAAGATGCCCTGTGGAGTTTGTGCACCGCATGCAATCTGAACGCTGGTCTTTCAAAGCTGTTGTTTTTGATTGCCTTTTATCATTTATTATTTTCAGAAACTCCCTCTGCCCTCACCACACATCTAAAGATTAATATGGAAGCAGAATCAACCATGACAGACCATATTTCTTGGTTGGGACCATCAACTGGCAACAAGCCCAATTTCAGAAATGAAACGATCTAGATAGCGCAGCACGATGTGCCACATTACTTCATGAGCTGGGTTAAACATCTAAAACATCTTGAGTTCCCTCAAGTACTAGTACTAGTTGGCTCTTAACATGTTGGGAATTGGGCATTTTTTACTGACTGTTGTCCCTTTTGAGATCTCGCCTCAGTGGCCTTGTTTATTCCAACAGCTTGTGAGGGAAACAATTCTCCCAGAACACACGTTGCACTTTTGACTTATTTAAAGGATATTTCTTACTTAAAGAAATCTTTGTCTTACACTTTGTTGTTTTTCTGTGCTTGGTTGTAATAGCTATTAATATGGGGCTACCTGGTGTCAATGCTGTTGTTTATGTTTGTTACTTAGGTTATATAATCATGGAATTGATTTTTATGTTGATAACATGGACCCTGTGGGATTTACTGGCATGTTAAATTATTTACTGCTATCACTGATTCAGAATAATGCTTTTGTGTGATTATACAGTTTACATGGATAGTCAAACCTGAAATCACCTGCGTTGTGAGAACTAGAATATAATCCCCATGAGTAAAACATCTTAATAAACATGCTAAATAGTGTATTTGAAAATGTAAGTGTGAGGTTTAGAACGCAGACAATATCATTAGCAATTATAACAATGAAAGTTCAAATGCACAAGCATGTTAATTTTGCTTATCTGGCTTTGGCATTGTTGGATGTTAAATTAGTCTTCACTGTCAGCGTGATAGATGGTCTCTATGATAATATTCATCTGTTATGTGAGAGGACAGCATCTATCGAGCCCAGTGTCATGTACAAAGCTCACACACTGTTGTGTGCGTGAAAATAATTATATTGCGTTGTGGACCTTTTTTTGTGTTGTGTGTTGTGTAATGACGTAATGTGTTTGAGAACGGAAGTGAAAGAGTAAAGAAAATGGATGAAGTCTCATGTGCTTTATTGTTTACTAACTCCGACAGATACAACACACACTCCATTATGACTTATAATCAGACTCTGATGTTTTCTTCTGACACCAAGAAGAAAAAAACACTCCCATAGTAGCTCAGTGATCTGGGTAAGACTTCTGATCTAAATTCCCATGAGAAAATTAATTTATGTGTCTTCACTTTCATTTAAAAGCACAGTTTGCTAGATGAGGATCTGTAATTATGGTGAGTTGCTGTTCCACTGTGCATATTATATCTTTGCCTCCAAATTTACATTTATGGTCAAGCTCTATTCGCTTAAAGGTACACTGTGTAGTTTTTTAAGTATTTTATTAGCTAAAATCAATGTCTTTATTCATAAATATGTCCTCATTGGTGTAAAATTACCCCTGCCAATGATCTGACTTATCCTCGTAAGAGAAGAATTTCTTATCTTTATTTACATTGGACGGGTAAGTCCAAGGAGGCTTCCATGTTGTTCCGCCATTTTGAAGAACTATAATAGCAGAGAGGGAGAAAAAGCACTGGCCTACCTCAACGCGTTTCCACAACGCGTTTTTGTTCAGAGCCAGCGTCACGTGACTGAAACCAGCTGAAACACACAAGGAGATCAGTGAGAGGCTCTTGTCACTGCCCTGGCAAATTTGAAAGGCTGCACTGCAGGGTACTTCATAATGCAGGATCATACTTATGCCGAGCCACAGGAGAAAGAATCCTCGTCGCCAAAAAAGCAAAAAATTGAATTTAAAAGGAAACGTGACTGGCGAATTAAAAAAACGAGGGTAAATATCGGGATAGCTTTTCCCAGGTGGAACGAGCTAATGAAGGAGAAAGACTTTGAAAGAAAGGGACGCTGAAGTTGCTTGCTTTCTTCTCGACAGGTCAATGTTACAGTCTAAATTACAAGCTTTTTTTCATTGCTTGGTTGTGCAATTCATTAAATAGGCAGCATAACAGTAGAACATGTATAGTTAAACTCGATGAAGTGCTATTGGAAGACATGTTGTCATAGCTTCTTGGTACATAACGGCAACTGTAGTTGCAACACGCATTTGAAAAAGCGAGGCTCTAGAGAGCACTATTCGTTTGAATGCAAAATACAATTGCGCCGCTAGATGGGAGAAATTCCTACACAGTGTACCTTTAAATAGACAAAAAATTGTCAAATTTGAGTCAACCTTTTCCTGGCACATGGGGTACTTATCAGTATGATCATTGTGTGTCAGATCTAAAATGGATATCCCTGTTGATTTGCTGTCTCTTATACTAAGGTGGAACGGAAATCTTTTTTAAATTTTTTTAATTGAAAATTCTTAAGGCTTCTGGCAAACATCCCCCTCATACCTCTGTAGATATTCTCTCAGGTGGCACGTACCTCTACAGCCAGAGTCTGACATGTTCAAAGTTTAAATACATTTTTACTATTTACTTTTTGACATGTTTTGCTAATGAATGAATCCTTATTTTGGATTTTTTGAGTTTGGCAGAAATTTCTTAAAGTGCCCCTATTATGGATTTTTGCAGACACCGGGGAAACCTTGAACCTCA
This sequence comes from Rutilus rutilus, assembly GCF_951802725.1. Lineage (NCBI taxonomy): Eukaryota > Metazoa > Chordata > Actinopteri > Cypriniformes > Leuciscidae > Rutilus > Rutilus rutilus. The sequence continues at coordinate 32,627,419 of NC_140217.1, read as the reverse complement.
AACTGGCAGCTGATTCCTGTGGATACTGGATAGCATCATGTCGAGAAGATGATGTGCTCTACAATGAGAAGGTAAAGCCAGTTTTTTTTCCCACTGCCCAAGGATGAGCATGTGAAGAATCAGTGGTTAAAGTTCATCTTTACCACGATACCAAAGCAGTATAATCCTAAACTTTTGCTGAATTCCCTTTATTTTACTGACGACTGTGTCTCAAATCTTGGAGTTCAAATCAAGCAAACCGCTTGCTCTTGAAAGATGGTGTTCAAAATACTTTCTCCTGCTAACTGGTTAACTTACGTTATTACTGTCTTATGAATGTTTTATGAATGCAGATTGTCTGTCATTCTCACTACTTTGAGGAAAGATTAAGCATTTAGCAAGATTTGTTTTATAAATGTTTATGTTACATCATTCATTCACGCTAGAGCTCGGCTAATGTATGCACTGTTATTGATACAGTTTCCACATGTTCACAGGAATAAATTAGAAACATACTCTGTAAATAAATAAGTACAAGTAAAATAATCGGTTTGTTGATGGACATGCACTTGTCAATGCTGATGGTGAGAAATTACAGTTGCAACATCTCATAATGTAGCTCAAACTGAATAGTGTATCACTGAGAAACGTCCTGCTCGAGTCGTCCTTGCGATGGAGGTTCGGGTTGAATTACTAGTTCTTTCAATGTTTCATCATCGGACTCGCGCTAGGATTGATATGGTAAAATCAACGTCATTGTTCATTACTGTGTTTAGTTTACGGTGTAGGAAGCCTCAGGACACGCAGAACTGACGTTGTTTTGGCAATGGACTGTACACAGTAAACCAATCTCAACAGACTGAGCTGTCTGGCCAATCAGAGCTGAGCAGCTCACGGAAAGGAGGGATTTAGAGAGATTGATTCATCTGACGAGTCGTTTGAGAATCATTGAAAATGTGGTGATTTGCAAATGTATATTATGATAAAATGAAATGACCCTTGATGCATGTAAAACTGTTGTAGGAGACTCCAAAACAACATTAGGAAACTTTTAAAATAGCATAATAGGGGCACTTTAATATCTAGTATAATTATTTTTTTAATCAACTTTTTTTTAAAGAATTTTAATTTTACATTTATTCTGAAAGCTATGCATTTCCATACCCATGAGGTTTTCAAACTGCTGTCCAGGGACCCTACATTTCAGATTGGCTGGAATCATGAGATTAATCAGTTATTTTGTTCTATAACAGCAATAGTTTTATGGAGGCTAGAAAAAGAAAGAACAATGGGAAATAAAATAAAAATTTCAGGCATTTTTACACACATTTGCAATATTTTTTTTCCAAAGCTCCTATATGGTTTAGGAAGGATTTCCCTGGCAAGGGATGTTTGTGGATCCGTAGCAAAGTTTGAAAACCCCTGCTTTAAAGCAACCGTTCATCCTAAAATGAAAATTCTGTCATTAATTACTCATCCTCATGTTGTTCCAATCTCAAAAGACTGTTCATAAAGAGATCATAAACTAATCCATATGAATTGAGCGGTTTAGTCCAAATTTTCGGAAGAGACACGATCGCTTTATATGATGAACAGACTGAATTTAGGATTTTATTTACATATAAACATTCATCAACTCACACACATCAGTTGTGGTAAACAGAAGCTCAAGCATGTTCGTTTGACACGAGAAAACCAATAAGGTTCACAATAAGTGTTGTGCAGCACGTTTCCACTTCAGCAAGAGGTTTGTTCTCGTGCTTCAAGCAGGTTCTTTGAGCTTATTTTTATGTTCGCTGTTCAACGTTTATTCAATCTTTTCATTATATAAAGTGATTGTCTCTTCATAAAATTTGGACTGAACCGCTTGATTAATATGGATTAGTTTTACGATCTCTTTATGAACTTGAAGTGTCAAAGTGGTAGTTGAGCAGCTGCCAATGGAGAGACAGAAAGCTCTCAGAATTCATAAAAATATCTTCATTTGTGTTCTGAAGATGAACGGAAGTCTTACGGGTTTGGAACAACATGAGGGTGAGAAATTAATGACAGAATTTTCATTTTTTGGGTGAACTATCCCTTTAACCCTAGCTTAACCTATTTAAAATCACTGATCATGTTGGCAAATAAGTCTTTCTATACTTTATACATTCTATTGGCAGGCCTGCATGGATTTCTGCAGAGTTTGAATGTCTGTCATGCACAAGGTTATACTGTACATAATATCCCCAGCCCTAATTTTATTTATTTTAATTACCACAACATGCAGAAATATTCTGTCTGTGTGTGACTGTTCATCACAGTGGTACCATATTTGGATCTCTACAAATCTGGCATCTTGCAATCGATAATCTTTTCAATTCACAATCCTGAATCCAGTATTTTTGCCAGCTACCCTTTAAGCAAATACATAAAATCCCTCAGTGGTCACCCCACATAGTCATGTTAACCATGTCCCTAACCATTGCCCGTGCAGTTTGCTGTTGAGTTCTAGTCACAACTAAGTTACAGGAGCATTCAGCTTCCTTTGTCAATAATACATAGAATCGGGGCTAAATAATTGATTATCCACTTTATGTAATTGTTTCTCTCAGTGTTTAATTATTCATAGTAGGGAGGTTGGACTGTCTGGAATCCCAGGATGAAGGTGGTGTGCCAGTATTTGAAGCCGTGAGTGGGACTAGATGGAGCCGACTGACATGCATGTATACCAATGTTCAGTTGAAGGTTGCTCAGCAGGATGAGTGATGTATTCTCTACAGGAATCCGCTGGGAGTGTAGAGGAAGTCTGCAGTATTACCGAAAATCATCTATATATATATATAAACCCACACAAGTTTTTTTTTTACCCTGGCAGGAAGTTGCTGTTCAGCTGTCTTTAAAAATAAATAGGACACAAGTTTTTTTTAACCTTAGTTCAACCTTAGTTTTCTGAAATGTAGTCTTGTTGACATCATATTTTTTCATTAATGAATATATCTACTTTATTTGCCAGCCTGTAATGCCTGTGGGTAACACTCAAGATTCAAAAAGAGTCAAAGTAGTGTCAGAGCCATAAATATTGTAGTGCTCTTACCATAATGTGTCCATTATGATTCCCAATCCCAAGCGAGTCTAAATATCTTTTTCCTGCAGTGTGTGTACACATGTAAAAGAACTGGGCCCGGTTTCCCAAAGCGTTCTTATCTCTAAGTAGTTCTTAACCTATTCCTTAACCTCTCTCTTAACCTTATGGGACGGTTCCCGAAACGTTCGTACGCTAAGTATATCTTTTGTAAGTCACACTTTCGTAAGGTTGGTCTGGACCATTCGTAGCTCTCTCTTAGCGTTGTTGCAGGTCTAAATGAATATAATTCTGAAGTTTTAATACACCCAGACAGTATTAAATTAGGCTAATTCAAGTGTTTTCATGCAAAGAATAAAATTGTCATTACACTGATTGTTGTTAGATTTTTTATTATATTATTATACAATATTATTAATTGAATTAAAACGCTCTTTTAAAGGCCAGTGAAAGCATAGGCTACTGTCAGTTAAGTCCTATTCGGACGCTAATATTGTTTCTCATGGGCTCGTCCGGTATTTTAAACATTTACAGGGGTAAGTCGGTGATTTTAGTGCCGTCCGAATCCATAATATCAGTGGCCAAATTAATTTTGGCCCTGGCCAAATTAGTACCTTCTGTTTTTTGACAAACAGGTCGTGTGGTAATTTAATTGCCGTCTGAATCCACATCTCCGAGTTTACAAGAGATTCAAAATTCATGGTTTAAATCCTTTTTGATCACTGCCGAGCACCGTACGCAAGATGTAAACTTTTATTACTGAAATGCTGGAAAGTATTTACACAAGAACAATATTTCATCGCAGCTCCACCTCAGCGAACAAAAATGGGAAAGAAAAGGCGGCACGTAAATTTTTGAAAAGGTTATTGTGGCAGCAATAGGCTATATGTTACAATTTTAAAATATGTAGGCTACGCTTTTATAGGCTATTATAGTTTAAATTATTTTTTATAATATCCAATAATAAATTGATTAATAAATTGAAATTTCAATTATTTCTGAAGTGCTTCTTTTATAAAGATGACCGCTTTTTCACATAAACAGCCCCTGCACGAGAGAATAATTGATTCTCGAGCCATCGATTTCAAACAATTCAGCACCATTGGCACGGACAGCGCCTGGTCACGTCCCACGTAAGAAGGTATATCTTAAGCGGCTTCCTAAGGTATAGTTCGGGGAACACACTTAGGAAAATAAACAAATTTGGTAAGATATATCTTTCGAGTCTTCTTAGCAGGCTAAGAGTGAGCGTTATCGGGAAACCGGGCCCTGTTCTCTTGGAGGAGGACTGAGACTCTTTACCTAACACTCCCTGAATGACATTTCTAGGAGATTTGGGTTTAAACAAATTACTTGGGACATGTCCCACCCTGAATTATTCATTGACTAATATTCTGCTGCTGACAGGGCTTGGATCTCTGATGCTAGATTTGGGGGATTGAGAACATATGCTTGATACTTCTAAGTAGGGCTGGGCAGTATATCGAGTGTGTACGATGTATTGATATATATTTTTTTATAAAGGATACAGGAATAGGCAAAACTGTTTATATCTATTTACAGTAGTTTGATATTACAAGCTGATCTGAAAAATTGCGGAGGACAGAGCTGCTGCACGGAAAGTGCATAATCCAATTTGACCTAAACATGAGACATATGCTTTATATTAAGGGCTTCAATATAACTCTGACAGATACTTGTGCTGTTTAATGGATTTGAAATGGGATGTTTTATAATGTTTTAAAATACTGGAAGTGGCACTTTCCAAAGACGTGAAGCCATGAACTGCATTATTAGACCTTTTTCTAAGGGTGAACCATGTATTATAACCATTTAAAAACCATACTATAGCATAGTACTATTGTGAATTCACACTGTGGCTGTGATTCAATTAAATAAATATATGCCCTGTGTGTTTAATATATGCGCTTTAATTATTTACGCGTGAAGGTTACGTGAGTCTCAGAGAGGCTCCGTTCACAGTAAATGCTGCTCCACATGAACTGTTATCATTTACATGCAGGGAGCATGTCTCAAACTCCATCTCTGCATATGTGGGTTTGGGTTGCTTATACTGTTCATCTGGGAATGCAGTGTGCACCATTTGCATCAGATTTATAACCGAAATCATATATTGTATATAGCCACATACTGAGATTACAAATTTTCGTCCATATCGCCCAGCCCTACTTTAGAAAATCTTTGCTTTTATAGTACTATTCAAGAGCTGAATTTAGATTTCACTTTAAAACTTTTTTTTATTGTCAAATTTCCAACCATGCTATGATCACAGATTTCATTCATCAAAGTTACACAGGACATTTACACCACCAAGATATTTTCTTTCTTTAAGCTCAATGAAAAAATATAAAAAAATCATTTTAATTCAGGAACTGAAAGGAAGTACAGCATAAGATATTTTTCCAATTTATTGTCTGCATTTTAAATGATTTTTGAATAACTGAGATCTGGGGCTGTATCTTAATTCTTGACTTAAGATTTGAGAAAATTTCCATGGCTACTAAACGGATAGGATAGTATTCTGAGTTAGGATGTTTCCGACAGCCCCTGGACACAAATAGTGTTACGTCACTGACCCATATATGATTATATCATATCTATACAGAGCTGGCCTGTAGGCTGTCTAATAGTCTGCGAGCCTAATGGGCCTATATGTTCAGCTATTTACAGGCAGATTTTCAGCTGCTGAGCTTGGCAGCCTGTAATGCTGATAACAGCGGCTAGCCATCAGAATGGCAGAATGACAGCTTTTTTCTTTTTACCAGCTGAAAACAGAGCAACACTGTAACGATTCAGTGAGCACTGACGCAGTTCAGTGTCAGGTCTTTAGCACTTTAGCCTGCAGCTCTACTTAACCTCTATGTGCACGCACGCTTACACACACACGCAGAGCCACCACCTGTGTTTCATCTGCCTAGAATTCAGCTCAGGCTCCATGGTTGCCTGTCCGCGTGTCATATCCTGTCTGAGCCTCTGTCCGTCACTGCAGGGACTCCAGACGCAAACATATGGTGTTTATTTACTGGAGTTTATTAAGTTGAGTTTAGGAAAGTAAATAAATAAATAAAAGCATTCTTTTTTTCTTTTCTTTTTTTTTTGTCCTTCACACAAGAAATTCTGTATCTATGAATCTAAATGCTGGGTGTTTCCAAGGAGAGCCTCCTTCTGCGCTCCATGGCAACAAGTTCTGATGTCTTAACCCCCTAATCTTCTTATGCATGTACGGTACACAGGAACTGTGCTCCTTACAATGTACAGTATAGCCAAATCCTAATTTACCTCAACCTGAAAACAACACACAGATGAGCATGGATTGGTCTGCTGTCAGAAGCTGTGTGTGTTTGTGCATTCGCTTGTGTGCAGATGTGCATTCACTGTAAAAAATCCAACTTGCAAATTGTTAACTCAGTTTAAAATTTTAAGTTGAGTGGGCAAATTTTTTACTGCAATGTTGAGTTTACTTATAAAAACTATTTAACTGCAAGTGCACTACTATTTTGTCCAATGAACACAAACAATTAAGTTGAGAAAACTTAATATTTTGATTTCATAGTTCGAACGTTTAACTTCCCGTCATCGCGCATGCGCAGTCTGTCTCGCTGTACGTTACTTGGGGTTTCCTCCTCCAACCACGCTATCGAAGGGACTGGATTTCATCTGATTGCGGTAAGTTTTCTTTAAGCTTTATGAATGAAAATAGGCTATAAATTGCACACATATGTTGATAAAATATAGTATTATGTTAAAAGATATATTTCGTGGTGACGATAAGTTTCTATTGTTAGAGATTATCCACGTAGCACATTGCTACTTAACGTGCTAACGTTAACGTTACCCAGACTAACGTTAGAGTGAGGAAACATGCTTGAAAAAGAAGGACAAGGACGTGCATGGTGTTTAAAAAATCTTAAAAATGTTAAGCTCAGTAAGTCGTGAATAAAGACTTAAATGCGGTGCTTGCGCTGATTGAGAGACAGAAAGCCGCTTCTCTCGGACTCGGACAGAATCTGAGTGCGAATTCAGCTATCTTTCGTGGCGTATTGCGATTTAATAATGACATACACATATAATTATGTCAATAACAAAAAACAAAACAAAAAAGTATTCAAGTAAACACAGTCGGCAATGTCTTAAGTGAACATAACCAATTTGGTGAAACCTAGATGTTTCAGTATGATCCATGAGCTCTTAAAGTGACCGCCGTCCGTTCAATTTAATTTCAAGTTTATTTGTCACGTATACAAATTTCAGTTACAATTTGTACATGCTTAGGTTGAGGCTCAGTCATTCTACAGTAGTGCAATATAATTAAATACAATACAATTTAGAGGAAAATTTTAATAATAGAAGCCTATGCAAAACTAATGTGTTATGTTAAAAAAATATATGTTAGCTTTGCATATCAAATAATAGAATGGGTAGTATGTGTGCGGTATGTTTTAAAGTGAATAGGATAAAAATATTGTGTATCCTTAAATATTAGGCTAAATCCTTAATGTTAATCAATTAACAAAAGACAAAATCGCTGTAAATACAGTGAAAACTATGCATTGATTCTTTTTCACATTTGATTATTCATTTTCTGTATTATTTTTGCTACATGTTAAATTAACCTACTGTAACTGATTTTTTTGTTGTTTTGTTTAATAAAATTATGTATCTTTGTTCTGTTGTATTTGTCCTTTTTAGACTAAAGAACATCAGTACAGTGACAAGATCCTTGGATGTGCTAAAACAGTGGCCTTTATTTTTTAAAAGATCAGGTGAGTTGAACTGAATTTACTTACTGTTTCTTACTGTTTCAGGAAAGGTTTTTTTTTTTTTTTTTTTAGGGTCTCTGCTCTCTGCTGAGTATTACAGTATCACACAAACTGATCCGAAGAGCTCCTTTTTCTCTTAGTTAAATGAATACACATCTAGTTGTACAGAGCAAGTGGTGGAGATGAAGATCCTCACTTGATCATCAAGTAATTATTTTGCATGTGATCATATCTCTCTGGTTAAAGGCTGAATGGTGCCATCTCTTTTTCAAGGTAATTCCCATGCTTCACTTTGTATATAACTTGTTCCGTATTTGTTTTTCTGTCTTTCAGACACAGAAACTCCAATGTGCTTCCTCAAAGAAAGTCTACAACTCTTAAAGGTCTGCCTTTGTTTATGAGGGAAAAGTCTGGAAACATCCTGAAGACTTGCCTGGTAAGAAGATCATCAGCATATACACTCACACCTGATATATTTCACCTATTTACCAGATGCTGTTAAGAGATAGGTTTTGTGTGATATACAAAACTTATCATCAACAGACAAAGTCATGGTAAAAATTACTTTATTAAATAATTGTAGTTGAAACTTTCTCAGTGATCAGTTTGACTTCATCTGATAGCACAAATTCAACAAGTTGTTATTTTACCAAAGCAAAGACAGTGGAAAATTACTGCTTCACAACACTGTCCGGAGACATTCCCTCTGATATCTAACCTGTTAAAACAATACAGTGCACAATCATAAGGTTAAACAGTAATGTAGCAATAGCAGAGTAAATAAAATTAATATAATATGAAAGAATATGAATATAGGAGATATAAACAAGAAAAGGCAGCATGAAAGTAATCCATGTGACTCTAGTGATTTAAACCAATCTTCACTGATGCAATATGACCAGTTTTAGGTGATGAACAGAATGTGTGCCTTAATACATGTACGATTTTGGGTGATCTAAAATAACTAAACTAAAACTAAAAAAAGCATTAAATCAGAATGGCCGTGGATTCTGCTGTGGACGAGTGCCACAGGCAATCACATCAATGCTGATATGGCATTGTTTGGAGGTGGGAAAATGTTTTCCATTTATCAGTTTTAGCTCTATGGCTGAATTTGAACATGCTTAAAAAACATGACCACCTTTACTTTTCAAGTGAAGTTACATGAGCAGACCTTTAGGAACACTCTGTGGTCTAACATAATTCAATACAATGCTGATTTATTTTCTACTGCAGGACACAGAGCCAGAAGACATTCACAAGGGGAGAAGATGAGGACCTTAACTATCGTTGAAGATGATGTTGCCACTATCCACTCAAACCCAAATATAAGGTGCCTCTCTGTAGTACTATAAGAGCAGTTTGGGCCAGATAATGTGCAAGACCTTTGCCACAGTTGTTACTCTCCTCTTTGGCTTGATTTATGGCCCCAATGTTAACTATTCTAAAGCATTAAAATACACCAGTAGTAACTGGTTAAGAAAAAAATTGTTTAGTTTGTTTAGAAAAAAAAAACGTTTATTTATCTTGACCTAAAGTGCTCCGCAAGGCTGATTTTTTTTTTGCATAGTCCTTCAAAAGATTGTCCAAGTAGCTGCAATCCATATGGATAATTGTAAGGTTGAGCATTTATTTATTCCAGTTTGTACTCTAATTTTGTGCATAGTCTTTTTTTAATTTTTTTATAAATCTTGAAGAGTGGAATAGAACTTCATCACCTTAAAATATGTGTACCTAATGCAAATAGAAAATGTGTTGTTTTGCAGAATATTTGTCAATAAATAAGTTCTGTAATGATAGCAATGTCTTTTGTATTGTGTTGTATTTACAGTATGGTTTACTCCCTGCATTTGGATTCTTAATGTGAAGGCTATACAAGTATCTGGGTGAGATATTTGAAAAAGTTGAATCAACTTAAAAAAGTAAAAAAGTTGAATCAACTTAAAAAAGTTAAAAATTGAATCAACTTAAAAAAGTGAAGCAACCAGCTGCAAAGCTTTTTTGAGTTTACTGAACTTCAGGACCTCTGTAGTTGTGCTTACTCGTTTCTTTGAGTTGGACTGGTAGTTGGATGAACTTCGACCACTGAAGTTGAGTAAACTCAAAAATGCTTTGCAGCTGGTTGCTTCACTTTTTTAAGTTTACTCAACTTTTTATTTTTTACAGTGTTTGAATGAGTGTATGATGCAATTCTGGTGATAAAAACTTATCACCCTAGAATAAAAATGTAATGTAATTTCTGTCATTCCAAAACCATTTTACTGACTTATTTCCCCCCAGTGGAACACAAAATTAAGATATTTTGCAATGAAATATTTGGAGGAATTTTTTTTTGGTTTAAAACATTTTTGAATAGGATGCCCCTCTAAATGAAAGCCTTATTTTAGGCTTACCATATAGTGACTTAAAAGCAAGAACACTGATTTTGTTATGTAGGCCTACTGGTATTTTATTAATCTGTAATGAAAAATTAAATGATCAAACTTATAGTGTATTGTACCTCTTGAAATGGAATTCAAGGAATCGGAATTCCTTGATATGGTTTTTAATAATATAATGCAAGAATGTATTTTTTTTAAGTATTTTAGAATTTATTATTTCTAACAAAATAGTAATGGAAAAATCTTTCAATTTTTGTTTATATATATATATTATTATTAAAAAATGTTGTACTAAAAACAATTTGGTGGATATCTTGTGCTCTTTGGCAAAATTGAGTCAGTTTTAATGGATGTTTTACTTTGACAGTACTAAACGTACCTTGGAGCCATGGACCTTATACTCTGCTGAGGTTCATAGAACGTACAATATATTATATAAGTACTGAATACATGTAAGTTTATACAAATGTATGAGAGTGTGTGCAGACTGTGCACATCAATGGTGTATATTTCTGCTGTCTGTGTGATAAAACAGGATCTATAGCCCTGCATGTGCACAGCCAGCCTCTGATGGCCCTATGGTTGAGTGCATTTCTTTCATCCCAAAATCCTCTTCATCTCAGCTCTGTCAAACAGGGATTATAAATTGACTTTCACACCGCATTCAGAAGGTCACTGCCACACAGATACTCTAATCAGGCAATAATGCCTAAGCTATGTCTTATTTTATTAAGGCTTCTCTTGTCGATTTGGATTTTGTGCAGCTGCTTTCCTAAATCTCATTAGTTCATAAATTAATATCTATACATTCAAAATAATTGTGTATGTATACGTTCTGGAGATGCTCATTTGTTGCTAAAATCAGATGAAAGACTTTCTTTTTCTTTTGAAGGGTGAACTCTTGATAAACCCCATAGTACATCTAAGTCTTGCACAAACTATACGTAGGAGTGTCCTAGTCACATTAGAGAAATTCAGAGGACTTCTGACATTTGGAGTAGTTTGTTTTCTTGTTTAAGAGAGACAAACAGAGATAGAATTTTTCATGCAGCATATTGCCTATACCTAACATGTATTACTTGATGCTGAAAAATATATATTCATGTAATTGTAAATACGTTTTTTTATTTTTTTATTAAAATCTATCAATATAAATGTAGTATAATTGATATTATTTAATTAATGCATGACTGAGTATATCTATAAATCCTGTAAATGTTTGTATGCACTAGCCTACTGTTATTTGTTAAATTTCAGAAGAATATCTCGCCTACTTTAGTTTCTTCCTTTTGTTGATCTTAAACTACACGATCAAGCACAGAAAAATTGTTCCTGTGTTCTCTAAAAAAAGTCTTTGTTTTATTGCATGTCTTGTTTATAAATTTGTGTTCAATACGGCATATGTTCCTGCAGTTGCGGTTGTTTAGTGTTCTTAAGAAATAATCGTATTCTCTCACAGTGGGAGCTCATATCATTGAGCTATGTCTATAGTCATTAATGCACAAAAACATGTTTATCATTACCATACTTCTGATGAATGGCAACATTTCATATTTTTTCCCCCTGTAATATCAGTCAGATTGAAGTTGTTTTCCTGTTTAAAGCATGAAAACATCTTTGGTGGCATATGAAACGGGAAACTGCATTTTAATTTCAAAGCACTGACACCAGAACCTGATATTGTCAGGGGTGGTTGAGTCCTCCTCTTCTGACAAAAACCTCCAGAAGCTGTCATCACAGACTGGCATGCTTTAGATGTGCCTTTCCTGCCTTATTCTGAAGGCTTTGCAGAAGGTTGTGCTAATCATAGAACATTGAGAATGGTTCCATCACCATGGCGGCTCAGGTAAAACCACTTTTGGCAGTTTTTAGGTCATCTTTCTGAATTTTGCCACTAGCCCCAGGCATATTCTTTATAACAAGACCTATTTTGTGCTTGCATACTCATTACCTATGCACGCTTTACATATACACATTATGTTTTATTCATGCACACAGAATTTATTCTAATACTTTGTGCCATAGGGAATCTAAAGATATGATGAAACAAGAGAAATGGCGATTGAACATGGTGATCTATGACCCTTCGGTATGCTTCGCCCGGTTGCCAACCTCGTTAAAAGATAATTAGCCATTACTAATGTGGATCATCGTGGCAAGATTTAGTAGCCTTTCTGTGGCAGTCATCACCATAATACCAATAAGAATTTTATAGAGAGATGCCAGACCTCATTCAGTCAGTCGAGCTATAAAAAATGGCTTTATGATTGATCATCATCCCTTCAGTCTTTCTCTGTTGTATGTGCACAAATGCACAATATATATAAATTAATGTTACTAAAGGATGATGGACATTAATCATGGCAGGTACTGTGGCTATAGGACAAATAGCATTGTCGGTGTTATTGTCTTTGGTAGTAAAGACAGTAAAATAGCAACACAATACTAGATATTTTGGTTTGCGCAAAATATGCTGGACAGTGTTGCTGTGTTGTTGCTAAGGTGTTGCAGGGCATTGCTAGTAGTGCTGGCCTGGGCGGTATGACCAAAAATCCATATGACGGTAATATTTTTCAAAATTATACGGGTTTCACGGTATATGACAGTAGGTTATATATTAATATTACGGTATTTTTTTTCAAGCATGACTGGGTGTTTTCTACTGACTGAGAGAGGAAATACTGCAGTAGATTGACTCAGAATGCCCTATTTTACTCTCATAAGTGAAAATTGTAGAAAAATTCCACACTAATATTAATACAGGTTTGCAGTGTTTACAAAGACAAAGAGGTGCCAGCAGGAGGCGCTTTAGTGGCAGAAACAGCGGTTTCCCCGGTAACGGTTGAAAACAAAGAAAGCAGCGAAGCGCTCATAAACGCTGCTTTATCAGGAAAGATAAAGAAATCGAAACTTTCTTAAGAAACTTTTCTGAGTCAGTTTCCTTCAAAGGTATTATTTTAAAAACACCCGCGCCGCGTTTTGACTTTGTAATGGTCATTGCTCATGTTTTTTTCCTTTTGGTAAATCTATTTGTGGCGGGTGAACCAATGTATGGGAAACACTAATATAATTTGACAGCTATCAATTATAGTTTAACCTCCCCATCTTCACCTTCACAGTAACACACACAGCTGTGCATCACCAGTGCAACAGTGAAAATACCCTCTTAAAGGAGTCATAACCTAGTATTACATTGGATACCTACTGCTGTATTATAGTCTTTCAGGACCTTCTAAAAAAGAAAAGTGGAAAAAAAAATAAACACAGACCTACTTTTACCCTTATTTCTGAAGGCATTATTGTCTCGCGAGATCAATGCGATGTTTTGGCTGTCGTGGACGCTCATTTTAATAATGCAAATGAGGGGCGCGTTGATTGGTTGAAGGAAGGAGGGGGGTTGACACGCAGGTAACTTCAGCATCATTACAAACTGACATCATGGCGCAAGTGGTGAATGAACCCGACTCGGCCGCGACCTACGGGATTCAACCCTACATGTTTGAGCCGGACTCTGAACCAGAGCTGGAAAGGGAAGATGTAGAGTTGTTGGATGGACGTCTACATCAAGATGTCTCTGAATGGTAAAGACAATCATTTTGACTGAGACATACATTAACATCGTTAACGAGCTAAAACGTTTGTTGCTATTTTCTCCCACATAGGTTTACCTTTTATTTAATGATGTAGATGTAGTCTACTTATTTTATCAGCTTACAGTGGTTATTGAGATGAGACGTTTACTATCATGATGGCACCTTTTCCCAAACGGAGCTTCGAGGCCAACTACGCCTGATATTTCCCCAAATTTGTAAATGATTCAGGTGTAAAATGTTTAGCGCACACACATAACGATACGCCAGTTGAAAGGGTTGTTGGGACAGCGTCATTAAAAATGAATTTCATCCACTGGTCCCTAGATAGTTTCGTCCGATTTTGGGAGATAAAACACATTTACATGTTTTTTATGGCAATCAACCACAGAGCAAGTCCGGTGTGCACTCGGTTTCTCCATCTTTCTCGACTGAAGGGCAGGCTTCCTGCTGCGGTGTCCATATATGGTATATCCTACTACCTCATGACGTATTTGAGTGCGCGTGCACGCGCGCTGGTTTATTTACCCTGAGGTAAACAAACGCTTCACTTTTAAATATCGGCTTCCCGGCCAGTGTATAATCGTTAGTCGATCATAACATACATTGATTCTCGTGGAAAAGTGAAAATTGCAGGTTATGACTCCTTTAAACAGATCGCACCCGCACAGCACTAATTGCCAGGGTGTTCTAGCTGATAATTGCTGAACTATTAATTAACAGTTAAAATATTTAGATTGCCTACACTATCCACAATGTTATTTTATAATTATTTGTATGCTTTTATAGTATTTATTAATATTTTGAATTAGCTTCTATTTTTATATTTTTGGTTTTCATTTAAGTTTGTTTAACTTTAAGATGAGAAAAGGGGGAGACCTGATAGTGTTTGATAGTGTTTAATGTTCAATTATTTTATTGTAGTTTAATTCTACAATATATGGTGTAAAAACGTCTGAGTGCTGCCCTCTTCAGGTTGAACGGTGGCTACTGCAGTTGAATTTTCCTATTGGATGTTGCGGTACTGCGTGACGTAAGCGGTACTGCGTGACGTAAGCAGGTTCCAGCTCACCACGCCCTCCCTTGGTACGAGCTCACCACGCCCTTGGATGAACTAGCGTAGATTTATCTGTATTTAGTACAGTGGTAGGTGTAGTGTTGTTAGTGGCAACTGCACAGCTTTCCAGCAGACTTGGAAATTAGGCGCCAGTGGTTGAATGCGTGGCCTGGAAGACCGTGAGTGTGAAACCTGCATTTTACGCGGAATTGCTTTTCCAACGCAATAGAGGTGGAAATGGGCTTCTCCACACAGCTCGCGCTGAACAGCGACGCAGTGCCAAACGCTGCTCCTCCTGCATGGACTCCACCACCGCAGCGGCGTCTTGATGTGAGTGATCATATATATTTTAATCACAATTTATGGTTAGGCTAAAGTTAATCCTCTGGGGTTGACAAACGCGCCAGCGCATTTTGCTGGATTTTTTCACATAGCGGCAAAATATGAAAATGCCTATAGAGAGCGCACGCTATTGACATCAACTCGATAAAACTCATCAAATGCATGTACTTTACGTCGTCTCGCGACCCTGTGAGTCACTCTCCATTTTAGAGAGTCTGACAGCAGGTCTCAGGTGCACACCCCCCCCACTCACGGTTCGTCCCCTCTATCTCCGCTGGGGTCTGCCCACTTTTCTAGCATTTTTCAAATATTGCCAGTGGGTGGAGTCAGGCTCTGACCAGGGGTTTAGTTACCCTTTAAAGACTCCATTTGTCCATTATTCATTTCTAAAGAAACACGAAAATGTATAAAAGGCTCCATTACCTTGTATCTTACGTTATGGCCCCGTAGAAGCAGTTTTTGTAAAAATAGGCTAACGATTGCGTCATAACCACGTGACTCTCTGTCGCGGCAATCGGGGGGACGTGGAGGCAAAATGACAAAATTATGAATCAGAATACTTAGCAAAAGTTGCTCCTGCTCCTAGCTCATGGACACCTCCTACTCACTCTCTCCGTCTCTGCAAGTTTCGGAAGGGAATGATTCAGATTTCTCTTGGCACAGCTACTAGAAGACAGACGGGTTGCTCATGTCACATCTACGTCGTCAAGCTCAGTTTGAGTCTGCGCAGTACGCTCAGCCATCAGGAAGTGAGTGCTTCTAATTGACTTCACTTTTCTCCGTTGAAGTCTGGGGTCGCTGTGTCCATTTCTTTTACTGTCCATGTAAATGACACTGGGTTACCATTGTGGAAAAGAGTGGAGATTTGCTTAGGCTGTGGACTGATACAGTACATGTTATTACTGCTTTGTCCATAAAGGATTTCATACTTAGCGTTTAGCATTTTAATATGTGCTATTGTTAGCTAATTGTTAGGTAGCTAGCTAGCTAACACAATCTTATAATTCAGTCATATGACACAAATATATAAAAAAGAATTAATTAATCCTTTCAGGGAACCATATTAAAATCACTTTGAGACTACTTAATTGGGTTACTAAAAAATGACTTTATCATATGACAAATTATATTTGTTTAACATAATTGATTCTCGTGGAACCGATGTATAATTAAATCAATAAAATCCAACGCACTTTTCGAATCCGCCTTTTTCCTGTCTCATTCTTCTCTCTTTTCCCATCACATATGAGTTTGGAAAGGCGTTTATTTTAAATAAAATATAAGAAAAATTCTGAAAAGTGGAAATAAAGTGCCTAAAGGTTAATGGTGGGAATAATTTGTTTAATGGTTAGGAGTAGGTGGGAGGGCTTATAGGGATAGGGACAATTA
Source organism: Rutilus rutilus (assembly GCF_951802725.1). Taxonomy (NCBI): domain Eukaryota; kingdom Metazoa; phylum Chordata; class Actinopteri; order Cypriniformes; family Leuciscidae; genus Rutilus; species Rutilus rutilus. The sequence goes on along the minus strand of NC_140217.1, from coordinate 32,610,836 downwards.
ATGTCCCCAATTAAAGCAGCATCCATTTATGATTTTAATAAATGTAATCAAATAAATTGAATATGTTATTATTGCATACTGTTTTATATACTACAATACACTGAGGTTCCATTTGTACTTAGTATAAGTAGCATTTAACGCAATTTGCACTTATTGCAAATAGCCGGTTGCCTTCTTTTGTTTACATTCAATATTTTATTTTATTTCAGCTTAATTTTAGCGTTAGTTTGCAATTACATCGTTGACCTTAGATGCAAGACTGCTGGAGAACCCCATCTTGTTTGCGGCTGATAAAAATATAATTTTCCCTGACACCCATAACCCTCCATGCTTCCAGCTGACATAAATGTTGATCGTTAGAGGAATGATTCAGACGTATGTGAGCCTAGACCTCAGAATCACACCCAGTAAAGCCTGACTGTAGCAGTGATGCATGATCGAGACCTCCATTTCAGTCAGTGGAATCAATCTAGACTTCAATGACAGTGCAATAGAGGATTTTTGCACCATTGCTCAGGCACATATAGCAGATAAGCACACACACTCAAGTTCATACCCGCATGGCAAACACATGAAAGCTATGCATTCATCATGTGAAAGAGCTATTGCACACACAGTGATGAGGGACCATGGCACAGAGAGGAGGAGGAGGAGGAGGAGGAGGAGGTGGAGGAGGAGGTGGAGGAGGAGGAGGAGGAGGAGGAGGAGGAGGAGGAGGGGATAGACTGCAGGTGAGTTCTTCATCACAAGCAAAGTCATGTCAGCTCTTGTCTGGAGTTCTCTCATCCTGCTTTGTCATCATCATCATCACCACCACAATCCCTCTGACAGCTTACCAAAACACCTCCCACCTTCTCTCCCTCTCTGGATGTTTTGATATTCCCTTTAAATCTTAACTTAAGTGACGTAGTGATGCAAGTTAAGCAGTATCTGTGCTTACAATTACCACAGACAGTAATCTCAACTCGTCCCTCAGTTTACAAAAATAAACAAAAAGTCATTATAGTGGCTGGCTTACAATCAAAGTCTGGCATTTTAATTGCAGTGTTTAATCATTCCAACTTGTTAATTGAGCAGTAAAGTTGTCTAAACCATCTTATGCAGATGATGCATCATGTTTTAATAGCATAGTACTATTTCTGCAGTATGCAAAGAAAGAATGCAGATTTCCTGTATGCCCCCCCGTCCCCCACCCCACCTAACTCTTATGGGGGATTTTAGTAAGAATAGTATGCTATCTTAAACATAGCCAGAACTTGGAGTACTACATCCCACAATGCAATGCAAAGAACTTGACCATCTATTTCTAGTGTGATGGATGTATGCTGTAATGGACAGCAGCACGTCACAGATCTGAACTTTTATTGAACCTGTCTGATTCCTTTATGAAAGCTGGTTTTGCAGTGTGATGCAATCTTTCTCTGCATCTTTCTGTTTTGGTTTCTCTCTCCTCAATTAGGTTGTGTGTAATGAGAAAACAGCTATTCAGTGCTTAAAATTGCTCATGGAAATCTTTTTTTTTTTCTTTTTTTCTCATGCAGTCAATGGGGAATTAAACCATGTGTTCCTGTCACATACTTAATGGCTTGATACCAAATCTCATTTACTGCTAATTTAAATGACCTTTATGTTCAGTCAGACATCCTTACATTAGTCATCTCAGAAACACAGGTGTCCAAGTCTACATCAAGTAAAGAAAAACACTTTTAAATACAGCCTGTCCGTTGCTTGGCGACAGGCTTGATGCCTTGGCTTCTTTGAAAGGTTTTTTTTTTTTTTTTTTTTTTTTAGCAGAGATGAAAATATTCAAGCCAGCTTGCCAGTTTTGTCCGAATATTACTCAATATTAACATATTGTTCATAGAACTTGTAAAAAAGCAATATCACTTGCATAACTGCATTGAATATAATATCATCATGGCTGTGATTCGACTATAGGCATGCGGCTGATAATATATCATGACTAATAATGTAATATTGCTTAGCTAATTGAAACAGGTCCGTCAAAGTGATGGAAGATAATATTATCAACATTGAGTGGGATGTTATTTTTATTCCTTAAAGGTTGCTCTTTGCTCATGAGATTTAATTACAAAAAGGGTTCATTTGAAAAACAAACAGCATGTTTTGTTACAGGTAAAGTTATAAAATGAATGTGAATATCTTTTTTATTTCCAGAAGAATTTGATGATAAATATTTGAGTTCACAATGAAATGTGTCTTAGCAAATCTGAGCAAAATTTGAGACATTGTTGAGAGATGTGTACACTCTAAAGCAAAATGGTTCTAAACAGTACCAAATTAGGTACTCTAGAACTCTTTTTGGTGCTAAATAGAGTCCTTTTTATAAGGTTACATAAAGATCCATGCTTTTGAAAGTGCTATATAGGAGTGTTATAAATAACATTTTTAATAATATTAGTATATTAGTATATTTTCATTATTAATAGTATTATTATTATTTTTTAAATATATATTACTTATTAATAAAAAAATACATACTATACATGTATACCCTATACAGTTCTAAATAGAACTGTAAAGAACATTTAAAGAACCATTTTTAAAAAAAAACTTGAGACACAAGATTACACAGCTTTTTTTCTCTTTTTAATGTTTTGTAAGAAACAATCCAGCTCTCATGAAAAACATTTAGATTCTTAATTTCCTTAAGAAATGTTTTGCTAAATCTATAAGCACTGTATAAAGCTATTTTGGTTGTACCAATGCACATTTGTTAGTCTCATCGTGATTTTATTCCAAACACATCATATATTTGCTGTAAGGTGCATGCAAAACAATCCCACTAACCAGTTTTAACATAACCTCTACAAGGAGAGTGCACTCTCATTCTTTTTTGCCATTATTCCCTATAACCGTCCTTCCCATCCCTCCAACCCTCCTCCCGCCAATACTGAGAACATTTGAGGAGATTGTAACCATGTCAACGCTAAGTCACCATAGATTGGTCTCTGGAGTTTGTGGCTATGACAACAATCCATCGAGACCCAAAGACACGGCACACGGGTACATTGTGTGTATGGAGGTAATTGAGGCGTTAAAAATAGCTTCAGTAAAGAGGAATATGGAAAGGTGTGGCATGGTCATGTGAAAAACATCAGTCTTATTGAATTTCAGGAGCTGCAGGTGGAAGCCTGTCTATCTGGCAGCAGCACACAAACACCAGAAAATATGTCATCCATAAAAACTAGACTTCTCTTCCTTTTTCTCTGTGCATGTTTAAGGTTTACTACCAAAAATGCATAAAAGATCTGCACTCACTGTGAGCTCGCTGACGAAGGCAAAGAGCCGAAACGTTTGTTAACTTTATCTCCTGTTTATGATAAAAGATTTTTAGAGTGCAGACCTTTTTTGCATTTTTGGATTGATACATAGGTGTCAGCACCTAATTAGCTGGGAGAGCGCGGTGAGTGAGTGTGTTGATTAAAGTTTACTACCAAAAAAAAAGAAAAAAGTCGGTACACCAAAGCTCCAAAATATGCAAAAAATGTAGGCTAATAGTGGACTCACACTGGTTATGTTTCGAGGACGCAGGCTGACGGAGAGCTTTGAAGCTTTTTTCTGTTGTTATTATTTCTTTTGTTGAGCACTCAACCCTGAGCATATTTTTGCCAGTGATGTGTGTGTTTTGGTCTTGTTTTTGTAAGGTTTGCTATCACTAATGGATAAAACAGGAACTGCATACCTTGTATATTTAGATCAAATATTTATTCATTATCAGGTCCTGAAAATGTATCTGTGGTAGGAATGCATATCTGTACCATATATTAGAAATTTAGAAAATTAGAAATGGGTTTTTTTTGGTGTTTTTTTGTGTGTCATTTATCGGCATTGGCTGCTATTGAAAATTGTATTGTGCAAGCCTGTTTCCCCCTGTTTTTACATTTAGATTACCTTTGCTTTCATCTCACACTAATTTTTAAAAACACTAATAATTTAACTGATAATTAAAAAATTTTTTTTTTATTTAGACTGATACTTGCATTTATTAAAGGTCCTGTTCTTCGTGATCCCATGTTTCAAACTTTAGTTAGTGTGTAATGTTGTTGTTAGAGTATAAATAATATCTGTAAAATTATAAAGCTCAAAGTTCAATGCCAAGCGAGATATTTTATTTAACAGAAGTCGTCTACATCGAACGGCCCGTTTGGACTACATCCCTCTATACTTCCTTCTTTAATGACGTCAGTAGAACAGTTTTTTGACTAACCTCCGCCCACAGGAATACACAAAAAAAGGGGGCGTGGTCTTGTTGCGCTCCCACGGAGAAGAGGAAGAGTTGCGTTTGTAGAGTGTGTTTGTCGCCATGTCGTCGAGATGCTGTTATTTTCATCCTGGAGTCCAATCACCAATAACACTGACCGCATGCATCTCCACGTTATCAGAGCCCGTCTACATTCTCTGACGTTATGGTAAGAGGCGTGACCTTTCAGGGCAACGTGCGCTAAGCTGCTGTCGAATCACAACACAGGAACCGCTGGCACAATCAGAACTCGTTACGTATTCTTCGGGACTTCATAGAACAAGGAAGTCATCAGCACGTTCAGTGAAAACAGCGGTATACAGATAAGTAAATTGTGTGAAAAATACTGTGTTTTTTTACACGCGAAACATGAACACATGTTATATTGCACACTGTAAACACAATCAAATCTTCAAAAACACACGAAAAACGGGACCTTTAACATGAAAATATCTCAGTAATACAACTTTAAAATAAAATGCAGCTTACCAGTATCTGATTTTGATCTGCTGCTGACAGTTTGCCAAGGGGTAATATGTCTTACTTTGACTCCAACTTAAAAATGTTAAGACTCCAACATTAAAAACTGAATGACTAGCTTGAGTAGTTTTATGCAACTGGCCACTGAATTTACTTTTATGTTCTGGAAGTGGAGCTAAGTATACTGGTGTGAATCTTGTTAGATCAGCATTTTTTCCTGATACACTGCTGAGGTGAAAGCCCTTGATCAGACGAAGTAGCGGGATGCTTCCCAGGATTCACTGCGGGATGCTTGTGTCTCAGGGGACACTCAAGGCCTAGGGCAGCAGAAGGCTGGCCTAATTTAAGGTCTGCATAAGAGCATCAACCTTAATACATCAACACCCTTTGGTATTCCTTCATTTCTTTTAAGTCATTTCTAATTTTTGTGTTTTTTGGTGATTGTTTTCCATTTGTTAAAAGCCTGACCTGCTTTCAGAATGAGCTTAAAGGTAATCTGAGCTGAGAGATTTACAGATTAATATTGTACCACAGTTAAAAGTTAACAGCAACAACAGCATCATCAACAACAAGAGCATGTCAACAAGAAAAATGTTAACAACAGTAGCAACTCTCTTGTAGGTTGCAGTAAGCACTTCTGAAGTGGGTGTGTTTAAATATTAAAGTGTGCTTGGCAAACGCTGTTGCATTCTTCTGAAGGTGTGTATCAAAAGTGACAATGTGCCAGTACTAATGTGAATGATGACGGGTATGTGCATAGAAGAATAAAACCCATGCTGAATGCGATATAGGGACATTCTGTGTTATTTCAGAAAGCAGAAGTTTACTTAGAGGTGACCTCGAGAAACCTGTCACAATTTGAAAAACTTTTTGATGAAAAGTGGCTTTGATGGGAAAGAACAGACTCTCATCTTTAGTGGTAGAGTTTTTGGTATTTCAGCAAAGCGGAGTCTTTTAATGCTGACTGTGTTTGCGCAAACCCCCGTTGTGTTTTGCTGCTGTTTTGTCTCTATGGTTAGAATAAAGTATTTTAACATGAAAAAATGACCTTTAAGATGAGGTAAAGACTCTGTAATTCACTTTTACTTAATAAAACACTTATCTTACATGAGTAGCTATTGATATTTATACAGTATTAAATAGGAACATGTTCGTATTTGCCTTCCATGAGTGTATTGCTTCAAATGAATATTTACACGATGCTTCTGATCATATTTCTTCTTCGCAACTGTTTAATGTTTTCATTTTTGCTGACAGGATGGACAGACAAATTGCAGCGAGAGACAGAGTTTTAACCCTGTGTCACAACACATCACTAACGCTCTGTCAGTTGTCTCTTCTAACTCACAATAAAGCGTCATGGTGGAACTGACTGCAGAGCCAGATAATTCATTCTGAATGATATGTTGTTTTCTGAACGAGAGCCTTATTTGACATGACAAGCCAAATCAACCCATTTCCCATCCAAGACTTGTGTCATTTCATGTAATTGTGGTGCAAACTAATCTAATACTATAGTACAATGAGTGGTGTAACAAGTAGTATATATATATATATTAACAATATATAGGACATTTTATTGTCATTATAATATAGAATTTACTCACTGTAAAAAAGAAATCTGTTAAATTTACGGTAAAATACCGGCAGCTGTGGTTGCCAGAATTTTACCGTAAAAAATATGGTAGCAACATTTTACAGACTTTACTTAAATTTACAGTAATAAACCGTATTTAATTATCTGATATAATTTTAATTTACTGACCTATTGAAGTGTTTATATCTGTTTTGTACCATAGTAATATACTGACAACCACCAATCACAGTGGAGATGAGAGTCACATGATGAAGTACAGACCATCACAAGCAGCTCTTTCACAAGAAAGTTAATACTAATATATAGAAGCTGCACAGTATCATTCATACAAACACTAAACACCATCATGGTAACACAATTTTTGAAATGCAATAAGCATTAATTTAACAACATTAAATGTAACATAAAACCCTAATGTACATAATTGATTAGAGAAAACTATGAAGAAACATAGTTATTTCAACAAAAATCCATCAAATGTGAAGTGTCACTCAGGGAATTATGGGAATGTCAATTTACGTTTTTTTCACTGTAAATTATACAATGACTTGTTCTTTTTCACTTCCAAAAACTGTAAAATTACATTAAATGTACCGTTAGATCTATCACAGTTGTTTACCGTATATAGTAAGGAAACTTTCTGTTAACCAATTAACAGTTTTTCACTGTAGCATTTTTACAGTCTTTGACCGTTAAAATCACGATCATTTCCTCCCTTTCTTTTGAGGATACTCAGAAGGACTGAAATATGTAGAATATGTTACCCTGCTTTGATTGCCATACCCCTTTTCACAGCATGACTTGAAATGTACCTCCTGTTGTGCAACAACATTCATGTATTAACATGATAAACTCCCTGGGTAGGAATCCCTTCAATCCTGATTTTACTTCACAGCCTCAACATTTACCTGTTGTGGAATATTGCAGCATCCAGGATCTCCAAATAGACGGCATCACAAGGTGATTTTAGCCTTCATTTCAACAAATAAATGTTAGCTTACCTAATTGTTTCTGCCCTTTATGAATTTACATCAGAGATGATAACTCAGTCTTGTCATTTTTTTGTGTGGAATAAAATAGTGAAAATAATTTCTCCACTTCACTCTGACTTGCTCCCTCTGTTAATATGTTTAGGCCCAATGATTTTCTGGTAATCATGGTCTGGATGAAACAAGTTGATGAAATATGATGTGGTGACAGCAGAATATTTACTATGTGGAAAAAGGTGGAGATGTTCCCTGTGGATGTTGCATGCTGAGAATTAATTTGCATTTATTCAAAATAGCTTGGTCAGTTAATTAGTCAGCCAGCTCCCAGTAGAGTAAGGGTTTCTAAATTGTCTTGATTTCAGCCAGGAGACCGAGACGTCTCTTTAACATACAAGAGTATGAGTGGTGTCCCACAATGCCTTTGAGAACCTGCCCAGTACACATTCAAGCAAATAGGCACATTTTAATATGCAGACACTTTTTACATTTGCAGGAACAGTTTTGTGAATTCTTTGGATTTTTTTTTTACTTAGATCAGTTCTGACTAATTTATGCAAAAATCAATTTAAATGAATTATTACATACATTCTTCAATATGTAATACTTTTCTTCACACATATTTCTTGTGAGTGCATATTAAATATATAGTCAGTATGATACATAACCTGATATTATTGTATGCCATTAAAAGTAAAGTCAGATTTGTGCATTTAATATTTTAGTTGCTGTTATTCACTACTGATAAATAGAGGATAAGCACACTACAACTCAGAATAGGCTTTTGGTCTTTTTGGATAGAGAACAGAAACAGAGATGTTGTTCATACTGTTAATTTATTCATAAGGCATCTGAACATTTCCATTTCATGTTCTTATTCAATTGTGCTAACAATGAAAGATGCAGTGAACTGAGTTGTCCTTATTTCACATAGCAAAGTTGTTTCTTTATTTCAGCAAACAATACCATTTCAGCATAAGCCTGTCATCACAGTTTCATCAATGAGATGCTATGCACCTTGAAGGGATTTTTGTGAAAAACAATAATCAGAAATAAGTTAGCTTTGGAGGAACAATATCATTCTTTAGAGTTATGATTTTGGTACATAAATTTCAAGTTAGTATCAAGAGCAAGATTTGAGGAGTTCAGCAAATTTAGATGGACAAGTTGTTATTGAAAGCTAAAGTAATGGCTGTTTAAACTCAAATCAGATAGTTCAGTGTTTCTGTTTCCCAACATTTTTCTAACTTGAATTTATCAAATAATTCTGAAACCAAAAAATATATCACAGGTTTTGTTAAAATATTACAATTTTAAGCAGCACAATTGTTTTAAACATTGATAAGAAATGTTTCTTTAGCACCAAGTCAGCATATTATCATTATCATGTTCATTATCATTATCATGTGACACTGAAGACTGGAGTAATGGCTGCTGAAAGTACAGCTTTGCCATCACAGGAATTAATTACTTATGAATTATTTTAAAATATATTAAAATAAAAGACTGTTTAATTGTAGTAATATTTCAGTGTTACTGTAAATTCAAATAAATGCAGCCATTTTGAGCAAAAGAGACCTTTCAGAAATATATATTTTTTTAAACATTTTAAATGGTAGTGTAGCCTATGTCTAATAAAATTAGTTTCTTCTAACTCATAGTACTGCATATCTTTTAGAGCTGTCATAACTTAGAATTAACATTTAAACTAAAATAATTGATAATGTGGGTGAAAGCAGATTCACAAAATGTATTCTACTCAAAGTAAAAAAGAATGTTATTTTATATTAACTGATTAAGTTTGATTAGCTGAGACATTTGATGAGATAAAAATAGAAAAGAACACTGTCTCTTTTGCCAAAGATCACTGTTGCATATGTCTGGAGTCTTAATGGATATTTGCTGTAACGTGTCATTCACACAAATGGACAACTTAAACATAATATCTTTTTTTTCTTTACTTGACAAGTTCATTGGTTTATTTAGTTCATTCCTCTGTGGGGAAAGTACAGAAACTTTTTTGGCTTCTGTTTAAGCTCTGATTTCTCCACTTAACATGCCAGTTTTCAAGGTTATATCCTCTGTGCCATCCAGGCAGGTTCATCCACTTCATTTTATGATGCATGTAACAATGACACTGTGCTCCCCGTGCCCTTCGAGCACCCACAGGCGAGCACTCCGCGGTGCAAAAACGATGAAAGACATATTTATGGCACGAGAGGGAGAGACATCCTTTCACATGGCAGTTCATTAAGATGACGCCTCCCACTAGGGGACCTCATAGTCACTGTGACTAATGTGTTTCCTGTAGCACGCATAGGAAATAAAAACCTGGGGTTCATACTGCAGCATAGCCTGAAACCTCCTAGTTTACTAATAAATGCTTTAGCCCTCTCCCTTGACACTACATAGTGTGTTATCTCCAGGGTTTAGTCCTGGACTTAACTAGGCAGGTCTGGCCTGGTTAGAAGCAACTGGACGGGACATTACAAGAGGAAACTATTATTTCCAGTGCCTGTGAATAATTTTGGCTCAACCTTCCTCACCGGTGTCATCTCAGTTCTTGTGGGTGTGTTTTATGTGCTCAGTGATTTATGGCTTTCATTATGTACACTTGATGCAAATTAGCATGGACTTGTCTTAGTTTATAGCTTTGCATTCATTCATTTTGGCAGGAACATCATGGGTCATCTGTCCTCCACTTCTGTAATCGAAGAGGGTAATTGTCTCATTGTAAAGGATATTTTACTGCAGATTCTGGGAGTACATTTCTCTGTCATCGTTACAAAACCCTAGAGTGCAAGACAAAGGGGTTTATTTGAATTTAACTGTGGTAATTCAGTGCAACCGAAGCATTTTTTCTCCATCAAACTCCAATATTCATCTGCATAAAGGGTCTGATGCTCTCTGAGTTATTTAGGGCTTTTGGTGCATGTTTTGGCATTTGGTGAGGGCCAGATAAATAAATGTTCCTTAGTCCAAATCGCAAGCTGTGGGACCGCTATTGCCTCACTGCTCTCACAAACCCTTCTTGTCTTCCTATTGATTATGCTGACCAAGACCTTGAGATGAACCATCAGGCTCTCCATTGAGCTCTTCCCTGTGTCACACTATTGTCTACTTTTGCCTTCCTTCATCCATCAACTTAGGAAACCCCCATTACTGGGCAGATGTTCCACTCTCAATGGCGTTCCTTGAGAGCATGAGTTTCGGAATGCAGATTTGAGGCGTGGGGGTGGCAAGAAGAGGCTTCTTCTCCATTCCCAGCCTCTTCTATAATGGGCCTACTCTGGGGTTGTGCAGCAGCCGTGAGTGTCTCTATTGAACCCTCACAGAGCGCAGGGCAAGAGCCTGGCGTCAGGGTCAAGGTGACAGCGCTTGGGTCGATGAATATGGATGACGTTGCTCCATCTGCTCTCGCTGCAGTGTGTAAACAAACACAAGCGTGTGAATAAGAGGCGGGTGACGCGCTCCCACAAAATGACTCTTGTGCGGTAAGTAATAGCAAAGAGACAACTTTCCCAGGCTTTACTGGGTAAGTGTATGTTTGTGCATTGAAACATCCATGAAAGAAAGCAGAGTCTGCTTTGTTTCAAAGGTGTTGTGAAATGGTATTACATATTGCTATCATGTGGCTCTTTGTAAAGCTCAATGTAACAGGGCTCCAGACTAAAATTACTAAATTTCGACAAACAAAAAAAACAAACATTTGTGACAATTTAAAATCTAGTTAGGGATTGCTTTGTGCACATCCATATGTTTGATCAGATATTGTCTGTGGTTTTAGATAAATTCCCATTTTTAGGTCTTTAGTATAGTGCATGCAACAGCAAATACAGTGCAAGCTGTGATGTCCGATTTACAAATAAATGACTTTTGAACCAGGGGCCATATTCTTAAGAATAAGGGGGCTTTCACACCTGGCACGTTTACTGCGGTCTGAGTTCGCGCTGCCAACAATCTCTACTTTACTTCCTGAACAAGTGCGTTTCACATTCACTCAAATCGCAGTTCCAGTGCAACCGAGCTCAGAACACCTTACTTAAAAAGAATTTGATTTCCTGTAAGAATATTCTTAAAAATATCCTCTTAAAGGATAACCTCCAACTTGTCTTAAATCCCCAAAGGTAAACTAAAAGGTAACATTTTTACATACATGTTTTTATTATTATTTGAAATGAACCAGGACACCAGTACTGTGATGTACAAGTTTGTGTAGAAATAAACAGTTATACAGAGTTATACAGCTTCAAATTAGAGTCTGTTATCTACCCACAAATAAACCTGAAAAGCGCCTGAGATTTATGCTTGTACTGTTTTACAGCTCTCAGGGGGAGCTTGCGCCTGTCTGCAGATTTTATTTTCTCATCTAGATACGTCTACGATTTTGTCCTCTTTCATGTGTTACACTGATAAGAATCCCAGAGGACTCTCACAGCGGACAGCAAATGTCATACTTGTATAAGGCCGGGTCATAATGGCCCTGCATGAAGATTGTGCTTGCATGATATTTCAAAAACCACAATGAAAGTGTGTTTGATAATCACGTAATATATAAATCAGTCAAGATTCATTGAATGTCTAAGAGCCAAACATGAAGCATTTGAGTCATGTTAAGACAGAGATTGCAGATGGCACTTAATCAAGATTTCACAGGAGGCAAAATGGATTATAAACTTAAAAGTTGAGAAGAAGCCAATCACAGCACTGTTGTACAAGCGACCATTATAAGTATCTTAAGCTCTTTGCGGTGGGGGGTTTTAACATTGGCTGGTAGTTTGGTCTAGTGTTTGTAAGCCCCATGTGGTCCAACTTTAAGCCCCTTCTGTCTGAAATGCCAATCAGCTGTGCAAAGTGAATGCATGCAGAATTCACGCATACTGAATGGCAGTCTAGAGAGTTTAAAGAGGACTATTGTTCCCTGATTCTTTCTGCCTCAAACTAGCAGGTGTAATCCACAGTATGCATGTAGTTTAGTTAGAATCATCTTAAACTAGGGAGCGTGTGCAAACAATAGCAAAGTGATGCCCATATGTCTGTATATTTTTAGAAGCAAGACATCTTGATGGGATTTAAAATGGCGTAGGGGCTGAATTTACCACTGTTTTATGTAATATTGTACATAATTGTGTATGTTTGTCATGATTACTGCCACAAGTGTTGTTTTGTACCTTGTTTATATTATGTATTAAAATCATAATATATATATGTTTTGCTTTAAAAGATATCAGACATTTTGTGTTTAGATGCAAATGATAGCAAAATGTTCATGTTAAATACATTTTGTTAACTAAAGCAACCAGAGACTAAAGACTACCATCTGTTACATGGCGTGGTAATTCCTAAAATCCTTATTCGTTCTTATGGTTAGCTGCTTTGCCCATTTTTGAGAGGAGTGACTACTCTTTCTGAATTACCTTAAATTTTGAGTAATTATTTAACATAGTTTTCCAGCCATCTCTTCTTTGGTGGCCTAGTTAACACCGCTCTGCTTGAGAAAATAAATAAATAATGGGAATCTCCAAACTGCAATAGCTTTGCAAACGAGACGTCCCATATCTGCTGAAAGACATTGTGTACCCAATTTTAGCCCTATATTGTATTAACAAACACTAGGCACAGTGAGAGGAAGCAGTAATGTGAGGGATTTAAGATAAAGGATTGTCTGGATCTCAATCTGTGATAATTTAATTCAACATAGTGTGCATGAGGAAAAAGTCAATATTGAGCCTTTAACGCTTCCTCATTCACGCAAATGACTGAGCTGCTTTCACATGGGGTGTTTGAAGCATGACCCAAAATATAAAAGCAGCACGGAAATGGCAGTTAATTGACATTATTACAGTTTCATATGCCATGGTCCTTTGTTTGTTTGATATATCTATATATCTTATAAATTACAAAAAGTGTTGAATTGCTTTGAAAGGTAATGGTTACTGGCTATACAAGGGGACAAAGTAAATCAATATATAAGTTTCAGTTGTGCTATTTTTGTAGCAGATTTACTTTGTCCTTGTGGCCACAAATATGCACTGTCAACATTTCTGAGTGCCTTAATGTGTACTGTAAAATATTTATCCTGAATGATCTATAGTGTAATTTTAGGATAGGGAATAGACTTTATAAACTGGCAGCTGACTCTCTTCTGCCATGTGAAAGGCAATAAAAAGATTCTGATCTTTTCCAGGAGACCTGATCCTTATCCATTTCTTAATCCATGAACAGATTGTTTATTTAATTAAAGAAAAAAAAAAAAGCATTTTGTACAGATGTCCTAGTAATTCTAATAGTCCTTATACTGTGTTTTAGTGTAGTTGTGCATTAATTGAATGTTATTCAATGGTTTCAGTGCTTATTACCTTTCTCCTTTTCTTTCATATATATTCTTTATTATATTATTACATTGAGTGTGTGTATATGTACAATGTATATATATATTTTTTCCAGTGAATTATCCATCACAACACTGGCCAGACGCATACAGTAACTCATTTAAGGATTGTGTTGAAACCGTATTTTTGATGCTGAGAAGAACAAAGGTCCTAGTTAAAAAACGAAATGTAAAATATAATCCGAATATAATCTCTTAATGCATTGGATTATACAGTTAACTCATGTTTACATCAAGTCTGTGTTTTGCCGGGTGGTGGGGGATCCATGGTTGAAAGTGGCACACAATCTGATTTGAAACCTATGATAAAAAGTTTGTAGGAATGGTTGACTACTTCTTTTTTGACTCTTTTTGTTTTTCTTGCTCTCTTTCAGACTCACGGTGGTTTAGAGCTCTTCGAAAAATTATTTTATTACCACTATCCATGGTGCTGAAATCCTGAGGGATAAACTGCCTCCGATTTAGAGCAAAAAAAGGACAGTTAACGAATGCAAATACTGCAGATATACTCATCTGGTTAGGTTTCTATATATATTCGGCTTACATGCATTCTTATCTGCATTGCTTATCAGATAGCTTTCATTTCTTGTTTGATAAATGATGTTAAATTTGAAAAAAAAAAAATGAGAAAAAATTGAAATTTTCAGAGGAGAAAAAAAGGGGATTTTAAATCTCACTAAAAGATGACCTATACTCTGAGTTCATCGAACACTCTATGAAATATTCACTTTAACCTGTGAGGACTCTTTTTTCCCCAGCATTTTCAGAGACAGCAGTTTCTTAACATTGAATAAACAACAATATTTTCTATATAAAATAGCTAGAATAAAATATACTGTAAATAAACAAAACTGAAAAATATGTACTGTAGATCTATATTAAATGGATGCATTCAAATTTTAATATAAAAATTTCTACTCATATATTTATATAAAATGACTCATTAAGTTGTTACATTTATATTTATATGCATATATTTTGTTACCAGGCAGAGCTGCTTAATATTTAAACTACATGTGGGCCAAAGTGAATCGCGGCGAAGACACTGCCTCCGCTTAGAAAGGAGAAGATTTCAGGAGATGTTCTTGAACAATTAAATATTGCATAGTTCAGCTTTAAATTTTAAATAGGTGAGTATATGGGAGTGTCTCTCCAATATTTAAGCTTTTTGCATCCATTAAAGCACATTTAATGTGCTACAAATCCCTTTTTTGGTCCTGATTAAAAGTGCATAAGGATCTTCAATATATTAAACAATTTGTTTTTTAAAAAAACCGTAAGACCATTAACTCTGTTCTTGGTCAATTCACCAAATTCCTTTTTTTTTTTTATTCCACTCAATCTACAAATGCAAAACATTTCTGCTTCTGTTAATCAGGCTTCAAGTGTTTTGTTATTGCATTTTCCTGAGTGGAGGAACAATGTCTGTAAGTGTGTGGATGTGATTTGTAGCTCTGCATTGCACCAATTGTACTAATTCATTTTGTACATTCATGATTATGGACCTCCATTTTGAAGAAAGTAAGAAGTATAATTCTGTTTGTAATAGGGGGAAATTGCTGTCTGACTGTGCATTTTATATAAAGGAGAGAGAGCAAGAGGGAATTGACATGTGAACATGTTTTGCTATAGCGGATTAGATTCCCCCATCAGGAGAAGAACTCACATGTTAGCCAGTATCAAGGCATCCAATCTGCCTGGCAACCGTTGCCGTGCAAGCATGAGCTCTCTCTGCTGCATGTGAGAGAATTCCTTGCTCTGAAAGGATCGCTCCTATATTTCCCCCACCCTTTCTCTTCTTCTTATCCATTCTCTGTGCAAGGGGTCATAACCCTGACCCTAAATAAGGTCACCATTGTGACCCCAAGACAAGAGATTTTTCCCTCAAGTCTCTCTCTTTGTTTTGAAGGAGGAGGGGCACCTCTGAAGGCACTGTCATCCATCTCTAAGAGTTTCGTGAGACACAGTACCATGGTTTTAATGATTAATACTGTATATTCTTTAAAACTTTGGCATTTTTCTTAGTTAATGTTAAAATAATGCGACATTTGAGTTTTTAACTTAAAATGTTGATCATATTTCTTAATGTAATTTAGTCTTTGATATACATTTAATTGTTATTACTATAGAGTCAAAAGAAACCACTATAATCAATCACCATAACTTTGTAGAGGAGAGACCACAGCGATTTTTTGTCACCTCCCACCCACGAGAAAGAGCAATACAGCTGGTGCTCTCATGCTTTGGATTTAATCTGCTCCTTCACTGGTTCTTGAGCCAACACATCATTCCCCATGACCATTAATCCCCTGGGTAAAGTCACTGATAGAATTAAATTTAAATGAAATGAGGGCGTTATTCTTTCTCTTCACTCAACCTACGCCTTTTTCAAATTAGTCTTAATTTACTGCTCTGCTAATGTTAGAGTTTTCTGCCCATATTCACCTGAAAGTGTCGTACAGGAGCTCTTAATTCAGGCTAGAATGGTAGGCATGGAGACTAGGTTTGGAGCAATGATGATTCTCTCCATGTAGACTCTGAGAGGTTTGGTGAGGAAATGCAATGCATTATGGAAGAGTGGGCTGGAGAGATGAGAATGCCATAGAGAAAATTTTTTTTCTTGTCTATGAAAAAGTGCATATGTATTGAGCTATTTAAATTGCTTGTGTGTTTGTGTAATTACATTAAGTCTACGATGTTGATCCTGTAAAATAGTGAACCACAGAAAAACGGGGGCCTGTCTGCTTTGGAATAATGTATCTCTGTGTTTATGCGTGTGTGGTTGTGTAGGTTTATGTTTAGGTGAGTGTGTGAGATTTTGAAAGCTGATCATTTGATCAGGGATGCACTAAATGAGCTCACATATTTACACAGATTCACACTGAACATATTATTTCCTTTACTCACTGCTGACTGGAGGTTAACCCTTTGGCAGAGAACTTTAAAATAAACCTGCACTGCAGCAGCTTCTCAGTTGTAACAATGTTCTCTGGGGAAGAACATACATTATACAAACTCAATCTGCAAAGGCAGTTACAGAGGAGTATATGTATAGTGTCTGTTTGAATATGGGGGCTTCTGGTCCTGGTCTTAATTTTTCTATAATTATGTCCAATTGTGATTTATATTTATTTTTATTTTTATTAATAAAATGTTTCAAAAATGTCTATCAATTAATGTTTTCAAATATATATAAAAAAAAAAAATGGAATTTTTGGGAATAAAATGGCTTGCTCTCGTGTTCTCATTTCATCTTAACAACCAACTTTATGGGAGGAAAAAATGACGTCACAACTGAAAGGAAATCTTAATTTGTGAAAAACTGTATTTTTTGTAACACATAATTTTTATACAATTAAAATTGAAATAGATTATTTGACTCTTTATTAGATTATTGTTGTTGTTGTAAAAAATAGATGTAATGTAATAACATCTATGATGGATTTTCATATTTTAGTATTAAAAGTCTGTGTTTGTGACAAGGGTAAAACAAAAGAAAAACGTTGATTCTCTTGTAAAGGTTTCACCCTTTTCACAAGCACTGAATGCATGTACCAGCATCAGCAATTTGCTGAACGGGGCCATGTACAACTTGTCTCTCTTCTACAGAACACCAAGGCTTTAATGTGGCCTTATTGACTGACTGACCTCTGCCAGCACCCCATAGCCACAGGTCCCATCTGACTCGGTGCTACTGTGAACCCTCTCACAACAAATTCATGATTTTAAAACTCATTGTGGCAGATTAGATTTACCCCAGGCTCCGGTTTAACTTCTCTTAACCTCTGTGTCAGTCTGAAGGAGATGGTGGCCGTTCTAAAGCCAGCAGGACTGGTTCAGAGATTCAAGAACTTGATTTTATCCAAAGAGTAGGAAACTATTTCTCAAATAATTGATAGCTTCAATATTGCATTATAATTATGCGTTTGCATATTATAATGGTAAATGTGTAATGAAAATCATTTAGCAAATGGAAAAAATAACTCATTCAAAAGATAGCTCTCATTTTTTGAATATTATGTTCTGTTCTGCTGAGTCGTATTTGACATTACTTTATAAAATTGTAAACTGCTGTTAAGGGGTAGATATTTGTGTGTGGGCTGACTGAACCTGCCTGTGTTAGGCATGGGTAAGCATGCTGAGGGAATCCTCTGAAGCAGACATATCTTACTCTGTTTGCTGTCTACCTTAATGGAATAAATCGATAGCTTCAATCAATGAGTGTGACCTGAATATTCTCGCAACTGAAGCAAGACTGTAAAATGTCAATTTGGTCCAGTGCGCAGCGGTTTCTACCTACTTCTTGTGTTTGTGGTGTAACCTTATGTATTGTCACATTCATTCAGTCATATGAGATAATATCTTTGACTACATAAAGCAGAGGCATCCAGTCCTGAGCCTGGAGGGCTACTGTCCTGCAAAGTTTAGCTCCAACCCCAATTAAACACCTGAACCAGCTAATCAAGGTCTTATAGGCATACTTTAAACTTCCATGCAGGTGTGTTGGAGCTAAACTCTGCAGGACACTGGCCCTCCAGGACCGAGTTTGGACACCTCTGACATAAAGGCTTATGCCGGTCAAAACAGTGTTGTTATTCTCCGATTTATCGTGGCATGGCTTTTTTTCTAAAATATTCTAAGATAAAGGTTTAGTATGTGGGTGCATGTGTTTGATCCTCACCATCATATCACAATTCAAATCTAGACAATGCACCTACAGCATTTCTATTTACCTGCCAGCTAAGGCCTTTAGGGTAACAGTGACCTCAAAAAGTTTCCCTGTTATCTGCACCCACACACACACACAGCACTCCATCTGTCTGTATCTTTCAGTGGGGATAAAGCCTACCATGGGGGAGGCAATGCAAGAGCTGTATTCTCCGCTTGCCTCCAGTTCTCTACTTATATGTCTGAAGGTGACTCAGAAAGAGCGCCCACGCATTTATCCAGTGGTTTAAACTCATTGACTCTCTGGGTAATTGTGGTATCTCAATTCAGTGGAGATCAGATTATGTTCAGTTATGCTTTTGAATTCGTTTTATTTTTATTTTTGCATGTGTTAAGGCCTGTTCACAACAAGGACGATAAAGATAACTGAAGTTTTAATAATCGTTCTAATTATATGAGAATAGGGAAGTCACATCAAATCTATGACACAATGGAATGACATCTTTGAAATTATTTTCAGAACGATTTTTTTTCCAGCTGATGATCGATAAAAAAAATCAGAAACCACCCGACTTTAATGAGCTCGAACATTTAACTTTTAAATTTCTCCCATTTGTAGCTAAGACAAAATTTCCACGCCATTGACGGAAATATCTGGCTTTCATTTTATACTGTAGGGGGCGCTATTAAGCATCTTCTGAAAGATTACTAAATCTGCTGATCAAAACTGGCGAAGAAGCAGAAACAAGCGATATCATAGGCCCTGTCCCAAATGGCACACTTCATATGCACTTTCGGTCTTGTGGACTTACAATGGCTGCCGCGTGCGCGTGTCCGTTAAGTTCGTGAGACCGTAGGGTGTCCCATTTGTCATTCTAGGCCTCAGAAGGGTGCTCGCGAGCGGTCGATATGCGCCCTCGATGAGCACTTTTGCCGAGCCCGCACTGATGCGGACTCCGCAGCAGACTTCTTCCCGACAGTCAAAGTGGCATTACGTCACGAAAGTGTGGACTCGTAGGAAGACCACGAGTGCTTAGGGTGCCATTTGGGACAGGGCCATACAGTAAGCATATGCATCTAGGCCTAATAAAATAAAATAACGCGATCATCACCATTAAACAGCATATAAATCAAAACTGCCTAATGTTACTGAATGAAATGTCGTACCAGGACGAGCCAGGACGAGGCCGGTGAAGCTTTAAGGGCGTTGATGGACTTGATCTACTCCATCTATGTTTTGATCATCGTTCTGAATCCCACAAAAACACCATTTCTCAGCTTTTTGCTGAAAATGTTGCTTTTTTATGAAACTTAGTGTTGATAAAAAAAGAAATTTCATGACGCTAGAATAAAACAGTTTTTTTTTTTTTTTTTTTAAGTAGAGGGTCTGTTCTTTCTTTGGATAGGCTACAGTGCATATTCAGATATTAATACAACAAAAATATTCTGGGGGCCATGAAACGTTTGTGCAAATTATAAAAAATGCTGACGGTGGCTAGCAACTTTTTAATGCTAATATAGTTATAGATATTGTTTTTGGTGTTAACCTTTAGTCCTGAGTTCGCTCATCGGTCCAAAACAATGTATTAACAAAACAAAAAAAATTAAGACATTCACACTTACTGCATGATGTTTTTTTGTTTTTTCTCGTCAAGTGTGCTTATTGTGAGCAGACTAATTAATAGGCGAATAAATGAGATCAGAAATGTTTTCATCCACCGCGTCTCATGAGATTTATTTATTTATTAGTATTATTTTGCATGTTATGTAGAGCATGAAGTTGTATTAACCCCCAATTCTCTTTTTCCATCCTAACCACACACACACACACACACACACACACACACACACAAAATTAATTTGTTTTTATTTTAAGCTATTAACAAATGTAGCCTAAGCTTTGTTTTAAAACAGGAAATTTTGTCTGAAAATGTCATCTAGCCTAAACAATGCACAAAGATAGATGGATTAGGAAGAAAAAAACTTTCCTCAAAGTGAGGCATCGAACAAAGGGACATTGTCTCATTGTAAATCTTTGGTGAGTGGGACACCATGCAGAGTCCTCCATCACTACGTCAAAGAGGAGGAGGGAGTCAGTGGAAGATGTTCTCATAAGAGAATATCACCTCCTTAGCATTTCAGCTTCCACACCCCGCGTTATCCCCACCGCGCTCCCCCATGCCCGCCTTTGTTCGCATCACAACAATCCCTGAACAGATGGTGCTCTGCTTGGGAATCGAGTGACAGCCACCGGCTAGCAACCAATCGCCTGCTCGGGAATCAGCTGACTCGCCTGGACAGCGCCAGGTGCTGTCATCATATTTTCCTTGGCGACGAAGCCCGGGTTCCACAGTAACACGGAGACGCGGCGGATGGGAGCCAGTCAGCGGATTTCTGTTGCAAGGATCCATGCAAAACCTGACCATGCGCTTGGCGAAGGTTGCACATGCATATTTGCGGAGTGGATGTAACGAAATGATGCCGCTGTAATCGTTAAGCAGTTCATCATACAGAACTTATGAGCGACGTGATGGTGTTTATTATCTATGGATTTTCTTTAAGTGCTCATTCTTCTGTTCACAAGGACATAGATACTGTATCTATACTGTAAGTGCATGAACCAGTCAGAGCGGAGGGAGGACTTCAATGCCATTCGGAACGTGTACCAAGCCAAAGAGGTATGTTCAGATATATTTTGAAGCATTCAAATAGCTATTCCCTTTGCATATTAAACCTTAACCATGTGCAACTACATAGGTTCCATCAATAAAAATAAAAAAACTATAGCCACTTACACTTATTCTGTAATAATGAGCTGTGCAACTCAGCCCAAAATGTGTTACCTTGATTAGATGAAAATAGATGGTATCTGTGTTGCTTTGCTTTTGAGGCTTCTTTTATGGATTGGATGTATGGCAAGCCAGTTTAGCATTGATTAATTTAACTACTGTCTCTTTTCATATTAACACTTACTTATTTATGAATAATACTTATTTATAGAATTATAATAAATAGTACTTCGTTTTTTTTTTTTATTAGTAAGCAATCCAAGTCAGTTTCACTTGCAACTATTAGATATAGGCTATTAGTACTTAATCATTAGATACTAGGAACTTTCCCAATATTTAAATGTTTAACAGAATTCAGTTACAAAATTCTGCAAATTGTTACCAGCAATAGAATAGTTATGTGATACTATTAGGATAGCTGACTAGTAGCCTATTAAATACTAGTTTGTAGGGGATTAAATGTGCATTGAGTAGATAGTCAATATTGGATAACTTACTGGTAATTACAATATAACTACTAATAATGTAAAAATAAGTACCAGTAAGATCAAAATTGATAATAGTTAGTTTTAAGAAATAACTGTTCAAATGGCTTGCCATGCGGCGTGATTTACTGCATTTAATAGCAAGGACGCATTGGCTGTTGCTTGAGATGTTCAAGGGCAAAACGTGTGGGATTTTTCATAATTTATGGTTTGTTTATGAGTTCACACAATCCATGCAGGGTTTGTCAGAACGATAGTGTGGTAAAAGATAATGCCACAACGTATGTATGCTATGGAGTAAGCAGAACGTGACGGGAATGGGATACGGTCGACTTTTTAAAAGCATTGTGTAAAACATGAATGCAAAACTGCATTAACTGAATGGATAAAGCATTTGGTTGCGTACCACAGTTTTAGGCTACTTCTAATTCTTCATAATTATCCCGTTTGTATAGTTTAAATTCTTCGCGGTGACTCGTTTGTTATATTTAGTCTCCTGAGTGTGATTTTACACTGTAATTGTGGCGGACATCGATCGCAAACTTTGATCTGATCACGTTATTGCTGGCTTACCGCAGGCGCGCGCATGGGGTCTGGTTGGCGATGCAGAAATGTGATTTGCATCTCAATGTCCAGGCACTCTAGCAGATGTTTCGTTGCTTACTCATTCGAAATAAGACGCCACAACTTCCATAGGAAAGACAATAAACACGGGAAGACGTCTTTTAGTCAGGGAAGGATGTATAATGAGGTTTGAGGAGGGGGTTTGTATTGTCCCTGGGGACGCCACCCCTTGTTGCAGCTGTTGCGTCTGTTGCAGAAGTTGTTTTCTGACATTTGAAGAGAAGCGTCCTCATAAGCAACAACAACGCAAGGGAAAATGTCGGGCATATTATGAGATGAGGACAATAGCGTAGGCTGCAGGTGGTTACATCTTTGAAAGGTATGTGGAAAAATGTAAGATTTTTTTAATTTGTGGAATTTAAAAAATATTTTTTAGGATTTTATGCTTCATATAGGTTTTTTAATCGAAATATGAATTCATATTATATAACGAACATTTTATAATGTAAATAAAAATAGGTGACAGTCGGTGAAATAAAAACTCTTCTAGCAATATTATTTTTCGAAATGATATAGCTCTTGTAGTCATGTTTACCTGTTATATTTATAGAAAACACTACTGTATTGTTTGAAGATGTGTGTAGAAAGCCCTTTTATATATAAATATATAAAAGTTTTTTTTTCTTTGTCATTCAAATAGTCATTGAAATATTATTATGTCACTTCCATTACCTTGTAGACTGTGGTTTATCATGATATAAGATATTATAGACAGATGTAAGGCGGTCTGGAGCTGTAAAAGGCCTGTTATTGTTTTTTTCCCATAAATGTGCATGTGAATGTATCAGTCTGTTGATTAGAAGCAACAGTGGTCAGTTCCATGTGAAAAGAACAAGTCTGGCTCTTGTGTTGGTCACAGAGATAAAGAGTGGAATAGACCAAGCAGCTGTTTGACTAATTCTGTGACCATAATCTGGTTCAGAAATCACTTTGCAAAGGATCTGTTTGGACAGCAGGTGAAGGAGGAAAATGCATTCTGCTCTTATAAATAAGACAGGACTGTATGAAATGTAATTATTCTGTTTTGTAAGATCATTCATTATCAATGTAATGCATTTTTAAATAAAATAAAATTTAAATAAAATATATACATTTAAAAATAGTTATGTATTTAGATATGTATTTTAAACAGCATTAGTAATGTACAGATATGAATTTTAAATTTATAAACTAGAAGAAACAAAAAAATTGTTTGTTCACATGCCATTATTCTAGGTTTTAGTTTTAGATATTCCAAATTCTGGGATTCACTTAGCAACATTTAGAAGTGCTAATAGTTGGAAACTGAAATGGGACCTTTGGGGACTCCTGTGCATTTACTCCTCAGCACTTATCCTTGTGTAGTGACACAGAGACTCAATTTGATCGGCAATCAATGTTTTTATGCCATTCACAGTAGTCCCCATCTCTACAGCACAGTACCGCCCATGCCATTACCCCACAGTTCAACCCTGGGTAAAGCTATGATTCACCATGCAATTAATAATACCCCTCAGATTAAGAGTTGGCAAGCGTAAAGGGTCTTGGATGTTGGATGTGAAAAGATCTGCTCTCTTGGCCCTTTGCAAACCCTTTTTGATCCAAGAATAAAATTAATTACCATTAATTTCTCACTCACTTTCTGTGAAGGTGTTCAGGAAGTGAATCCTTTGGGGAGATTAGCAAAGAAAGGGCTGTGGAGTTAGAGACAATTTATTTTTTATTTTTTTGTGGTGGTGTCAAAAGCCATTTTAGCAGGCCTTTTGAGTTTCTCCACTTGTTTATTTGGACTTTCGTATTGTATGCTGGGAATGTATTTCCAGTGTTTCCTCTGCCGCAAACTGTGTGCATATAGAGAGTTAGAAAAGCAAATACAGTTTATTTTAAGTCATGTAGGCTGTGAGAAACATCAGCACAATCAGCCCTGTTTATATCTGTAGCAACAAGAGAATGTTTCTGTTGCTATTCAGTAAGTGGCTTGATGAATCACTGAATCAAATCATGAACAACAAATGATGTGTTCTAATGTTTGTGTAGATCCTGGCCATTAGTAGCTTAGGCTTGTGTACCAATCCAAATACCCTTATTTTTTATACAAGCATGAACCCATTAGTGTTGTTTGTAGTAGTTAGAATATTGATTTTCTGCTGAGATTTAAAACCTGCACTTTACCATGCTCAAGTTGAGATTTTGAAAGCATAGTGAGGTCGCTTTAGTTAGAAGATAGGAGAATGTATCTTCATTACCTAAATATCTTTAGGGGTTGTTTTTACAGCCATTTTGTAAGTTTCATTGACAGACTTGTATGGTTGTAATCATCTGAGCTATTAGAATTTGAGGCAATTTCACTCAAATCTCAGTTTAGCTTTAGTGTACAGTTCAAGTAAAACTGCTAGCTTAAAGTATACATTTTCTTCAAACTTGAAAAAATAACCTGTCAGACACTAGCAGTACTGTGACCCATAGATCAGACGTGCCTTCAAAACAGAAGTCTCCGCTCTCTGCAGAGAACAGATCTGCATCTGTCGGTGATCTGAAATGGCAGGTGTTTCAAATAGGCTCCCATTGAATTTCACAGCTGTCATTTGTTAGCTAAAACTAGGGGAAGTTCTGGATGACAGGCTGGACAACAGGAAGCAAGCTGGCTGCAGAAGTTCACATAATGAGGTTGGAATGGCGTAAATAGCCATTAATTTGCCTGCAGATTTGGACTCAGATCCTGTTTACCTATAAAGAGTAAATATTTATGAAGATCATCAGGATGTTCTATTTGCGGTCCTTAGGCAAATGGTGCTTTGAGAAACATTTTGGTACATCACGTTTCTTCGATTCATAATTGCAGCTTGTACACACTTTACCTCAAATACCTCTACTAGTTTGTATTAACTTCCTTATGAGGTTTTCATTTTTAACCATCATATTATAATATCTAATGTCCTAATTTATAAAGCCATACTTTAAACATTTAAAGCCTCTGGGAAATTTTAAAACACTATGCATCAACATTAGTTTTACATTGATAACAAGTTTGGCTGCCAAAAGATCAATAGAAGGCTCACAGAAGACTTAATGAAACTGAAGTGATGTCTCTGAACTACAGACAGACAACTAGGCCTTAATCTAAAAAACATGGAGCTGACATTGTGGCTTAATTTTAAGCCCCAGTATTCTGTCTTAAATGAAATTGTGATCGCTGGATTACTTTATCCTACTTACTGAAAAGGTTTTGGCCTCCACTTTGGTAAATACTGCTATTAAGAGCTGAATCTGAGATTGACCTCAATATTAGTAAAAATGAAACGTAATTCATGTGAAAATGGCAAAATATAAGGGCACATATGACCCATTGTTTACTGATTTTAAGCAATGGAAAATACTGTAACAGTACTGTATATTTAAACAGACTGAAAATTTCCATCATTTACTCACCCTAATGTCGTTCCAAACCTGTATGACTTTCTTTCTTCTGTGAGAAGATACTCTAAAAAACTCAGTTGATTTATTTCTTCCATACAATGAAAGTCAGTGGGATCCATTGTTGTTTTGACCCCATTGACTGTCAGTGTTTGGACAAAAATATTATTCAGAAGATATTTATAGGTTGGATATGTTACAATGATGAAAGAATTAAAAAAATTTGGGTGAACTATCCCTTTAAGAGACTGCTTAGACATCTTGGAAATTGAGTGTCATTAAAAGCATGGATCATATTCTGGTAAAAAAAATTGTTAGTCGCTACTTAAGTCCTTCTATTTTTCTTTCCTTTCATTTATCTGCCCCTCTTTAAATTTTACAGAAAAGTTTAATCTTCCATCTTAATTACCTTATTAAGATATTTCACATGTCATTGTGTGATAATAATGTATTACAAGCTAGATAATTACTGTAGATAATGTATATTTAGATTTTTCTTGTCCAAATCCATGCAATCAACTGAATGAAGTTCTCCCTCTGATTGACCTTTGCAGTGTTAAAATAGTGAATTGCCCTTAAATTATTGTTGGTTTCACTCCCGTTTTTACTAGTTTAGTTCCGCTTTCAGTGTGAGGTGTCATTTTGTATTGCATTACGAAACACTTTAAGGACGGTGCTGATATCTCCGATAACACAGGCCGGGTCCATCTGTGTACTACACTCTTTTATGAGAATTGCTGATACTGGCAGTTACAGTCAGCTTTCATTCTAAATTGCCCTGATGCTCTTTTGGCCACAGGGGGGAGATCAGGCCTCTTATTGATTTCCAATCTCACATTAAAGGACTCATTTACACCAGCTGTACCATGTTTCCTCCATTCATTGTCATGGGGGGTATGAGTCTTAAAAACCTGTCCACGCTTGTATTTGTTGGTGGATTGAACTTCATGAGAGACTCCATAGCTCTGAAGTGAAGTTGGCATGTTGTTGCCTCTTGTACTGTACATATGATGTGGGTGATTTTTTTTAATATCTTAGGTCTTTAAATCGTATGCTTTTGATAATTGCAGTTAAAACATGAACAATGCTGAGCAACGTTTGCGGAGGAGTATATGTTCTTAATGAAGGTGGTATTTGGCATGGACCCTCTGGCTTGTGGTTTGTGTGATTGAATCAGCATTATCACCATATGGGATAACAGATGCCCCGTTCACTGCTCTGTCAAAGGCACAATAACATGCCACCTTTGTGTGCCTATTGCTTGCGATGGATGCTTAATATGCTTGGTTATTTCATTCCAAACTTCAACAAAACTCCTTCTAGTAATCTTCAGTAATCTAGGACAAAACATTTTCTGCAGAATCAAGTAAAGCTTACCTGATTTGATAATGTTGATTGATATGGTGGTTGAGGAGATTCCCCCTTCCATGTAAAGCGCCTTGAGTATACCCAGAAAAGCCCTATATAAATGTAACGAATTATTATTGTTATTATGTATTACATGGTTCACATTTGCATAATATCTTATTTTTATTTTGTTTTATTTACATGAATGCTGCAAAGGTATACTGTAGTTATTTAACTTAGACGGAAAACCATTCTGAATCAGTATTATGGTAATATCTTGACAGGAAAGACTGGATAAATGTATAGAATTATTTCTACACCTCAGTAATGTTCGGTCTTTGTGTACAATAGCAATTGTTTGATCACCTGAGAAATAATATTTCCTTCCTTTTCGGTCAGCCTTTCTTTCCTCTTTGATTCACCCCTTCAAGCATGTCAGATTGCAGTAAACAAAAGCCCCTCTCTCTGGTTTTCACATATTACCTTTATACTCATATACTGGTTTATTCTATATGTTGTATTTAGAGGAAAAAATATCAAGCAATTATTGTACAAATTAAAACAGGTATTTGTAACTGTATTCTTTCACAAAGTTCGGCAAATCTCTTTCCAATTTACTTGCTTCTGAGAAGTTTTATTTTCATTATTCATAATGCTTAGTTTATTTAGCTATTTTTGTGTAATCTACAAACTGTTTATCTGTTCTAACACTGTTTTATAGTTGAAAATGTTTTAACTAAAACGCTTAGATATATTCAAATTATACATGAATATATATAATTTCTGTTTCATGCAAAATGTCTGTCATTTATTTACTTGTTTAAAATATCTAAAAAAAATCTTTAAAACAAGATTGGTTTACTTGAGAAAAAGTGCAAAAGTGTATTTTTGCAAGTCTTGAAAATAAGATATTTTTCCTTGTTTATTCTTCAAACAAGTGTTGTTTCAATAATATATTTTTTACCTAGAAAATTAGACAAAAATTAAAAAATGTTAATGCAATGTTTGCTTCAGTCATGTGCATTTGTGCTTTAGTCATGTGAATTAAAAAAAAATTCCATTGTTTGAATCCATACTTTCTGCTTTCATCTCATATACTTTACGTTTATTTGAATATGCTTATATAAGCTTATATAACATAACTTTTCATGTCATGGAATTGTTCCATTGATTGTTGTAACACAATCTTTTCTGTTTGTTATTTTTCCTATAGGCCAACTCTCCAGTCTAAGGTTCACACTGTGAGGAAGTTTCAAACCTATATGAGCCCACGGGAACTACACCCTTTTAAATCGTTCGGAAGCTCTTTGACTTCGCTGTTCAAGCTTGCAGAGGGATAAAAGGACTGTTTTGCAACACTTCTATTGAATGAGAATCTCACCTCACCATCTCTTTGGTGCTATAGGAATTCCAGCTCAGATCTGAAAGGGATAAACACGTACAGTCAGAATGGCAAGAGGGACATTCTTTTTTGTTGTGCAGGGCCAGATTTGTTTCTTCCTGTTTTTGGCTTTACTTGGCCTCTCTTCAGTTCAGAGTACAGAATGTCCGCAGCTTTGTGTGTGTGAGATCCGGCCTTGGTTCACACCCCAGTCCACCTACAGAGAAGCAACTACCGTTGATTGCAATGACCTTCACCTTACACGCATCCCTGGGAACTTGTCCGCTGACACACAGGTGTTGCTTCTGCAAAGTAACTACATTGCCAGAACTAGCGAGGAACTGGAGCAGTTACTGAATCTCACAGAACTCGACCTATCCCAGAACAACTTCAGCAACATCCGTGATATTGGCCTGACCAACATGTCACAACTCACGACGCTTCACCTGGAGGAAAACCAAATAGTCGAGATGCCTGACTTCAGTTTGCAAGACCTCACCAATCTACAGGAGCTGTACATTAATCACAATCAGATCAGCTCCATTGCACCCAATGCCTTTGCCGGATTGCGTAACCTTCTGAGACTCCATTTGAACTCCAACAGACTCAAGGCCATTGACAGTCGTTGGTTTGAATCAACCCCCAACCTGGAGATCCTGATGATTGGGGAAAATCCTGTGGTCGGCATCCTAAATTTGAACTTCAGACCCCTTACCAACTTGAGAAGCCTGGTCCTGGCAGGAATGGAGCTTACTGATATCCCAGGCAATGCGTTTGTTGGACTAGACAACCTGGAGAGTCTCTCCTTCTATGACAATAAACTAGTTCGGGTGCCACAGACTGCTCTGCAGAAGCTTCCAAACCTGAAGTTCCTGGATTTGAACAAGAACCCAATACATAAAATTCAAGAGGGGGACTTTAAAAACATGCTAAGGCTGAAAGAACTTGGCATTAACAACATGGGAGAACTTGTGTCTATTGATCGCTTTGCCCTGGATAACCTCCCAGAGTTGACCAAACTCGAAGCCACCAACAACCCCAAGTTTTCCTATGTGAGCCGTTTAGCGTTCCGTGACTTGCCGTCACTAGAGAGTCTAATGCTCAATAACAATGCTCTAAACTCCCTCTACCAGGCTACGGCAGAGTCCCTGCCCAACCTGAGGGAGATCAGTATCCATAGCAACCCGCTACGCTGCGACTGTGTAATTCAGTGGATGAGCTCAAACAAGACAACCATTCGATTTATGGAGCCTCTTTCCATGTTTTGCACAATGCCACTTGAGGTTAGAGGTCAGCATGTGAGAGACATACTTTCTCTTGAAACTTCAGGCCAGTGTCTGCCCATGATTTCTCACGACACATTCCCCAATCACCTCAACCTAGACATCGGGATGACGGTAGACCTTGACTGTCGTGCTATGGCTGAACCTGAACCGGAAATATACTGGGTGACCCCGTCTGGTAACAAAGTCATGATAGATACAGTGTCCAATAAATACCAACTCAGCAGCACAGGAACTCTGCGCATATCACATATTCAGGTGGACGACTCTGGCCACTACACCTGTGTGGCCCAAAATACAGAAGGAGCGGACACTCGGGTGACTGCCATTCGAGTCAATGGAACTCTCCTGGATAGCACCCAGCTTATGAAGATCTACGTGAAACAAACCGAGTCCCACTCAATTTTAGTGTCCTGGAAAGTGAACTCCAATGTCATGACGTCCAATCTAAAGTGGTCGTCAGCCACCATGAAAATCGACAACCCTCACATCACCTATACAGCTAAAGTTCCTGTAGATGTTCATGAGTACAACCTCACACACCTTCAGCCTGCTACTGAGTATGAGGTCTGTCTCTCGGTCTCCAATATCCACCAGCAGACCCAAAAGTCATGCGTCAACGTCACAACCAAGCACGCCACATTTGCTGTGGAAATCTCAGAGCAAGGCACCAATACGGCTCTGGCAGGTGTCATGGGCACAATACTGGCCATCATCAGCCTAGGCTCCATCACGGTGTACATTGCAAAGAGATGGAAGAGGAAGAACTACCATCACTCCTTAAAGAAGTACATGCAGAAAACCTCCTCCATCCCCCTAAACGAACTGTATCCTCCCCTCATTAACTTATGGGAGGCAGACAGTGAAAAGGACAAGGACGGTTCTTCAGACACTAAGCCGACACAGGTGGACACAACAAGAAGTTATTACATGTGGTGAAGCTTACCAGACTTTTGTTCTTCTTTAGAGCACAAAGACACATCTTTACTTATTTGTGCAAAAAAATACATGGATTTCATTTTTCTGCTTTGCTTACTTGCAAGCAACTATTCAGACTGATATCTCTGACTTTTTAGTAGGGTGTATTGCCTTTTCATCTTCTTTGACTTTCAATATGGCAGCTTTGTTTAGCTTCCGAGACATGTTAGTAGCTGTGCTTTTTCTTTTTTGTTCATTATATTTTCATAGCACAGCATAGATAATGTCAAGGATTGACTTTGGGTCGATTGATGCTGTAGTACTGTATCTGATCCAATATTGATATGTCTTTGGCAGTATTCATAGAGAATGCATTGTTTCTTTCTCTCTTGCGTAAGACAGTTTAACTGTTGTGCACTGAAATATATTAACAAATTTGTCTTTGACTCCAGTGTAAGCTGACAAGGTGAGTTTAGACTTGATACACTGTCTATTGAAAAATGTTAGCAATTGTTCTGTAATGTTGTATCAACTATAATTTGAACATTTTGGATTTTCTCAAAAGCAATTTTTGATTTAGAACTTAACTTTGCAGATTTAAGAATTGTAAACCAGCAATAGAAATGTGAATGTTAAATAATTAGGTAGTAGAAAAATGCTTTTTTTTTTTTTTATTACTCAGATTCTTCTTTTTTTAATTGGCTAGAATCTGTTAATCATTTAATTTTGTTGTAATTTACACATGCAAAATATGTTGCATATTACAGCGCAAACAAAAATAAAATACAGTTTTGTTCTGATATTTTTTATACAATGATTTTCAAGTGTCATTATTATCATTTTCTGTTCTATCTTTTGTAATTATTATTTCAGACATCTTATTTTCTTATTTCAGCTTGGTTTTAATCAGCCAAATGCTACGTCTCTTGCTAATATCAAACATTCGCAGGCTTCAGTACATGAATTACCTAAGGAGATTCATAAATTCAAAGAATTCCCCAAAACTACATTAAAGGGGTATATTGAGCCTTTGAAACATTGCTCATGCCTGCAGTTTGATTGCCTCTTTGCAATTCAATAGCTCTCCAATGGGAAATTATGACCCATTCACAAATCTGGCCTAGAGACTACTAATGCAATCAGTTTTTACTTATCAATATAATTATTGGAGTGGGAAATCTCTAACAAAAGGAGAAGACAATTTCTGGAAATATCTTTAATCAATGAAATAAGACTCCCACCTTTGGTGTCAAGGATCCTTGCTATAGGCCTATACATTGTATCACATTTGGTTATGCATTTACTCTCTATAGAAATATCTATTGTTTGATAGAATATTTTATTAAACTAATCTCTAGAATAGGCTACTTGATTCTGATTGGTCAATCGCATTCAGCTATTTTCTAATTATAAAATAATTTCAACCCATCAATATTAAATGTCCACATATTTATTGGTGAGTATGCAATAAACTAATGAGGTCAGTATCCCAGTTGATTGATCACATTTAACAATAATTAAGGAGAAACGTTCAATCAATCAGTCAAATCATTCAACTGTCAGATGAAGTTAACGGTCCCATATTGTACACCTTTCTGGAGTTTTATTTTAGGTTTTGATGTCCTTAAGAATATATATTTGCGGTATAAGTACCAAAAACCATCTCAATATATTTTTTACAGCTCCTTTCTCAGGAGCTCTGCCAAGAACCGGTCGATTTTGGCCTGTCTAATTAATATTCATAAGCCTCTCGTCTGATTGGCCGGTTGTTTTCTGAGTGACGCACGGACAGGCCAACCACAAGTGACTAGGGTCTTAGTGATGCTCAGCTCACAAGTAAGGTAAATAAAACACCTGTAATGATGGTGATAAATTATTTGTTATTAAAGCATAAACATTCACAAACAACTGTTAATTTAACATAAAAGCAAGCATAGGCAACTGCGTGCATGGTTTGGCATGACAGAAATAGCGTAAAGTGCGCTCCCATAATAACCGCTGACATCTCAGTTCATCACAATCTCACAAAGCTCTGTTATTATCAATGAAGCTGACTGCACAATAAATCTTTCATAATGTCAACACTTCGTTTGTTATAATCAGAGGATTGTTTTGAGCGGTGAGTGGATTCTATCTTAAATGCATCTCATTGGCCATTGCGTTCAAGAAATCAACACATATGTCTGTGATTGGCTACATTGCTCAACGCTGCAAAATAGAAACTCGTTCTGTCCTGTAAATGTTTTTATTTAGTTTAAGTTATTCTTGTTGCTTTTGTGCAACATATGAATAACAATTTATTTGTTTTTAGATGTTTTATTTTTTAGATGTTTTGATTTTGCAGGAGTCCCGCGATTCCGCAAATCTTTTTATTCTCCCCGCAACCCGCACACACACCTTACGCCCACACTCGGCCATCAAATCTAGTCCCGTATGGCGCTCGTTTTGTGTCGTTCGGCGACGAGACTGACCAGCACGACAGATAACACACGTGTATACGTGCGTGTACGTCTCCATTTGTTTTATATGGAGACGTACACGCAAATATCACGTCACGTAGACACGTCAATAACGTGTAGCTGTTGATCTTTACAGACATGACGGCGGCGTCACGTTAGAAGTTAACGTGTGGATAACGTCTGAACGTCCCGCGCCGCACTCTGTTGTGTTGGGTCCCGCGGGAGTGCAGGTCTCTAGCATTTTCTCGACATGTTTCCGTGTTGTTGCTCAATCAGCAACGATGTTGTCTGGGGTTGGGCAAAAGGAGTGAGGGATGGTGGGCAGTGCTCAGGGTGGTGACTGAGAAGTTCTGACATCACATTTTTACGGAAGTCACACAACGGCTCGTGAAAAGGCACAGCTACTTTATACAGGCTGTGTGCATTTGTCTGTGGATTGACCGTTTTGAAACTTATATGGTAGTTACATAGCCCCTAGACCTCTATTATAATGAAAAAAGCCAGGAAATTTCCTTTTTGACAATATGGGACCTTTAAGGCTATACCTATCTTACAGTTTCTCATAATTTCTTCCTTACCAAAGAAACTTTTATCAGCAATTACCAGTTCATTTCATCACAGTGAGAACATTACTTTCTAATGAAGCTCTTTTGCCTCTTCGGGGACATAACCTATACCTCTTTCATGAGCCGAGACTGAAAGATTGCTAGACTCAATACGTTGAGCCAGGTGAAAAGGACTCTGAGGAATAATTAAGAATCACCCACACAGAGCTAAGGATTTGCCAAAGATTAAACTGGAGGAGGTTCCTCCTTGGGCTGCTCAGGTATTTAATTGCTTTCTGTCAGCTACCCTTGACTTCATGCCAAGTGTTCTCATACTGACAGGATGCAATAGTCTTGAAAAAAAAAAGATGAATTGGTGACATACCCAACAATATTAGCCTAAGTGTAATACAGTAATCTAAAGTTGATATATGACTTTATATTTTATTGTTAATTTTTCTCTTTTTATACAAATAGAAATAAATACCAATAATAATAATTCAAATAAAATCTGCGCTACTTGGTTTGCAATAATGATAAGAAAATGCCAGGTCATTTTCTTTATAGGCTCGATTTTTAGGTATAAAGTTTTGTGTCTTTTAGTATCAAAATCAGGAGTGTTGCAGCAAGTAAGTGTGACAAACATGTGGACTATCATCAGGTCTGGACAGAAACGATTTAACAGGTCGTCCAGGCTGTTGCTCCTCAGTGTTGATAAAAAGGGAGATCTTTCTGATGCCGCCGAGGCTGTGAAATCTCCCCAGGGAATCCCATATTGATCTGACACAACTGCATTGATTTTGTTTTAAAAAGGCCAATTTGAGGAAAGTCATGTCAGTCTGTTAGTCAGTCAGTCAAGTCACCTTTATTTATAGGCTATAGTGCTTTATACAATACAGATTGTTTCAAAGCAGCTTTACAGTGATAATAATGCATTTTGGCTGTTGTTCAGCTGAAGTCAGTTCTCAAAGTTGATTTAGTTCTGTTGTAAAGATCATCCATTATTAAATTAGTTCATTTCATCTATAAAGCAGTTTAGCAAAAAATGATTTCATCGTCCAGCTCAGTTCTGTTCTTATACAACAGCGTCAGAGAGAATTGGAAACATAAGTGGAGCATTATTTTACCTGAACCCAAAAAGACTGTAGCTGAATTGATTTTTCTGATTACCCCTTTTTTGTTTTAGCTTGAATTTTTCAATTGAATTTCAGTTTACTTATCTCTTCTATGATTGCAGTCATTGCACTCACAATATTATATACAATATATAATTATTATAATGATGATATCACAAGCATGGCCTTATGGAATGGATGAGGTGTGCCGTTGAATCTGCACCAGCATCACGCTTATATAGCTGTAGATATAGGTCATCACAGTCACAGCTGTTGGTTAAAGAGCATAAGAGATGGTTCACTGGAGCTGGAATAAATTAAATGACCTTTCATGCTCCTCCAACAAGATTTTTCCATTAGGACAGATCCATTTCTTATGCCCAGCCAGCTGACTGGAGGGATCTCTTAAGTAAATTGGCTCATATAGATGAAGATATCTATTTGCTTGAGGTGGAGCTACAAGCAAGTGTACTTGACCTGTTGACTTGAGATTGTAGCCACTGCTTTGAGATTCTAAACGACTAGAATAGGGGCCGGTTATGAGCTGGAAGCATGTAATATTACTTTGTAAATATTAAAAGAGTGTCCATCCTGCCATTGATGTTGTCGACTTTTGAAAGGGTAGGAAATATACTTTAAATGTCACTGAATGTCATGGCTTGTTCTAGCAGTGTTCAAGTCTTGATCTTGACTGCATACTGTTCTTGGTGTTTTGGTCTAGTTCTTTTTAAAGTCAACATAAAAAAGAAGTTGCAATAGTCTTCTCTTCTCTATTGAGACACATATCCGAAGCCCCTTTCACACAGAGATTCTGGAAAATACACTGATAATGTGATCCCAGGAATTTTACTAGGTCCCCACCCTGGGACGTGTTTGCGTTCAAATAGAAGGCACTCTAGCAATTCGATGGCAATTTTCTGGGATCAATGCGCTGTGTGAAAGTGGCTCGAGTGAAACAGCTTCTCGGACAAGAACATTTTTAGGGCGGGACTTGATTTTGTCCATCAGGAATTGATTGGTTGGTTGTGGTTTGCTATTGCTGTGATCTCATGTGAGTGACAGGTTTCCCCACCCTCTCACAAGTAATAAATAAATAATAATAAATATTATTATATTTATTTATTATATAAATAATAATAAATACTGAAATATTCTATAAAAAAAAATTCATGGTGACTTTAAAACATAAATTCATTGTTTACTGCACGATTGCTTTTCATTTACTCTGTATACATTTTTTATTGTTTATAATTTATGTGGATTTTTTAGAAGATTTTTTTGTTTTGAAATAGTTAATATTCATAATAAAATAATAAAGCGTATTAAGTAAAAAATAACTAGATGTAGGCCTACCGCATGGCAGTACAAAATATGACCGCCGCTCAGGCCTGCACTGGCTTTCCACAAAAATAAATGACGTGGAGCAATTTGGCTGTATTGCGTGTTTATGTATATACCTAAAAAAAGTAGTAGTATGTGCATGTCTGTCTGTGTGTGTGTGTGTGTGTATGTGTGTGTGTTTGTGTATGTGTGTGTGTGTGTGTGTGTGTGTGTGTGTGTGTGTGTGTGTGTGTGTGTGTCTGTGCGTGTATGTATGCGTGCGTACATGTGTGTGCGCGTGTGTGTTTGTGTGCGTGTGTGTCTGTGCATGTGGATTTGTATGTGTGTGTATGGGTGTGTGTCTGTGCGTGTGGATGTCAGTGTGTGTGCATGCTTGCGTTTGTTTGTATTCCTGCATGTGTGTGTGTGACAGTTAGGGTTGCCAACTTCAGAAAAGGAAAATGCGGGACAATCGTGGTTATTTATAGGAAAATGAGGGACACTCAAAATATTTGTACTGTATCACACAGTGTACATTTCAGTGTCTGCAGTTAAGTTTGTGTTTAAAAGGTTATCAGACATAAACACATTTGTATTGCTTAACCTATTTATG
Organism: Rutilus rutilus; assembly: GCF_951802725.1. NCBI lineage: Eukaryota > Metazoa > Chordata > Actinopteri > Cypriniformes > Leuciscidae > Rutilus > Rutilus rutilus. Next base: position 32,574,178 of record NC_140217.1, on the reverse strand, counting down.
TATTTAATTCTAAAAATAATTGTAATGTCATACATGAAAAAAGTCACATTACAAACAAACCATAGTTCAAAATAACAGCATTTATCTAAAATAGAAAGCTTTTTTAACATTATACACTAGGCTTACAGTTCAAAAGTTTGGGGTTAGTAAGATTATTTTTTGGGAAAAAAAATAAAGAAAGTATTTGCCTACTTTTATTCAGCAAGGATGCATTACATTTATCAAAAGTGACAGTTAAGATAATGTTACAAAAGCTTTCTATGTACTTTCTAAAAGCTTTAAAACATTAATAATAATCAGAAATGTTTTTTGAGCATATTATTCCCTCAGGTAGATTACATGTTGCGTGGCTGGATGTTAGACTCATGAACAATAATCACGTTGTTTGCATTCGCCAAAATTGATTAGCCGAAATCAAAACGTGGACACTGGACAGTGAAAGGAAATTACCGTTAGCGCGAGACGAGTCCGGCTTGAAGCGGAAGCGACCAGACGGCAGAGGATGTTCGCAAATCAAACAATGATTTGTCTCAAAACAGTGATTAAAAAAAGCTGTGATTGGATGATGACAGGACTGTCGGTGATCATTCTCAAGTGTCGTGGTCAGCACTGCTGCTGTTGCTGTTGTATCAGTCAGTGGTTTATCAGCTTGTCAAAAAACGGGACACGGGAGGTCACGCACGGGACAAATAAATTAGGCCCAAAATACGGGACGTCCCGCCTAATTTGGGACAGTTGGCAACCTTAGTGACAGTATCATCCTAAACCAGCAACCCTTCGCTCAACACCACCATCTACAGGCCGATGAGTGTAGTCACTAAATGTGCACATAAATGAATTTATTTTATACCCCCCCATGGATGAAATTCTACGAAACTTAGCATACCCCCAGAGGATGTCAAGTTAATCATACACATGAAATATGGTGCAGTTCTGAACATCTCAACTGAAGATAGGGGCGATTAAAGCAGAATAATATTGCATTTTCATTTTTTATGGGAGGGGCGCAAATCACAAATGAGTGATTATGGGCTAGGTTGATGTGGGCCCTTAAGAGCAACATACCATACAAATTTCTTCATCCTCGGTGCCACGGTTCAGGTAGTTATTTAGGAAAAACTGCATTTTTGGGGTTTGGGGGGGGCCCAGTGCGGTGGGGGGGGAGTGGCCCCTGGGGACCAAACGAAATTTTTCCGTAAAAGTCTAGTGGGGCTACATGCCCACCAAATTTCATGTTCCCCGGTGTTTCGGTGTCCCTGGTATCGTTGACGAAAAAATTCAGTAGATGACGAAAAAAAAAAAAAAAACTTTGACAATCGATTATGGGCTAGGTTGATGTGGGCCCTTAAGACCAACATACCATACAAATTTCTTCATCCTCGGTGCCACGGTTCAGGTAGTTATTTAGGAAAAACTGAATTTTTTGGGTTTGGGGGGGCCCAGCGCGGGGGGGGGGGAGTGGCCCCCGGGGACCAAAGGAAATTTTTCCGTAAACGTCTAGTGGGGCTACATGCCCACCAAATTTCATGTTCCCCGGTGTTTCGGTGTCCCTGGTATCATTGACGAAAAATTCAGTAGATGACAAAAAAAAAAAAAAAAAAAAAAACTTTGACAATCCCTATATGACCGCTTTCGCTAGCTACGCTAGCGCCGGTCATAATAAATGTAATTGCTGCTATCACAGGCATCTGCTCGTAACCTGAGGTACAGTATGAGGTATAATTGTATTTTTTACTTTTTCGTCACATTTTAAATTCTGGTTATAACTAGCTTACTGAATAAATTTAATCGAAATGTTTGAAGCATATTTTAATCAGATTATCAGATCAACATTAAAAGACCAATATCCTACAGTGATGGCTGCAGTTGCTTTTTACAGTCAATCTTTATTCTGCAGACGTGCTGAAATCCAGTCTGCATGAATCTGCTGTATGTCCCCTCCCGGCGGTCCTGTTTCTGCGGCAACCCGCCATTTCTCTACCTGCCAAAACTGGCAGTGGCGTCTGTGAGATGCCTCTAGGCACTCAGACAGAAATATCACTGACAAGGTCAACTCCCTGCAGAGAAAGAGCTGCAAAAAACACCTTGTAGCCTCTCAGAGGTGTAAAAAAAAAAAAGACTTCAGTGTGAAGCGACTGAATATTGATGGCAAATTAACCATATAGCATCTGCGTAATCCTTTCTGCATGCATCCCGAAGAAGAATCTGACAGGTACTGTGATGTGTTTTACTACATTAAAAATGTTGCAGACAGGTCTTGTACCACCATATTCCAAAATGTCGATTTGTCATTTCTTTTATCCCCTAAAAGTTTCTAATCAACAGCCAATTATCACCTTGAGAATATAGAGATAAAAAAATTAATAAAAAAAACTTAAGTAGGCTATAGTTGAAATCACATTACGGTTCCCATCATGCACAACTTAAAGGGTTAGTTCACCCAAAAATGAAAATTCTGTCATTAATTACTCACCCTTGTGTCGTTCCACATCCGTAAGACCTTTGTTCATCTTCGAAACACAAATTAAGATATTTTTAATGAAATCCGAGAAGTTTCTGTCCCTCCATAGAGATCCAACACAACTACCACTTTAATGGTCCAGAACAATAGGAAAGACATCGTTAAAGTAATCCATGTGACTCCAGTGGTTTAACCTGACGCGAGTGCTTTGTTTGCGCAAAAAAACACACACAATTTACCACTTTATTTAAGATCTGCAACACGCTTTCATGAGAGCATCATGACGCATGCGTGTTATCTTCAGACTCGTGCACATGCGCCGCAGGTGTTCACGCGAGAGCTGACATTGTTGCCTGCCGTGAACACGCTTTGGATAATATTATTTTGTAAATAAAGTGGTAAATTATGTTATTTTTTTTGCACATATTACTCGCGTCACTTCATAAAAATTGAGGTTAAACCACTGGAGTCATATGGATTACTTTAACAATGTCTTTCCTACCTTTCTCGACACGAGGGACAGAATTAATGACAGAATTTCCATTTTTGGTTGAACTAACTCTTTAAAGTCAGTTATTAACGGTACTGTTGAATAAAACGCAAGAGTTAACCCAGGTCAGATTAGAGTCGAGTGAATCTTTAGTGACCTCCCTTGTGCCATGGATCACCAACACTGCTCATCAAACTAGCCCATAGCCGCCACCGCTAGCTGTGAGAAATTAATCAAAATTTAATCTCCCCTCACAGTGTGTGGGAAGCCAAGCCTGAGCATTGCCTGACATCTTCAGTTTGGCTTACGGAAATAAAAATAAAATACGCTTGAAAGCAGCCCTGAATCCACTTTAGACCTGGTAAAAATGCTGTAGCATAATAAATGCAGTTGGAACACAATGATCTGTGGAAACATGTTTAATCTGATAATATACTTTGTTTTGTTCAGTTTATTTGTTTAAATTATCTCGAGCTATGTCTTCGGAATTTGGGAGAGATGTTTTAAATAGAATCTGTCTTTTTTCCAAATGATGAAACTGGCCTACTTTGAAAAAACATGTTTACCAAGCCAATCACCCACACGGTCACAGCAGCCATTTTTAGACCTCGATTAATCTTTTCTGTGGGCTTCTGAGGGTTGGGAAAAATAGTGCACTTTCAATTCCCTTTTAAGTTTACAGGTACAGCAGCTCCTGCATTGTAAACCCTTTAAATGGGTTATTAGTGTTAAGTGCCATAAAGATAAACTGTAAGTGGTTTAATTTTTTGTGGCCTATTAAACAGCTGTGAGCTAGTATGTCTCTTTGCATGACAGAAATATTGTGCATAATAAAGTACAGAATCTTTGTGCACTTGAAAGAAACGTTTGCAGTATAGTGAGATGTCCTGCAAAATGATATCTTATATACACTGCTCAAAAAAATTAAGGGAACACTTAAACAACACAATGTAACTCCAAGTCAATCACACTTCTGTGAAATCAAACTGTCCACTTAGGAAGCAACACTGATTGACAATCAATTTCACATGCTGTTGTGCGAATGGAATAGACGACCGGTGGAAATTATAGGCAATTAGCAAGACACCCCCAATAAAGGAGTGGTTCTGCAGGTGGTGACCACAGACCACTTCTCAGTTCCTATGCTTTCTGGCTGATGTTTTGGTCACTTTTGAATGCTGGCGGTGCTTTCACTCTAGTGGTAGCATGAGACGGAGTCTACAACCCACACAAGTGGCTCAGGTAGTGCAGCTCATCCAGGATGGCACATCAATGCGAGCTGTGGCAAGAAGGTTTGCTGTGTCTGTCAGCGTAGTGTCCAGAGCATGGAGGCGCTACCAGGAGACAGGCCAGTACATCAGGAGACGTGGAGGAGGCCGTAGGAGGGCAACAACCCAGCAGCAGGACCGCTACCTCCGCCTTTGTGCAAGGAGGAGCAGGAGGAACACTGTCAGAGCCCTGCAAAATGACCTCCAGTAGGCCACAAATGTGCATGTGTCTGCTCAAACGGTCAGAAACAGACTCCATGAGGGTGGTATGAGGGCCCAACGTCCACAGGTGGGGGTTGTGCTTACAGCCCAATACCGTGCAGGACGTTTGGCATTTGCCAGAGAACACCAAGATTGGCAAATTCGCCACTGGCGCCCTGTGCTCTTCACAGATGAAAGCAGGCAGCAGAACGTTGTCCATGGCGTCTCCAGACTCTGTCACGTCTGTCACATGTGCTCAGTGTGTACCTGCTTTCATCTGTGAAGAGCACAGGGCGCCAGTGGCGAATTTGCCAATCTTGGTGTTCTCTGGCAAATGCCAAACGTCCTGCACGGTGTTGGGCTGTAAGCACAACCCCCACCTGTGGACGTCGGGCCCTCATACCACCCTCATGGAGTCTGTTTCTGACCGTTTGAGCAGACACATGCACATTTGTGGCCTACTGGAGGTAATTTTGCAGGGCTCTGGCAGTGTTCCTCCTGCTCCTCCTTGCACAAAGGCGGAGGTAGCGGTCCTGCTGCTGGGTTGTTGCGCTCCTACGGCTTCCTCCACGTCTCCTGATGTACTGGCCTGTCTCCTGGTAGCGCCTCCATGCTCTGGACACTACGCTGACAGACACAGCAAACCTTCTTGCCACAGCTCGCATTGATGTGCCATCCTGGATGAGCTGCACTACCTGAGCCACTTGTGTGGGTTGTAGACTCCGTCTCATGCTACCACTAGAGTGAAAGCACCGCCAGCATTCAAAAGTGACCAAAACATCAGCCAGAAAGCATAGGAACTGAGAAGTGGTCTGTGGTCACCACCTGCAGAACCACTCCTTTATTGGGGGTGTCTTGCTAATTGCCTATAATTTCCACCGGTCGTCTATTCCATTCGCACAACAGCATGTGAAATTGATTGTCAATCAGTGTTGCTTCCTAAGTGGACAGTTTGATTTCACAGAAGTGTGATTGACTTGGAGTTACATTGTGTTGTTTAAGTGTTCCCTTAATTTTTTTGAGCAGTGTATATATATATTTTTTTTATTATTATTATTTCTGAAGGATCATGTGAGACTGAAGACTGTGTATTCCTAAAAATTAACCTCATTTTAGACAATGCCTAGTGTTGTTACTTTTCGTAAATTTAATATTTGTTCCAGCCAAGCAATCTTTGATTAAAATATATTTCGCTTTTTATCTGAGAGCTTCACTTTCAGCATCTGAGTATTTTTCAGGATCTTGACCTTTCTATTTTTTTTTGTTTAATTCATCTTTTTTGAAAGAGAGACTGAGAAGAGACAGATGGAGACAGTGACAGAGAGATGAAGCGAGGGAGTTCTCTGACCCATGTGTCAACATAACCTCTGCTACGATGAAAGGGTGAGGATGAAAGGGTGGGTTTGGTATTACTCAACAGCGGACACTGACTGAGAGAGTTTCATCTTTACAGAGTGATGTTTATTCTGTTGCAGTGGGACTTCACACTCATACTGTGAACCTCCATGACTTCCTGCAGAGAGTGCACCTGTCCCTCCCTCTCTGTCTTTCTGTCTTATGACAGTCCATCTGTGCTTCGTCATCGCTATCTAAGTTATTTATACGTATACAGGTATTTAATAATAATAAGCCAATGTTTATTTTTTTATTTTTTTAAATATATCTAAAAAGCTATTTAATTATTATTATATATTATTTATTTAAATATATTTACACTACCATTCAAAAAAGTTTATTTTTTGCAAGAAATTAATAGCCTACTTCTATTCAGCAAGGATGCATTAAATTGATCAAAGTGACAGAAAAGGCATTTATGTTACATAAAAATATTTCTCAAATAAATTCTTGAGCGCTAAATCGTCATATTAGAATGATTTCTGAGGGATCATATTACACTAACGACTGGAGTAGCCTAATGACTGCTAAAATGTTTGCATTTTCCTGGTTAAATAGGCTAAACATTACATTACAGGCTATATAAAAAAAAAAAAAGATAAATAAATCAATGCAATTCTATTTTGTAATTTTACATTACCAATGTTATCAATGTTCTATTTATTAAAATGTTATAAATCTCATCAAGTTAGTGTTTTAAGCATTTTTATACTCATTCCAAAATAATAACTAAAGGCAATAATCCTTTTAAACAATCTATTTTATTTGTAAAACTTATGTTCAGCTGTTCTTGTAAATAATAGTCAACTTATTTTCGGATTCAAGCTTAGTAGTAAACAGGACAAATACTTAATAAAAGAAAATGTAAGTAAAATGTTATAAGTAAAAATGTACAGAATAATTTATTTATTACATTTACAAGTTATAACTTGCATTAAAAAAAAAAAATGCAACGAAATATTTTTTGTTTCATTTACAAACACAACTTTTAAAAGTTATACAATTATACAATTGTTTCATTTACAAATTTTAATTCACAAAAGTTGACTTTTCTACCAATCTGTCCATTCTCTCCCTGCTCTCCTGTGATCTCCTCTCATCTGTCTCTCTGAAACTTCATGTCCTCCCTTAATATCTCGATCAGCTCATCCTCTCGGTCTCGTTTTCTTTCCGAAATCATACACTGTAAAAAAAAAGTGTAATTTTACAGGTAATTGTCTGTATTTTTTTACAGAATTTTACCGTTTTGTCATTATACAGCAAATATCTGTAAAATAAAAGGCATTTGCTGTAATTTAAAGGTCCATTGTTAAATTTACAGGTAATTGCTTGTATTTTAGTTTTACAGCAATTTTATGTTTTTTAAAAGGAACTTGTCTGTATTTTTACAGAGTTATGTGTAATTTTACAGAAATTAAGTAATATTTTACAGATTTTTTCTGTGAAATTAGAAAACAAAGAAAAGAAGGTATAACTGCGGAAATCAGCATCTATTCAATATGTTTTCCTTACAGACAGATTATTAAGCATGTGGGGGTTAAAGTGAGGTTTTTTTTAAGGTTAAATAAAAGTATTTGTACCATAGACTGTGATTTGTACATACAGTACCCTACATAGACTACAGTAGGCCTGAATTATTTTTTATTTCACATTTTATTTTATACTCATTTTGATCATTATTATTCTCAGTATAATAATCTAGTATAGTAAAGTATAATAATAAACAGTCTTATTCTCCCATAATTTCATGTATATTTTATAAATATTTTTCCAAATCTCTGTTGCTTCACATTCAGGGCTTTGTGTGTGTGTGTGTGTGTGTGTGTGTGTGTGTGTGTGTGTGTGTGTGTTTGAGTGCGCGCGCGCGATGACGCAGATTCAAATTCATTTCCGCTGTTTACTCCCGCCCACAACGGTTAACGTTAGCTGATCCGTCGAGTTTGGGCAAGCGGGAGATTTGAATTCAGTCTACTCTCGTGAAGTGGATTGTGAGATCAACAGTGGTTCAAAGCAATCGTATTCATCAAGAACAGCCGTGAGCAGGAGCTCAGTCAGTCCGTTTGGATTCTTCGGAGATAACGCCCTTTTCAGTGAGCCTTGTTCGTCACAGCGGACATCATGCCAACCGATCACCGGCTGAGGTAAGAGTCTCATTATACTAAGTTACATGTGAACGATATTTTATATTACATTTGTGTTAAGTTTACAGGTTTCAAGCTAACGTTAGCATTCTTAAATGATGTTCAGTTAACTGGCGAGAGCTGGAGGCCAAAACACTGAAAATGTAACGTTAGCATGCGTCTTTACATTTCCATCTGTTTTAAGAAAGATCAGTTGAACCCACATCTCAAAAGACCTAAAACGAGCTTTCGTAGACATGTTATATAGGCTACATATCAAAGTCCGTTTAATTGTCTATAAAATCTTCGTTAATACGCGATAGTAGGCCTATCTGTCAGTAAATCAATCTCTTAAATGGCGGGACATTTTGAAACACTGTCTGGAAGCTGAAAACTCTTCTCTTAAAAATATCCTTGGTTTTAATTGGCGGATTTTTGTTACCATTTTTAATAACCACAGTTATACTACAAATAGGCCTACCATGTTTGTTTGTTTTTTAGTTTTTCTTTGTGGTTAAACCATAGTTAATTTTCGTAAGGGTTAACGTGGCTATCAAGACTGTTAAGAAAACGAGAAGGGTCTGGCTGCAGACCTGCACTTGCACTCTCAGACTTGCACTCTCAGACCTGCACGCTCAGACACCAGCGCTTCCTCTGCAAGTGACGTCACTTGCAATCGACGCATAGTGTGGTTTGTGTCGGATTGAGAACAGCTCCCAATGTCGTTCAAAAATCGTTTCTGTAAGTAGCCTATATACATATAAAAGTCTGAGAGTGCAAGTGCAGGTCTGCAGCCAGACCCTATTGAAGAAAACGAATTCAGTAAATACTGTACTTGATACAGGAAAGCACATGAGACTAGAATATGAGCACAACATGATAAATTGCATATTCTGGCTGCATCTGCTTGCCAACACGTAACTTAACGTTAGCTATAGAATGCATACATGTGCATATTAGGCTTATAAAATAAAAGTTGATAGAATGTTTGTGTTCTGATGAAGAAATGAACTTATCTACATTTTGGATGACCTGGGGTCATCATAGTAGCCTTTTTCATAGGATACTTTTGATCATTGGTTATGAAAATTGCATTGATCCAGATGAACAGACAGTTACACCCCTAACGTTAGGTGTCTCAGCTCAAAACATCACTGTTAGCCTTTCCTGCTCAGCTTCCAGATCATAGTCAGTTGAGGTTTTGCATTGTCCCAGTGGAACATATTCTGACATGTGTAAATGTAATACTGAGTTGTAAAAAATTGTTTTTGTTCTTTTGTGATTTCAGGTCAAGTGGAAAGCAGAATGATCATGGCAAACAAGGTATGGGAAGTCTACAATGGCCGAGTCTTCTGATTCCATATGATTGCACTAAAAGTGGCAGAACATTTAATTTGTTTTATACTGTATTTTCCCATGTGAATATTCATTTGATCCTTGTGAGGCCACTGGAGCTGCACAAGGTTTGGTTTTACTACAGTAAGACCACGATTGAATAGATTCCACCCATCTATTTATTTATTATTATTTTTTTATTTATTTTTTGTAGTGTAACTAGGCTCTGTCATTTAGAAACATGACTTTTCCTATCACTTAATGACACATATCTCTACCTTTCATTCCAGCCAGAGGATCTGACGGTTGCTGCTCGCATCTCAGCCTGCCTGATGGAAAATTCTTCCTTCACCTTCAACTCAACCTTGCCAAGACAGAACTGCTTATGGTTTCAGCCAAACCATGCGATCCTGCTGATTTGCCTTATACAACATCAGAAAGATCTGGCCCTTCCTATCGGAGCCACACAACTCCTTGTCTAAGCTCTTGTTCTATCCAGACTGGACTATTGTAATGCTCTCCTGGCAGGCCTTCCAGCATCAGTCAGACCTCTGCAACTGATCCAGATGCTGCAGCAAGACCTAAACTCACTGCTTCAGATCTATGTGTCTCCAGAAGCTTGTGTTCTGCAAGTGAACGGCGCCTTGTGGTGCCATCATCCCAAAGAGACACAAAATCACTTTCACTGACCTTTCCCTGGACTGTTCCCTGCTGGTGGGATGACCTGCCCAACTCAACACATTTTCAAGAAACTGCTAAAGATCCATCTTTTCATAAACACTTGACCCAATAATACTAAATCTTTGTTTTAATAATATATAAATGAACTTGTGTACTGTGCTACACTAACTGGGACTTGTCGCTACACTTGTTGCTTCTATTGTTCTCTTAATTTTAAGTCACTTTGGATAAAATGTAATTGTAAATATTTGAAATAAGTTATATTAGAGTATAAAGGCATACAGCAATTGTCTTTTAATGTGGATATTTTTACATGTTCTAAATGATATACTAAGCCTGTATTTCCTATCATTCACGTATCTTGATGTTCAGTGTTTGTTTAATGAGTAATACTGTAAATGTGCAGGTATTCCGTACTTGTATGTTTAGTTAATTTAACAGAAATTGACTGTACATTTGCTATTATTAAGTACTTAATTAGAGATTGGTCAAAGTTGTGAAACTGGATCTGCAAAAAAATAAAATTGTAAATATACAAACTTTGTACTTGAATTTATGTACTTATTACATTTTTATACATAACTTCATAGTTATTTTACACAGAAAAACTATATATTAAAAGATAATTACTGTAGATAGACAGAGCATTATTATAAAATAAATTTATAAAACCCTAAATTGACAGTTTAACCTTAAAGTTAAATGTTCTTTTTAAGTAATTTGACATAATTTATCTGTTTTTCCACGGTTTAATAAGCCATTATTAACAGTAATGTACTGTAATTTAATTAATTTTGACCGTAAAGTCAATTCTGTATTTTTACGGTTTTTGCCTGTAATTTTGTGAAATGGTTATTTGCTGTAATTTAACGGAACCCGTCTGGAAACTTTGCTGCCAGAGATTTACCGTTTTTTTACGGGATTTTTTTTTACAGTGTACTTATTACGGGGGTGGAAATCAACCCGCGGGAAAAAAACTAAACCCGCGGCAACAACTTAAAAGTAGCCCAATTCCTTGGGAAAACCTCGGACTTGGCAATGGCTCTGGGCAACACCAACGGTAGGCCGCATTCGAAGGATCCTTCGAATAGAGAGCCTAAGCCCCTCCCCTCCGCTTCCGGCTCATGGGACCTTATTTCGGAAAAAATATGTATGGTGTGTCAATAGAGGGTTTTCACTACACGTCATCAATCCGGAAGTCGGCCATTTTGGAGGCACTGAACTGAACGGACTTGCAAATTTGGCTGATTATTGCTGCTGAAAAATGGTCGTGTTTTGGTCTGTGCTAATCGGTCGCACCGAGAAAAAACATTTCGAGTTCTATAGACTGCCGAAAGTTAAAGAGAAGAGTGCAAAAAATTAGATTAGAAATAGAAGGAAGAATTGCAGTAAGGACTAGAGAAGCTAGCTCGTGCGGATCTTTACCACATATTAACTTAAGTTTGTCAAAATTTCGCGCTCTTTCCTACTTACTAAGTCCTTCTCTATATGATTTCGCGGCTTCCATGTGTTTTTTTCCGTGGTTTAGACATCATAAATTAGTGTAACAATGTGTTCAGTAGTACATAAACAGTGCAATCCATGCCGTTGTTTGCATCTGAGTACCTCCAATATGGCCGTGCATCCGGGTAACTGACCAAATCGTGACGTAGGTGCAAACCCTCTATGGCGAGAGACAACTTATCTTTTTATTCCATCTGAACTGTGCCCTGAATTACACATATGTTTGTCAATTTAAAAGATAATTATGAAAGTCAAGAAAGTCGCAGTTTGTCATAAAACAGAAGAGTAACATTTAGTTTTATGTGAAAATGAACTACATCTCTCGTCTCGCACTATGTACGTCACCAACAGTCTGTGTGCAGTCTGGTACAAAACACTCAGGCATGACGGCGTAACGTTACGATTATAATGTAAGACTATAGAAAAAATGACAGACGTTAGCTTCAGTAAAGTTAGCTTCATTCATTGAGAGAAAAGGTATGACGTCACATGTGCGCCTTTTGGGTTTGTAGTCTTTGTAATTACGTATTTTCACAGTCTTATACCTCAACAGTTTTACATCAAACTGCGACTTTCTTGACTTTAAAATGTATCTTTTAAATTGACAAACATCATATGTGTAATTCAGGGCACAATTCAAACGAGATCAGAATATTTGTTGTCACTCGCCATTGACTACCATACAATATTTTTCCGAAATAAGGTCCCATGGTGTTCCACCGGAAGGGGAGGGACTTAGGCTCTCTATTGGAAAAGTCTTCGTCACATCGCTGTGACGCAATCGGGCTTCAAATTCGGATTTCTGACTGATTCGCGAACTCGGGCATCACATGTTTCTAATTCACAAACCTTTACAATCTACTAATAATACAGAAGGTCTAATAATAACTGAACTGTAATTTTGTTATTGCAAGTACATGTTTAACAACGTTCAACAAACGAAAACTTCAAGCCTTAATTTTATTTATTTATTTCAGAATTAGCATTACAGCACAAACTTTGGAACTTAATGTTAGCACACAAGTAAAAACCAAAATAAAAGATTTAACAAAAAAACTAAACAAAAAAAAGACTGATTCGCAAACGCGGGCATGAAAACAAGAGGTGGCACTTATCGCACTAACCAATCATATCCCATCATAACCAATCATAGCGAGGCGAACATTTTATTTGATATTTTATTTATGGGTTACAAATAAATAGGAGAAGCGAAGTTTCACAGATATTAAAAATATTCCAGCATTGTTAATTAACTGATAAATGTATGAATTGTGTGCTGTGATTTTCCACTGGAGGAGATTTCTCTTAGGACCTAATTAGTTTCAATTGGCTTGCAGAGTGTTTTTAGTTTCCCAGGCAGCCAGTTCTCTGAGATTAATCAGGCATTTGTCTGTACTCTACCATGCTACGTCAAGCCCATTTTTACATTTCGAATGAGAAAAAATAAGCATTTTAGATTTTTTTTTAACCATGTTTATTTGATGTATTTTTGTTGAATTTAATCATGTCACTAAAGCCATATTTAAAGGGAAAGTTTACCCCAAAATGAAAATTCTGGGTGAGTAAATGATAACAGAATTTTCATTGGGTGACCTATCCCTTTAAGCAAAATATTTCATTTTTACCTCCAGATCTGCACATAATGAGCATTAAGTGAGTTACTTAGCTTGAACAGATGCTTCATCACTTTCCCTCAGTGCTGACATTTGAAGACAGCTCTGATGAATAGATGCAGCCTGTAAAAGCAGAGATGATTTGACCATGGCAGATTCTCACTTCCTGCTCAGATGGGACAATGATGTGGTATCTGTGGTGGGACAGCTTGATTATGGGATGAGGGGAACCTCCGGCCCTTATCAGGTGTCCCTGGACAATAAAAGTGCCACGGTACAGAGAAAAGCCATCAATCCTTACCTCTTGCTTTCCAGTCGCCCCTCTCCACCACGAGTAGCTGTATCTGTTCCCACCCTCAATGCAGAATTTATGGGTTAAAGGACAGCATCAAAGGCAGCCCCACTCCATCATTTTTCTGTTGACCTAATTTCTGTGACGGTTTAAAGCCATCTATAATGTGATGGAGAAAGGGTTCTCTTAAGGGTTTGCTTCTTCTCTTTAAACATCTCTGGCTTCCTTTACCTTTTGTGTGCCTGTGTCTGAGTATGAAAATTGTTTTTGTTTTACAGACAAAGAGTGAATGCAGCTGTCCATACCTGTGTTGTAGTGCATGCTTCAGAGGAGGAAACATTTGCAGAATCAGCAATTCCAGACATCACTGTAAGCATTAATGTGTGACCTTATGTTGACTTTAGGCTTGTTCGACTTCAACCGGCGCTGCACAGACCGATCGGTTTATGACATCAAAGTACCGCGAGAGCAATTCAAAAGCATAAGGAGCAGTCTACTTTCTATTCGCTCTCGCGGTACTTTGATGTCATTCACCGATCGGTCTGTGCAGCGCCGGTTCAAGTCGAACAAGCCTTTTGACTCTGGGCATGTCCCAAATGGCATCCTGAACACTCGCGGTCTTTTTCTGAGTGCGCATTTTCGTGACGTAACGCCGCTTTGACTGTCGCTTTGACATTTTCGTGAAGTAACGCCGCTTTGACACTGCGGAGATCGCTTCAGTGCGGGATCGGCAAAAGTGCGAATGGAGGGCGCATATCGACCGCAAAGAATGGAATAAAAAAAAATTGCGAGCACCCCTTCTGAAACCTAAATCCTTTGTTTTTGTACGATTCACATTGTCCAAAATTATATGAAAATTAGAAATGTTGCCTTGAAAATTATGTAAAATAAGTAGGCTAGGCCTAGTGCTGTTAACACATGCGATTAATTTTTGTCCAGTTTAACACGTTAAAATAGTATTTAACGCAATTAACGCAGCATCTGTATTTTCTGCCATCCTTTGGTTAGCGCTACATTATGATCACGCTCTTATTCATGCAAATGGTTTTAAACCATTCAAGCGCGACAAGACAAAGAGAATGCGCTGTTGGGTGGAAAATAATATACTGTCTTTATGTTGTTTCTACATTAATTTGGAGATTAACTGCGAAATTATTATATTATAAAATATATTAAAAACTTGTTTATTTTTTTTATCAAAATTGATTAATCTAGTTAATTTTTTTAATCGATTGACAGCACTAAAAATAAGCTTAGATTGAAGCAGATTACTAACTGGAAATAAATAAAAACTAAAACAAAATAATAAAAATCTGCGATATTTACAAAATAGCAATATTTAAAAATACAAAACGACAAAAGCACATTGCAAAATTAGTAAAAGCTAATTCAAAATATGAATACAAACTAATGATACTAGACAATATAAATATTACTAAAATAACACTGATAAAAATCTATAATCTGATTATATATAATGAATGTAATTAGTGAATATTCTTATGAAATAACTGAGTATACTGTGTGAAATGGGTAAATACTTTAGGCAGATGATGTGTACGAGCAAATTAAGCATTTATTCATAGTTACATTGTGCTATATTGTTATATTATACAAATATTGGTTTGCCAATTAGACTATTTGGTCGGAACAGGATGATAGATGATGAAATAAGGCAGGCATGGAATGCTCTGGAATTTTGCAGCTGTGTCCTGCTGTTCTCATTAATGGCATCACATTAATGGAGGAACCACAGCTGAGTAAATACACAACGGTGAGGGAAAAATAACTTTGCTGTCCTGTATTTTTACACTCATTTTGAAAAGACTGCTAGAATACTTTTTTTTTTTTTTTTATTCCAAGGGAAAAAATGCCTGCAAAGGAATCTGGAAACTGTTGCTCATATGGCAATCCATTCTGTTTTCCATAACCATTTTCTGTAATGTACCTTAGCTTAATGAAGTGGTCTGGTAAATAAGATCCAGAAAATATTCTAATGCACAAGCACTAAAAAACAAAGTGCTTTTTTAAAAAACATTTTCTAAAAACCAAAAATGTGTTATGTTGACAGAAAAATCTTTAGGATTCACTCGCTTCCTTCAGTGGATTAAGCCATCATTCTTGTGAAAGAAAAAGAAGGGAAGAAATGTTTCAAGTTCTTTGTAGTTTTATCACGGTTAATCCTGCAGTGTTATTCAAAGATGGAAGGGGGATAAAGCTGTGGAATCCTTGAGATGTTCAGAATAAGGAACGAGATTTAGCAGTGAATGTTTTAACCAATGATTTGCTAAATATATACCCTTAAGAGCAAAGTGTGTGTGTGTGTGTGTGCGCTGCAGATTTAATCTTTGTTTTCTGGCTGATTGTGCACCCCCGGGTTTGTTTCGCACTCGACCCAGAGAGGGGTCCCTGATAACAGTAATTATGCTGCCACAGCATTGGACCCCTCATGTGAAGATGATGTTGAATTATTACATGTGTCTGCAGGAAACATCCTTAAAAACCTCAATTGACCCATACAGTAGGTCATATTTCAGAGAAATATATTTTATACTTGCTATATTTTATGTCTTGTCTCAAGAGATAAATGAAAACCATTTTATTTATTTGACTGAAACAGAAAACAAAGTTAATCGTTTGATATTGCGATTGTATGTTTTACAGTGTTATGGTATAGTTAGATTTACATTCACTTGATACTGCTGTCACAATATATTCACACTGACATAATTTACATTATTTGTAAATACAGTTGGGCGCTCAGGGGATACTTCCAGAGTGAAGGGGATGCTAAACATCCTAATGGCCTGAGTTATTTCAGTTTCTGTTTGCCTAGACATGATTTAGGTCCCATTTAATTTTTAAAAGACAGTAAAACTGTCAAAGAGGAGACAATCTCTGAAGACATGGGCACAGTAAAAAAAGAAAAGTTGACTTAACTTAAAATTATAAGGCAACTTGCTGCACAGATTTTTTGAGTTGACTCAACTATAACATCTCTAGTTGAGTAAACTCTATTAGTTGAGTCAACTCAAAAAAATCTGTGCAGCAAGTTGCCTTATAATTTTAAGTTAAGTCAACTTTTCTTTTTTGGTGCATGTGATTGGTTTCAACCCATGGGGAGTGTATGTGGACTGATTTTCTATCTGCCTTGGTCAAAGGTAGCTCACGTTCATCTTCTCTTTGCTTAAAAAGGCTGGAATCACTGAAACAGATTCCTCACAAAAGCATCTTTTACAGGTCGAAGCACTGTCTCAGGAGTCATTCAATAAATAGCATTTTAGCATCCATTTTTTTTGTTTGTTTACCTTGAAACTGACTGACAGTTTTGTAGCAGCAAATTTAATCATTCAACACTTGCTGCTTTCAGCACTTTGCTTATGAAGGTCCATAAATGGGCAACACTCTTCCTGCACTGGCATCATAATCTCTACATATCTCTGTTTCTTTTACTCAAATGTGCAGAGTAATGGAATTGTCCATTCTTAGAAGATACCAAGGGTTCTGTTAAGCAAACTAACTGAACAGGAAGCAGGATGTGGTTGGTGCTCAGAGGAACTACGCTATATCGTCATGACTGAAAGGTCACTTCTCTTTCAAAATCATGCATGCTAAAACAAAGTTCCTGCATTTACAGTAAAAAAAACTGTAAAAACCTTAATTGATTTGAATTGTCTAGGCAGGTTTTCTAAACTTGCCCAACAAGTCACGAAAAGAACAAAGCTTGAATTCAGTATATTTAATAGGCTATATATATTAGTGTACAATACTGTTCAAGATTTTGTTGGAAAATAATACTAATATTCAGCAAGGATACATTAAATTGATCAAAAGTGACAGTAAAAAAATTTACTCATCAAATAATCGTGAAAGAATGTATCATGGCTTCCACAAAAATATTAAGCAGCACAAATGTTTCCAACATTGATAATAATAAGAAATGTTTCTTGAGCTCCAATTCAGCATATTAGAATGATTTCTGTAGGATCACGTGACACTGAAAACTGGAGTAATGATGCTGAAAATTCATCCATCACAGGATTATTCACATTACATAATATTGGTCTTTTTACTGTATTTTTGAGCATAAGTAAAGAGCATAAGAACTTTAAAAAATATATATATATATTTTAATTCGAACAGATCCCATACTTTTGATTGGTGGTGTATTTTATTTATGCCTTAATCATCATAAATATAATGATAATAATTTACAAAATGACAGTCCAAAATGATTTTTAAGCATTTCTGGCATGGTGCAATACAGAAACCTGCTCTTGTGCAGATGTGGTTTTCAAACCAATTTTTCAAATTTTGTTCACTGCTATTAACACAGATCATAACAGATCAGTGCCTGTAATTTTTAATGTAGGCTATCAATTTGGATGTACGGAATTGCAGAACCAAGGCTGAAAGGAAATGAGCTCATTGGGATTCCTTTTGTCTGCATTAGCAGATTTAAGCTAAAAATATATATATACTGGGCACTTAGGAAAAAAGCTGAACGTTCTGAATTTGTCCTAATTGCTTCAGAGGAAATGTAGTCATGTGAAGAGTCACATAGTGCCCAAGCAGTTGCCTAGCAGCAGAGCACTGGAAGCTGCCCCATGGAGATTTACCTGCATCCTGTTGCCCAATATATTCATTATATTTCCTTCATAAAGATTCATCTTTACCATACCATTTAAAGATTATTTATGTAACTAAAATTAGATCATTGTGTTTGTTTTCATTCCTTCTTCCTTCAGCTTCTCCCGTTTCCAAATTATCCACATATTTCTCTTTTGTCTCTGTCCATCTGTCTCTTTCATTACGTGACACATGAATTCTTCTATTCAGTCTATTTATTGTAAAAACTCTAAGCTGTCAGAAGACCTGAGACCTTTTGAGGAGCTTTAGGAGAGTCACTGTAGGTGGCCTTTCTGAGAAGTTTGCAAAGGCACAGTCACACTAATAATCAGCCTTTTAAGGTAATGAAGAGAGACAGGAAGTCTGTGAAATCTCTTTTGTTCTGTGAGGCCCTGCAAAAACAGCTAACTGACAGGGAACAGCATGACGTGGTTTGTTTTATTTCTTTTATTATTCGCGGGTTCATGTGTAATATGTTGACATATCCTCTCGTCCAGACACCCCAGCAATATGTGAAGCCTCAAACTTTTTGAGCCATGTGGATGTTGAAAGCAACTTCAAAAAAAGAAAAGAAAAATATAATGAAAAAGTGTTTATTTATTTACAGTTTTAGGGGTAACACATTACAAGTAACGCAAGTTATGTAATCAGATTACTTTTCAAGTAACTAGTAAAGTAACGCATTACTTTTACATTTAAAACAATGTATCTGAGTTACCTTTATTTTTAAATAAAATGTTTTTTCCATGTATTGACTGATGCCCTGTCCCCATGTAGAGAGAAATTAGGAGTAAGTGCAGAGGCATGATGGTTATTGTAGTTCTTGACTAAATGTATTTATTCATCTTGCACAAACAATCAGTATTCCTCAAAATGAATAAAAACAGTGAAATGCAAACCTGCAATAATTAAATATGTTAAGTTACACAAATATACTTTATGTATTTAATCTCACTTGATTAACCAATGACTTTGCTGCTGACCTTCGATGATCCAAATCAACTATATTAGTAAGCAAAAAAGACTTTAGATAAACATCACATTTGTCAATTTTTTTGTTTTTATTGCTGAGTGTTGAACCAGAGATGGTCTTATTATTGGGAGATAAGGGTCCGTGATTCAAACATCGAAGAAAGTGTAACAGCCAACTTGGATCATATGTGCCTTAATAACCAATCACATCGCAGCCTTGACATCATTGGATTTCGCTCAGAGTTGTGCGACAGTCAATCACAATTTGCGGATAGATACCATATATGAGACTGAGAGAAGTGCGTAAACTAAATGCGCAGTCCATGACTTCTCTTGTAAAACAGCATTTTTTTATTTAATTTTTCAGTGTAAACTTTAAAAATAGATCAATTTCAAAACTAATGTTTAAGAGCAAACATGTTGAAGATTAGCTGATTGGCGATTCATGATAAGCTGTTTTTCCACAAAAAGCATTGTTTTTTAGCGTAGTGAAGCCTCTTACATTGACAACCATTTAAAAATAAGACCTCTGGTCTCTTCCCCTGTGTACCGCAGTGTTACGCTATATATATATTTTTTTGCTAACCTTGGAGGCTTTGGTTGACCTTTCTTCTCCTGCGTCCTATTCTTCCGCGATCCAGAATGGAAACACAGCTGAAAAGTTTGTTTGCGCTGCGCCCTCTACAGGTGTGCATTTGTATTTCCTTTAGACTGAGGCTAATTCATTTCATTTCAGGTGTAAAAGGGTCTATTAGCCAAAAATAGGACTTTTTTCAAATAAAACAAACAAACAAGCAAGCTCAGCCCAGGTAAGAAAAAGTAACGCAAAAGTAACACATTACTTTCCATGAAAAGTAACTAAGTAATGCAATTAGTTACATTTTTTAGGAAGTAGCGCAATATTGTAACGCATTACTTTTAAAAGTAACTTTCCCCAACACTGCTTATTTATTTATTTCAGGGATGTCTAAATTTGGTAGGTATAATTGAGTTGCATTTCCTGCAGATCATTTGCTTTAAATCTGAAAATTCTGTCATCATCAACACACTATAATGTTAAAATATTATACCTTTTTTTAACCCTAACACAAAATTAGTTAAAGCTAATTTAAATAAATATTAAAGCTAAAATATTTTAGCTATTAAAGCGAAAATATGAAAACTCTTTTTCATTCAACAATTGAAATGCATGAATCTCTGTCTGTAAAGTTCAGTCACAATTTGGTTTGTTTAATTACAATATTGATTAAAATGGGTGCATGGTGCCCTTGCTCTCACCCCAAGGTTTATTTATTTTATCTTTGTCATGGTGAAATCTCTACATAATCCTCAGTGCATGCATGATGATTGTGTTGAGCATATGACTTTATGGGCTGTTATTCAAATGAACATATTCCACATTCTGAACCCCAGATACAAAGCATCAAAGAACTTTGCTTCATGCATATTCTGCATAATATATGAATGTAGATCACAGCCAGAGACTGCATGATATTTAAAGCACAAAAGCAATAAGATGGCCACTCACAAGCCAAATACAGTTATAAGTTATAAGAAAGAGTGATTTCTCTTTGTTTTTGCTGTAATTGAATAACAAGAGCGATGGTGCAATCGGGGAAAAACCTTGGCGATGAATGTGCAATGGAATATGATAAAGTATTCGGGCCTGCTAATTCTGTTTCCATCTTCTCCATTTACCATTATTCCCTATATTGGCTTTAATGAAAAAGTGAGAAGATCTAATTGCACACAGTAAAGTGATTCATCTTAGTCACTTACTGGAAGTGAGAGTTCAGCCACCTCAGAGAGTTAAGCTTGTCCCCTGCACTGATGCCAGATACCCTGTGGTCATGCAAATTATGCTGCTTATTGCTGAGTATTCATAAATCGCAGACTCTCTTAGTATCCGCTGAAAGTCACCTGCCAACTCTTTGCCATCTGTACAGTTGTCGTTCCATCATCCGCTCACACCAGGCCTCAGGTGAATAAGTGATCACTGATGGAAAACTTCCAATGGCTTGATACATTCTACCCAACACATTAGCCAAATCTGAGCCCTTTATAAAATAACGGAGCATATGATTGCCACAAGGACGGAAGAGACGAAGGGGATGCGAAGGGAGTGTACGCATAGAGGATGACAAAGGGTCACTGGTGCTGCAGAATGGAAATATCAGCCAGCACAGTGACCTCTTCCCATCTGCTATCTGCAGCCACCTGAGAATTACATAGCCTTCTGCACATCAATTATCCATGACAACACAAAAAAGTGCTGCAATAGATAGTACAACAAACAAACATGACAGAACTGCAACGCAAACGAACAAGAACTGCCCTTTTGACTAGCTTTGTTAAGGCTTTAAATATGTCCATTAAATTTAGTTGCGTATTTAAAAAACAAATAAAATATTATAAAATGACAAATTATGACGTGATAAATATGGCAAATTAGCTTAAACAATTAAAACTTATATTTATATTATACTTTACATACTTTTATATAAATACCTGAAATCATGACTGTTCATTTCTCTTAAAGTCTGCATGAAACGGAAGTTGCGATTGTCTTGTCTTCCATATTGTGACATATCTGAGTGAAATGGCTTCTCGAACACGAAAAAAATGTAGGGCTGGATTTGATCTTGTCCATTAGCAATTGATTGGATGGTTGTGGTTTGCTAACCTATCGCTGTGGTCTCATGTGAGTGACAGGTTGAAAAAAAGAATTGTCCATTTTGATTTCATGTTGACTTTATGGCTATCATTTCTGGCCCATGGAGAACATATTTTCCCTGGCTCATCCATGAAAATTAGAGGGACAATGAACAAGAATGTAGGTTTATAGTCATAAAAATAGGCCCTGAGAGTCCTGTTTGGTACAGTAATGAGGGCTTGTTTGTACTCTTCTCCCCATGGGTGTGAGTAACAGATGGAGCTGGGAGACTCTGATAACAGGAAGGATGATGTCATACACAGTATGATTCGGTCACCTCTGCTTGTTTGGTGACATAAAATAGGCTAACTGCTAAACTGCAGGCTTTGTGAAGTATGACTACGTTTGTGCACTTTGGTGTTAAATTTAACGTGTTATATATGTTCCAAGTGTTTGTTGTCATGGTTTTAGCTTACTTATTGAATACTGCCACCTTCTGAAGAAAAAATGTCATTGCTTCTTCAAAACAGATCACGACATTGAAGTGCTGAAGTAGCATTATGTGTTTCATGATTCAACTTGAATTTCCAACTTTATAAGTGTGTAATAGAAGGTCAGTTGACCTCCGCTGTGTGTCGCAATGTTTATGTTATCGTGTTTGTTGGTAAACGAATAATTGTGCAAACGAATCGTTCTTATTCTCTGCTGACCCTGTCTTAGACTGCCTCAAGATCCAGCCAATGGCATTCCAGCGTGGGCTGTGAAGGAGCATTTGGTTCTGTTTTACATTTGGATAGAGACCCACCGAACGAACTCTCCCCCTTCACAGAACGAGTCAGCGTTTTTAACGATTTGCTCACAAAAGATTCGTTCAAAACACCGATTTGGAGCGGCACTGAACAAGACATTTCCGTTCGTGAACGAGGGTCTGTTGGCCGACCGATGGAGAGGGTATTTTATTTTGGTAACTCGTTCGTCATGTGAGTCAATCTTGTACACAACAAGGAAAGAAAAGGGGCGGAGGAACTATGAATGTGTAAACATGTGTGTCTGACTAATACGGAAATTAAAATGACGTCAAGACGTAGGTTATTTACTCCTGTTGTATTTTTTATTTTATGTTGTTTTCTATAGCTGAAGTGATCAGAAGTTGGAGTATGGAAAAATAACTGAGGTAAAAATGATCCTTTGTTGTTATTTGTGGGGAAATGCGTATGTTTTCAATGCCTGTAAGGGTGGTGCATCCACACTGACCCCTCTGCACTTTAACTGGACTTAGCCTAAAACTTAAGTCAACAAGTGTCAAAGGCTATTGTCGTACCTCCCCCTCTACTGTTTTTGGATTGACCCTTGATGAATCCATAAACCTCTTGTTACTGACTAGCTCTGAAACTACTCTCTGCCCTATGGTCAACTGTAGTCAATCATTACTCGTTCAGTACACAGGCTCGTCAGTGTAATGCAGTTCTCAAAAGTTTTGTCAGTTCATAAAAAAGATTCAGAGCTTCAGAATTCCCAGGAACAGTGTGCAGGTACGTTTTCCTAAAATCACGACCTGTCACTATGATAGAATGGTGTTTGAAAAGGGACAGAAAATGTATATTATGAATTCACACTGTTTCTAGTTGACTAGGCCTACAATTGGTAATTTAGGCTAGTTGTAGTTTAGACGTTTTTGTTATTGAGAGAATTATCTGCATTAGCTGATAACTGTTCCTGCTTGGTAAAATTTTGTAAATGAGTAGGCCTAAGTATTGGGGGGAAAGTATGTATAGCCTACTGAAAATATTAAATATTTTAGGGTTTCCAAATCTGACAAGGCACAATTAGAGGTTTCCAAAATCTGTTACCCCCTCTATTATTTCAAACACAATGGCTTTAATGTTATGCAAATTTGCATTTATTTTTCTTAGAAAGCATGTTGCTCTGCTGTGAACAGCTGCAGACAGCAGGGCCACCAAATCCGACAAGGTAGCATTAGATTTGATGGCCCTACTGTATACTGTATAAATGCAGCTATTCACATCAGAGCATATGCTTTCTAATATTGTTTCAATGTATGTTTTAAATAGAGGGGGATAGATTTCAGTAATCTCTAATGCTTGATTGGTGACCTGTCTGTTCACATAAGAGATACTTTTTAGGATCTGAAATAAGTTTAATGCTAAATGCTAACCTCTAATGCTACCTTATCAGTTTTGGTAACCACAGTGGTTCACATCCAACTAAAATGGTTTTTGGGTTATGAAACAGGAGATTCGACATCACCAGAGTGAATTTGGGTAACATTAAAGACATTGTGTGTGAAATAAAAGAGGGTAACAGATTTCGGTAACCTCTAATGCTACCTTTAGACATCAACAAAGTGAATCTCGATAACAGTAAAGTAATTGTGAGTGAAATAGAGGGGGTAATAAATAAGATATAAATCAATGCTAATTAAAATCTGTGTAATTGGTTATTAATAATCAGCCTGGTTTTAATCTCTTTCTCTCCTCAGGTGTTAAGTGGCTCTCTTTATCTGATGTGGATAGTTTGAGTGGTACATGGCTCAGATTCTTGCTCTCTCACGTTCTCTTCACCTGCAGCACCCACTGCGGGTGGGCTTAGCATCATTGTACTCTCGCAGTATGTCGTCATTAGACACGCGAGCCCGGGCTGTGTTTTCTGCTGCGGTTGAAGCTGTGCAGCCAGACACAGTGGTTCGCAGGAGTCTGGAGCGAAATGGAAACAAACTACTTGTGGGTGGACAGTGTTTCACGCTTACCAATAACCTTTATTTGGTGGGGTTTGGTAAGGCGGTGCTGGGCATGGCAGCAGAAGCAGAGAGGATTGTAGGGGACCATCTAATTAAAGGGGTGGTCAGTGTGCCTCATGGTATCCAGAATACACTGCTAAAACATGGGAAAGCGTAAGTATTTTAGTGTTTAAAAAAAACAGCAACATATTTTAATGTGCCTGAGTTCTGTTAAATGAGCTTTATAAGTAGTTTATATAGCAATAAAATGGGATTTTTAACTTACCATCAAAATGCTTAGTGGTTAGCCAGAAATGCCCAGATATTATATTTAATTTTAAAACTGAAGGATACATTTAATAAAAGTAGACTGTTTGTGAAAAAGGAATGAAATATGATGTGGACTCTTCATGAGATTCACCCATATAGCCTTGACATCAAACTGGCTTCCAGTTTTCAGCTAGGTCTTTCACTGAGAAACTCTTGTTTGTATGTCTGCTCAGGAAGATGCTGCTTGAAAGTCACAGCAGAATTACAGTGATGGAAGGAGCAAAGCACAATTTACCAGATAGAGATGCCCTGAAGTCAGCAGAGTGTATACGAGAACTGGCCAGCGGTCTGACTGAGAAAGATGTGCTGCTTGTGCTCATCTCTGGTACTGTGACTTATTTTCTTCCTGTATAATCAGTTTTCCTTTACAACATGCACTACCGTTCAAAGGTTTGGGGTCAGTATAATTTTATTTAATATTTTTAAAGCAGTCTCACCAAGGCTGCATTTATTTGATCCAAAATACAGTACAAACAGTAATATTGTGAAATTATTACTCCAGGCATCAGTGTCACATGATCATTCTAATAAGTCAATTTGGTGCTCAAGAGACTTTTTTTTTATTATTATCAAAGTTGAAAACAGTTGTGCTGGTTAATATTTTTGTGGACACTGTGATTACATTTTTTTCTTCAGAATTCTTTGACAAATGGAAAGGTCCAAAATCTGCCTTTATTTGAAATATAAATATTGTGTAATATTATAAATGTCTTTACTGTCAGTTTTGATCAATTTAATGCATCCTTGCTCAAAAAAAGTATTAATTTCTTTCAAAAAAAAAAAAAAAAAATCTTGCTCACCCCAAGCTTTTATAAAGTTGTATTTGTTGAAATGTTCATGTTTTTACACGCATCTATGCACAGGTGGTGGTTCTGCTCTTTTACCTGCTCCAGCACCACCCATGTCCTTGCAGGAGAAACATAATGTGACACGAAAACTCGCAGCAGCTGGTGCAACAATTCAGGAGTTAAATACAGTGAGACGAGCCCTGTCATTGTTAAAGGGTGGAGGCCTTGCCCAATGTGCCAACCCAGCCAAGGTAACACAATTACATTATCAAAAAATAGGTGTACACTCCCAAATCCCAGAATTGGGCTTATGTGAGGACAAAAGAAGAAAAAAACACACACTGAACTTCAGCTCCAGAAAATGTATTAGTAAAACAGCACTATTACATAAAAACACAACACACTTACATAACAAAGACATAGAACATTTTTAAAAGAATTCATTCAGCAGAATTGCACATTGCTTGTACTCATTTAATAGCAAATTATTGTTTTTTTGATTAGATTTCCCCTTGTTCATCAGAGAAAAATGAATATTAAGCAATACCCCACGATGTTAGTAAAGCATAATATTTACTCTCTCTGACATCACATTGTCTTGAAGGTGGTGGCGCTGATTCTGTCAGATGTTATTGGAGATCCTCTGGATTTGATAGCCAGCGGTCCAACAGTCAGGAGTGACTCCCGGCCAGAGGAGGTCTGGGCTATCTTGGATCGTTATAAGCTCTCCGACTCTCTTCCTTCCTCTGTAAAAGAGGTGCTTAGCAAAGCTAGGCCTTGTGAATTGCAGGTGCAAGAACAGCCACATGAAGTCAAAGACCATGTTTCAAACGTTGTAATTGGCTCAAACACCATTGCTCTTGAATGTGCAAGCCGTAAGGCCATTGAATTAGGACTTCGACCTGTCATTCTAGCTCCAGGAGTGTGTGGTGACGTTCGCTCCGTTGCACGACTGTACGGGCTGCTCTCAAGTTTTGCATGCTCCCCAGGAAAGGAACCTCCTCCAGAGCTTGCTGCAGAGATCCTTCAGCTAGGGCCAGATGTTGGGATAGAAAGCTGGGATTTGTGTCGCACCATGAACGTGCTTGTAGAGGAGAGGAAGGAAGGATGGGGTGCGACCTGTCTGCTAGCTGGAGGAGAACCCACTGTGCAACTGACAGGAAAGGGCAGGGGAGGGAGGAACCAGGAGTTGGCTCTGCGGGTGGGGCTTGAGCTCAGTGGTGGTGAAGTGCAGAGTGGTGCAGTGTTTCTCAGTGGAGGAACCGATGGACAGG
The DNA here is from genome assembly GCF_951802725.1 of Rutilus rutilus. Classification (NCBI taxonomy): domain Eukaryota; kingdom Metazoa; phylum Chordata; class Actinopteri; order Cypriniformes; family Leuciscidae; genus Rutilus; species Rutilus rutilus. The sequence continues at coordinate 32,547,436 of NC_140217.1, read as the reverse complement.
ACGGCCCCACTGAGGCAGCTGGTGCCGTCACAGATGGGGACCTGATGGAAGAGGCCATGTCTCAAGGTCTGGACATTGATGGCTTTCTCACCAATAATGATTCGTTCACATTTTTCTCACAGCTCTCTGAAGGACGACGGTTACTCATGCCTGGACTGACAGGAACCAATGTGATGGACGTGCATGTTATGCTGCTGCCACCATCACCCCAGACACTTCCAGTAATTTGACTTTAGGTTGATTTGTGTTTGGAAGCAACAAAATTATGGGGGAATATTTCTTTCCTCTAAGGTAGTCTACCGGAAGTGCACTTTTTTAAAGATTTTTCACAATATCACTTATTTTAACCACTTCTTTCCCCCCCATTAATGAGTCCTGAAACAAATTAAGGTGCTTTTTAATGTGTACTGCAATACATTGAAATACAATTTGCTCATGAAATAAATTACAGGAAACCAATACACAAAATTAGGTACAAATTGTATTTATTATTTGCACTGCAAAAAGACAGCTGTAACCTTTCGGACACAGAGGTACTAAATGTCTTATTTCTGTACAATCAAGTTTGATTTCTACAAACAGACCAAATGACTGTGAACATCTGGGACCTGCATTTTGACTAGTATTCCTGTCAGTTTTTAGTCAAATGATATGGTGTGAGAATTGTTTAAGTCTTGTTATCTACTAGCTTCAAGAGTTCAATCCAAACAAACATCCTAAAAGAGCCAGAGCTGCTAGATATCACAGTATCCTCCTTTAGAGCTCCCTTTCCAGTGCACAGCACCATTCAGTCGTGTGTTTTCGAGCACATATTCATGTGTTTGGGCAGTCCATCACAGACATCTTCACAAGTTAAAATTATCTAATAGCACAAATTCTGATGCATTTAATGTTCTTGAAGGAATGCAATTGCTTTTCTCCATCGTGTGTGTGTGTGTGTGTGTGTGCTCTTAGTCCAGTTGTAGTTACATCACTCACGGTGGGTTTTCTTGGCATCACCAGCTGCACTTTCCCTAGGAAAAATGGAAAACATTGGATTTAACAGGCGTTTTCATAAAAGGGCTATGCACTAATTAGCCTACATACTAAAACAAAATTACTGATGTTTCTAATATCAAGCTACTTCTTTTGATAGAGTTTTATTAATAGTGCTGTTTATTACAGTTTCAGTGAAGCTCACTCATCGGTTCAGGGCTCATTATGAGACGCTTCGGCATTATGAAGCGCTCGGAACGAATCAATTTGTCTTGTCAGTGAATTGTTCAGTCCATTTGAGTTAAAATGTTATATTTTTCAATATTCAAAAATGTCAGACTTCAAATTTTCCACACGCAAAATTGTTGATCATATTCCAAATTACAATGAGGAAATCATCATAATGCAGCCAAAGATAAATGAAATCCTGAGTCTTTAGTTCATTTGTAACTTAAGGTCAACAAATCTTTCATGAAGAGAACAACAGAAAAGCGGGTCAACTACCATCCGCTCAGGTGAGGCGCCGTGTCAGGGGTCCCGCCATTCTGTCCTCCAGTCCCTGAGAAATGATCACAAACATCTTTAGTCCAAGTACTACTTTTTAAAATACACAATATACACTGAAAGGCCCAACAAATAGCCAAATGCTTAATAGTCTATGATTGGATCATTCTTGCAGTGATTATTAAGTTTCTAGCATGTTATATGTTTGGGAACAGTTCTTCAAACCCTAACTGATGGAGTGTGTAGCTTTTCATTTCTTAAACATCCATGTAGGAAGACACATCATAGCCATATTCCAGGATGACAATGTCAAGATTCATCAGGCTCAAACTGTGAATGAATGGTTGGAGGGAGCATGAAGAATCATTTTCACACATGAATTGGAACCTCTGAGTCCAGACCTTAAACTCATTGAAAGTCTTTGGGATGTGCTGGAGGAGACTTTAGAGTGCTGGACTCTTGCATGGTCAATACAAGATCTTGACTACAATTATTTTCATCATGTGGCGCATCAGTTTAAGGTTGGTTGTTCAAACAACTGAAAAGCTACACACTCCATCAATTAGTGTTAGAAGAACTGGCGACTTTTTTTTTTGGCCGGGCAGTGTATGGTCACAAAACGTTTTATACAGTAGGACTTATTATTATGGATTACGCGGAGCACCTCAGAAAATACTCACCCTGTCTGTAGTACATGTCGTTGACAGTGTTCCCGTACACTTTCCATGCAAAGTGGATAGCAACGAGACTGATGACAAGCCAGCTGAACAGGATTTTAAACACTGCAACTCTCATGTCGTTGGCCAGCCAATCGTCCACAAATTCGGACAGAAAGGAAACCAGACTATCAACCATACGAGACAAGAATTCAAAATCCCACGATTCCTCCATGTTGTGTTTTTTCTACATTACATTCTAATGTCGGTTGTTAAATCAGGTAGTCAGTGCTTTCAGAAAAGAAATGTGATTGAACATCCATCTTTAATAGTAAACAAAGCGGAGCGGCAGTCGTCTTCTTCGCATAGAGATGACGTCATCATATGGAGGTTTGAAAATATTTGCTGTGTCATCATCGCCATCTGTCGGCCTGGAGTTGAGTATTTAAATCTCAAATTATTTAAAATATTTAAAGCTGCAGTCCGTAGCTTTTTTGGGTTAAAAATTATGATCCAAAATAATTTTTTGAGCAAGTACATAACCAGCCAGTGTTCAAAACTATCTGCTTGCCGTAGCTCGATTCAAAATTGTAAGCTTGTAATAATGTTTTTAATTCCAGTGGTACTGGTGGATTTCCGCAGGAAATGTCTTTGCGTCATTACGTCACATCTATTCTGTACACATAAAGAAGGAGTCTCGGCTCGTAGGCTATGTTGTGTGGGATGTTGGTGGTGGAGTGACAACTGGAGATTCACCCGTTGTAAACCGCGAAAGACTTCGGACTTGGGAGAAAAAAAAAAGAGACTGCAACCGGGCCCATGCGAAAACAAGGACAAATATCGGAAGGGCATTAAATGTAGTCACGCAATGCTGATGTTGTTAACATTAACAATTTGAGAACAAAGTATAATTTGCACGGTTTGATGTGATTTGATAAACGATCGTTAGATTTAATCGGCGCGATTTACTGCAATGCTTTTTTCCCCTTAGTTGGTCAGAACAAAAGTGGATGTTTACTTTTTCAGACGACATTTTCCGGTGAAAATTCTTATGTTGGTCATACTTCCAAAAATAATCTGTGATTGCGAATAACAGTATCCACACCACCAGCGCAGTGATTGACGACCGCACATTCTCCTCAAAACATTGGATTCATCCGCGCTGTGCCGTGCCGAGGCACAACGCACGTAAAGTTGATAATTCCGCGAATAACTGCAATTGCAGATTTCGAACAGAGATGGCGACAAAGAGGAAAAACTGCGACTGCAGCTTTAAAGAATTAAATCTGTGATTCTCCACAGAAATTAGTGGATATATGAAGTTTCTTCAACTTCAGTTACTTTTATGTTCAAGCGACATATTTTTGTGAAATCAAACATGTCTTTTTTCCCTTTTTTATGACATTAAAAGTTTTACTAATTTCTTTTGCTACAAATATGTGTTTTATATAGTTGGATATTGTTTTATCCATGTCCAAAACCCGGACTTTATAGACTAGGAATATCCATTATAACATTATTATTATTATTATTTGTTTAAAACCATGATGAAAATCTTTTTAAATTTACATTGTGTAATTCAATTATTTAACCCTTGTGCATTGTTCAAATTCACTACCCTTTCGTTATGTTCGTGGCTGAAAACAGCCACTACTTTGAACTGCTGTAAAAATGTATCAGATAAATATTTTTTTCAATTTTTTTTGCATAAATCTATTAATCAACCTCAGTCCTGCTCAAAACTACTAAATGTTTAAAAAAAAAATCAGGATTTTAACTCTTTAATTGCCAAATTCGTAAATGATGTCACTGATTTGGGAAAAAAAGAAACACAAAATGACTGATTTTCAATATAAAATGTGATTGTGGACTGGATTTTTTTTTACCTTTAATCACAGTCTTGGACATGTCAAAGATTATAAACAACATTGGTTTTGATGCATTGTTAGTTTTTGTGCAGCATCAGATTTTAACTTTTTCTCCCTCATTTACTGTTCGTGGCTGTTTTTGCCTCATTGACTTCCATTATAACCACATTTTTTGATTGCAAAGCCATGACACCATATAATCATGCATTTTTTATTGTTGGTGGTTTTCCCTGTTGGGAAGAGGTAAAATTTGTAATTTTTACTGTTGATAACCAGATGGCACCATTAACCCTTTAGATAGGCCTGTGCAAAAAAAAGCTTAGTTTCTGGCTTTTACATGGAATTATATGGAGTTTATATGGAGTATAATAGCATAATAAAGTGTGTGTGTGTGTGTGTGTGTGTGTGTGTGTGTGTGTGTGTGTGTGTGTGTGTGTGTGTGTGTGTGTGTGTGTGTGTGTGTGTGTGTGTGTGTGTGTGTGTGTGTGTGTGTGTGTGTGTGTGCGCATGTGTGTGTGTGTGTGTGTGTGTGTGTGTGTGTGTGTGTGAACTCACCTTGATGCGTCTGAGAAAATCTAAATATGCACCTCAGCTCTCAGAACTACATGGAGTAAACAAAAACAAAGTAGGTGTATTTATGCATCTGCTGCCTTTTGATGGTGAGAAATGCAGACTAAACAAAACAAAGCAAGTGGATTAAAACACTTGCATGCAAGCCTGCTGGTCATTTGATGGTGAGAAGAGCAGCAAGCAACATGAGAAGGGCTTGACTTGTAGTGAAGCTTTAGAGATGATTATGCAGCCTGACCCCTCCAGCGAGCTGCAGGATGGATCGTCTTCTCCCTCTGACACCACAGACTCAGGAGAGTCAGATCCTGATTTGGATGTGGCACCCTCATCATCCTCTCTAGCTTCCACTGAAGGCGAGGAGGATTCGGAGGATCCTGGATCTGGGTGGATTGGGAGAAACGGCGAAGTGTGGTTTTCCACCAACACAGAGACAACTCCCTTTCTTCAGCCTGCCAGAGGCGTGACTCCAGGGCCGACGCGCTATGCCATCGCAAGGGTCCAGAACATGGATTCCATGTTCAATCTGTTTTTTACGGAGGAGATGATTGACCTCATTGTCAGCATGACTTGCGTCAAACACATACATGTTTGTACAGTCATACAAACATGTATGACTATGCCTTGCGAAGGCATAGCGCGTCGGCCCTGGAGTCACGCCTCTGGCAGGCTGAAGAAAGGGAGTTGTCTCCACGTTGGTGGAAAACCACACTTCGCCGTTTCTCCCAATCCACCCAGATCCAGGATCCTCCGAATCCTCCTCGCCTTCAGTGGAAGCTAGAGAGGATGATGAGGGTGCCGATTAGGATCTGACTCTCCTGAGTCTGTGGTGGCAGCAGATGCATAAATACACTTACTTTGTTTTTGTTTACTCCATGTAGTTCTGAGAGCTGAGGTGCATTTTGATTTTCACACACACACACACACACACACACACACACACACACACACACACACACACTTTATTATGCTATTATACTCCATATAAACTCCATATAACTCCATGTAAAAGCCAGAGACTAAGCTTTTTTTTGCACAGGCCTATCTAAAGGGTTAATGGTGCCATCTGGTTATCAACAGTAAAAATGAAAAAATTTACCTCTTCCCAACAGGGAAAACCACCAACAATCAAAAATGCATGATTATATGGTGTCATGGCTTTGCAATAAAAAAATGTGGTTATAATGGAAGTCAATGGGGCAAAAACAGCCACGAACAGTAAATGAGGGAGAAAAAGTTAAAATCTGATGCTGCACAAAAACTAACAATGCATCAAAACCAATGTTGTTTCTAATCTTTGACATGTCCAAGACTGTGATAAAAGGTAAAAAAAAATCCAGTCCACAATCACATTTTATATTGAAAATCAGTCATTTTGTGTGTTTTTTCCCCCAAATCAGTGACATAATTTACGAATTTGGCAATTAAAGAGTTAAAATCCTGAATTTTTTTTAAACATTTAGTAGTTTTGAGCAGGACTGAGGTTGATTAATAGATTTATGCAAAAAAATGTGAAAAAAATATTTATCTGATACATTTTTACAGCAGTTCAAAGTAGTGGCTGTTTTCAGCCACGAACATAACGAAAGGGTAGTGAATTTGCCCACAGTGTACTGTTGAGTTTTTGAAAAATTTCAAAGCATTTTCCCAAAATATGTGTCAAAATAAGATTTGTCACCAAAAATCATTCCATTTGCTGAAACACAGAGAAAGTTATGGCCAAATTAAGACTCAAAAATACCGCATAGTGGATGAAAACATCCCCAACAGCACATAAGGGTTAAATTTAATTATTTAAAAACATGACTACCCCACAATTGTAGAGTCATTCCCACCATGGAATAAAACACATTAAATAAACACTATACATAAATTGAGATGTAGAGGAAATGACATTCTACGATGCATTTATATAGTCCCAGACTCGGATAGTGATAGAGGACAAATTAATTTAAATTAAAATGAAAGCATGTGAGAGTGTGATTGAGTAAGCCCACAGGTCTAAATGTGCCCATAGTTTAAAAAACACCTATGCATGCAATGATTTGTATACTTCTCTGAACAGAGTTGATTAATTTTTTCAATCTTAGAAAAAAAGTTTTTTTGATTTTTAAATTCAATTTTGATTCAATTTTATGAATTAAACAGCTTGCAATACTTTATCACACGAAATAATTTAAATAACCTATTGAAAAGTATTGAAAGTATGGTATTATGCAATCATTTAAGACATCTCTCCTTAGAACCTTTTTTCATAAAGGTTTCCTTAAAATTGAGTCAAGAACCCATAGGGCCCATTGAAGTGGTATGACATTTGACTGAAATATGATAAGATATTTATCTCTTCATTCAAGCATCTGAACCGGGGAAAGTCTTCATTTCACATGCACCCATGATGAAATGAAACTTCATGGTAATAATCTTTTAGTATTGTTTACATGTTTTGGAGTTGAGAACGCTGTGTGAAAATTTGGCTGGTGGTGTTATCAGGCTTTAGAGACCTTTAAAACGTAGTTTGAGATATGGATGTTTGGTTGACCAATAGCGAAAAAAAAAAAAGTTACCATATAACTTCAGTAATTCAATATCAGTGCACTGACTCTACTGAATTTGTTGTCCCCTTAAGAAGAAAATTGTAAAAGTGCTGGTAAACATTTTGGTTGAAAAAATGAAACCATGTCAGTGAGCAGAAGTATGTCGTCACGTCTGGTTCCCGCTGGTTACCACCACTCTGCTTCAATAAACACTGTTTGCACTTTAACACCTGTCTGTCTCCTTTTGTGTTGCGACATCTGGGTTGTTGCGAGTAATCGCACGACGAGGGAGTAGAAGAAAAAACAGACTTTAATATAATCCACAAACATGTAACTTCAACAATAACGGACAAAGAACTGAGGAAAACTGATGATGATTCTAATTAAACAACAGGTGAATGAAATCAATAACTATTGGAAAAAACTAGTGTGAATGAGTAATCAAGGCAGGGGGGGGGGGGGGGGGGGGGGGGGTAACTCGGATATTGTTGTAAATGTAAAAGTAATGCGTTAGTAAGTAAAAAGTAATCTGATAATGTAATTTTTTTTACCCCCAACACTGACTGAGAGTAAATACTCCAAACAATGTGTCATTCCCCATCATCACTTTTGTTTCATTTTTTATTGTTATCTTCGGAGCTGAGTAAGCTGTATAGCAAAAAGCCTATTAGCACAGTCATTTTGTTTTCAGTGCTCAGTTAAATAGGGAAAACACCCAGTTTAGTCAAAGTATCTTTTCAGTTATGTTTTTTCCCCCTTTGTATCTCTTTATGGCGTCTGTCATAACTCTTTACCTATTTATAAGGACTTTTGAAATAGAGGATCACAGACTCCTCTGTTTGACGACCGGAACAAGCTGAAGATAAAATCTACACTATGTCATGGTAAATGGAAGCTCTGCACTCTGGTCTGCAAAAATGCAGTTCGTTGCAGTTTTTTTCTCTTTACATTGAAGTTTTCCAGTGTTTTCAATGTTGGTGTCGCCTTGTCAACTCCATTGTTTGTTAATATTATCATTATTTTGTACTAAATTACCCACTTTTTTCTAAACTGATGATAAAAAGTAGAACAGAACACACGTGTAACATAACCTTTTTTTTTCTTTTTCTTTCTTGTACAGCAGACCAGGAAACCAAGGAACCTCAACTACTCTGTGCTAAATGTGTCAGACCTTACCTGTTTTCAGTAAATCTAAAGAAGTTTTTTCCTATGCAAAACATCTCTGAGTCATTAGAATATAGAGAGCACCTTCACAAATTGCAACTGAGTGTGTCATTTCATTTGATTGCTTCATCAAGATCAATAAATAAATGTATACCAGACCTAATGTTTTCAAGAATCAAATGAAAACTAGAGATGCTAAGATTTAGAAAATAACATTTAGAAAAAAATTAGTTATCTTGAAACCATTTTGAAAACTTGAAAACTTAATTAATGCCATTAGATAAGTCTAGGTTATCTGAATTTGGCATGTTAGAAATATTAAATGGCTGTCCACAGAGATAATAATTCAAATTGACGATTTGTAATTTTCATTTTACAGTATGTTCCCTGTCTATTCTATCATGAGAACATTTATATGTTAGAACATTGAATATTTTATGAATGTGGCACACAGGACAGAGATTAGCAACCTGCATGATGAAAGTAATTACAGTAGATTTTACTTCCTATTCTGTTTCAGAGAAAAATAGAATAGGAAGTTTCCAGTTCCAGAGATTTCAGAGAGAAGTGAAAAAAAAGAAGAAAAAAAGAAAAGAAGTGGTATTGTATGTGGTTATAGAAATGGATAATTAAAAGGATGGTAAATCTGCAAAAAAATGTATAGTAGCAATGGCAAATCTTCAGAAACTGCTTTTAATTTTTAGTTTTAATTTAAAGCATTTTTATGTCAGGTTTTATTTTATTTATTTTTATAAATAAAATTATTTTATTTTATAATGGCTATTTTTAAATATATATTTTCATATAAAGAGGGCTCTAACTTAAGGATTTTGACATTATTAACACAAGAAACACGAAACACATACTGTACAATAATAATCCTACATGTTTTTTTTTCCACCGTTATAGAGAGTGGGGGAGGTTCCTTTTGGTTAAATGTCACCTTGTCTGAGGTTTCAGTCTATTTCTTCTTGTTTGAGGGTTACGCACAGTTCCAACAATATACTACGGTGTTACTGCTGTTATGTTCTTCTACATGAAAGTCCTCTCAACTCTCCTGTGTTTGCTTTTACTTCAACAAAATGCAAGCGCTAAAGATTGCCCTGCAGGTATGTATGATTATGGTTGAGTACCGGGATTTGGGATCCACTGTTGTGTCTAAATTGATATTTGTCACATGAAACGCCTCACAAATGATGTCTGTTAATTGTAGGTCAGAGGCTTGATTACAACATAAAGGATTGTGTGCCCTGTGAAAAAAATCATTACAACCCCAAACGTGGACAAAACATTCACTGTAAACACTGCAGTGAATGTGGAAAAGGTAAGTTCCAGGCACCTAGATTCAGTAACTGAGAATGTTACTGTATAATGTATGTAATTCTATAAGATACTGTGGCGTTTAACTAACACTATATTGAATATATGGAAATGAAGGCAAAGACAGAGAAAAAGCCATTCTAGTCCAATATTTAAATTTTCAACATGACTTGTTTTTCCCCTCAGGTAGTATGGTTGTCGATAAATGCACATTAACAACAGACATTCGCTGCAAATGTAAGGAAGGTTTTACACCCACCGATCATCAAAAACAGAATTGCGTATGTAAAAAAGGTTCTGAAGTGGATAAAAGAGGTAAACGTTAAATCCTACCTTACTGAATCACATCAACTGACTAAAGTGAATCTTATTAAACTTGGAATATATGTCTCTTTTCTAGGAGAGATTTGCAGTGAATGTCACAAAGGCTACTTCTCAGACAAAGATGACTCAACTTGTCAAAAATGGAGAGAGTAAGTTTTTATGATAAAAAAAAGGAAATGAATGTCAAAAGATATATGGTTTGATAGCCTCATGCAAAAAACCCCAGTGCTATTGTCAAGGGGAGACAACCGAGAACGATGTTCCCGAGCTCAGAGATGCCAAGGAGACCCTACTCTATGTATGAAGGGGAGCTAAAGCATAAAAATTCCCCAGTAAAAAAAGTTGAATGAATTTCATTGATGACCCTAAAGCATATTAATCATCTCAGCAGCTTAATTTCAATGTCTGATCACCACCCTCTTGTGCATTTTTGATGGTTCAGAAGTAAAATTTCAAATCACCCATCATTTACTCACCCTCACGTCATTCCAAACCTGTATGACTCTTTCTTTCTATGGAACATAAAAGAAGATATTTTGAAGAATGTTTATTCTTTTCCATAAAATTAAACTTTCATTGTATGGACAAGAAAAATACCATTCGTCAAAATGACACTTTGTGTTTTGAAGGAGTAAAGGAAGTCGTAGCTACAGGTTTGTTACGATATCAGCATGAGTAAATGATTTTTCTTTCTTTCTGCCATATGAAGAGATTTGCAAACATTTTTTCATCTGTAGATGCAAAAGTGGGATTGAGATCCCAGGCACCAGAACTTCTGATGCCGTCTGCAAAAATGCATCAGAAGAAGAAGTGTTTACAACCTCACTGAAGACAACCTCACCGAAGAAGACAACCTCACTGAAGACAACCACCATCTCTTCTGCTGTCTCTTCAAGAACTACGGCCTCCTCTCCCACCAAAGACCGCTTCTACAGCTTATGTACTCTTTATTCATTGCTTCCAGCCCAGATTTATGAATCAACTACAATTTGAATCTTTCTTGCTAAGCATGAATTCATATTTTATTCCAGGGCTGGTCATGCTATGCGCTGCCATTCTTCTTCTGTCTGGACTCCTGTACTACAAGTGTAAAGACACCTACTGCAATTTTAACCACAAGAAAGTGGATTCTCGAAAAGGTGGAGTACCCCTAGATGACGATATGACCATGTTTGTGTGTGTGTGTGTGTGTGGCTACTCTCTATTCATCCTTCTTACATTTATTCTCTTTAGACAGTGTATGCAGAAAGCCTGTTGAAGAATCTGGGGAGAAGTGCCTGTCCTTACTTGTCTAATGCAATTTTCATTGGCCTCAATGTTTCTTTTTGTGGAATATTTTGAAGGCAAGTAATAGTTGTTATATAACTAGTTTATTGCTAATTGTTTTTAATTGCTATTAACTGCGATTAACTACATAAAATTTCTACTTAAGGTAATACTTTATTTGGTAACAATTTATTTTAAGGTGACATGTAGCCTGCTTACTATAGTCATACCAGTAAATTATGCATAATTACAAGTAACTAACCTAAACCAAACCCTAACCGTAACTTTATTGTAAGTACATGTAGTTCATGAATATTACTCAGTACTTATTTGAGTGAGTATAATGTAACTATGTCACCTTAAAATAAAGTGTAACCCTTTATTTTAAGGCTCGTTTCCACCGAGGGGTACATTACAGTAAGATTCGAGGTGGTAACCCTGATACCGCCAACAAACGCAAGCCGGATCAGGGTATACTGTATCGAATACTGTTCTGTACCACTCGGTGGAAACAAGCCTTTAATGTACCGGACTACTGTGCTAGGTACCCCATTGGAAGGGTCCCAAAAAAGTGATACGGTACGGTTTGGTATTTTAGTACTATTCACAACTTCTGACAATCGAAAGGGAAATAATTGCGTTGCATACCGTACTGTGCTGTGCTGTTCCGTACCGCTCAGTGGAAGCAAGCCATTACAGTGTCACTGTTACACATCTTAATTGTTCTTACTATAGTAATAACAGTAAATTATGCATAATTACAAATTCAATCAACTAACCCTAAGCCAAACCCAAACCCTAATTATATAGTAAGTAAGTACATGTTGTTAACTAGTATTACTCAGTATAATTACACTGTAACGAGGGCACCTTAAAACAAAATGTATAATAACACCACTTAAAAACATAAAAATAATCAGTGCCTAGCTGTAGCCTAATTGTATTACATTTTAGATTTTTTTTTTTTATACATTTTTAATGGCTTCAGTAGATGTTGTGAGAATGATGTAAATACAGTCAATCAGAAAACTATCTCATGTTAGAGGTTGTTTAGCACCATTTACATCTGTTTCGTACCCTGGTAATCCAGAGTTCTCGCGAATGCACAAGTTGAATTTGCTCAGCGAGTTACTCTGGTGTCGAGTAATGATGCTCATTAAATATGCCCCTCGATATGCTGAATCGTTCCTTTGCAAGAAGGGCGTTTTTGCTGTTTTGCCGACCGGATACGGTAAGAGTCTAATCTACCAGGGCTGCGTTCCAGCCCACTTTTAGACACGCACTTGCGAACTTCCCTAAGCACTTCCCCTTGGGGAAATGCCGCCATTTTGAAGTGCGTTCCACTTTGTGAAGTGAATGAGGAAAGTTTATATGGACAGACCCTCATTCCCTCGATTTTGACCGAGGGAGCGAGTCTACTTCAAAATGCAGTACGATTGTGACGTCACCACATATCTCGTCTAATCACCACCACAACAGACAACTCCATGATATATTAATTATAATTTTTTTATTTTATTTAAAACAACCCAAACACACCTATAAACATTTGGATGCTGCATTATGCAAATTCTTAAAGGAAAATTTTTTTAAATAAGAAATCAACTCCATAACTGATTCCAAGTGATCAAGGGCTTAGGACGTTCCAATTCAGCCCATTGCAGTTTCCGCCAGTAGTGGGCACTCGTGCAACGTAAGCAATGACGTACATCCGAGTGAACGAGACGGAGGGAAGTTAGCGAGTGAAGGGTATGACCAGAGCCTGTCTACGGAGAGCCTGGCCACTCCCTATTAAGTCCTATTGTACCGAATTTTGGTTGTAGTTCCACCAGAGTTCCACTGGGGGCGATCGCCCATGAGTGCAAAATGAATGGGAGTCTATGGAGCTAGATGGCTAAATTTGTCTCTTTCACCCGATTGCCGTTGAGAAATCTCAGATTTGATTGTAGGTTTTGCAAGTTCAACATGGGTTATAGGTCGAAAGTTGAATGAACGAGTACTTATGTCCTTTCGATTTCTTACAAGTTGAGTTGTTGTTGCCCATAACACGCTAGCATTCTGCTAATGAACGCTGATTGGTCAGTGAAGGACTGATTACGACCAGAGATACCGCTTGATGGCATTGTGTGTGTGTGTATGTGTGTGTGTGTGTGTGTGTGTGTGTGTGTGTTTTCAGCGTGGTCTTTTAAAACAACAAAACAAAAACTCTTCCAGCACGTGTATTTACCTGTCTCAGCTGTGTTGTCGATGCCTCGAGAGAAAAGAAAGTGCAGAGCGAGAAAGCACCAAAGTGACTGAAGGATTGCCGTAAAGCAGTATCTCTGGTCGTACGATGTGTATGACGTCATTGACATTTTAAAAGACTTTTTAAAGCAAATTAGTGACTCTAACACCCAGTGAGTCAAATAACACCCAGCAATGTGTAATTTCTTTGCATCTCCTTTCGAATACAACATTCAAATTACTAGACAAAAAATTATATCCTGAGAAAAGTGGATTTTGAGGGGTATAGCACGATAGACCTCCATTCATTCTGCACTCGTGAGCGCCCTCATATGGAACCAGAGTGGAACTGCAACCAGTTCAGAAGCCGGAAGCTTACTGAGAGTGGAAGCTCTCCCCTTATTAGACATTCTCTGGTCTAATCTACCAGTTAGCTCCGCTGGTAGCTAAACGATAACTTGTTGTGATTGGTCGTAGTGTTATCCAATTGTGTGCAGTTAGATTTTCAGACGCATGCTTGGTGCCCTTCCAGCTTGCCGATTTTCATTAGTCGACGCCAGACCATTAATCTTTTAGATTTAGGTTTGGATTTCCAGGCTACCTGTTTAGGGCAACAGGTTTGAAATAGGACTATGTTAAATACGGATGTATTTGGGGTCCAAAATAAAAGTGAGATTCACCAATATGTGAAAGTGTTCAAAGTCACTTTTCGCTCTCATTGCACTTGTAGTGTAAACGCTCATCCATTTGAATTCAGATGGCTAATTTAATTTAAGCCGAGAATTGATTTAAATTCATTACTTTGAAATCTGCTGATTGAATTGCAAGTTTCACATCGCCTGAACTTGAACTGCGGTTGATGTAGGTTGATCGTTGGATGCTGTAACCTTATAGAGTCATTTCCATGTCGCTACAGTTGTTTACCACAGACATGTCCTGAAGTGACTCATGCATTCCTGAGAAAAATATGACTAATTAGCTGAATTTACCATAGGCTATTTAAGTGGGCTAAGGACAACTTCTGAGAATCTTTCCTTTATTTATTTAATTTTGTGTGTGTAGCCTTATTATAAAGGTTTAATGTTTCAGTGAAATGGAAATAAATGGGCTACATAAACAAGTGGCATGTAATATTTTTATTGTATTGTATTGTATTTTGTTTTTCTCTATTTCTTGTAGTTGTCATTCAGTGCAATGTGTCTGATTATGTAGTGTCTAATGTACAATTTTAAATAAAGGACTAAATCTAAAAGATTGTTTATATTCTCCAGTATTGTTATTTTTCCTGTTGTTCACGTAAAAAAAAAAAAAAAAAGAAGGAAAAAAACCCCCCCTTGTCTCAAAACTCTTCCCAAAGTTGATATTTGATTGATTTCATAAAACCTAGGATTAACATTTAGAATAGATCATGCATTTTCATAATTTGGATTTTTGTATTTGAAGTGCACTTAGCAACGTCAGAGATGGTATTGTCCCCTCCTACATGTAGGCTATGTTTTTTTTCCGATAGTCGACAACGTCTCTAGAAACGCGAAACACACTGAGGTTCTGGGGAGGCGACAGCTTTCACTTGAAAATTTCCATCCACGCACCAGCACTCACGTTCCTGAAGCTAAATGGCGTTCTGCACCTTCAACTTATGAAACCACAAGCAGGTGCTTTACACTGAGGGCTGTTAACAGTTTAATTCTAAACCTTGCATCTGCTTATTTGGTTAAGAGTCTTTACCAACTTCTACAATAATATTCTTTGTACAAATAACAGTTAGGGTTGTGAAATAAGGGACACCCATTCGTGGTTTTTCAATAATGTTACATTATGATCAGAATCAAAATTGAACAACATCTTGTTCAATTTTGATTCTAATCATAATTACAAAGAGAAAAGTTGATCATTTATCTCAAACATCTGTTTTTCATATAATTCTTCAAATTCCTGTCTATGTGTGTTCTGCCTTGCTTCTGAATGAATGAATTTTGTCCATTTCCTAAGCGGTAGCCTATCTGACAAAAACGGACAAAATTAATTTGATTCTAATCAAAAAATGGGGGAAAAGAAATCAGTACAAAAAATGCTAAACTGTGACAAAAGTATTTTTTATTGTTATAATTGTGATTTCATAATATGTAGATATGAGTCAACTAGAAAAAAAATAGTGTAAAGATGTCTTTTTGTTAGGCAAATAGTGGAGCTCTGAAACCATCTACTGGCTAAATTATATTTTTTTACTTTTAAAACTGCATTTTCCAAAAGATGGGCAAAAATCTTACACTAAACCATGTCAAATTATGTTATCCCCATGAATGAAAGTTAGAAATGTGGATCCTTTTTGTAGATTTAGGAAGTGTTGACAACCTTACAAAGTCTCATGCCATTTGGACAAAGATCATTTTTATTATTATTATTATTATTTCAGAAAACGTCATTTGGGTTCAAAAAGACCCCGAAAAGCGCACAAGAGGGTTAAAAACCGGCAGGTTTACAGCGCACGTTCACGAGACTCCGTCGCTATGGAAACAAAAGCGCTAAAATGCAATCACGCGAAAATGAGCTTCTCTCTACTAGGCCTACTTATTGTGAAATTGATTTCTTTATATTTACTCTTAGTATTCTCCACACTGCAAAATCCTTATGTTTTTCCTAATGTCAATCCAAAATATTGATTTGATACGGACGCATCATTTTACCTGTATTAATTCCGTATTTTAAGGGACGGGTGGCAATGAGATGTATACTGAAAATCAGTTATTTTATAATAAATATGTTATTTCTGTAATATGCCACGGAGGTCATTTCTAAGGGTTTTCCATTTTTTCTGGGTTTTAGGCCTACTCATAGGCTACTAGTTAAACCTAATGATGTCTCTTTTTGCATCAGAGTGCGACGTTTGTAAAACGTTTTGTAAAAGGATCTGAAACGAGAAGTCAGATTTGTTAACCAACCATAAAATTCCAGACAGGCCGTGCAAGCTCAATCCAAGATGAATCTCAGAAAGAATGGAGCCCTTTTGTGAGACTATAGAAAGCATGTGAAATACTTGAAAATATTTTGTCTTATGTTGTTCATAGAAGAATATTCATAGCTAAATTAGTCTGATATTAATTTCCTCTTTATTTGAAGTAGCAGCACCATCTGCAGGGCTGCACGGTTGCAGATGTCAAGAACAAGCTCTGCAGACCAAAAGCTCACTTCCTGATATGCATGAGCTATTTGTTTTTATTTTTATTTGATCTAATCTGCCCAGATAACTGCTCGGCCATGCTTTCGTGAAGAACAGCACATTTGTGATGCAATCTTGTAGCATACGTGGTCTGAGAGCTTGGTAATCTTGGAACTTGTTCATTTCCTTACTTCATCTGTTGTTCAAGAGAATGAACCACATCCCTTGTCTTCTTGTCAAAGAGCCTCATTGTCACGAGATCGGCGTTTCCCATTCTTCCGTTGAATTCTTGTAACAGAGAGTAGGCCTTTGCAAACTTATGACACCAACTAATCGTTTGACTGCAGAGACTGCCGTCGAAAATGAGCTGAATGATGCGTTTAGAGAGTCATTTTGAATGTGCACGGTCCCTTTAAATCTAAACCTTAAAGATGCAAACAAGAACTAACACTCATTCTATAAAATGGCCTTTGTCATTTTGGAAAATCTGATTGTTAGATCAGGATTTTAAACTTTTTGGGAAGGAACATTTAAAAAAATACAGCAATATCAGCAATTTCTTTTATTAAATTTAAGACTGGCTATACCTCCCTGTAAAATGCATATACTTATATAAAATATGTAGCCTATTATAAATACATTTTTATAAATAATATTTTTTGTTTATTTTGTATATTTTAAACAAACAGCTCAAAAAATAAATACACAGTACATTTTTCATGCTTTAATGAACTTCTTGCATTCATTTTTTGTGTGTTGAGCAGCTTGTATAATTCGTATTGCAATATATGGTAACATGAACTCTGTGATGTACAGTGTGGTCACAATTATTATAGATAGGCTACATGTGCTCATCAATTTTTTTAGCATATACTAAACCGAAAAAAGAAAAAAACACCCTATGAAAAAGTACAGTGTGAACGTGTCATTGCTAGATGTATGCTTTCGTAAGATTAACCTCATGCTGTGACATTTCACTTAGACCACTACAGTCAGCTGCACTGAAACGGCAGCTTTGCCTGGTGTAGCCTATAGGCTACCCTTTGAGAAAGACGCAGGGGGAAGCTCGAAATGAAACCACCAGACATGTGCAAATGACACTGCAAGACGTCGGCAATACACGCAGACCACCTCTTCTTTATGACATCATCATCTGTTTTTTTTTTTTTTTTTTTTTTTTGCAATAACTTTTATGATAGTTGATGTTCATTAAATGAAAATATCACTTAAAAATCAGTTTGATATTTTCATTTCAACCCTCAGCCTCATTTTCTATCAGATAATAATGCATGGGTAACACTTTATTTTGATGGTTCCCTTTAGACATCTTGTAGGTTGGATTAAATGAAAAAACTTGCTGCATAAAACAAGTGTACATTTATTTTATTTTATTTTATTTTATTTTATTTTACATCCCTTAGGCTATACACAACAGTATACAATTTCTTTTGTCGCTCACAAAATGAACACAGATTGAAATGAAAATATAATAATCTCACCATAAATGCATTTAATTAAATCAAATGTAGTAATCTCACCATAAATGTATTTAATTAAATACTACTATTTTTCACAGTCATCTTTTTTACTTTAAGACCGGGGTAAAGCAAGGAAAACTATAATTTACCTCAATAAGGCTACATAATGAACAGCACTCGTCTCATTCGTGGAGGTGGAAAAACAAGTTATTTGTGACATGCAAGATTTATTGCATTAAAATTTAAATGCGAAAGAAAAGGCATGAGAGTTTTAAGTTTTAATTTAAAATGTTTGCGATTTTAAAATAAGTAGCCTACAAGGTTAAATATTTTACCACTTGCGTGGGCAACTTAATATATAAATCTATATAGAAGTAGCCTAATACATTGAACAATACCTTGTTTAAATTGTGTTAAACAACGTATTATTCATGAACGTGAATACATCTATTAAAGAGTGTATATGTGTACAAAGAGAATCACAATGCTGACAAACTTTCTTTTTTTTTTCTTTTATAAAAGTTGCTGATAACTGGATTTGAAATAAAAATAGTGAGTATGTGTTTGTGGTACAGCCGCGGATCAGTTACGCACTGCAAACGCAGCATATGTGAAAGCACTATAGCGCGTGCTGCTCCTGCACCGCATACGCACTGCAACACCACCGCATACGCACTACAAACAGAGTAGGCCTACGTGTGAAACGGGCGTGAGGTCTTCAAATCTCAGGCTTTTCCCTTTGAAATCTTATTAAAACAATTACAATCACATAAGCTCAGATGCAGATACAAAGCTTAGCTAAAATGGTTGGATTTAGTGCTGTCAGTACAGGGGTGTGAGGTGTGAATATGATGTTTGTGCGGGTTCATGTGCGTCTTTTATTAAAGGTCATAGCTCCACAAGCAAATCTGCTCGATTCATCCTATTCTCTCTCAAACACACATACACAGATTGATATTTAAGCATCCATTAGCTTTCAGTTAGCAAAGATGTTTGTTCCAATAGTTTTTGTTAAAAATAAATGTACTTTTAATTACAGGTCAAGCAAAGAATATAAAAGCAAAAAAGTAAAGAATATAATATCATTCCACTGATGTGAAAGAAAATGACAATGGAAGAACAGTGGAAAAGACAGTGGAAAAGGAAAGTTATTTAAGAGGAAACAAGTCATTTTGATTATGAAAGATAAACAATGCCCAACACAAATGTCAAAACAATGTTTGCTTTTGAATAAAATGCATCAGTGTCACAATAATACCATAAATTGCATTAGGAAAGTAAATAGGACCATTTCCAATTTCATGTTGAATTTTGGCTTAATAAAAATAGAAAAGATGTACTATGATTGTCCGTAGGTCAATATAGTGTGTAAAGCAGGACCTGTAAAAAGAAAGGAAATAGAGTTAAAGAAAAAATGTTTAGTAATCTTTAGTCAAAATTTAATAAATTGAAATGCCTTTCTTTTTTTACATTATGCATATTTCTTTTTCATTCTAATGTTAACCAGTAGCTAAATAGCTATTTGGACATTTTAGCAAATGCAAATTCGGTCTGGTTATTCTGTTACGGAAATCATCTTGGGGTTACGTATCTGTTCCCTGAGAAGGGAACAAGACGCTGCATCAGTTGCTGCCACTATGGGGACACACCGTAGCGGAGCCAGGTGTCTGAGGCACATGCACAAACACTCCATTCAATGGTTGACGCAGCGCGATGACGTTGCAAGGTGCGCCCTAGCACCGTCTGAGAACACATCATCAGATTCGTATTGTCTGAAGGAAGATGTGCCGGCATGCCCGAAGCATGGCAGCTTGACGCTTCTCTGGGAACCGGGATTACATATGTAACCCCAAAACCTTCCCTTTCAAAGAAACTTCTACGCTGCGTCAGCTGCTAACGTTCTGGGGATGCCATACTAACTACGCCATGCTGACTAATACCTTGCTGACCAATGCCTCAAACTAACAACCTAAGCACTACGCTCAGAGGGCTCAGCCCCGAACCATTAAAGTGTCAGCTGGCAAGCACTACAGGGTATCCAGGAGCCAAACAGCAGGCTTCTTGGGCTGTAGTAATGCAAGCTCAGCTCACTTTTCAGGGTAAGGAGTGGGCCCAATCTCAGTTTAGATAGCCCACGTCCTAAAAAATTGTCACAAGTGCTAGTCTACCTGATGCCAGTCCATCCAGGTGGATGCTGCATATTGGTGTTGGTTGAGGA
This sequence comes from Rutilus rutilus, assembly GCF_951802725.1. Classification (NCBI taxonomy): domain Eukaryota; kingdom Metazoa; phylum Chordata; class Actinopteri; order Cypriniformes; family Leuciscidae; genus Rutilus; species Rutilus rutilus. The sequence goes on along the minus strand of NC_140217.1, from coordinate 32,527,179 downwards.
GATCCCCCCCTTCTATGTAAAGCACTTTGAGTGCTGAGAAAAGCACTATATAAATGTAATGAATTATTTTTTTAATGAATTATTATAGTGTGCAAAGCTCCACGCCGCATACACTCTGCCCACCAACTTCAATGTGTATCTGACATGGTTTCGAGGGTAAAATAGGAGCCATCAGTAATGAGGATGTCCTCGCTAAATTCGCTAAATTCCTTTCCACCTGAGGCATCCACCCATAACCCTGCTCGCCCAGCCTCAGCAAACGTAAGACTAGAGCTGCGGGGTTCAGCGGCTGGGAGCGGAGTTTCCTCAATGGGAAATCATGGAGGAACACAGTGTTTGAATTGTCTGCTTGCCACATTCGGCTTACCTTCATATTTTTCACACAGCACACAAATAAGCAGCTTCCTGAAGACAAAAAAAGTTGATGACGTATTCTTAGGCACCCTAAACGCTGGGGCGCACCTTGCGACATCACTGCAACGCGTCAGCCGTTGAATGGCGTGTTTGTTCACGTGCCTCAGACACCGGGTTCTGCAAGGGCGTGTCCCCATTAATATCTTTTTTCTCATGGAAATACATCACATTACCATATTAAAATGGGCTGTGAATGGTATTTCACATCAAGCAATTTTACAAATGACACTAAAAAAACTGTTTACGACTCTCAGGCTGGTACAGCAGTTATCAAATCAACGAAGGGATCCTTTGACGAAGTGGTACTTCCTGTTATACTACGCAGTCTAGATTACCTCGATAACACTGGTGTTATCAGAGACAGAGATGTTTTTATTACCAATAGCAGAGCATTTTGTAGGTGGTGGAGAAGTGTAAATCAGACAAAGATTAAATAGTTTCTGTGACATGCCTATCAAAACTGGTGATAGTGGTTTGCTTAGGTTTCCTAGAAATATACACCAACCAATGGAGAACATAGACTAACCACAAGGCCACTGCTTCAACAGCAATAAGGAAGTGATGCTCAGCTGTATCAATCCCACTCTTCTTCTCTTTCTCCATGACTTCTCTCTGAATTAAAAAGAGCCAAAGTCCTCAACAATTTTTATTTCTTTGTATACTTATGAATTTTTAGTGGGGTGCAATTAATCAGTTGCCAAACCCATCACAGAGGCACACAAATGTCCTTATCATTGCATTCTCTACTTGCTTTACAGTGCAGTTTGCACAACAGAACCATATGTTGGGTATAGAGATGCCACTAGTGTCACTTCATCAGCCACTTACTGCTATAGGGCCCTATCTTACACCCAGCGCAATGCAGCGCCAAGCGCGACGCAAGTGTTTTTTTGCTAATTTCAGTCCGACGCAGTCATCATTTTCACGTCCTGCGCTACGTTGTTTAAATAGCAAATGCATTTGCGCCCATTTGTGCGCTCATGGGCGTGCTGGTCTGAAAACAAGGTGTGTTCTGGCGCATTGTTGGCACGTTGCTATTTTGAGGCAACAGAAATAGACTGTGCCATTGACCAACTGGTCTAAAGTCAATGGCGCAATATTTTTTTATGTGGCGGGTCCACAACGCGCCTACACTCTGCTTATTAAACACACAGGGACGCACAGCAGCACACAAACATGCCAAATATTTAAAATAAAAGGATTACAATGTAAAAGATTATTATTGTGAACATAAAGATATGGTGGAATCTGGCTTGTCCCGTATGGTCTGCTTGCGCACTTTTACCTCAGATGGCTTCGGTCTTTCCACTATCAAATTCCGTCATGTAAATAGCGAATCTGCCATGGCGCGAGTGCAACTGGCATTTAAAGGGAATGGGAGATGAGACTCTGATTGGTTTAACACACGTAAATCCCAAAACACATCTATTACTCATGTGACTTTTGCTGACATTAAAAGAGAAGTTATACTTTCACCAGAACGATAGGTAACTCTTCCCTATTGGCTGCCTCATGTGATAAGACCCGCATGATTTTTTTTTTTTTTTTTTAAAGAACACAAGAGAAGAAATTCTGAATTTACTTTTATTTATTTGAGTTTTTTGCATAGATTAACCATTTTAGTGAACAGATCTTTAAAGAACCTTTTTTTCACTACGAAGAACATAAATATGAATGATCTAACAAACCTTTTTCATTATAAAGAACCTTTTGTCCAATGGAAAGGTTTCATAGATGTTTAAGGTTCTTCATGGAACCACAGATGCCAATGAATAACCTTTATGTGTAAGCGTGTAATGAAAGTTGAATAAAAATAAGTTACTTTATTCTACTGTATTCCTCAGAAGAAAGAAAACTCCAACGTTTGGAAACAACATGAGGATGAGTAAATGTTGGCAGAATGTTTATTTTTGGATTGACTATGACCCACAACCTCATGCTCTATGAAACTGTGAATTATAGTAAATATGTCTTTGATATCCACATCCAGCCATACTTTCCATGTCAACCAACAGCATCAAATACATTGTCCTTAAAAGGAAAATATGAAAGACTTTCAGGGGTATTTATTTCTTCCACCCCTATAAAGTGAATCTTTCCCCCACAAATTACACAGATCTCATGCTTTCCAAAGAAATTCTTGGAGAGATTTTCAGTGAGTAGAATACAAGAATTTAAATTCACATATTGTTGCATGTCTTTGCATGTTCTCACTCTCAGTTCTATTGGCTCTTTGGTTTTGACCTCTGTCTTCCTCGTCATGCTCACGCCTCTGCTTTGTGGGTGTAACATCAGACTATAAAGTGTGAGAAATGAAAACAGAGAGCAAACCTCAATCTACCGCTGTGATACAATGGACACTGCTAAGCTCTGGTTTACACTGCTCTGTGTTTGCGGCAGCTGGATTTCAAGTTTGGCTATAAACTGTGACTGGACCACTGAGTATGAACTTGAAAAGAAGTGTTGTAAAGCCTGCCCTCCGGGTAAGATTACCATGATATTCTCAAGACTGTAATTTATTCTCTGTTCATGATTTTTGCATTTAGAGTGTTAAAGTTGGTGATGTTTTGAGCTGAACTTATGTGTCTATAATTTGAGTTACAGCTAATTAGCATTATATATTTAATAGCATTATTATTAAATTATTATTAGATAATTGATACCTGAGACATTATATGGAGTTCCCTGGTAGAACCTTATGGAGAAACTCATAATATCATCATTATATTCATCATAATACAATCATAATATTAAAGTAAGATGTGAAATGCTCAAACTTACTTTAAACTTTGTTTTGACAGGTGAGTATCCCAAAGGCTCATGTCAAGAGAAATGTGAGAAATGTCCACAAAATTATGCTTCGGATAAGGTCAAATGTTTCTGTAATAATCAGTTATGCTTAAATGAAGACTGCAGCAAATGTAAGGAAAGAATAAGCTGTAAACCTGGACATCAACTGAATAGAACGGGTAAGGCATTTGTTTTTATTTAATCAAACAAAATGACACATGTCTCAACAATGATTAATATTTAGAGCTCCTCCTGTGTCTTTCCTGGGGGCTTTTTTTCTAATGGTCATAGTGTGTAAAGGGCATGAGGACAGAGAGACATTAAAGTGATTCATGATACCATTTTAAACCCTTCAATTGCCTTTTTGTTTTGACAGGTAACTTTGTTTACAATTACTTTTGTGAGGAATGTCCAAAAAACACTTACAATGATGCTGAGGGCAGCAGGTGTAAATCCATTACAAAGTAAATCTTTGCATTTGCTACATTTCATTGGAGTTCTTAAATGAATAGTAATGCCTTGAGATTGTTTATCAGGTGATAACTGAGTTTCACAATCAGGTGTGTTGGTGATGTGATCTTCCCTGGAAACAAGACCCACAATGCAAGATGTGCCTCTTCTGGTTTGTACACTTTACTACTGAAACACATACTGTCATTATGGGGTTCCATTTCCATTCATATAACAAATTTGTAATTAAAAATGTATGATACACTAGTGTTTAAAAGTTTGGGGTCAGTAGGATTTGTAATGTTTTTTGAAAGAAATCTCTCATCCTCATCAAGGCTTATTTATTTGATCAAAAATACTGTAAAGACAGGAATATTGTGAAATTTTACAATCAATTTTCAGCATCATCATTGCTCCAGTCTTCTGTGTCACATGATCCTTCTGAAATCATTCTAAAATGCTGATATGCGCTCAAGAAATATTCTTTATTATCAATGTTGAAAACAGTTGTGTTGAAATATCAGGATCCTTTGATGGAAGTTAATTAACAGCATTTATTTGAAATTCAAATCTTTTAACAGTACTGTCACTTTTGATCAATTTGATGCATTCTTGCCAAATAAAAGTGTTAAAAAGCTTTTTAACCCAAACTTTTGAAATGTAGTGTGCATATATTGAAATCTGAAAGTTTATATGTATATAGGCTATATAACATACTATATATTATATATATATATTTCAATATATTACCATCATTTATTGACAAGTCGTTGATGATTCTGAGGAGGAATCTTAAATTACTATGATCAATCCGAAATAGTTATCTTACAAGGCATTTCTAACACAACCCTGGTACTTCTTCTAAATTTCCCATAGATGTAAGAAATGATACAGATCCACCCCCCTCAACAATAAAACAAGAAAATGGGATCCACTCTCATCCGCTCATTGTGACCTGTTTAATAGTCACCGTGTTGACCTGCTTCGTTTTTATCATGTATACTGCTTTCCAAATTTTCAAATACAAGATGCTCCTAAAATGTAAGTAACATTTTCATGTTTGTCAAATTTCTAGTTGTCTAATGGATGTAGAATATGGTCATGCAGAATAAGGCATTAATATTTACTTGCAGCCAATAGTAATATGCATCTTAATAAGCAACTAATGAGAATTGCACCCTAAGCTAAACCGTTACCATATCCAAAATGTATTGGTGTATGTAATATGAAATAATTTTTTGTAAATGAAATTCCTATGTCTGATATAATCGCACCTTTCCACAGTAAGAAAACCATGCACACGCGTATTGCCCTCAGATACATGCAGTTGCAAACTGTCCAAGGAGGAAATGGGTGATGGATCTGACTCCAAGTCAGAGGTATCAGAAGAATATAGCAAAAGTGTGATGTCAACAGCTTTCCTTGAATGTTCTTTGTGACCCAGTGAATTGGTTGCTTGAATAAATTGGATCTGTATTGATCAGACAAAGGTCTGATGAGCTGAGCTTGAGCTGAGATAACAGGAAAATACCACATGTTTGTTTTTGTCTTGATGGAACATTTGCTTTGCATGAGTCATGCAAGAGGATATTTACTCTTAACTGTATCTTGTAAGTGTTAAACCAGTAAAGGACAGCCTTTCAGATTTCCGGAAAGAGCAGAGGACAGGTAGTGAATTATATATTCAAGCTAGTAAAGTAGTCAAACATTGCAAATGTTTTTTTTTTGTTTTGTTTTTTACAACAGATAAAACCTTTGGGATGTGGCAATGAACAGAGAAATATGTCTTAATTACAGTAGCACCAAAGATTAAAAGGCACAACTACCAGCATCTAATGCTCATGTTTGTCTTATTGTATTGATGTTCTTCTGATCACATGTGTGAATATGACGTATAGTTTGCTCTCTGTCTGCTTGTACAGCTATTTCTGCTTTAAGGACAGTTGTTTCACTTTCACATCTACTTTGATTTGACTGTCAACTATTATTCATTATATTTATTGTATCAATATGCACCATGTTCTACAAATATATATGTAAAATCCATCACTTGGATACTTTTGCTAAACAACACTTGAGCCATCTTGTTGCAGACATATGTATTTTTGTGAAATAATTTCACCGCAATTGTGAGTAGTTTTATTTGCAGTTATTAAATTTTATGGTCATTAGCCATTAGAGTTACAATGTGCAGATACTTTTTTTTTTAGAAAAGAAATGTAACTGTATTTTAGCATTTTTTTTATTGTGAATTAAATGTTATGTTCTACATAAGTTTTATGAGCTGTATAATGGGAACAATACATTGATCTGACATGTGAAATTAATAAATAAAGTGGTAACACTTGACAATAAGGTTCCATTTGCTAACATTAATTATGTTAGTTAACATGAACTAACAATTAAAAATGCTTCTAATTTATTAATCTTAGTTAATGTTAACATTTTTTAAATTAAAAGGTAATATTATTTAATGGACCTGTCCTGAACTAACAAAAAATAGGCCTAGTTGTTTTTTTCATTAACTAACGTTAACAAATATTAATAAATAGGCCTATTAGTTTCATTAACGTTAACTAATGGGCAACTAGTGTAAACTGTTATCATAAAACTTAATAAAACCAATGAAAGACTGCAGTATGTGCCTAGTAGGCTACATATGGTTTTGTTTTAACGTTGTTGAGCTTGTAAAATGCCACACATGTGCTTCATGACACAAACGAATCACTGGCTTGTTTTTTTTTTTTTTTTTTTGTAACGGACTTTTCGAAAGGAACCGATTCGCTGAAAAGAGTCGGACTGCAGGACTGCGCATAAGTGGCGCAGCCTCAACGCGTATGAACACACATTCAGTTCGCAAACGTATCACAGTCAGTCATATGACAGCGGTCAGTTCCTCCCAAACACTACATTACGTTTCTAGTGGTGAAAAACATTGCAAACAACACAAACCTGTAAAATCTTACATCAAAATGTTGGCACTCATTAACCGCCTCTTGGACTGGTTTAAGGCTCTCTTTTGGAAGGAAGAAATGGAATTAACCCTCGTCGGGCTGCAATATTCCGGCAAAACGACGTTTGTTAACGTAATCGCGGTGAGTATTTGCGGTTAGCATGAGCTAGTTTAACAAATCTAAGAGACTGAATGTCAGTCTAGTACACCAGACAATTAACATAATTGCTTTACTAACAGATAATGAAGCTAATTTTACTTAAATTCACTGTAGACGTCTGGAACAAACCAACTTAAATCAACGTTTTTGGGAAAGCTAACCGGCTAACGTTAGCTCCCAGATGACCATCAATAATTTGATTGCGTAGGTAGGCGATGGTTTGTGTTGACAACAGTTGACAGTTTACCGTATACATCCTGTGAAATGTGCTTCACGTCCACATATTTTCGACCCTATAAACTTGTTATAATGTCAGCTCAATTTAACCCTGGAACATTTTTGTTTTGGTGATCGGAGTTATAGAGAGAAATCAAAATCCTTTCTGTAAAACTAACTGGTTGAATTAGTTGTTACGTATTCCTATCCCATGCATGTGAATGTACAACCCAATGTGTTATTCTCAGCTTTAAGGGTGCACTCAGTCGTTATTATGATAAAAAAATGTTATACATCAAGAAATCAACAAAACTTTTCAGAAATATGATGACGTGAAGACTCTAGAATGTATCAGTCTTCTAGAAAAATATTTTATTTTACCTGGAGGGGGTCACCCCATCATGGGCGCCGCCATGTTGACATGAAATGATCATCCATGCAATTTACCCACTTTACCCACAATATAACACAATCATCATACACACACCAAGTATACTGCCGACCTGCAAACAGCCAGTGACTGTACATGGTAGCACTCAGCTGTGTACAAAGCACCAACAATGTAAAAAAAAAAAAATACTCTTTGAGGTTGAGTCAAAGAATGTGTCATATGGAAGTGCCTTATATGAGACTTGATGCACAAAAAAATGGACAAATGTCAAGCAGTATCCATAATTAGTAAACAGACTTTATGCATCAACACGGAAAGGCGTCAGTATAAAGTCTAAACCCACTGCAGGATTTCATGCTAAAAAATTGTGTTGTTCCCTTGATGAGCTTGTTTTTGCTGATGGGAAACTGGATGTTTGATTTAGGAAGCACACAAGTAATCACACTTGTTTATTCTCTCCATAACATCAGTTTTCATCAATCCAGGTATCATCAATCAAAAGTGAGTCACTTATTAAAATCTTTGCTCATATACAGGCAAGGCAGTGTAATAATAATAATAATTCTTTACATTTATATAGCGCTTTTCTCGGCACTCAAAACGCTTTACGTAGAAGGGGAAATCTCCTCAACCACCACCAATGTGCAGCATCCACCTGGATGATGCGACGGCAGCCATAGTACGCCAGAACGTCCACCACACACCAGCTTATTGGTGGAGAGGAGACAGTGATTAAGCCAATTAGTATATATGTGTGTATATATATATATATTTGGGGATGATTAGGAGGCCACGATGGACAGAGGCCATTGGGCAAATTTGGCCAGGATGCTGGGGTTACACCCCTACTCTTTCGAACTCGATACTTGTTGTATTAAAGGGATAGTTCACCCAAAAATGAAAATTCTGTCATCATTTACTCACTCATGTTGTTCCAAACCTGTATGAGTTTCTTTCTTCTGTTGAACACAAAAGAAGACATTTTGAAGAATGCTGGTAACCAGACAGCTGACAGTAGCCATTGACATGGTATTTTTTTCCTACTATGGAAGTCAATGGCTACTGTCAGCTGTCTGGTTACCAGCATTCTTCAAAATGTCTTCTTTTGTGTTCAACAGAAGAAAGAAACTCATACAGGTTTGGAACAATATGGGGGTGATTAAATGATGACAGAATTTTCATTTTTGGGTGAACTATCCCTTTAATTGCATATGCCTATATGTGACTAATAATTAATTCCTAATAATACTGTTTTTTATCTGCATTGCATTGTGTTATGTACCTCATACTCTGAATCAAGACTACATGTACTGTAGTACTTGTTCCGCAAGATCATTCCTAATCCTAATCTAACAAGTAGTTCCACTCTCTGTTCTTGCAAGCACTGTATGTATGTTTCTAGTTTCTGGCATTAGTCACAAGACTCACAAACATTTAATGCGGTTCTTCCTGGTCAAGTGACGTCCTCCATCATGTGATTTGGTGCACGAGTAAGCAAAATGTGCTGGTCACAGTAGTTCATTGTTTTTTTTTATTTACCATGGTAGAAGACTAGACACTATGAATGTAATGTGGTATACCAACTTTCAAATTGTATTTGTGTTGCTCAAAATGCGTATGGCGCATTAGTTGTTGGCTGAAGTGTTCAGTGTAAGTATTGGCCTCATGTGTTGCCTATATTTGTAGTTCTCTCTTCTGTAACCACTTCCCTCAAATTGTCAAAACAGATTTTTTTGAAATTGTTGAGGGAGAGTTCTTATGAACAACACTTATGCCAGGCTTGCAGAAGATCTTGAGCTTCAGGAAGGGAATTCGTAAATCTTGGAGTCCCTCATAAGCTGTGGCGTAATACAAATCCCGTGACTACATAAGTCGGATTTGTCACCTAAACTTCACATGAATTGGTCACATTAGCCCATTTTTTTGTGTTTTGCATCATGCAATATGAATATTCATTGATTGGAAATATTTCTGTTGTATATTTGTTTTCATTCATTTCAACTTAAGAGGACTTTGATATGGAGAGATAGATACCATTTATAGATTTGACATTAGGTGTGAGTTGGGTCAGTGCAGCATAATAGAGTTCAAGGAGTTCCTTTCGGAATATAGGATGGAATAAAAAACAAGCTGTGTTTTCTGATAAGAACTGCTAGAAATGTTGTTACTACTAGACATGGAAAAGCAGACGTATAGGACTTTCCCTCATCAAGGCAGACCACCTTAACTCTGAGTCATTGCAGGAGGTGATCATGTGGTTTTTCTATAGTAGTAAATACTAGGAATTCCTCAAGATAAAGATGCGTAATGATCATCATGATGCTATTTATTCGTGTAATTAATTATATATTTAAACCAGTATGGTACAGAAAAACTTCTGCACACACATCGATTTGATTATTTATTTATTTATTTATTTAGTGTTTTCTGAGCAGACCTACTGCAGCTAAATTTGTATTATGCATCATTTAGTGAATTGCTGGCTCACAGCGTTCAGGAGAATACAGTTTTTGCTGTCTTCGCCCCATCGTCTCTATAAAAACTCCTGCTGTGTAGGCTAATCATTTCAGCGCTTCAGGTGGGAATCACATCTTCTGAGGTGACCATCTCATTAATTGTTTAAATGGAGTAACAAGTGCAATTAAGTTTTCATCAAGGCACAGAGATGCGAGAGATTGTGCACTCAGTGTCCCATTTGCACCTGCCTGCTTGTTTCCCCAACCAGGTTGCCAGGTGCGCCGTGGAAAAGTATCAAATGCCAAATAAATAAATGCTACGATATAAGAAAATATCGTCGCTGTCACCTTGTATCTATATTTCATAATTTTTGTTTCATTTTATTTTTTAAAATCAATGCTATTGGTCAAATATTTTGGTTTTACAAATATTTAACCAATGAAAGTATTAAAAAGAGCTTGTGACTAAACCTCTTAAGTAGGGCTACACGATTAATCAATATTAAATCGAATGCGATTTGGCAAAGGCTGCGATTTGAGTTTGGAGTAAAAACAAGTTATTAAATGTTCCCTTTTGTTGGACAACAGGTTTTTAAATGCTTCTCATTTTTGGAAAGATGTTTGACGCTTGTTGCTTTTTCAAAGGCACGTTATAAGCGACTCAAACACGCAGTGCTTTTAGATGGAGCAGCATTACTACTACTCATCACAGAGACGTGCTTCACTGACAAGCTACGCATAATAAAATAATCGCACTAAGACTGATTGGTTTAAGCGCGATTTAGTGTTAATTCCAATTAATCGTGCAGCCCTGCTCGTAACTCCATTGAATCCTCAAACTGTCGGTCAAACCCATAGGGTCAAACTTTATACTATATAACTCCACCCGCCTCTATTGTGAATGTAGTGCCACACACGGTTTGGAGAGTCTCTGCTTGTTTGCAGTGCAAGGGTAAATAAAGAACTGATGTTTGATTAACTACAGCATTTTATTTACTCAAGAAACACTATGTCTATAAAGGGCTAATGTTTTGTATATTCGAAGAGCAGAGAAGAGTCTTGTATTTGCCGTCTAGTTCTGTTTTAAATAGCCTTTGCATATGTAATGAACAACACGAAAAACTAAGCGCCCACTAGAGCTGCACGATTCTGGGTATTCTTGTTTTGTTTTAAACAGAGATACTGCCTCAGACAAATCTCTGTCATTCGCTGGTTAAAAACTTCGCAACTCCATCTGAGCTTGATTTTCATAAAATGTTAGGCTAATATTATAATGACTCGTGCACGTGTCGGACCATATATAAAGCCACAATACCAACTTTGATGACGCAGTATTTAATTACGACGATATGTAAATTTGTTGTTTTATCATCACAAACAACATCATATAACTACTTGCATGACTGTATTGTGTTCTCCTACCTGACTTAAGTTTAACATTAAATGTGAGTGCTACTTTAAAATACAATATCCAGATTAATATGCCATTTAAAGCAATGCATGTTTGTGCATTAGTGTGCCGTGGGAATTCATTTTTTACTTTCCAAAATCTGTCTGGATCTCTCTCTGAGTAATGATGGCTGAATGTGTTGGTTGGGCTGGTTATCTTTCTCCCTGTTACCAGACAGTCTGAGATAGTGTGCTGACTCAGTAACCCTTTGTTCACTATTAGCTGCAAGAGCCGTGCAGCCAGAGCTGTTGACTCCGCAATCTTGAGCAGCACTACGTGTATATTCTCTTCAGTTATTTTCCTTAGTTAGCCTACTTTGCAAACATGTTTTAGTTTTTTAGTTTCCTTGATTGGGTTACATTTGTCAAGGGCAGTTAGTTCCATTGCATGTGATTGCTTTGGTATGATACTTACTACTTTGGGATGCTGCAACTTCAGACTTCCTTTCCTTTTTTGCCATTACTGCGTTAAGGCATTATCTTGATTTTATCATGGTTGTCACTTTGCCTCAGCACAAGTTGAGCATCATTTGCTTCGTCACGTGAAGGACAAAAAACAACAACAAAAACAAATCCAATAGGCTGTTTTGTGTACCTGCCCTAGAAAATGAGTATACTGTTTGTTAGGTTGTGGGAGTTAACAAAATCCTATCTCAATACGAGTAATTTTGTAGCACGGTATCAGTAAGCATTGTGACATTGTCTTTGCTAAATATTCAATATTGGAGTAATTTTCATTATCAGGTTGACGTATATAATTGCTAATATTAGCCAGTGGAAGAAATTACATCTACGGATTTGACTATGCAGTCAAGAACTGAATGAGTGTGTTCGAATACTTTGTGGTGGTCCTAATGTTTAAAAAGAAAGTTTTACTGGCAACAGTGTGACAAATAAGGGAAAGTGTTTATAGGGAGGGAATTTTCCCTTATTAAGGCAAACCACATCAAAACTGAATCATAAATGGAGAGGTGGTCTTGTGGTTTAGACCTGCCTCATAAGTCAGGCAGGTCTAAACCAGGTTAGTAATATACTAATACGTTTTTATTAATGATGTGACTAAAATACTGTGATTGTGGACTACTAAAGATGAATTCCTAAATGGTTGTCAAATTTCTTATTGAGATTGAGTGTATTGTTTGAATAAACATTAGGAATGCAAGAAGTTTTATTAGAATAGCAAAATATTGTAATATAATCATATAATAATATGATATGTCATATATCATATATAATATGTATAATAATCACCATATTGGCACAGAACTTTTAGAGTTGACTGTGGCAATGGCCTGAATTTGAGAATCTCTATAGATTAGTACAGTAGATGGCAATATACCATGAAAATTTCCCAGAGCGGTCTTGAGGTTTTTTTGTTTGTTGAACTTTCATTATGAATCATAGATCAAATAAATGTTTCTGATGGGAAGCCCTTAACTACCAATCATTGCAGGCCTACGCTTACAGCAATAGGAAAATAAACTGGGCGTCAAAAAAACCAAAACAAAGTAAAGAAGTTATTTTAGGTAGAATAATGGAAACATTTTCCATTCCAGTTGCTAATATGTGCTATATTATCCCCCCCAGTCAGGCCAGTTCAGCGAAGACATGATTCCAACCGTTGGGTTCAACATGAGGAAGGTCACAAAAGGCAACGTCACCATCAAGGTTTGGTCCTTTTTAATGAATGATCTTGGTTTCTTTGGATTCGGGAGAAAAATTAGGTGCAAGTTTAATTGTAAATAATAAACACTTGAAACTAACGTGGGTCTGATTACTGTGCAGATCTGGGATATAGGAGGTCAGCCGAGGTTCAGGAGCATGTGGGAGCGATACTGTCGTGGGGTGAATGCAATAGTGTAAGTATCTCTACATCCATATTCTATAAGGGAAAGAGGAAAGTATTCACACTACCAAAATGATAAAAAAAATCTCCATTTTCTCTCAAAGGTACATGGTGGATGCAGCGGACCGGGAGAAGGTTGAAGCTTCCAGAAATGAGCTGCACAATCTTTTAGACAAGCCACAGTTACAAGGAATCCCTGTAAGACATTTCCTTGTTTTTTCCCCACATCATTGCTCAAACATATCTTCATCTTCACTGCATGAGTTCCTATGGATGTCTTTGTCTTTTAGGTGTTGGTGCTCGGCAATAAGAGAGATCTACCCAATGCGCTGGATGAGAAACAGCTAATTGAAAAAATGTAAGGAGCTGTACACCACACATGCAGATGTTTCCTAGCTTTTTATATTACTGTCTCTCTAGGCTAGTAGTTCTTAACTGGTTTGGCCATGGGTCCCACATTCTCCCATTCCACCTTAATTTTTAGGAATTTGAACCAAGCAAATTCATTTCCCAGAAATGGTTGACACACACCGAAGAACTGTTCCATTTTACTTAAAGTATATTGTTAGAACATCACTAACACTGATGAATAAACAAGGTAAGGCTGTTAAATAGAAGTCCTAGTTTTTCATAATACCCTAAAGTTAGTAAATTGGTATGAGCCACCACAGTCATCAAAAATACAGAATAAAACACAGTGAGAAAATTAAGTGGTATTTTGGGGTTACGATAATAGTTACCATGGTAAATACACAATACTAACATCAACTGTTAATAAAACATATAGACACTGATCCTGATGAATAGAATGAACATCATATCTGTGTGAAAATCGTTTTTAGCTAACACACAATTTATTGGTAGTTTTTAAGTTTACTCTAAGTTTACTCTAAGTTTACTCTAATGGAGTAAATGCAACGTTGTATGCTCGTAATTTCATTATATATAGTGAAGTAATATACAGCATGCGCCTCTGCATTTGCACTCGCACAGTGTGAGCACAGGATACTGTCCGACAGGGCAGGAAAGTTCGTTTTTCTGAGGTTAGAGACTTTTTCATAACAATTTACTAAAATGTTAGAATAATCACACTGACATATAGCCTGACAACATCTCATCTGACAGCAGATACTAAATCAGGACAATGCATTTTTCCTGTGTCTGACAGAAGTGTCATCAGTATTAACACACGTCTTTCAAAATAAAAGTCTTGCATCAGAAAAACATTTACAATTCAGTTTTAGTTGTTGTTTCTTTGACCACACTCTCCGCAACCCACTAAAACAACCTACTTTTTCTTGTGAGACCCACTTTTGGGTTGTGACCACTGATCTATATAATGACTGGATAGCTCATGACGTTCTAAACTGCCACTAGGCAGTGAAGCCACCGGAAGTGTTCGAGCGGCCATCTTACGATTCCCTACCAGCAGAGGGATCCAACGCCCGTTATACAGAGATTGGTAGCTCCGACGGCACTTTTAAGATGACCCGATGTGCAGCATACAAGTGTAAGACGACGTTCACAAAGGGATGTAGAACAACTGCCCACAGGTTGTAATTCAAGCCCTATAAGTAGTAATTTATTTGCAAAATTGTCGCTATGCCTGTGTTGTTTTCTCCGAGGCAAGAGCTGCTGCTTCTTCAAAAATCAACGATAAAACAGTCAACAGTAGCCTATAAGAAACCTCAGAGCAGCAATAATCACAATTAAGTGTCCAATAGCGACACCATTTGACAGCTTCAAAAGAGCTTCGTGCAGAGTCCGTTTACCGTTACATTAACCCATACAATTTGTATTAAGCATTTCCTGAACATGTAACTTGCTAATCAAACACTTTATATGAACAAACTACTAATCTATAAAACACAAATCGGTCTTCCGACCTTTTAATATTGTGTCAGTTGATGTTGATATGCGCGAGGGAGAGAGAGCAATACAGCGCTCGGGTTGTTTGAAGGCGCTGAGAGTGCGCGCGCGCGGCCGGGGCTCTCTCTGCACTGATCTAAATAATTCGTTGTTACGACGACTTGTTCCCTCGTTTTAATAAATCGTGGACACGTTTAACTAATTCCCTCCCTCATTTTGATTTAACGAATTACAACGTGGCCACAATATAATAAAACGAGGGAACAAATTAGTATTGTGCTGAGGTATTATTAATTCGTACGTGGCTACGAAACAATATTCACATGAATATTCACCAATTCAAAAAAATATAGGTCTTTAGCATTCACTATTTAATTAATAGTATCAAACTGTTTTTCTTACCTGTGAAGATAGCTTTTCAGTGAAGGCCGACTAGTGTTCTCGTACAGCTTTTAATTCCTTTTGCAAAGAAATTGCCGTTTTTTAATAAGCAGGAAAAATTTCCGATTTTAAACAAAACCCATTTAAATGCTAAGAGTGTTTGCATTGTAAAAATGTGCAGGGAGACTTTAGATTTTAAAACGGTGTCTCGTTAGGCAATGTTTTTTCAGTCAAATCATAAAATTTCCTATTGATTCAATAGAACGCATGAGCTCACTAGGGAATACCAATATGGCGGCGCGGTGGCTTCACTGTTCATGACGTCATGAGCTATCCAGTCATTCTATATAGATCAGTGGTTGTGACCCACCAGTTGAGAAATACTGATGCATAAATTTTTGTGAAAATTGTTTCAATAACTGATCCAGCTAATTCGCATGAACGTTCTTGGTGGGACATACATTCCTAAAGCTGCCATATTGAACGTTACGATTTCTCCCATTCATGTACGAGTGGACTATCTCGGCCTCATACAGCCTCTGATTATATTCTGCCAGATCATATGATGCTAATAAGATTGCCTTGCCATAATAGAAAACTTAATATCATTATAATAATTAGGAAATTACATTACTGGCTCTGCTCATCCCCGTTTATTTATTTTATTTTATCTTCATTATAAAGGAATGCTCTATTTAAAAGACAACAACACACAATTTAAATTCTCTCTCTAAAATCATCTTATGCATTTAATTTTATTAAAAAAAAAAAGAAAAAAAAAAACATTGGATCAGATTGAGAATGTTTGTGTTTTCTAAGAATTGTGTGAGAATGAGTTGAGTCACAATGTCTGGACCAGTTTAACCATCTGTCTGCATGAAATGGAAAGGTCGTGGGGTTTTGGGGTCTTGTGTTGTTATAAGAATTACTGCCATCTATTGGCTAAGAGTTGTATCTGCTTCTATATTTTCCTGTTGCTGGACTTCGCTCTGTTTACAGCTTTTCCTGAAATAACTAGTAGGCCTGAAATGAAATACCATACCATATAAATTGTTTTATTGATCCTTTCTCATGTTCTATTTCTTTAGGAACTTGGCTGCTATTCAAGACCGGGAGATCTGCTGCTACTCGATTTCCTGCAAAGAGAAAGATAACATTGGTAAGTAATGTTCCATGAGGATGAGTTGAGATTGCTGTATGGTGTTTCTAGTCTGCTATACTTACATGGCACTGTTTTGTCCCCTGATTCTCACAGACATTACTCTTCAATGGCTAATCCAGCACTCAAAGTCAAGAAGAAGCTGAAAGTGTCTTCTGAGGGCCCGCTGTCTATCCGCTGCCATGTTCCTCTCACACCACATCCTGCTCGCTTTGTGAAACTGTACAGTTCTCCGTACCGCTCCCCTTACACTACCCTGTTCGTCTGATCCCATAATTCTTCACCAGCTCCTCTTCCCAACTGCATCAGTTATGTCAATGATACATCAGTCGCTAAAAGACGCTAGCCTGCAGAATGAGTTCCTCCACCTCTTACAGCCTGCTGTCGGATGAACATTATGGATTCATGGTTTTGCAAATCCCCGCAGCTCCAGTGATCTCCACTTGGGGTTTCCTGGACAAATCTATTGAAAAACTGAGAAGAATCTAAACTTTAATATAGTGTTAAGCCTTTTGTTCTCTCCAGTCTGTCAGGTTATGCTCATGAGAGAGTATAATATCATTTGGACTGTTGCTTTTATTTCTCTCCACCCACCCCCCCCCCCCCACCCCCCTTTGTCTCTTGAGAAATCTGTAAAATCTAAATGGGGAGCAATCTAGTAAATAAACAGCTCAACAGAAATGTACAAATGATGATCCAGAAAGATTTTTACAAAAGTGAGTGTACGTATATTAGAGAGGATGAATGTTTTGCTGGTAAAGGTTTTCATTTAGCTCAGTGATGTCTTGAATCCTGTTCATGAGCTGAGAGAAAGAGTAGGTGAAGTTAAAGTGCCTTGTGCAGTGTCTCTGTCCCTCAAGCTAAACAGTATACCAGGTGTGCCTGCCTGGAACTAGATTGGATCAAGACAGCTTACTTTGAACTGCAAGAACCGAAGAAGGCATGCTTTTTAAGGTAGATTATTGTACTGTTGTCATTATCAACTAAATATTTGTGAAAAGAGGCAAATGTTGGAAACCCCACTATTATAAATGCACTTTTGTAAATACAATGAACCAATAAATAGATTGTCAACATGTAGGAGGAATCTTGCATTGTTGTGGTTGATTTCTTTTTCTTTATGTTGTGGTCAGTCAAGTAGTCATATCTAAAGTTGAGCATTAATGTTATAAATCCTAAATATGCGATCTCAATTTTTCAAATTTCAAGTTATAAAGGTGCAGCAATTTTTCTTGCTATTGCTATTTCCATATAAAGTCAACATACCACCTCTTCTCAAGATTTTGATTTAAAATTTATTTCAGTTTCAATTCAGTTTGTTTCAATTTGATTATAATTATATTCATAATGTTATAAATTAATATATTCATTATATTATAATTATATATATTATGAATTATATTCATTATAATTATATTTCAATAATATTTAATCATTATATTTAATAGTTATAATTATATAATTATAGTTCTATTCGTTATACTGTGGGGTTTGCATTGTTTCTAGTTTATGCATATCAACATTTGTTGACGTAACCAACGTTCTAATACTGCTACTATATAAATACAGACCCTTTCCAAAAAATTAGAATATCATGGAAAACTTCCATAGATTATAGATTCAGGGCCCACAACTTAAACGATTTCAAGTATTTAGTTGTTTATTTGTACATAATTTGGGCTTCCAGCTCATAAAACCCACGAAAACAGGATTTCAAAAAATTTGAATATTACATGAAATCACACAGTAATTACACAGTGATACCATGGTCATTGAACCAGGTTTTGGTTATTTTGGCAGTGTGGGCAGGTGCAAATCCTGCTGGAAAATGAAGTCAGCATGAAGTGCTCTGAAAATGTCCTGGTAGACGGCTGCGTTGAGTGGACAGCACAGTGGACCAACACCAGCCGATGACCAACACAGACTGTGGAAACTTCACACTGGACTTCAAGCATCTTGGATTGTGTGCCTCTCCATTCTTCCTCCAGACTCTGGGACCTTGGTTTCCAAATGAGATGCAAAATTTGCTCTCATCAGAAAAGAGGACTTTGGTCCACTGTGCTTTATTAAATCCAGAGTCAACGCAGCCGTCTTCCAGGACATTTGCACCTGCCCACACTGCCAAAATAACCAAAACCTGGTTCAATGACCATGGTATCACTGTGTAATTACTGTGTGATTTCATGTAATATTCAAAATTTTTGAAATCCTGTTTTCGTGGGTTTTATGAGCTGGAAGCCCAAATTATGTACAAATAAACAACTAAATACTTGAAATCGTTTAAGTTGTGGGCCCTGAATCTATAATCTATGGAAGTTTAACGTTTTGAATGGAATTATGGAAATAAATAAACTTTTCCATGATATTCTAATTTTTTGGAAAGGGTCTGTATATATATATATATATATATATATATATATATATATATATATTATCATATAAGTAATTTTTTTTGTCTGTAATGTATTTAGTATAAAGTATTTAACTATTTATTGTAATACTAATTTTATAAAACTTTAATTTAATTAATATATTTTTTTTACTTGTAAGTTAGTATTATTATTAGGTTATAGTAGTAGTGGAGGGGGTAATGGTTAACTGTAGCTATAGTCACAACTAAACATACAGATAAGACTTTATGTACTCCGTCACTTAACACATGTGATTTTCTCATTGGCTTAGAAATGCAGTTTAGTTAGTTTAGCTGCCACGACATCTCCGCTGCTCACTGCGTGTATGAGTAACGCCTACATTAACTATTCGCCCTCTCCGTCATGACGTTGCCGGTGGCTGACCAATCAGCGTTGAGGACCAGGGAGGGGCTGGTTTGTTGACAGGAAGTGTGTGAGAACTGAAAGCGGGATGAAAACTGTTGACTTTTGCGCTTCGGTAAGTCGCAACGTCGAAGTAAATTATGACTTTTAAGGACGACAGCAGGCAAAGATGCAATGGAGGTCAATAGTCGTGGGTCTTCTTGTTTTGAGAGTGGTGCTAAATTGCGCGGTGTGGCTAGTGTTTGGACTGGGACCCAGCTGGGGCTTTGACTTCCCCATTAAATTCTCGTTCAACTTGCATAAAATTGAACTTCTCAATGATGGCGAGAGAGCCACCGTCAAAACTAACGAGTGGCCACAGCACGTGTACGACCACAGAAACCTTCAAGCAAAGACCTGCTCCAAGATTAATGGGAATTCACCAAAGAAATCCTACCTCAGCTTCTTTCAGGAGGGCAGAGATGAATATGACAGAAAGTACAGCTCCTTCCCCGACGAGCTGAAAGTGAAAATGAGGGGAATGGCGCGAGACATGTTTTATTTCGGATATGATAACTACATGAAGTTTGCCTTTCCAAAGGATGAACTTAACCCTATAGCTTGTGAAGGTCGAGGGCCTGACGTGCTCAACCCGTAAGTTAGGCTACTGACTAATCCATATCAACCTTCAAAACGACCATCTGTAATGTTTCATTTCATGTTAACTATCTGCTTTTGTGAATTCTCAAGAAGAACTGACTGAGAAGATCTTGGCATGACCCGTGTATATGAATTTATATTCATCTACACTGTACAGTCTTTCTTTATTCCCTTTTCTTCCATACATTGTTCCGGAAAAGAAGTGTCCTGTGAATCAAATGCCTGTGTAACAAAAATGTTGCTAATCAAGCTTTTTCCTTTAGTCAGTTGATAACAGGTGAGTAACAAGTAGAAACTTTTCAAGTCAGCCCCAAAGTCTGTGCATAGGAGAACTTTAAGGCATGGAAAAGGAGAAAGATCTCTTTCATATCCAGCACCACAGATTTTTTTGGCTTTAATTTATCCCAATGTGTAATGGCAGCATATCAAAACCGAATAGACCTAAGGATACATTTGCTTGTGTATTTCTACTAGGTCAAATATCAACATCAACGATGTCCTTGGAAACTACTCCTTGACCCTCATCGATGCTCTTGATACGCTGTTGGTAAGTCGGCCTCTTAAACAGACAGATGACTTAAGGTTAACTTAAAGGTAGGGTAGGCAATTTTTTTTATAAAAACTTTTTGTTATACTGGTTGAAACTCTCTTCACATCCCGATAGCAATCAATAATATAAGTAGGGGTTTGCGATATTACGATTTTTGATCGTGGACGTTTAAAATGTCTCCACGATCTGCTTTTGAAGAAATATCATAGTATCGTGCTACAGTGCATTCTATCAGTTGCAGTTCTGGTGCCTCTGTCTCAACATACTGTACACGCAACGTACATTCACATCACATATTAATACAGAGGTAGACTTACACTCACGGGATACTGCAATTCACAAAAGTTCATTATTTGCATGTGCTTTAAAGCCTTGCCAGTTAAAAATGTAACATGCGCTTTTTTGAGCACATACACGAAGCTTACGGGCACTAAGGCTGTCAAACAGTGCCTGGATACGGGACTAAGTTATCTTTCGAGTCTTATTGCGCTAATACTGTCAAATACACAAGGTTTACATAAACACAGTTGATTATGTCTAAAGTGAAAGCAAACATCTGAGAGTAAATCGGGTGCATGTCATATGCGTGTTTATTAGATGTGTGCCGGTCCTAAAGTGACAGTAGCCTAATAGTAAACATGCTACCGCTTGTCCTTAAAGGGATAGTTCATCCAAAAATGAAAATTCTGTCATTATTTACTCACTCTAATGTTGTTCCAAATCTGTATTAATTTCTTTCTTGTGCTGAACACAAAAGAAGATATTTTAAAGAAAGTGTCTCTCCAAACAGTTGCTGGTCCCCATTAGTCTCAGCCTCAGACGGAGGCTGAACGTCTGATGCATATGGCACACTTTTCTGGAAACACTTCAGGAGTTTCGAAGTCGCGATCTAATTTGTTGAATTCTACAGGATGTGTGTATCGCGTTCTTTATCGGTCCGATATCAGTCCGCCTGACGCCAAAACCCCTCGTGAAAGAAGAAAGCCGTTGTGTTTACATCTGGGACAGTGAGCGCTTACCAGGATCAACTAAACGCTGGACCAGCAACTGTTTGGTTACTTTACATCTGTTTGGTTACTTGGTTACTTATTCTTCAAAATAACTTTTATTTTCAACAGAAGAACAGCTTATTCAGGTTTAAAACAACTTTACAACAATTTTCTTTTTTGGCGAAACTATCCTTTTATTTAAAATAAAGCACTGTTTATTTCATTTGAATATGAAGTTGTGTATATGTAATGTGTAACTTTGTTCTTATTTTTTAATAACAAAGAAAATAATGACATAGATTTTTATCTTCGCCACTTATTATTCACCACATGTCTGCCATTCTTTTTTGTTTT
The DNA here is from genome assembly GCF_951802725.1 of Rutilus rutilus. Lineage (NCBI taxonomy): Eukaryota > Metazoa > Chordata > Actinopteri > Cypriniformes > Leuciscidae > Rutilus > Rutilus rutilus. The sequence goes on along the minus strand of NC_140217.1, from coordinate 32,505,339 downwards.
ATATTTTGTTTCCTTTTAAGGGTTTGTTTTTCAAATGGGGACATTAGTTTGGCTGTAATGCTCAGTCACTTGCAAAATAGTAAAACCAACATGAAAAAGAATCGTGATAAAATTGTGACTTGTGATTTTCCCGAAAAATAAATCGTGACCCACCCCTAAATAGAAGTTATATATATTTTCTATGGAAGTCTCAGAAAAAAAAAAATAATTTTCGTCTATCCGCCATGCTGCCATTATCATGTGACCTACCAGCATCAGTTATGTAGCTTCACTGCCATTCATAAATCCTCTCCCGTTGCCTCATGGGATTGTAAAGTGTCCATCATATGCACACTTCAGAATCTCGCTGGAAGAAGTAGGTCATCCGGGTACTTTTTGCCTCCTCTTGGTATGAGTACTGTGAATTTAGACACACTACTTTTGTCACTTACTGTTTTTCGCCTAGTGTAGAGTAGGGAAGTTTTGGATGAGCCATGCTGCATTCACGCCATGTCATATCTGTAATTACGAGATGGCAACCTGAGACTTTCTATCCAGAGCTGATCTCAGACTCAGATTTTCCGCTTTTCTTTGTCAACACTATCAATGCCGAAATGAATCTGCACTCTGCTCTGTGCGTTCATGTGTTTTGAAGGAGGCGTGGCTTTGGAGACGCTCTGAAGGGAGAGTGGGATCTCATGCTTTCAAAGCTAGCTTGCTATTGCTAGCCTCTCCGAAATTGCCTACCCTACCTTTAAGGTTAAATCAGTTCTATTTAATTCTCAAGAGTTAGAAATAATTAGTTGACACTGATAATTGTACAAGCCTTCTAGTTTAAGATTTTTTTTGTCTTTCTTACTATTAGTAAATTATGTTTTGTCTGCCTAATAGTATAATCTTCTAAAAATAAAATAATTTGAGCCATTCTGTTTATAGTCCTAAAATCCAGAACAGATTTAGCATTTTTGAGCCATGGGTTCCCTCCCATAGATGCTGGTTTATGATTTATAAGTAAAATAAGGTCTGCGTTTTGTATTACTTAAAGAGACATTCACATTTTATTCTACAACATAAATTACAGTCATTTTTTTAATTAAACTGTTGCTAAAATTTGTTCTGCTCATGTTTCATGAAAAGGCCCATTATTTACTACATGAGAAGAGAAAGAGGGATTAGCTGTTTTATGTGTGTCCCAGTAAACAACCTTGAATTTATCTGCACTTATGATTAACTTTCAGTTATCTAGTGAACAAAAACAAAAAATCCACATCAACAGATGTATGGCCTCACCTGAACAAACTGTGTGGCTATTAATTACAGAAAATCTCAGGAATTCCTCACTTCCGTGTGACCGTGTCACCTCAGCTTAATTCAGTAGTCATCATAAGTATGTATATAGATACATAATGTACTCCCATGTTTGTTTTCCATTTCTGCAGGTGCTTGGAAATGTGACCGAGTTCCATCGAGCTGTTAAGCTGGTGATTGAGACGGTGTCTTTTGACAAGGACTCCACTGTTCAAGTCTTTGAGGCCAACATTAGGTGCAGTATTTCACTCTTTTATTCAGTCCGTCAACACCCTCGTCGATTAGTTGATAAAGGAATCCTATCCATTCCCATTCAATCATTGTATGGAAATAAGAATCGTCATTTGACAAAACAAACCATTTTTGTAATAGAATAATTAGGCTGATCTGCTACGGTTCTATTCACACTTTAAAATAAAGTGAAAAGTGTGTTCAAAACAGCATCTTTGTTGTTAACCAGGAAGTAACTGAAATAAATGTTCCCTTTTCAGAATTCTTGGCAGTTTGATCTCATCCCATATTCTGCTGACTGACCCACTGCATCCTTTTGGGGACATAGGGCTAAAGGACTATGACAATGAGCTACTGCACCTGGCACATGACCTTGCTGTTCGACTGCTACCTGCCTTTGAGAACACTAGCACAGGCATCCCCTATCCCAGGGTCAGGCCCACGTACATAGACATGGCCTAGTTTTTTCTGCATTTGACATTTGTATCTTACCATGGTTTTGTGCAGGTGAATTTAAAGAAAGGTGTTCCTCCTGACAGCATTAATGAGACGTGTACGGCAGGGGCGGGTTCTCTGCTCGTGGAGTTTGGCATTCTTAGCCGTCTGATTGGCGACTCCACATTTGAATGGGTCGCCCGGCGGGCTGTGAAAGCTCTGTGGAACTTGAGAAGCAATGAAACTGGGCTGTTGGGTAAGTGGTTGTATTTTTGGTCTGTTTTAGGGTACATTCAGACTGCAGGCAAAAGTGGCCCAAATTCGATTTTTTGTTTGTTTGTTTTTTGCTTATATGTGAGACAGATCTTTTTTTTTGTCACAACAGTGTGAACAGCACAAGACACATGGAATCTAACCTTTTTTATTCTGATTTAGGTCACTTCTATATGGGGACCTAAATCAGATACGGGTCTGATGTTTTGCGATGCGACCTCAGTCTGAATAGTCATGCAACATTTATGTCACTCTAGATCAACACTATGATTTATATGATTCTACATACCGGTATTTGTTTGGTCACTCAGTGAATATGGAAGACTGCAGCAAAGTCTATAACTATATGAGAAAAACTTTGCTCTCTTCCTCGTCTGTGTCCTCTTTTTCACCTGCGCACAAATTCACTGGCTTCCTTAGCACAAAACGCCTTAAAAGAATGTGTAAATCCTGACTTCAGTAACCTCTGTTTACGTCTGTATGACATTCTGTGTGCCATCTTTGTTATTGTTCTTTTGCGTGTGCGGGTCAGTTCAGGATTGTGACCTGTTTCTATTCAAATCTGATATTGGCCACATTTTAAAAATAATGTGACCAGCCAAACAAAAAAATCTGAATTGAACACTAAGGCTTGCAGTGTGAAGTCCTTCCTTAAACAATAACTACAGAACTTTTCTTTTTCTTTTGTTTTGGATCCAGTATCTTTAAATTGGTGATCACATGTCTTTGTCTGACCAGTGATGATCCTTTTGTCCCTTTTCCAGGGAATGTGGTGAACATTCAGACTGGTCAGTGGGTGGGGAAGCAGAGCGGTCTTGGTGCCGGCATGGACTCATTCTACGAGTACCTCCTCAAGTCTTACATCTTATTTGGAAAGAAGGAAGATTACATGATGTTCTCTGCAGCTTACGAGAGCATTCAGAGCCACCTGAGAAGAGGGTGATTATAAACATGTGCATGTGACCACAGCTTTTTGTGGCTGCAGTTTGAGCTTACAAAGACCAAAGGAGTTTGCATGTGTCTAACCACCTGCAGATAAAGTGTGTCAGTTGGAATCTTTGGTTGTTTGGCATGGTTTGCAGCCAATGAGTGTATTGCTTGCAAGTTAATTTATTATAACCATTCTTGGATGTGAATGTCATTCAGATTGGTTTAGGTCTAGACTGACATTTCAAGGTTTTTATTCATTTTCTATAACTACACAGATATGCTTTCACCTCACACCTCAGGGTGTGCATTAATGATTTCTTATTAAACTATTGTAGTGCTTTTGTTGACACATCCTGGTTCTAATTGTGCACTTTTTTTCTTCTTTACTTTTACAGAAGAGAGGCGTGTAATGAAGGAGAGGGTGACCCACCGCTGTATGTGAATGTGAACATGTTTAATGGGCAGATCATGAACACATGGATTGACTCTCTGCAGGCATTCTTCCCTGGACTACAGGTCTAAAACATGTCTTAATTGTCTCCTGCTTCTCTCGTTCAGTCTCTCTATTGTCTTTATTTAATCTAAGTACAGTACATTCTGAATACAGTCTAGCCTTAGTTCTTAAGTACTACATTTTTTACCACATAAAAAAAATGTGGTAACACTTTACAATAAGGACTCATTTGTTAGCATTAGTTAATGTATTAACTAACATCAACTAACAATTAGGAATACATTTGTTCCAATATTTATTCATCTTAAATAATAAAAATCTAGCTGTTTTTTTTTTTTTTTGCATTATTTGTTCATGTTAGTTCACAGTGCATTAACTAATGTTAACAAATACAACATTTGATTTTAATAATGTATTAGTAAATGTTGAAATTAACATTAAGTAAGATTAATAAATGCTGTAGAAGTATTGTTAATTCTTTGTTCAGTTAACTTATGAAACCTTACTGTAAAGTGTTACCAAAAATGTTCTAAATTATGTCATTATTATAAGCAATAACTTACATTACCGTTCAAAAGTTTGGGGTCAATATGTTTTTTATTTATTTATAATTTTTATCACAAAGGATGCAAATAAATACTGTTCTTTTGAACTTTGTATTTATTAAAGGGACAATGTGTAGTTTTTTAGGTATTTTATTATCTAAAATCAATATTTTTATTCTTAAATATGTCCTCAATGGTGTACAAATACCTCTGCCAATGATCTGACTTACCCTCGTAAACGAATAATTTATTATCTTTATATACATGGGACGGGTAGGTCCATGGAGGCTTCCATGTAGTTCCGCCATCTTGAAAAACTATAATAGCAGAGAGGGACAAAAAGTACTAGGCTAACGCGTTTCCACAACACGTTTTCGTTCAGAGCCAGCGTCACGTGACTGAAACCAGCAGAAGCGGAGGAGCAGAGCAGTGAGAGGCGCTTGTCACTGCCCCGGCAAGTTTAAAAGGCTGCACTGTACGTCGAAAAAGTCCAAAGTAGACCGTAAAAACGAAACGTGACCGGAGATTACAAAAAACAAGGGTTAATGTCCGGATAGCTTTTTCCAGGTGGAAAGAGCTAATGCAGGAGAAAGCTTTCAAAAGAGACGCTGAAGTTGCCTGCTTTCTTCTCGACAGGTAAGTCAATGTTACGGTCTTAATTACAAGCTTTTTTTCATTGCTTGGTTGTGTACTTTATTATATAGACAGACAGTATAACTCGATGAAGTGCTATTAAAAGACATCCTGTCATAGCTTTATGGTACGTAACGGCTACCGTAGATGCAACACGCATTTGAAAAAGCGAGGCGCTGGAGAGCAGTATTCGTTTGAATGCAAAATACAATTTCACCACTAGATGGGAGAAATTCCTACACAATGTCCCTTTAAAGTATCCTGATTTTTATTTTATTTTATTTTATTTTCAATAAAAATATTAAGCAGCACAGATGTTTTTAACATTGATAATAAAATATATAAATAGAAAGACAGTTCTTTTAAATCCTAATAATATTTCACAATATTATTGTTTTCACTGTATTTTGATCAAATACATGCAGCCTTGGTGAGACTTCTTTGATAAACATAAAAAAAATCTTACTGACATCAAACTTTTGACAGGTGGTAGTAGTGTATATATATTTTATGTTTATTAAAATATTTTGTCGTTAGCTTAGCAACCATTTGCTCCCTATTTAGAGTGCTTTAAAGAGGTTTTGTTTCTATTTCATCTGAAGTAGCTGCCTATGAATAAGAGAGCAATTGTCTTGGTGATAAACATCTACTTTCTGATCTAATATGAAAATCCAGTTGTTCAACTAATTGAACAGTGTTTCAGTTATATCTGTGGAATCTACTTGACTCAAGTGCATACAAAAATGGACCAAACTAGACCTGCCGATAGCCTTTTTCCATTGTTCATTAACCAGGTGCACACATTTCTGTTGCTCAGGTTTTGAATGGAGATGTTGAAAATGCCATTTGCCTTCATGCCTTCTACTATGCAATCTGGAAGCGTTTCGGGGCTCTTCCTGAGAGATACAACTGGCAGCTTCAGGCCCCAGATGTCCTCTTCTACCCTTTAAGACCTGAACTAGTGGAATCCACATACCTGCTCTATCAGGTACAAACCTTTTCTAACTGCTCTTTTTCGATTATGACCAGATTTGTAGACTGCAGCATTACAGTATAATTACCGACGATGAACTTGACTTTCTACAGGCAACCAAGAATCCTTTTTATCTTCACGTTGGGATGGACATCCTTGAAAGCCTCGAAAAAAATACCAAAGTCAGGTATGTGGATTTGAGGAAATTTGTGGAAAAAATGTGGATTTGTGGATGAGGAAGTGATTTGATTGGGATGCTGGTATGTTCTCAAGACAGATGTTTTGTTTGACTGCTTCTCAGGTGTGGTTATGCCACTCTCCATCATGTGGTGGATAAGTCCAAAGAAGATCGCATGGAGAGTTTCTTCCTCAGTGAAACCTGCAAATACCTTTTTTTGGTTAGTTTTCTGTTTCTATATGCTCTCCCTTTTAAAAATTTTCTATTCTCACTTAAATCTTATAGTTTAAATGTATAAACTATAAACATGGTCAGTCAAGTTTTATGCTGCTGCCACGTCAATCACTAAATTATATTTTACAATCCTTTACAGCTCTTTGATGAAGACAACCCGCTGCACAAGTCTGAGAATAAGTACATCTTCACTACAGAAGGACATATAGTGCCGATAGATCAACGCTTCAGGGAGAAAAGTTGGGAAGAGCAATTCCCATGTGAAGAGCCCAAGAAAGAGCCCCCAGCCAACATAAGCAACGTAAGAAATTGGTTTAATAGACACTAGCAGTCATCCCACTTATGAATATGAATTATAGTGGCGATCTCAATGAATCTTTTGAGTCATTCATTAATGCAACGTCTTTAATCAGAAAGTCTTTTTTCTTTTATTAAATTTGTTTAGGAGGTGCAAGTTAATTCAGTCAGCTTGTCCAGTCAATTATATGCTCCTTCACAACCTGCCCTTTAAAGAGATTCACTTAAATGCTGATTTTCTCTTGCTACGGGCATAAAACAACAAAGCAGTCACCTTATTTATAAAAGGAGGGATTCAGTGCTTGGAAGTGAAGCAACTGCAATAATAGTGAAATTATGTGAATTAAAGGGGTCATGATATTTTTTATTATTTTAATGTTTCTTGAGGTTTACACAAAACAGTACAAACAAAAATATATATGTATATGCAGAAAAATGAATATTTTCACCCTTATTCTGACCGTTTTTAAGGGGCTGCTCCTTTAAGGCTTGCCAGTTAAGGGCAACTGTTATGATTGGCTAATATCACTGCATAGAAAACAATATCAACGCCCACTTGCTATTGCACATGAGTAAGTGTTTTGAAAACATTATCCACTAAGACAAAGCATTCTGAAATCATTTACTTCAGGTTTGTGATGCAGCTGTTGTCAGATCCAATACAGTTGGGTACTTCATCTTTCAACAAAAATTTATTTTTAAAATCTCCATTACACTGTGCCTCGTTTACAAAACAAAATGCTCCAAACTAATATACAGTGCTATGCATAAGTTTAGACACCCATACTAAAGTTGACTAAAAAGAGGAATAAAAAATCATCTTTTGGAAACTGAACTTAATGCCTTAATTAAAAAAATTAGGAAAAATCCAACCTTTAAGGACACCAATTTTCTTTGTGAATGAATAATGTATCATAAATAAATAAATGTTCTTCCTTAAAATACAGGGTGCATAAGTCTGGACACCCCTATGTTAAATTCCCATAGAGCCAGGCAGATTTTTATTTTTAAAGGCCAGTTACTTCATGGATCCAGGATACTATGCATCCTGATAAAGTTCCCTTGGCCTTTGGAATTAAAATAGCCGCACATCATCACATAGCCTTCACCATACCTAGAGATTGGCATGGGGTACTTTCCATAAGATCATCTCTCAATGCAAATCAAACTAGCTATTAGGCTAACTGAAATAAAACCATGCCAATCTCTACGTATAGTGAAGGGTGTGTGATGATGTGGGGCTATTTTAATTCCAAAGGCCAAGGGAACTTTATCAGGATGCATAGTATCCTGGATCCATGAAGTAACTGTCCTTTAAAAATAAAAATCTGCCTGGCTCTATGGGAATTTAACATAGGGGTGTCCAAACTTATGCACCCTGTATTTTAAGGAAGAACATTTATTTATTTACGATACATTATTCATTCACAAAGAAAATTGGTGTCCTTAAAGGTTGAATTTTTCCTTTTTTTTTTAATTAAGGCATTAAGTTCAGTTTTCAAAAGATGATTTTTTATTCCTCTTTTTAGTCAACTTTAGTATGGGTGTCTAAACTTATGCATAGCACTGTATATATATTCCTCAGACGCTATCCGGGACGCCATTAAAAAACATCCACTTGTTTCCGATGCTGTGATCCTTCTGAAGACTTGTAGAGAGATGCAAACGAGCTGTTTAAACTAGACGCGTCAATGCGAACGGCACATGTCAGCCGTTAAGACACTGAATGTCAGTGGGCGGGGCCTATCATGCGATATGTATATCTATTTGTTGAGGTCCTGCTCTGGAGGCAGTCATATGCAAATGTATGTGTGATGTCACAGATCTCGCAATATCAAAACAAGCATGACAAGCAAATCAAAACATGTTTTTGGAGCTTGATATATGCCTTGTTTGTACTGAGGACATTTTAAGCTCTGGAAATGGCAGAATGGTTTAATGGTACGAATACCTCTTATATGTCAAAAGATGATGACCCCTTTAATTTATATTTCTTTTTAATTAACAAATTACAATTAGCCACTACCAGCTTTTTTTTTGTTTGTTTTTTTTAGCTTCTTGGGACACATTTTCAAATGTTAAAATATAATTTCAATATTAAAGTGTTTAATCGGGTATTTTGTTAGTGACAGTATGAAATCTAAAAAGTGGTTATAGAAATAAGAATGACATATTTTCATTTGTCCAATAGTGTGAAAGGATTTCCGAAGAGAGACGTTATGGCCTTCCTCTAAAGAGCATGTACATGAGGCAAATCGACCACATGGTGGGGCTGTCCTGACATCAGTCCTGCTCCCTGGAGGTCTCAGCACCTACAAACCCCCTGGAGGGGTTCAATAACTCTCCCTTCAGATAACTTTGCAGTCTCTTTTTGCACATGGAGTGGCAAGGTATTTGGTCAACAAATCAACCAGTACGTTTTGTTGTGGCGTTGTATTTTTTTTATTTCTTTTTTGACATGAAAGTGTCATTCTTAAGCTGGACCAGGTGTTTGGGTTTGGTTACATATTCAGATCCAGCCAGCAAAGTCCACAGCATAAAAAAAAAAAAAAGCACATTCAGGGAAGTTCAGAATCGTAAAAATCAATTACAAAACTGTTTTTGATTCCTAAGGCTGATCGCCTTCTGTGCAACGAGTGTGTTACATGTTTTCTTCAGTGCCATGCATAATGAAACTTGACCTAGTATTATTAAGGGCTCCAATGAGTTGACAGATGGTATGCATGTTTCAATTTTCTTCTCAAGGAACAAGCATTCAAATAAGCTTTATAGTAGAAAAACAGTTGTTTATCCAGTATATGTCTTTCAGGAACACTCACAACAGATGGGCTTCATTTATTACAAATCAAACTGCATTCTGATGACTTTTTCACTTTGCAATTTGACACATTCTTCATTGGTAATTTTGTGCCTTGGTTTGCAAGGTGTAGAACACTGTGGCCTATTTTTAGTTTATTTGCATGTTTCCATATTTCCAACCATACCCATTCTGATGTTGCTGTCAGTGTATTGTGATAAAATTGGAACGGTTTTGTTTTGTAGCATACATGTTTGGTAAGTTTGAAATCTCCACTCATTCGTGTATTTTAAGAGAGCAAACCTCATACAATTTGGTACATTTTGCACAGCGGGTCGAGGAAGTGCCGTAGATTCGCTCTCAATTAGGTCTAGTAATTAGTCTCCAGTCTTCTATTTTGTGTTTAAACAGACAAGAAAACAATTACATGCATTAAAAATGTAAAAATGTTCTTGGACCAAATATTACAACATTTAACAAAAACATGTGCCTTTAAAAAATGTCATTTTCATTTTTCTTCAGTCCTCAGGATCAGTAGTTTGCCATGATGCAGTCACTCGAGGTGATATGCATGTAATGTGTCAGTAACATTGTTAACTTTTTCTCTTTTAATGCTTAGATGTCGTCGCATATGTTTTCTGAACAAAAGTCGAAAATAAGGGATTCTGAGAATGATCATTGTGCTGATGAGAGAAGAATGAATTTCTTTGGTATTACAGATTATTTCCTTGGGGCACGTTTGGAGGATACTCTCAGTAATTAGGGGTTGATATTTATTCCGATTTGTTTTTATCAAAAACAAGTATTCTAATTAAAGTTTATTAGATTAATGTTGTTCTGCTTGTTGATTTTATTGTGATTAAAGAGACAAACGTGGATGTCTACACTGTGCATTTTATCAAATCAAAATTAAAACCATGACTTGGCAAAACTGTTCGATAGTCTAACTTGATTGAGTTGAAACTGCAAACATAGAATCAGTGTGTTTGGTACTGTACAATCATTCTATTAAACATAATTGAAACTGTAAAAATGCTTTGAATATTTATAACACTGTAATGCAAAGCCATTGGAGCAGATCCATTAATAAACTTGGATAAAGTGGTGTTAATGGGCTTTACTTTTGCAGGTTGTGCTCGCAAATTATCTGTGGGGTATTTTCAGTAAAAATTTCACATACACACTTTGGGGACATCAGTAATTGTTAAAAAAAAAAGAATGTAGGCTATATAAGCTAGTAAATAATAATGTGTAGTCTGTTTACCCCTGGATTTAAGCTGTTCATGGGTTTGCATTCTGCCAGACACTTGAAAGACAAACATACATCAGGTTCAGTCTTTTCTACAGAAGCTTTATTCGTTCAGTTTACATTTACATGGTTGGTTCTGGTTTTGCAGTCAATTGTGCCATTTTAATCAACATTCGCTGTTGTAATTTAATCAATGCACTCAAAAACCGTTCGTTGTCTCACAGCTGACTAACTGTGCTCCTGAGCTAAGCATCTTATTGAAATAGTATTACAAGCTATCTTTTCATCAAAGTTATCCATCTTACATAACGATTCGGATCACGGGACATAACATGATATAACTCCTCTGTAAATAACACAGAACATTGCAGCTTAAAAGTATGAACTTCACACAGCTAGTAACTGCTATAACGTATAACTGAAATACTCTCTGGACTTCATAATGTGTGCTCTTGCAAAACATTATGCTGAAGTGCATATGCAGGTGTTTCAGAAGTTTAGTTGTTTGGTTTGCAGCTGCATGTAGTTGCAAATCTACAGGATAAATCACTGCGAAAAACTAATAGGGCCAAACACCCTCATAAGGGCCGGTTCTTCAAGCAGGGTGATGCTGCATGTGTTGTTATATATGACTTGCTGCAATGGAAATGTATTAGGCTTTGATATTTAATCAAATGTATAACAATATAATGTTCTTCTTCCAGATGCAATCAATTCAATTCCCTTGTGTGTGTGTGTGTTTATGTGTGTATGCATTGGATAATCCCACATTACCCAGGGAGGAAAACAAGGAGGGGCATTGGGTCAGTATTGGGTTTTGTTGATTTAGACACTCTGTAAAAGAAGAGACATTTGAATTATACACGTATAGAAATTGTACTGATATTTGATATGCTTTAAAACAATAATACATGAATTATTTACTATACTGTTCACCTCTTCTCACGAATGGCTTGTTTAGAAGAGACCGCAGTCTTTGAGATTTTCTTTGATGATAATGTCCGTTACGGCATCGAACACAAACTTGACGTTCTCTGTGTCTGTGGCACAGGTCATGTGGGAGTAGATTTCTTTGATATCTCGTCGCAAGTTCAGATCCAAGAACTGCAGCTTGATGTAGTTACCAGCATCCTCAAAGGTGTTGGGACCTGACAGAGGCATGCATTGTGTTTTTTAGCGTAGTTTTGCATATCATATGACAGAAATAGTTCCTCACTGGAAATGTATTGATATTCAGAGTTAAATTGTCTGGTTTAATGCCTATTTTAAGAACATTTATGTTAAAGAATCAAGCTTCCCATTTTGTTTCTGATTTTGAGGTCTCACCATCATAATCGGGGAAGCACATGCTCAGATGAGCTTTCTTGATCTTCTCCACGAAGACATCCTTTTTGTTGAGGAAGAGTACAATGGATGTGGCGGCGAAGTAACGGTGGTTACAGATGCTGTTGAACAGGTGGAGACTCTCATGCATTCGGTTCTTTGGTTGAAAGGACAAGATAAACAGGTTGCTATAAAATGCACAAAAGTAATACTGTAGTTCATGTGGTTGGGGTTTCATTCTTGGAGCACAAATGGCAACCTACCACTTCATCATCCTCCACCAGCACCATGTCGTATGCGCTCAGTGCGGCGATGAAGATGATACAGGTCACACCCTCAAAGCAATGGATCCACTTCTTCCTCTCTGAGCGCTGACCGCCCACATCAAACATCCTGGAGACCAACATCAGTTAGCATGGCATTGGTGTCTATTTAAGCTTGTCTTATTCAATAGTTCTTGAAACTTCTACATTGTTAAACTTTGATTCTCTAGATCAGTGGTTCTCAACTCCAGTCCTCGGGACCCACTGCTCTGCACATTTTGTATGTCTCCCTTATTTAACACACCTGAATCAGATCATCAGCTCATTAGGAGAGACTCCATGAACTGAACTGAGTGTGTCAGATAAGAGAGACATACAAAATGTGCAGAGCAGCGGGTCCTGAGGACTGGAGTTGAGAACCACTGCTCTAGATGATGATGGTCAATGGGCAGTTGAACTTCATGCCGTTGTTATCATTATGAAGGCTCTTTGTATTTTAGATGAGTACCTGAAGTTGAGATCCTTTAAGCCGAACATGGTCTCGATGATACCGGTGGTCTTCACTCTTGATCGCAGGACGTCCTGTTCAGTAGGGACATAGCCAGGCTGGATCAACCTCTCCAGGTCACTCAGATAGCTTGGAGATGAAGTAAGAGAATCAATACAATATTTCCATATACTTATTAATTCAAAGATAATTTGATCATGGACATTAAAGCCTTGCTAACTGGTATTTAATGCTTTAAAAGACTAATTCGAGGTCCGTACTATCCGGCAGAGTCGTTGAGCTGGTATTCGGAGGCTCTTTCAAAGCACGCCTTGATGCCCGAGTCCTTCCACAACCTCAGGATGATGTCTGACAGCTCCTTGGGCATGGTGCCTTCCTCGATGGTGTCCGCTAAGTGCATCAGCTTCCTTCCATCATCCTGCAACAAACAAACAAAAAATTTGTACAATCCTTCATGATTTCTCTTTCTTTTAATAGTCTCTTTCAGATGTCTCTCATTCATGACCTCTCCTAATAATCTACTTTTATAAATCCTCCAGTTATTATTGTACAATTATCTTTTGTTGTACAATCTGACAAATGTGCTATCAAATTTGCTTTCATTATGGTTTTGATCAAATAAAAATAAAAACAAAATAATGAAACTCCTTAGAGTTATAGTACTATATAGAGTGAATTTGGTTAATCTGAGGACACATTTTTACATGGGTCCTACTCTTTATTTTACAGTCCTGTTTTGCATGCACATACTATGTACTTATTGTAGTAATGACACTAACTGGGTAATAACTAGGTTCTACACCTAAACCTGACCTTAATCCATGGAGTTGTCTTACATTACACACAACTCTCGAGGGTAAGTACACTGTGAGTACGTTGAAAGTGTAAAATAACATGCAAAAAGTACAGTACATTGTTACAAACAATGTATTTGTTTTGATACAGTAGTTAAACACAACTGATATATTTTTGCACAAGGAGGATGAACAATACCATGGTGTTTTGGACATTGGTAATACAATACCTGAAATAACCTAGGTGTACCATCATTCAGTACTTTGGTATTACCATTTTTGATATCATAATTGTGCCATGGTATCACCAATGGTATATTCCATACTTGAACCTATTTATTTCTATAAATGACTAATGAATGCTGTAGAGCACCTGTGCAGCAGCGTCTCCGTAGGAAATGTTGAGTGTGGTCATGGCCTTCACAACGGCCAGCATAGACTGCAGGGTGTTGCTGTAGATGATGACAATGAACTCCATAGACTCTTCAAGGGAGTAACCATCTTGGTGAATAATTCTGTGATGGAAAATAATTGACATTTAATTGATTGTTGATTTGTTGGTTATGATATAAAAGAGCACTGAACAGGAATCATTAACGAGGATAGTCTCATGTAATGCTTTTTGTTTTCTCAGCACTTACTTCATCTGTTTGACGATTGTGCTTTTACCCGACTCACCAGCACCTGAACGGAAAATCATCACGGATTAAGGATTATCAAGGTTATTTCACTCGTACACATGTATACTGTTTAAACGTTTGGAGTTGGTGAGATTTTAAAACGTTTTTAAAACATCTCTCACCAAGGCTGCATTTCTTTGATCAAAAAATCACAGTAAAAACTGTAATATTGTTAAATATTCACAATTTAAACAAAATGTAAAATAACTTGTGTATATATATGCAATTATATAAAACCATTTACAGTATACATCTGACCTCCAGGTCTGCGGACACCCGGTTAAAAACCACAGATCTACATTGAGCCAGTGTTTTGAGGGGTAAAACCCTCAGTGAACTACTGAGATTTGTCAAACTGTAGATGTTTTTTTAGAACAGTCGCACAGTAATATTTGATTTATTTTGGCATGAATAAGAGAATCAATGCCGGAATACATCTTCCTTCTCTCCTCTGTCTTTGTTTATCTTTTGGTGGATTACATTAAGAGGCTTGAGGCTTATTATTATTGTCTTAAGCCCCTTCAAGCTTGATGTCCCATAACCCTGACCCACATCACTTCACGGACAAAGACACAGGCAGTTATGAATGTACATGCATACTTGAAAAATGGTTTGAAATATTACATTTAGATATTGAGACTTTTATAAACCGTGCGGTCAGTTTTGTGTCTTCGGTTTATTTAGCTCCACTTTGGTTTGACTTTTTTCAAGACTTTTTTCTTGTATTTAAGCTTAAGATATCTAATACTCTTTTCATGTCGCAAAAATATATGAATTAAATGTCATTCAGAATCTTTACGCTCACAACATGAAGTCATTGCCTGTTTATTATGAGGTTTTAAATGGGAACAAATCTGCAATATACCATTTTCCAAATCTAGCAAGTTAGCTGTTCTTCATGTTTTGATGCGTTGTTACCTAGCAGCAGAAGTTTGACGGTCCTGGCATCTTTGTCGGCATCATCTTTCAGCTTCCTCTCTAGCTCCCTGGAGTGCTTCTCCTCGGCGCTCGCCCCGGCCCCCATACTGACTCTTGATCAGGGAAAAGAAGTCCTTTCTGGATGACCACTCGCTTTGCCCAGAGGCCTCCAGGTGCTGTCGACGATACAACTCACACCTCAACTGGATCTTGGTGATCTGATGAATTGTTTTGAGTCTTAGAGGGATTTTGGGGATGTCTCTGACCACCTGGGTTGGTGGGGCCAATGAAGAACAAGGACAGAAGGCGTTCAAAGCGTGGAGAGGTCATCCAACCTCAGATTTAAGGAGAAGGTGCTGTGCTCAGCAAAAGGTGATAAGCTGTCGGTGTCTTCACGAGCACATTAAAAAGGACTGTGTGAGTGGTAAAATGTGACGCTACGAATGTCACAATTGTTGTTTTGCCATTCAAGAAAAGGCAGAAGAAGACTGAAAAGTAAACGGGTCTCATAAATGATTGGATATGTTGTCTGCCATCTCAGTTTTCTATCTTTGTTTTCTGTTGAAACTATGCTCGACATCATGAAAGCAAAGTGCGTCCGCTTGGCTTTTTCAAAATAATTTTTAATAAAACGACTGGATGTGAAGGTGTTCTGAAATCTCCATGAGTAATTCTAATCTCACCTTCCCACTGTAGTCATCAGGATCAGTTTCCACATAGTGTACAGTGTGCAGCGCAGCGTTTAAAGAGCTTTAGTCTTTTACCTGACAGCTCATTGACCCCAATCTGAAGATTGATACATTTTAATCCTCAGGCATCACAGGTAACAGAGACAAAGAAACAGAAACACTTTTTTTTTTAGGTGATTCATTTGATGTCTCAATGTTCTGAGAGTATGCCTGAAAGAACCATTTATGCGCATAACGTTTAATTATATGATCACATTTATCATAGAAAACATTTAGCTTAAAGATCAACGACTACCAAGAAAGCTTTTCATTGGCTACACTGGGTTAAAAATGTGTTCGCATAAATCTGAGTATTAATTGGACATTCTTAGGAGCTGGTGCAATTTGTGCAACATTTTTACAGAACCGTCACATTATTTGATAGATTTATCTGGGTTTAGTTTGTAATGCAAAAATCATTTGGAATTAAAGTGGGGATTTTTTTCAACTTTGAGAATTTGCATGTCACAATTACATTATGCTTCATAAAGTTACAGTAAAAAAATGCTTTTTTGAAAAAAAAAAATGTTTTCAACTCAGTGATCAGAATAGTTATGACTTTAATAATTTATTTTAAGGTGTCCTTGTTACAGTGCAATTATACATTTAAGTACTAAGTAATATTAATTAGCATGTACTTTCTATATAATTAGGGTTAGGGTTTAGTAAGTTTGGTATAGGTTTAGTTGCTTAATTATGCGTAATTTACTGCTATTACAATAGTAAGTACATATGTAACAAGGACACGGTTACCTTTTTTTTTTTTTACTTGGCACAATGTTTACAAATATTGATAAAATTATATGGTATGGTGTGATGACATTTGCTAATTAAGACAGTTTTTTTAGTATTAATAGTAAAGAAAATACAATTTTCAGGCACAAATATTGTGAATGACCCTAATGTGAAGTTCGGTTCATAAAATATGCAAATCAACAGTTTCCTTAATCCACTTTTGGTGTAAAGTGAAGACGCCATTGCTTTTTTTATCAACCGTAAACTCTTCAGGGAAAACGAAAGGTTCACATATAGGTATACCCTGCCACATTTCTGAAGAATGGCCAACCTAAATTTGTTATAAAATATATAACTTTAATTAGTCAACGACAAAGATGTAAAATAAAACAAATAAAAAATACATTACGATAACATTAACTGTTTATAACATCTAATTCTGGATCTTTTTCACATTAGAATATTCTAAAAAAGACAAAACAATAGGACAAACCACAGTGATGAATAATGTCTTACAAATGAAAGAAAAAAAATACATTTACAACAACCATTTCACACAGCCTGTTTGCTGTGTGTTTTGAGAAAACACAACAGAGGCGAAACACACACATCAGGTAATTGTGCTTGATTCCATCACTAGTTCGGCAAAGTCCTCTGCCTTCAGAAAACAGTCTCTCTCTTCATCTCTCTCTCTCTCTCTCGATTCATTGTCAAAGACCATACAGCAACACATCCAGAAATCGACTACATATCTGTACAGTACAAATACAGGTCATGCAAACTCAAACAAGTTTAGTTCCAAATGATTTAACGCTTCCAAATGATCAACTATTAAAGTTTTTTTTGTTTTTGTTTTTACATAAAATGTCTGGAGAGTTACGTATTTAAGATTCGCTTAAAAAAAAAAATGCTTTAAACAACTCTGCTCTGCAAAGAGATGGACAGGTTTTGAACCCCCAACTTTTTGAGATTCTTTGCGTGCAATAGTACATATTTCCATAAATGAAAAGAACAAAACAAAAAGTGATGTACATACTGTACAGGAGGCTGTAATTAATAATAAACCAAATATATAACACACAGAAACGACTTTATATTTAACACACATTAGCATAGCAAAATATGGAAGATCAAGAAGATTAAAAGATGAGTGATAAAGTGTTTCTCAAAGTCTTCAGGGAGGTCACAGAACACTCAAATAGACGTGGAAATGCCTTTATCCGTACATCTGCAGAATGAGAACACGTGCTCAGCTAAAAGAGTCAACGGCTTCTGACGCAGTCCCATCATAGCTCTGGTATCGAAACATCAAGCGCAGTCAAACTGTCCACCGGGAGTTTCAAATGTCCAACTATCCGGTTAGTGGTATGTACACAACGTTTTATAACAGTCGCACGGTGTTTTATGACGTGAATACCGTTGTAATAAATATATTGGAAGGGAAGTACAATGATAACAAAATATTTGCACAGATCTATACACAAAACTTTTTTTTTTTTTTTGCTCTATTTCCATACAAAGATATCCACAGAATCTAACTATGTACAACCTACAATAAATACTATGCATTTTCAAAAAATTTCTCCTCGGCCATAATGGTTGTGGGTATGCGATGAATATTGTGTGTGTGATGGCGGTCAGAGACTTTGAGGTCAACCTCAAGTCTAGCAGGGAAATCTCTGTTTTTCCCTCTCATGTCTCAGCCATGCTGCTCTGCTCCTGGTGGTGTCTCCTGTTCCTCGGCTTCCGGAGGTCCTTCTGTACTTCCTTGAGGTCCTTCTTCTTGTGTTGGTCGTCCCCCATCTGCCAGTAGTCTTGGCAGTACTGGTTGATGAGGCCCATCTCCGGTTGGCTGAGGATGGTCAGCAGGTCTTTGTACTGCTCTGCGCTGGGCGTCCAGGCGCTGGACTGGAGAGGCGGTGTGACGGGAGCGCTGGATTCCGTCTGGATGCTGTTGATGGTGCGGGCGGAAAGAACCACTAGCTGAAGCTTGACCAGCGTGTGCTTGAAGTTCTTCTCGGTGGAGGTGCACTGGTACACCCCTCCGTCAGACAGCTGGAGAGAGCGCAGGAGGAGACCCTGCTCCGTGCGAACGACGCGCCCGTCAGAGCGGATCTGAAATACATGGGTTGGTGAAAAATATGAACTATAAGATTTTAGGTTAAAATCTATATTAAAGGGAATTCTCTAGATTCATTGTCAAAGACCTTTCAGCAACATATCCAGAATTTGACAAATACAGTTCATGCAAACTCAAACAAGCCCCCTAAAGTTAGTTCCAGCTGATTTTACGCTTCCAAATAAATCACCTATTAAATTGCTTGCTTGGACAAAATGTGAAAATTATTTTTAATATAACTGGTCAAATTCTATCAATTAGTATGAGCCCATAAATATTCAATAATACAATGCATTTATATATATATATATAAATGTTTTATATATATGTATTTTATAGGGAGCATAACACTGTACATCACAATATTGCTGTATTAAAAAAACAATTTGAAATAATTTTGTTTAAATGTTGTTTTTAATATTTGTTTTATAGAGTATAACACTGCACATCACCACATGGCTGTAACTGCTTATATACACACAGAAACTAAATGATTATTGGCAAAATAATATAAATTGGTTATATTACTTTAGTCAGAGGAGAACCATCAGGGCCTAAACTATTGTAAAAAATAATATTTAACTCAGCAACCATTGTGCACATATGCAGAAATTCTGCATAATAGTTACATTTTTCAAATCATAAGATTAATAGGGTCTGTTACATACATTTAATCGGCTGCTGTGCCAGTCTGATGATATGATATCTGTGATATATGTTATCAACATTGCTTGATTGGGGAGATGGATTTCAAAATGCCACGATCGCTGTTCACTATGATGAGGAAGTGTCTGTCGCTAATGTGCTTTGGTCTGAGCGCTGTCATGATCCGTCGGCTTACATTAAATGATGTAGGTTTTGTGGCCGGTTGTCACCATAGTCCACTGAAATGCACACACCGATTGTGTGATGATGCAATTATGTGTAATGATGATTTGCATTCGATTATTTTTTGTTCAATTTTGGTGATAACTCACGCTCTCTCTGGTGTTTGCTTGTGGCTTTTCCTGTCAAAGGTAGCATGCAGTATTATAGAAGAGGACACAGTAAGCTAGGCTGATTTTAGGCTGAGTTGACTTTTTTCCAGACGAGGGAAGGGGGTGAGAGTCACGGCTCGCTACTGACTTCAGTAAATAACATCTCAATAAATAAATGCAAGATTAAAATGACACAAATTCATTCTAACAATTATGGTATAACGAGACATTATGCCACACATACCTCTCTCCTTCTATCACTGTTCTCTTTCTGGAAATGCCACTTGATTGACACATGAGGAGATCTGGCCTGGCACTCCAGGAAGGCTGTGCTTCCCTCTACTCCATACTGTACTGTCTCCAACGTGTTCTTATTAGCTGGCAGGAATTAAAACAAAATATCTAAACCAATAACCAAAATCCAAAGATTTCTTTTACTTCTTCCAAAGTAAGTTTTACTCATCACTATCATTCCTCACCATTGGAATTGTAGCCCCTGCATTGTCTTATAGGGTTGCCATACTTCACATCTTGCCTCCGACTCCTCCTATAAGATTTAAACCACCAATAGCAAATGAGGAAATCAATTCAAACAAATCTCATGGTGAGTTCAAGTCCTCCTGGGACGTTCGCACATCAGCAAGATTAATTAAGGTTTTTAAACTCTACTACTAAAAAACAAAGAATGTGCATCAGGTGTGCTTTGCTTTTTTATGTTTTTAATTCATTTATGAAGCCACTAAAAACTTTGTTACATACAATATCGTTACATTACAATGCTATTATATTTCGTGCAGACAATTTGCTTATTTTGTCGTAAATAAAAAAGCTTGACAATGTGCTGCTAAATACCTATAAGTATGTGGTATTCCGCTATGTTTCTCACTGACCCCCCAACTCGTAAACTTAAAGAAAATCCCGAGCTTCCCACTCATGTTTACGACTTTGTGGTGGTGTTCGTCTGCTTTAAACTTGTAAATATGATCTTTCTGACATGACTTGAACGCACCATTATATTGACTCGTGATGATAAAGACATTTACACACATGCAGCTCTCACCTTTTTTGGTTTGCAGAATAGCGGGAGCAGGACTTTCCATCCCAGGCACAGTAAGGGTCTCTGGCCAAGCAGCAGTCAGCGCACGCCTCTCCGTACACATCACACCTGTGCAGAGCCAGGTGAGTGACACCCGCCGCTGAACTTACGTACAGCTGTTGCTACACACACACAAAGACAGGAAAATAAAAGTTACTTTCATTTAAAATACATCTAGTGATTCCAAGAATCCCAGGATGACGAATGTTCCTCATTTAAATAAAGCATCTGCTAAATGACAATGCAGTGTAAATATTCCGTTTTAAACTCTATTTAATATTAATAACAAATTTACTATTAATATTTCAGAATTAGTTTTCTTTAAGTTTTGAATTCTAAATGAATTTGTTGTGCAGCTTACCCGTTTTGGGGAAATCTTCATAGTAATGATTGGAGTTGGAACCTGTAATATGAAAATAATTATATTTTTATCAAATACAATAGTATAAGATATATGGGTGAATTCGGGTTGATTGGGACACTTTTTCTAAATCATCTCATTGGCAAAAAGTCTCCAAATCATCCTGAATTCACTGTATAACACAATTTTATATATTTTACATTTTATAAAATATAATAACAAAAACAAATATAAATATAAAACACAAAGTGACAAAAATGGAAGTGTAATGGAAAGAGGATCTTACTCTAAAGACCTCCACCTCCTCCAGAACCAGCTCTTCAGTCTGCAAATCATCTCTGGGCAGGACAATAACTTTCTGAATGGTTCCTCTATCTGTAAATGACCAAAAGAGAGGAGTCAGAAATATTTATAAAACAGAATATTCTTTGGGACTGAATAAAGAATAAATATTCTTTAATTTTCTGAAAAGCCGTCAAAAACAGAAGGTGTCAATGACTGTAGTTCACTACTGCATTTCTAGATCTAGAGAAGCTTTATTGTGTACAAAAGTGTTAATATTAACTATGTCACACATCTGGTTGTTTGGAAAAAAACAATGATTTAGAATTAGAAACATTTTCATTGTGGTCTCCAACTTTTTGGCTCCACAGTATGTATACTATTTATGTATAAAATAAATATAACTATTTAACTCAACAAGCCATCTGTATGTGTAGATGGGTAGTAAGTTCACCTGTTCCTAAGAAAAGAACTTCATAGTTGCCATCAGCAGCAGCCACTTGGTCCACTGTGATGGTGGTGAACTCATAATCCACATTGGTACGGACCACTAGAGGGCGCTTGTGGACTGGATAAACAGAATTGAACATGGTGGGATGGTTGCGCATGAAGTTGATAACCTCATCTGGGTAATCTTTAGTAGACTTCATGTTGGGGGTGAACGTCCCTCCTGGACACTATGAA
This sequence comes from Rutilus rutilus, assembly GCF_951802725.1. NCBI lineage: Eukaryota > Metazoa > Chordata > Actinopteri > Cypriniformes > Leuciscidae > Rutilus > Rutilus rutilus. The sequence goes on along the minus strand of NC_140217.1, from coordinate 32,483,355 downwards.
TAGAAAGATAACATCAAATGTATATCAGCTTCTAAGAATTTCAAACATTAATGATTATTATTCTAAACGTTACTTGTGACACTTACTGTTCCTGGTCGGGGGTAAGGGATTTTACCCTGGTAGGCAACCCACTGGTAGTTTGGCCCTTCCTTATGAGCGAAAGGGCCATTAAAGACCATGCGGACATCAGCCATTGAATACACACACACTGCTGAACCTTTGAATACAGACCTAGAGATGTATAAAGAGAAAGATTGATGTGTTGAGAAGATCTAGACACAGTATTAGACCAAATCACACAGGCCTCAAAAATGCAAAATTAGCAGTTTTGACAGCACTGTATGTCATAGTGCAGATGTAAAATGAGTTGGGAATGCCTTTTAACAAATTAGCACAAATACAGATACAGATTGAGAGAGAGAACAAGAGACAGAGGGACAGATAGAGCTGTGAAATCACTAGCAGTTGATGGAGAGAGTCTTCACTATTATCACCAAGAATGGTACTTTGGGGTTTAAAGAGCTCAGACAGAGCCTGAGGGCTTCGCTGATTTAATCTACAGCTAGACTGTGAATTGTCATAACACACACAGTCTTGTGTATTTACAGTGGAAGATTAGCATGTGAACCTCATCTAAAATGTTGCTTCCTCTGAGGCCATTGTATAATATTTTAGCGTGTACGAATATCCTCTCATAACTGCATCTGATAGTGGTGGTATTATGTAGATAAGTCCTTATGAGAATATCACATCTCAGATTCACAGAAAAGCTTCTTCCTTTGTGCTGTTAGAGGACTTGTACTACCGTCTGTGAAGCCTGCCAAACACTTGTTATTCAGTATGTTAGAGACAGTCCTCAGCAGTGGAGAAATGGGGGTGTTGCCCCGCGGGCAACTGGAGTGTGAATATGAAAGCAAATCTATTCAAGCTCCCTTGCCAATCTGATAAGTGGCCTGATTAGTAAGAGGCATCGAGGAGAAGTGAGGATTGGATCTCATATTTTGGGAGAGACCGTTGTGAACTTACGCACCCAGATACGGAGAAGACGCCGTAAATGACAGGATTCTTGATGTCTTGGGTTTTCTGGATGTACACGTCCCCTGAAAAGAAGATTGAATTACTTTAGTTCCTAGATTTAAAAAACAAATGAGCTATTTCACCTACTTCTGAAGTGGTGACATTAAAAAAGTTAATTCTTTTGAGTATGTGGTGAGACAGTGAGCAGGTGATGGGACATATGACTGCATCTAGATACCACAGATTCCTTTGTTGCATAGCACCTTGAAACATTTAGCATCTAGCCTAATTCATTATTACTTAAGTGTTGTCAGCATTGTTTTTGGAATATAACATAAAACGGCCTTACTACCTGACTGATATCACTGAAATAGGTTTCCTTAGAAAATTGCATTAGTCTCTGTGACAGCTATAGCTTCACATCAAAAAAGAGATAGTGAAGTGGCTCGCCATTTTTCAGTCACTCATAAAATACAGAATGTTTTGATATTGCTGATATTTGGTTAGCTGAAATGTGTTTGAAGGGCAGAGTTTTGGTGTGTGGTACAGGGATGGGGGATGCAGTAGCTGAGGTCTAATGTAGTGGCTAACTGATAGCAGAAATTAGCAAAACAGCTAAAATTGCTATCAGCCCCTTTGAGTTTTTAAATTTAAAATCTGCTATGGCAGCTTCGTTATTGCCTTCCTCACTACTTTTGTACAGAAAAAAGTAAAACAAAAAACAGTCACAAACTCATCTCTGTTTGCACAAGGCATTGTGGGAAATATTAGCACACTGGAAAATCACTGGAAATTGAATGCCGTTTAGGCACCTCTGGCATGCTGTTCTCTAGGAGCCTCAAAAGGTGGTAGAAAAAATTTGATGTGAGAAAAAAAAAGATTTGATTGAATTTGGCATTCTTATGCAAACCTGAGAAACTGCGCTTACTTGCAAACCTTTTGTGATTGAAATAATATGAGGTGAGAAAAAAAAAAAAAAAAATCTTATATTTAATTTCTGAAAGAATGCAAAGGTTTTGCAAACAAATGCAACGTTTCTTGGGGAAACGCAATACTTTTGCTAGAGTTATACTTTTGCTTTATTTACGGTCCGGCAACAATGGCTAAACCAATGTCACAAGTTTGGGGGCGGAACTTCTTGTTTTTCCTGAACAATGGAAGATTGGCAAATTGTCCGAGAAACCTGTTTGAAAACATTCATTATTTTTGTAGCTCAATTTAGCACAGCCAGTGACACTGAAATTGACACTGAAATTACTGTAGCTTAATGTCAGCAAGGCGCACAACAAGTCAGATGTCTGTGAGTGTATGTGGGAAGACAATCAAATCTATCTCAGTTCAATTACATCACACAAAATACTTTGCATTGAGAAGACAATCCTTCCCTCTTACTGTTCTCCTCTGTCTTTGTCTCAGTCTCTGAAATTCTCCTGCTTGTTTCGAGACAAATTATCTGGTCCACAAACGATCAGTGATAGTATGCTAGCCAAAATGAGAAAGATGGAACAAGGCTATTGGGAGAAACAGAGTGTAATGGGCAGAGTGGGGCCATTTTTTGGGGGGTTCACCATAAGAGCAGTTTCTTGAGGGACACTGTAAGGGGGATGAGAGATAGAGGTACGTAGAAGAAGGGTGAAAAAAGGGCAGAAGAAAAGGAAACAAAAGGACACCCAGATAGTTTAAAATGTAAGGAGGGTGAGTGGTAAAAGAATAGACAGATGTCCCATCAAAAACAGAAAGAAGATGACTTCAGATGGATAGTCACGGCTAAACGGACTATTAAGTAATCAAGCGCTGAGGGAAAATCCCACACTATAGCGAACAAATCTCGCTCTAGCCAAGCCACAAAAAACAACCCATAAAACCTCACTGCCCCTCTGAGGATAAGGGAAAACATCCATGCAGTCAAAAACTCCACTGACAAGTTCATTCCTCAAACACAGTGACAGAGGGAGGGTGAATGCCCAACCACAGTGAGAAAGAGAGGGCAGAGACGGGGAAAGGAGTCCTGAGGGTACCTTGTGCGCTGTTACAGGAGCTGGGAAATGAAGCGCATAGAACGGTCGCTTACTCAATTTATGCACGTTGCAAAAGCAATAAAATTCCAGCATTCATGCGCTTACATTCATTTGCCTCTTAAGAGTGGCTGAGGCTGTTACAGCTGGTTTATCAGCCAATCCTCTTCAGTCCTGTCAATCAAACTCTCCCACAACGGGAAAGACTCCATTTTGTGTAAGCCTGTTAAGATGCAGCTTACATGTATGCGTTACTTCACACATGTGCACATAAATGCACAATCATGTATGTAGCATAATGTCAAACCACAAATATAAGACATTTTTATATTAAGACAAAAAAGCTCTACAGAAACTACTCAGAACTGCTTGCCACTTTATATTTCTCACAGGCCCTCGTGGCACCTCACGCTACAGTACAAGTGCTAGACACTGCACATACAGGAAAGAGAGGAAATTACTTTTTCCAAGTTATACCCTCTGGAGAGACATATCCATTGAACCATCAGACATGAACGGTTTCCACAAATGAGCTATATCATGCCCTATCCTGAAATAAGAGGCCTCTTATTTCAGCAAGTATACCGTGAAAATGAACAGAACAGAACTGATTATAATGTGCATTCGGTGAACACCTCACTGTATATATGGAGTCAATCAAATGGTAAAGCTGTTTTATTCTATATTTTGTAATTCAAGACTTGTCCATAGAAACAAAACAGCATAAAATGTCCTCAAGGTAAATTAATTAGACAGAAAGATTTATCAAATAATCAGTAGTACATTAACAAAAAGCATCTTTTTTTTAGATGTACCATGACAACACGTTAAACTGGATGTTAGATGTTAGTACCATGGTATTCTCGGAAGCGCCATGGGGTACCTTTTAAAAATCATGCATAAATTTCAATTCCATTATATATTATAAGTATTACCATCTGATCCATGTACCATGTTAACATCACAGTACAGAATGTTTTGTAAGGGCCAGTATCATGGAATACATCAAGGTACCATGGTATTACACTTACTTAAAATACTTTAAAGTACCATGGTTTAATCGGATCAAACCAATAGATTTCCATTGTGGGGTTTTTTTTGTAGGAAAGGAAATTTAAAGACAATTCAACTACTTCGAATTGTCCACTTGGACTGCTTGTATTTAATTAAAAATATCCTGTTAGAAATAATCAAATGCAAGCAGTCGTTAGAACATTAAACCAGATTTGCTTGGTCTGAAGTCATGTAATAAAGATCAACTATGTAAAATATTCAACACCAGTCTCAGGAAATGATCCATAAACTACAACTTCGCAAAAAGAGAGACTTACGGAGCTCATCAAAATGTGTCTCAATGCCATCAGAGCCGGTCACAGAGCAGATGAGCCGAGCCTTCAGGAAAGTACTCCACTTATTCACCAGACAGCAGTGTCCTCCATCATCATTCTGTAGAGGAAGTGAGGTCATGTTAGCCATAAAGAATCACTGTTAGACAACACACAGATTCTAGCTGTAAAATTTGATATGATGGACACCTTGACACCCGTATCTGTGAAATAGAGACATTTCTTAACATCAGTATCTGTCCCTCTCTCAGGGCTATTTCTGTGGGTTTGCATTAACTGGCTGTGACTGGGTTGTAAACATTGGCTTTGAGCACTGCGCAGCCCCATCTGCTATGGACAGCAGCCAACTTCAATAATGAGACGCAGCGATGCCCGGTGACCAGCCGCCAGCAGCTACCCACTTATTACAAACATGCTTCTTTGATTCACATTAAAACAGCAAAAAATAACCAAGAAACAAGCGGTTGCTCATGTAGGAGGCATTGGACAATGATGGATCTGAGGACACTGAGAATCTGCCAATCAACAGTTCTGTCCTGTAGGACATGATTTCTTTAGCATCATGTTCAGCATAGGAACAATCCAATAATTGAAAAATGCATAGTAAATTATAAGAATATTGAATGGGAATACGTCAACATTTATTCACCCTTGTGTTGTTCCAAACTCATGTGACTTACTTTATTCTGTTGAAAAATGTACTTTTCTGTGCAGTTACAAATGTGGAGTCTTCTGAAGCCACATGAAATCTTTGTGCAAGGAGGACCGAAACTTATAAATAAAGAAATTGACAGCCACCCCAGATCTCTTTGGCGTGTTAGAGATGTAGCAATTTCCAATGTGAATGAGTCATACTTGAGTCAGTTATTTACAATGAATCAGTTAACAAAAAACAATCTAACTGATTTGTCCTTGAAGAAGAGTAATCCTGTTATTGAGCTCAACTCACTGACTGACTGATTTGGATGCTCTTACTGGAGGGGATGATTATCAAAGAATAATGACTTAAATGTTAGTCTGTTATGCATACAACGCTATTGCATATCGTGGCAATGTGACATGTTGTCTGGACACTTTTATGATGCTTTTATAGTTCTTTTTGAAGACTTAAAAGCTCCAGTCCTCATTCTTCGTAACTGCATGGAAAAGCGCAAACACATTCTTTAAAATTTCTCAGTGTATAATTGAAGAAAGACAGTCATGCAACTTGAAGGCAAATAAGTGAACTATTCCTTTAAGGATATGTAGATATGTTGTACTGGAATAAAAGACAAAGGTTAAGAAAATGTCACACCAAACAAATTCTGCCAATCCTGGACTGAGCCATGGGAGTCTGACCCATCTCAGAGGCCTTCTCACGGAAGAAGAAATACAGCTTGTCGTCATTCTTTTCTGCACTATCAGGGATGAGCTGAGCATGGACGAATGTTGGATCTGAAGGAAAAAGAAAAAGAGGGATAGGAAGGGAAAAACCAGCAAAAGAGATAAATCATAGATGGAGCAAAAAGCAAAGAGGGGAAAAAAGGAGAGCCAAGGGATGATATTAAATAACATTCACTAGAAAAACTAATACAAAGTGCATGATGACCTCTCTCACTGTTAGTCTACCCTCTCATTCACTATACTGAACAGTCTGAAAGAATCTCTTTGAAGCCTGTGATGATTATTACAGTAAATACTAGTAACCAAAAAGGCAAAACTAAAGTAAAAAGTCTGGGCCAAAGAGACACACGTAATTCAAGAGAAACCCAGTCTAAAACATTCAAGAATTAGTGTACTATTTGTGAACCATTAATGAAAACTATCAGATGAAAGGTAGCTGTAAAAAACACAATAAAAATAAAAGCATGAATTTGAAAAAGAACATTATCAGCAAGTCCTACAGCATGCAGTTGTTGTGAATTTGGCAAATAAAACTCAGAATAAATTACATTGTTTTGAGTATGGTGCTGTCATATAGTGTGTTTACTCACCAGTAGATGGAACAATCTGTGGTTTTACATATAAAAATTAACTATATAGAGCATCAATTAATAAATAAATATGAAATGAAATTCTCGCAGCAATGATCCAGTCAGGCATTTTAATGAAGGTCAAGGATTGAGCTTAACTAAGCAGTAATTGCTTGAGGGAAATAGTCCCCCCCCCCCAAGTTTATTAAATATGAGGTTAGTGTGCAGGAGGTAGGATGAAGGGTCAGTGTTGAATATTCATATCTGGCACTTTCTCCACTAAACAAAGAACTTTTTCTTGGTGGTAAGCCATGGTTCAAACATTTTGTGCATACCGTGGAGCCAGCGGGAGTTATACTGGTCGGTCCTCATGGCTGTGTGTTTGCCCAATGTGCGAAAGATGGCCGAGTCTGTTCCCATAAAATCAATGTAGACGCCGGCATACAGCTGGCCATCTGCCAAAATGGAGTGAGCATAAGGGAGATAAAGAGATGTAGACAGATAAATTGAGAAAAATGAGCTCATCCAAGTCTGAAACAAAGGAAATTATGCTTTGTATAAGTATGATGACAATGAGAGGTACGTACTTATCAAAGCTGAGACGCTGTTTAGTTTGGGGTCGTAGGGGCATTTCCCTTTCCCAGAATCTACTTTACCAGGCTCCAGTCGGAAAATGTATTCCTGGAATGGGGAAAGCATGAAGGTTTCATTAATGAGAGCACAATTGATCACATTAGATGAGCAGTATTGATTCTCTTTCCAATGTTTAAGAGTGTGCGAAGGTATAGCCAGGAAGTGAAATGCGGACAGGTTCTCTGGGATAAATGGAAAAATAACTAGTTGGGGCTGTAATAAAACTGAAATATGTTTAGGTAACCTATTGCGTGTGTGTTTTTTTAATGTTGGCGTCTTACATATTGTCTAATGCCAAAACCAATATCTTACCATTTGACAAAAGGGAGCTGGTGAAAAACTGCCCAGAAGAAAGAAATTAATGCCATAATCCAAAGTTTCCAAGGTTCTTGGTAGTTGCCAAAGAAAATGAACAGTTTCTTACAATCAGCTTCTCAACATTTGGATATAAAACTGTCTATATGGCTTCTTTGGGTTAGTGACAATTATTCAATTCTGGTATTTAGGAAAATAAGATCTTGCTTCATGCTAAAAGCTTCACTCTACTCCATGCAGTTTGCATGCTAGCTACAGTCAAAAAGATGCAATTTTTTTTTTTATTATGTATGGTGACTGCTGTGTTTGCACCAAATATGTAGCCTACAGCAAGTGGAAATGTCTAACATGAATTAACACATTAATTAAAATCTAAGCAGAGGTGTAGAAGGACATCTAAAGAGTCTACAACATGCCGCTAAAAATATATCAGCAATTCAGCAGATTCAAGTCTCAACGAAAGACTTGTTTTGGATAATATACAAATATTTTTTGGATCCTTTGTAAGATTTACACGCACACCGCAAATGTAATATAAGCCACCGATCAAATCTGAGCTGACTAACCACTTTTTAGCATGATGGAGTGTGGGTGTGGGAGTAATCTCTGCACGTTCTGCTAGATATCTGCGCCAAAGGCAGGCTTTGGACAAGTGTAGGCAAACTTGAGAAAGACAAGCTCTAAAGACAACATTTCCTCTGCTGTTTCTCTCAACACCTAAGAAAACCAGCTGTTGAAAAACCAAATACTGTGAGAACAGAACCTTTCCTTAAACTCCTAAGTAAAAAAAAAAAAAAGACCCAATCATCTAGAAACCCAAATGCATCTTAAGAAAAAAATAAGTCCAAAATAAAGTTCAAAAAAGGACTTCAATCCCATTGTTCACAACAAAGGGAAGAGTTCATTTCCCACCTTGGGTGCGTATGGTTCTGGTGAGGCACTAGGGTCTGCAGCTCGACTGGTTCGGCCTCCTGCGCGAGGCATCTGATCTTGGAGAAAGCCCTATAAAACAAGGGGTGTGCCTCAATAAAGTCCTGTTTCTATGAATTCAGGACCCAAGAGAACATCCCAGACTGTGTCCAAACAAGGAAGATGCTGATATGCTAAAAAAGATGGCTGCAGTTTGGTGTATCAATTGAAGACAAAGAAGATGAGCAGATGTTAAGTTGTGTTTAAAACATGCACATGCTGGGAAACCTTGTGAGCACAAGAACTGCCCTTTGCATGCATATGAAAGAAACAGATATGCAAATTTCAGAACCCCATTAAACATGAACAAATACAGCAGGATCCGAAAACCTGAAACCACAAGTGAAAATGCTAATTTTTAATTTTTCTAATTTCATAAAAAAAAATTTGTTCATTACAAATCAATATGTGATGGAAAAATGAAAAAACTGAAAAGGGGTTCACATGATTAATGTCCCAAATTTGCTAATATTTTAATAGTAACCTAGAAAGAGCACATGATTTTGAATAATTTTTCATTAAACCAGATTTGCATTGTGATTTCAGACTTTTTTTTCCACCACAGTATGTATGAACAAATTTCTGAATAATTTTCCTGTGGTCAGTGGTTAATGATGGTACGTGGTCATGGGAAAGAAGGGAGGTGGAATAAGGACTGTTTAAATGCTATTACCCTCCTAAACACTAGGAAGAGTTTTTAAGTAACAGTGTCAAAAGACATGCAGGTGGTAAAGATTATCCTGTTTGTTCTAGGGTGGGGAAACATTCCTCTCTAATGACATAATACCTTTTGACTAAGGTAGCCAACAGTTTGAACCCTTGACCTGCAAATGGTAGCAGGTGACCTGCGAATGATAGTTTACCTGTGCCCTTTGACCTCTGTCCACATAGGTACAGATAGGGTTATAAGCTCCCGTTCCACACACATACAGGTGAGTCCTGTTCCATGACTCGATTAGACGGATGAAATTACCACACTCGCCCTGATGACACAGAACATAATGATATCAGTGATGCTGTCATCGTAAAACAATACTTCCAGATGCTTACATGCTCATGTTGGAATAAATAGTTTAGGATTTACAAATACTGTGGTACATTTCTTACATTGATGTCTTTCCCTGAGAGGACACACTCAGTCCTCCTCTGAGGAGCCACAGGCCAGTGAATCTGAGGAGAAAGACAGTGATAAATAAACAGTCATCCTAATCCAGGTCATCATAATCCAGGGAACAGATTCAAATTTACTACTGCCAAGCCTTGCTTATAGTTTTGTTTGTTGCAATTTGTCTGGTGTAATTGAGAAATCTTACAATGAGGGGCTCTTTGTTGATGTCATTCAGATCAAGAGACAGGATGTAGTCCTTGCTGCCCACGTACATGCGATCATGGTCCTCGTCCATACGAAGGATTCTATAGTCCGTCGAGTTGAGCAGGAAGGCAAAGTGATGGGCGGTTCCAGTAGACTTCAGCTCTATAGAAAAAAAATAGCACAAAAATCAATTTCATTGATATATTTAGCAGAGGCTTTTCTTGAAAGTGACACACTTTTTTTATTTTATAAAAACCTTTTATATGGTTATGGAAATGCTGAAATGTCATTTATGCCTCTCGCAGCACTAAATGTCACTGCAAAAATAATGACCATTTCAAACAAGTTTCCACATCTGCATTCGGCTCAACCGACTGCATGGGTTTGGGGTGGGGTTACCAAAAGTAGCCAATGTAGCTGTGTTGCAAACTCTTGGTTTTGGGCATTTTAACTGAACAACTCTGCAGAAACGCATCCCAGATGAGACTTAAACCCACAATTCTAAGCTTAGGAGGCCAGAACCTTTTCATTAGCCCACCGGGACTGTTGGTCGCAGTGTTTTATTGCCTATTTGTTTTATTTACAGTAGTTTCTGGAATTCTAATGGAACAGTAGAACTTGTCAGTACAATAAATGAAATGCAACTCTGTTGGATTATTAACATTATTGAAGATAATAAGATAAAGCCTGAATACTTATCAACACCTCAGAAGATTTTTTAAATATAGTAGGCTTTTTTACCGGATACATGTCCATGCTCCAAATCCGCAAACGCTAAAAGGGCTCACATACAATAAATCCAAACACAGTAAGTGTTGCCAAGTCACAGTAGTTCCTCAATAAAACAGCATCTGTACAGCTGTATGGATATGACCAGGCTGCAGTCTCTGCTGAGCTGGCTAGAGGGTTTCCCTGAGGTTCAATGCCCTGGATACATTCCTAGATCCTTTGTTATTATTATTTTTTCAGCCCTGTTTTTACAGGGTGGATTTCTTATGAATTTTTGTCTCTCAGAGAGTTCTCTTGGGGCCTCCCTGAGTCTTATATTTAAATACTACTACTAAAACTGGGGTGTCGTGCTTTATTTTCCTCTTCCTCCAACAAGCTTAGTTCCTTTTTGTTGGAAATTGAGTACAGTATGTGGTCTGAGACCTCCATGCATTGCAGCGATATGGGATATTTAACTATGCATGCTCATTTTTATATTTAGATTAGTTTTAATGTAATCTAACACTCACAAGTTAATCTTCAAAAACACAAATAATTTAATAATGTAATCTTTAGCAAATATCTAAATGAATATCCATTTTTCATAATGCAATTCTCAATGCATCCCTCCAGTTATCATGAACCAATACCGGTATATGTTATGGTTCATGGAGTCCACCGCGCACTCTCTTTGGATGACCATGGAGGACTGTGTTGTAAGTTCCACTGTTGCAGAGGTAGAAGGAAACCTTTGGAAACCTTCACTATTGAAGGAAACCTTTGGAGAATGGAATGCCACGACTTAACACAGCATATTGGCTTCTGTCTCTGATAAGGTCTACCTGAGAATCAACTGCAGAATGTTGGATGGCTTAATAATGTATTGCAGATAGTTGGCAAAGCATACAAAACAAAGAATGGCCAAAATTTCAATTTCAAATCTTACTGTAACAGTTCCCCAACCATTCAGTTGTGAAACAGATCTGTGCTGAAAGTCTTGACCAAAAAAACAAGGTCAAATTTTCCACTTCATAATAAAAAGAGACACCAGACCACGTAACACCATCATCAGAGTTTAAAAAGACATCATTTCTGATTGCTCAAGGCCTAATGGATGGAAAAGTGCCTTCAAAATGTCTTTCAAAATGTACGAAATAGTCTATAATCTAACTGCAAATACATGATGTCTACACAGATGTAACAAAACACTTTTAAAATAGTATAAATGCGGCCTCGGCTTACTTTCTTGACTTGGTAATTGTTTGTGGTTTGTATAGCAATGATGAATCATGAAATGTTGCTTTAGAAAGAATCACAAAGTCAAACAAGACAAAATGACATAAAATATCTCGGAATTTACTTTTCCTAAAACATATTATGTTTTGGATCAACTGTCTTATAAAAAGGAATCAGACTTAATCGTCACAGGAATTAGGTTTTTTAACATTTTAACAACAACAACAACAACAAAAAGTTATTCTACAACAAGATTCAATAATCAAGCTTGGCAAATGTTTCACTGGAAACATTTGAGTTTGGGAATCTAGAGGAATGTACAAGCCACAGAGAAGCACTCGTCTCTGCAAAGTACCAGTATATGAACGTTCTATCAGAAGACACAATCTACTCTGCCTTTATACAAAGAGATTTAGCATGGGGCCGCAGACAACATAAAATCTCATTTACCTGTGTGGGCATTCCTGGCACATAGCAAGAATTCCTCATCTCTTTCTCTTTTCAGGGTTCTAATTAAGCACAAGGGCAGGTCCACCATGTTCCAACAAGTTCTCAGCCATGTCTCTGTCTTTGTCAGCACTAATAATGCAGTTAAGTAACAATCTCTATAAAGAGAATAGCAATGGTAAGTGAACATTTTTCCATGACATAAGTGTTATTATTTTTAATGAGAGCGAGTTTTGTACTGCCACACTTTAACCCAACATCTTTAACATCTCAGACCTGAAGCTGGGGGGAATGTGTTGAAAGCCAGATTTGAACTGGCTTGAGTCAGAGTATGCTCTAACTGCTAGGCCATGGCTTCAAACTTTTATTTCTCTATTTTTTTATTAAAGTTTTAGTTTTTAACTGTTTTATAACCTGCTTTAATTGTAAGAACTAATTATTTGAATGTCGGTATGAAACAGAGGTTGCGATAGCCTTTTCTTCCCTATTGTGAGTGAAACGGCTTCTCAAACAAGAAAAAATGTAGGATGGGACTTGAGTTTGTTCATCAGGAATTGATTGGATTATTGTGGTTTGCTATTGGTCGATCTCATGTGAGTGACAGGTTGTCCCGCCCTTGCGCCACTAAGCACATCATCACAGAAAAACAAGAGGGAAGGGAAGTTATTATTAAAGGTTTTGAGAGCACATGAATTAAATTATAATGATGTGAATGTATAAATTATTTATTATCAATACTGCAATATTCCATAAAAAAAAGAAAAATAATTGTCCCGTTTGATTTCATGGTGACTTTAAAAGAGTGTATAAGAGCAGCAAAGGCATCTGGACACTGAGGCAACTAGTTTTTAGTACTATGAGGACTATGAGTGAGATCTAAATTTAAACACACACACACACACACACACACACACACACACAGAACATTATCTTTGGAGTCTTTGGATCTTTATTCTTTACCTTCAGCTATCCAGCCTAAATGATCACTAGAAGATTAGGTCTTATCTCTTGGCTTCAAAGGGCTGTCACTTGACAGCTCGCATGGATTTGAGTGACCAGTTGAAGGACGGTGGACCAAATCTAATGGAGAGAGAGACCTTACCTGCACTGCCTGCTATCATTGAGTTGTGTGTGTGATTCAATCTAACCGAATGAAAACTTTCCTGTCACGTTCGGCATGTGTATGAGGCATTGATTTTAACAGCCCTCATCCCTGACAGAGGATTACTGCATTACCCTTATCTTCTGGGAAGACAGGGCAGGGTGATTAAAGTAAAGGATTTAATCAAACCACACAGATAAAATGTCTTTTTTCTTCTCTCTCATCTGTCCATCAAAATCTTATGACAAATAAGGGCAAAATAAACAGACAAACTTACAACTTGCTGAGTGCCACCTGTGGTAGAAGTTCCCAGCTCAGAAGTCATGAGGGACACATTCAAACTATTTAGATGAAAGGGCCACAATATATACAATATATATCTTTTAAGTGGGCCTGTAAATAAAAAAAAGTTAAATAAAGACTGACCTCCAAACCCATTTTCCATTTCTTTCTTGCTACTGTAAATAGTAGTTTCACTAGTTTTATTGAATGTTTTGCACACAAAACTAAAAATGCATTGCCTAATTTCCACAAGACTTTGGAGGATAATTTTAATAAATATATCGGAGTGTCTATTTACACTAAGTGCAAATAGCCTGGCTTGTTGGTACAAATGTCTGGTTTGGTCAGACAAAAGCACAAAAAATGCCTGTGAATATTTATTAAAATATATATTTTTCAATAAATAGGAAGAAAATATGTGAAAAGTGGAATTAAAGTGCTTAACGGTTATTTAATAATAAAGGGTTTGGGGCTTTATTGTCCCCAATAAGGCGGGATTAATTTATTAAATATAATCTTTACACTATGTAATTACTGCATACTTTTCAAATACTGGAGTGCAAATAGTATCTAACTACTATGTTCACTTAGTGTAAATAGATATCGCTATTTGCACAGCGCAAATATATAGTCTCCCTAAAAAGTATTTGGACACTTTCGGACATTTAAGTCACATATCAAACTAAGTGGCATCTGCTAAGAAATAATTATAGAGTTTTTATTGGAAGCAACTTCACTTACCTGAGCCACTTTTTAAAATTATATTTAACTAGCTTGTCTATGAAGTTCCTTGTATAGGATGAAGTTAGTTCCCCTCAAGTTCACAGGTGTAGTTCATTATATAAACATTCGACAACTAAAAAAAGTGTCCAAGATTTTTTTTTGAAGAACACATTTTTAGTTTCATAATTTAAACAGCCTTCAATTTGTGAAATGTTTTAATAGAAAAGTCCTATATTTCTTTAAAATAAAATAAAATATACTTATACATAATTCAAAAACATGTATATATATATATAGGCCTAAGTTTAATTGTGGCTTAAGTGTCTAAAAAGTTTTTGGAGCCACTGTACTCATAACCATGCAGTCTGTTGAGTACCATGGACCTATGGGGAAAAAATCATCATCTGAGGAGAACATATAAAGCATATGAAAAATAAGAAAAAGAAAGAGTGAATTGGGGAGAACAGTGATGAATTAAAAGAACAGAATAGGAATAAGAGAACCAAAATATCACAGATGAAGAAAGAGAGGCGAGGGGGGTGTGTGAATCTCTTTGGTTGGGAGTCTCGCCTCAGGGAGTGATGGGAGCCACTGTTTGCTTTGGCCCACAGTTTCAGTGAGAGTGAGGGTCATAGATCACGCTCACAGACACAGGCACACACTTAACGACAAATCGAGCACCGCGTGTTACCCTGACCCATGTGATCCTACAGTGAATTGTTTCTGAAAATGGGATGAAAAACTTCATTCCTCCCTTCTCACAAACAGCAGCCTAACAGCAGAAACATGGTAATAATTAACAGGCCACGGCTCCATTTGGTGCGATGACCCAAAGTCCTTGCTCTAGTTTAAAGAGCTTATTAAAGATGTCAAAATGTGTTTTCACAAGATCACAGCTCATAGTACACTATAGTTAGGCCTATTTATTTTACATCAGAATTTGATGTGACATGTATGGTATGTCTGGTAAGCCCTGACCTTTCTCATTTCGCCTTGTGTATAGAACACAGCCAAAAACAACACCTCAGATTCTTGATTCGTAACGATTAATGTGCTTGAAGAATCAGGTTTAGCCTTGGTGAACAGTTAAACAAACTTTAGCAATCCTTCTTAGGTGTTAAACCCAAAGAAATGTAGGAAACGGTGAGCAAAAAACAATCCATAGCATGATGCGTGCGATCGAATTAATTTCACATGCTACACGGCATGTCAAATATATGTGAGGCAAGTCCATTCATAAAGAACTTTTCTGAGTTCTCGTGACCAAAAAAAAAAACTTTCCTTCTGCATGCATCCAACATTGCTCTGCCTGATGAACCTGATTAGCTTTCACTCTACAGAAGACCTTGAGGTGTTTATCTCAACATCTTCTGATGTCACAGGGATGGTTCTTCTTAAACGAGGTTGTCAACAAACAGACACTGATAAGCGCAGCTCCTCTTCCTGTTTAACGTTATCATATTGGTCAATCTGATGGTTGCGGCAAATCTTTTCAAATAAGCATTCCAACAAGAAATGCCATCAGAGATCTGTTGTTTCCTTCTCTCCTGCAATCTTTTTAACATGTTTCAACACCAGATCGGTCCTCCCTCCTATGTTTCACACCATCATAGCGACAATGCGAAAGTCATAAAAATGTCAAAAATATCTTTGAAACAAGAATAATTTATTTGAAAAAAAAAACAAAAAAACAAATAGATATACAATATTAAGACCTTGAGTTTGAATTTTATTGAATTTTATTTGTTACATCACTAACAAAATTTTGCACTTGTTTTGAGCATAATCTGGAATTTAGTAATGTCTGTGAAAAACATTTAAAATTATTATTAAATTGAATTAAAGACAAATTCAATTAACCGTGACATATTATCTTGCAAATTTTGCTTTTCAAAGATGTTTTGATATAAAAAAAAAAAAAAAAAAATGGTGGGGTATTAAACAGATTTCATCAGTTTGGTCTTTAGTTTCTTTCTCTTTCTTCAGTGAGTCTGTCTACATACCAGGGGAGAGATGACAGATAATTCTGATTCTTCTCACTCAATCGCTTTTTTTCACACTCTCACTTACATTTTTCTATCTTTTGCTTCTTTTCCTGGGTCAGATGAGAGTGTTAAATAAAGAACAATGACAGAAATACAGCATTCCTATTCAGCCAGGCAACTGAACATAAGGGAACATAAGTATTAATTTCTTTCAAAAAGATTTACTGTTATTGTTTTATATGTAAAAAAAAAAACTATATTAAATGCAGGAATATTTTGCATGAACAAATTTGAAATAAGCCTCACATACTGTATGCCCATTACATTTACTGCAACAAACATCCCTCTCTGAAGAGAATGACCCATTCAGAAAGTATAATCTTTTAGACAGCCGTACAGAAGGACCTTACTTTTGTCTTGGTCTTCTCTTGACGTGTTTTTGAATTAGCAACACTTGAGTTTGCATAACATGTAAAAGGCTGTGACATTCAATCTTCTATCCTGATTTCAACACACTCACGCAATGTTGCATATTTCTGTCACAAGACATGAGACCTCACTGAAGAAGAGATCGTCATCTGGATAAGTGAAATACTGATTACCAAATCACAAATTCACAGAAGATTTGCTCCTTATAGCAGGGTGTAGTCCTAATCTCAGGAATCTCGAGAAGCATGTTCAATAAAACTGGAAGAAAGAAAGCATTTTTTTTGTTTGTTCAATATCCTCTCATTTTAAATTAACCTGCTGGGGTGTGAAAATCAGTCTTTTCACAACTCCATTGTGCTTTAGTTTGGTGGCCATCTCTCCGACACCACAAAACCATTCAACACACAATGACTACGCTGGTTAGTTAGATCAGGGTCAAGGGGTCACAAAGGTTATCATACACACTGGGCACTCCAGCCAGAGGCCTCTGGGTCATTAAAGGTGGGGTCAGTGGGTTGCCTACTGGATACTCAACACACATCCACTTGACCTCTGTTGCTTGGAAACAAGGAAGAGGTCATCCCAGGAGTGAATAGTCACAGCGACCCGTAACCAAGCAGAAGACCTTAACGGCATGTGACAGGCGAGAAACAAGCATCTGAAAGCAGCAGCCGCAGCTCGCCTGCTGATTAAGAGTGTGTGAGAGAGCCTGTAAGCTTTGATTTGGCCGTTGCGGTCCACTCATTCATTGAGTGCCTTTCGTTTCTGTCTTTGCCTTGATTGTGAAAGCTGTAAAAACATGTGACAGACAACAGTCTTAAAGGGATAGTTCATGCACGAATGAAAAAGTCTTGGTCTGCATATCTTAATGTCGCTCTAAACTCATTTACCCTTTCGCATATTCAAACAAAGTGTGAGTTCATGAGAAGTTGGAGAGTAATTTCTTGTCCTCCTTAAATGGTGTCAAGCGTGCTTTGCTTCCTGTTCCTATCTTTATCATGATTTAAATGATTACAAGGCAACATTCACAAAGAAAACTATCACTTTCATTCTATAGAATAAAAGAAGCCTGGCTATTCTGCTAAATATCTCCTTTTGTGTTCCATGGAAGAAAATCAAACAGGTTTGGAATATCAATGAGTATAAGTGGATTATTCATTTTCTTTTTTGTGTAAAGTAAACTATTCCTTTAAAAAAAATGTCCATTATTCACTTAGTGTGAAAAAGAAAGCTTTTACAAAGCTGCCTCATTGAAAGCTTGAAAGGTTACATTTTTGCATATTTTTAGTGTAATGAAGTACTATCTTTAGCTTAAAATTTTCAAAATATGCATTTTAAGAACTCTTAATGCACTACCGTTCAAAAGTTTGAGGTTGGTAAGATTTTTTTACGTTTTTGAAAAAAGTCTCTTATGCTAAATTTTTTTGATCAAAAATACAGTAAAACAGTAATATTGTGAAATATTATTACAATTTAAAATAACTGTTTTCTATTTTAATATTTGTTAATGTCATTTATTCCTGTGATGACAAAGCTGAATTTTCAGCATTCTGTGTTACATGATCCTTCAGAAATCATTGTAATATGCTGACTTAATGCTCAAGAAACATTTTTTATTATTATTATCAAATGTTAGGAACAGTTGTGCTGCTTAATTGCATAAATTTTTTGTGAAATATACATTATTTCAGGATGAACAGAAAGTTAAAAATTATTTTGATAATTAAGTAAGGAATCATTTATAACATTATAAATGTCTTTACTGTCACTTTTGATCAATTTACTGCACCCTTGCCGAATAGAATAGGTTATTAAATTCTTTCAAGAAAAAAACAAAACAAACAAACAAACAAAAAACCTTTCTGAACCCAAACTTTGAACAGCAGTGTAGGTGGGTGTTAAGATGTGGGTTGAGTAAATTTACACCCTTATTAATTGTCAGTGCAGTATAATTTAAAGAACAACATTCTCAAAACTAATTTAGTATAAAGGCACTGATTCTCCGGTGCACCCTGCCATACGTTTTCAAAAACAGAGGCTTTCAAAGACACAGCATGAGATGAATCACAGTCCCAGCATACAGTGTAATAAAACAACCAATATGCATCAATGTCTCTCATCGTTTCACCGTTTCTCATGCTCTCGCATGCACAAACACACACACACACACACACACACACACAACCACGTGTGCAAATTGAAACACATTAACATATGTAGCTCAGTCTCATGGGAGAGAGACCATAAGAATTGGAAAGCGTAGCCCCACCCCCCATATAGGAGCTGTCAGTCAAAATGCATATTAACCACTTAAGGCACTCAAATGCCTGTGAGAAAAAAACCTGTGAGGAATGACTCTATTTAATAAGGCCTGATGCCGACGGCAGCAAATCATCTTAAAGGCAATGTATTAGAATAAATTCACAAGTGGAAATGAAGAATATATAAAAGGTTTAGACACATACTGAAAATTTTATTGTGTTTTTGTGTTTTATAGATGTGCATGTGTGTGCATCTGTTAAATTCTACTGCATCTAAACATCATATTTATCTCTATTTCCTTAACTTGGTAAATAACATATGAAGAGTTCAGATGCAAAAGCCTCTAAGTGCCATCTGAAATTTTCTTCTAGAATGATCATTTTTATCAAGCTCGTATATTTAAGTTCAATAATTTCACTTAAATGGCAATGCAAATTACCTATTGATTGTCATTTCAGTGAAATCACTGAACTTAAATAAACGAGCTTTATAAAAATGTGAAAATTTCAGATGGCACTTAGAGGCTTTTGCATCTGAGCTCTTCATATATAAGTCAAACATGTTGACGCCAACTTCATAGTTCCTAAAATGAACTGTATTTCATTTAAATTATTAATTTAGCTTTTTAACCAAAACGACTAACAAATGTGGAAAAACAAAGTAATATTAGCAAAGCTGCAATACCAGTCAATTACCAGTTTTTTAAACAAAAATAGTTAAATTGTGCTTTCAGCAGAAATATAATTTAAAAAAATGTTTGAATCTTAAAGTGGATTTTAAAATCCAAGTAGTTCAAATCCCATTTGTCCACATTTTCCATAGAGAAGCTATCAGTCAACAGACAGCTATATTTTCACTCCTCTGAATGACACAAATCCAGTTCAATTTGTGATAAGCAATGAAAGTGGTCTTTGGCAGGTTGAACATGCTAAACTTAATTGCAATGCAAATGGCCAGCACCTCTAGACACTGACAAGAAGTTTATGGAGAAAACTAACCCACAACAACTCAATTTCAATAAAAAAAGAATTTAAAAAAAAAGTCATTGCATATTGAAAAACATTCCCTGATTAAGAGAGCAGTCTCTATTTCGCTTTTATCTTCTGCATAAATACATAATACCCCATGCTATGCTAAGCTGATTGACAGCTTGACAAGCCAATGGATTACTGCCTCTATGCAGTTCATGGTGACAGACAAGCTAACCCCGCCCACTAAAGGCAACCATGAGCTTTAGGGCTAAAGCCCTCTTTTTCATTTGACAGACAAGTGGGCAGCTCTTTCCAGTGACCCTATGATCTCTGAGCCCTGACAACAAAGATCATGTGATTTGCACAGAGAGGTGGCATTGAACTTCTCTTTAGTTCTGCTCTTCCTTTGTTGCATTAAGCGCCCCCGTCCAACACCAGCTCTTCTAGAGGCACTTTAGCTGACAATATCCAGCAGAAACAGAAGGAGCAGATGAAAGAAACAGAATAGCGAGTGTCTCAAAGTGGCTAAATTCCTATTATTAGCATGATGGAGATTAACATGAAAAGGGAGAGAATAAAGTGCATTTAAAAATCACAGCCAGTGAATAGAAAAAGTTAACAAGCTTCAGTGCAGGAGAAAAAACATCCTATTTATCTTCTTTCATTTGCTGGTTTGACATCTGCAACAGATAGTCCCAGAGGTTAGATGTGCCCCCATAAAAATGGATCACCTTACATGTTTTAATAAGACCAATCATTTAATCCATGTTACAGGCAATTAACTCCAAACCAGCCATGAAATTATCTAATGCGATTGTCTCTTGTTCGGATAACTAATTGAAATCACAAGCCAAATGAAACAAGCTACACTGTTAGACTTTTCTGTAATTTCTACAGTTATTTACTTTAAATCCCCCAGTATTATACTGCTATTTCTCTTTACAGTAAATAACTGTGATTCCAATTGCATCATGGGAATTTTCTGTGACGTCTAACACCACATACAGAGACTTACTGTATTTTTTTAATTTGCTGTATACTACTGTATTTGACGTAATAACTGCCTCTCTGGCAGGCACCATTCCACCGTGCTTTTTATTTCCTAATTTTTGCCTTACACCACGTGTCTACAACGCTATAATAGCCAGAGGCTGTCTATATTGGACACATTGAAGCGACCGGACCTTTAAATGCAAACCTGTTTATCCCTTGTAAGAACTAGCGCGAGCGCTTGGACTCGTATCGGACTACGTCTGAAATATAACGGCCGCGGCGCATCACTACACTGTCTGGGATTTGTCGTGTCGCGTCAGACAGACATCCAGTGAAGGTAATGGGGTCTGTCTTTTGTTGGATCGCGACGTTCGTGTCTGGCCCGGGGAAGAGACGGAATTCACTTCACCGAGAGAGAGATCAGCAAGCAAGGTAAAAAAAAACATTCTGTGTATGTTGACCATAGACTGGCTGTTGACAGGATTGTGCCCAGTTTAAGGTATGTTATAACGTTTACGTTAGCCTAACATGGCGGTAACGAACTTTACCATGGTAAACTGAGCTAACGTTTCATTTTACACACCTTGTTAGATTATTGAATTGTCGAGTTAAAATATGCCAACGAGCAACGCGTTTACATTAACAATAAATGTGAATAAACTAATGTGAAATTCTGTTTACAGCCTAATGTTGGCCTACTGATGAGAACCTTTATAGTTTTAGCATTAGTTTGCAAACTATACCATATTATAGTTTTTTATTTTTTTTTATGGAATTTAATATTTACTTCCATTTTTGTGTTTAAAGGCAACTGCAACAAAGCGCCAATTCGCGCCAGTGACTTAGCAAGATTCCAGAGGTAGGCCAGCCCATTTGTGATATATTTTGAGATAAGTTTGCTGAAATGATTAGCATACGCTATGTGAAAATGGCTTTTAAACCACTGGTGCAGACTAGGTAGCTTACAATATCTTATAAAATCTCTATAAAATTGGCTAACTTTATATCAAATAAGTGACCTTTGCATTATGTCTAACTTTATTACACAGCAAATGAACCAATCAGAAGATGGACCATTGTCTTTGTTCAGTCTCACCAGATTAAATGTATCCAGGTAAGCACTGCAGTAAAACTCTCACTAGGCTAATTCATTCAGACCAAATCTAGCATTCTAAACAACTTAAGTTTATATTTTTGCATTATTTTTATATTTTATTAGCCAGAAGACTCTACCATTGCAGTTCCACCTGACTAGGAAGGTCCTAATATCAGCGCACAGGTGGGTTAACTACTGTAGGAAGGAGAACAATCATCACACAGTGATTTCTTGCATGTATCTTACTGTGTATTTGTCTCAAACAGGTACTCCTTCACTGCAGACAAGCTGAAATGGGCTAAAATCATCTATTTCAGTCGTTCTTTCTATGGATCTCAGCATTTTTGGACAGAATTTAGGATTTGTAAGTATTAAAATTTAATCTGGCATAATTTAATTGAGTTCTTTTGTATGCTATTTATTGACAAAAGCTGTTTACAAATATATATTCTTAAGTTTTTGTGAAAATAATAATAAAAATTAACAAAAAAGGAGGTTAAAAATAATGTGACACTAATATTCTCTCTCTCTCTCTCTCTCTCTCTCTCTCTCTCTCTCTCATATAGTTTTGGAAGCGGGATCTCCTCTGAAGGACTGTGTACATTTGTGTTTGTGGGCACGCATGCAGACCAGGGAACACTCTGATGTTGTCAATCAAGTTCTGAACAGGAACCAATCTTTGGAGAAGTTCATTTATTCACAAAGGTGGACAAAAACATTGTGTTGGCTTTTTAAAGATTATTTTGATGATGACTTTTACTCCTATGCTGTAGAAAAGATGGAGTAGACAGTCAGACATTGATAATAATAAGAAATGTTTCTTGAGCATCAAAGAGACTTCTTTCAAAAACATTACGACACTTAAATAGTTATTTTGGCCACCAGTGTACATGAATCCAACACATTTTTGGAAATAAGTGAAATTATTTTTAAGGTGGGGTTATGTGTCTTGTATTGTGAAAAGAACTGTGTTTTGTCCTGTTTTGGACATTTCCTTTTTGAATGCTTAAAAATGTATTTATATTCTGCAGTTTTATGAATGTAATGGTTGATATTTCATTATAATACTTGTATAAGCTAAACAACCAATGACTCTACATTCATTTAGTCAAATGCTAATGTTTTGTTTATGGTTTTATGTATGTTTTCAAAAATGTTTGCAGTGAAGGACAGCACATAATGTGTTAATTTAACACGTTTACACATCTTTGTGCTAACCTCTCTGACATAGGCCTATTTACTTTGTTAAAATCATTAACACAATGAATGAGTTAAAATTAACACAAAAAAATGTTGTCTCTAAACTCACCCATTAATGTGTAAAAATTTCACACATCATTTCCAGCATTGGCATGTTTATTTTGTGATATATATGAAATGTTTTAAATAAAAAAATGGTATTTTGTGATAACTTTGTCTAATTGGTTTGTATGGAAGTAGTACTTATGTAGGATAAAAATAAAATTAATCATATATCAAAATTATCAAATCTAATTTATATTTAGTACAAATAAAAATAATTACAGTAGTGTACTGATTAGCTTCGTTTTTACAGTAATGCACTGTACTGATTAGCTTCGTTTTTACAGTAATGCACTGTATTACACAAAACTGAAATACGGTTTGGTACTGTAACTCTTAATTACAGTAACTTACTGGCAACAGTGTTGCCAGTAAGTTACTGTAAAAAACCCTTGAAAAGTCTAACAGTGTAGTGATAAACGACCTGTGAAGGAAAACAAGGAAAAAAATGAAATGATAGGGATAAATAAGGTATGCTTTCGTTGGCAAAGTCAACATGATCAGTCTTCAGACGTTATGACGTGGGAAATTGTAAGGCAAAGTCTCAACATGAGGACTTAATTGACATTTTGATAAGGAAGTTCAAATACACAGGTCTTTCTTCCTGCGTTTGGTTTCTCAGGACTGTTGAAAAAAGTCAAAATGCTTCTTTCGAGTATTGTCGGTATGCGTTAACTGCTGCAGCTAACAGCTAATCTGATAATCATTTAACTATAGGCTATTGTGTTAAACTGTCGATCACTGGTTTAATCAATTGACTAAACAGATAAAGATGGAAAATAAATCTTGTACAGCATGCTGACTTTTTCACATTTTCTCAGCTATTTTGGATAGGAAATCTGTAGAAATGGGTTTAAATGTGCGGTCAAATGTGTTAAACAGAGCTAAGAGTACTACAATACACAAATTTATCCAAAGAATTTTAATAAACAAACACGCTATTGGTAGGGAATGTGTATAACTAACAACGGATGTTCCAAATCTGAAGCAATCTGCAGAGTTTTCTGTGTCTGTGCAGATTCTGTGTGGGCTTGAATTTGTCCAACACTCTACTTCAAACAATGTGCAGATTAAATGCTAACAAACAACAAAAAATGTAAATACACACCATGCACTGAGTGCAGAATATGAAAATTGTTATTTACTCAATCTCTACACTTTTATGACTTAACTTTATTCTGTGTTCCACATGATAAATAAATGTACAAAGAAAGTGGAATGTTACTTTGGACCCCATTGACTTTCAATGTATGGATTTGGAAGTTTTTTTTTTTTTTTTTTTTTTTTGCATGTTCCGTAGAAGAAAGAAAGTCATGCTGGTTTGGAATAACATAAGGGTGAGTAAATGATGACTGGTCATTTACGGGTGAATTATCCCTTTAAGTGCCTTGGACAACAACGGCATTTGTTGTCAACCATTAAAGGATAATTCCGGTATTTAGCACTTTGAGTCTATTTTCTAGTTTGTTTTGGATGAACTAGAGTGGTGGACACAGACATTTTTGACGATGGGTCCTGTCTCGACTTTTTGACTCGTTTAGAATCGCCTTTGACCGCTTCAGAGTGGCTGGCTATGGGCATGCACGAACATGTCCTTAAAACAACCCTTAACGTTCGTTTTCAAAACTGTGCAACTCACCGAGTGGTCAGTGGTGTTCGTTGATGATTAAAAACAAATATATCGGCGCAATGTATGATTTCAATCCGTGTTATTTGCTATAGTGGAACAATTTTTTCAGATACCTCACAACCGCGTATAAACTTCCGCTCGATATTTGAGTCTGAAGCGCAGTAATATCAACGAGCAATGAGTCCTCCAACAGAAATCAATGGGATTTTACAAAATGGCAAATAAAACACGACAGAAACTGTATTTCACTACGCTACTTGTTTTGGAACATCAACGAACACCACTGACCACTCGGTGAGTTGCACAGTTTTGAAAACGAACGTTAAGGGTTGATTTAAGGACATGTTTGTGCATGCCCATAGCCAGCCACTCTGAAGCGGTCAAAGGCGATTCTAAAAGAGTCAAAAAGTCGAGACAGGACCCATTGTCAAAATTTCTGTGTCCACCACTCTAGTTCATCCAAAACAAACTAGAAAATAGACTCGAAGTGCTAAATACCGGAATTATCATTTAAGTTACTTTAAGTTTATATATAAATGACTACACAAGGCAACTTCCCAACACACACACGTCAGAGAAGCAGCTTTGAGAGCAGTAAATATGTTTTCACTTGATTCTCTCTGTAACAAAATCAGCAGGCAGAGCAGACATCACGTTCAAAAATCGCAGAAACAGATGTTAGCCGACTCTAGACAGACACCTAACACATTCCTCCTGGCGTCTCTCCAGCATGCACCTCTCTTATCCTATTACGCTCTTTTTCCCAATACATCCCATCTACATTTCCATCTTGTTATCGAGTCAATGCGTTCTCAACTTACAGGAGACTCACAAAAAGACTATGAATTGTGGGATGGTTTGAACATTTGGACACACACACAAAATCTATCTTGCTCTCCTATATCACATCTGTTTGTGTCTTTTTTTTTTCAGCAAAAGGTATAATTTAGTCTATCTATTTTGCAAAGTCTCCAATGGGACCAGTTTGATAGACTCAAGATTCAAGCTGTAAATCACCGCTATAAAATGAAAAAAAAAAAAAAACCCTGTGCTATTTTTCAAACTATTGAGGGATGATAATACTCAGGCTTGTGGTTTTAACCTAAATGTGTCTGTAAGAGTGATGATTTTGACTTTATAGCTTTACCGTTACTATGATGTGAGGCTCTAAAAGTCTTCAGAGGTGAAAATATGATCCAATATCCTGTCCAAGTACTGAACTGAATCAGAGCGCAATTAATGAAATCTCATGTCAGGCTCCATCCCAAAAGACTTCCTCTTGCAGACATATTTGACATGCTTCTGAGAAAATAGTACTTTCATTTGATGCCTAATATGTATATGGCAATGTTAAACTAATCTGAGAAGAACATTTTAAATCAGGGGTCTCAAACTGTGAGCCAGGTTTGTACAGCACAACCCCTCAAGTGTTAATAGCTTATAATTCAAAACCAATTATCAATGTCTGCGTTGGCCTTTAATATTAGTTCAAAGTTTTCTTAAAAGGACTGTTAAACAGTAGCATAATATATATTTTTTCACACACATAAAGTTGAATTTACACGTCCGTCAAGTTGTACATCGTATATGTCTACCAAATAACTGTATACAGATAAAATTCATGATCATAAAACATATTTATTTGCTGAGTTTGAGACACTTGCTTTAAATAGTTAAATGACAAGTATCAGAATAGAATTATTTGATTGTTCTCACACATTGTGTTGTTTTAAATCCTATAGCTCCTTATCAATCTATTAATCTCTTTTTAACAAATACAAACCCCACTTATCAACATCAATTTATATCCACATAAGATAAGAACTCATGTCTGGGACTGAAAGATAGTCAAGAGTATTCCCTTCTTGTGTAAGAAGAAAAGGGACAATCTTTTTTTTTAATTAAAAATGAATTCCCAGAGTAATTGTAGCCAGCAATATTTCAATATAGCAATATCAGCATGTCAGTCAAAGTTTCATCTGCATTTATTTTGCAAACGTGCACCTGTCCATGAACAGGAACTGACCTAGACCTCACTATTAATTAATTGGATGGAATACATAATTGCATCAAATTATGAAACATTATAAAAAATATATCAGTTAGATTTATATAAATATATAATATGTAAATAAATAAATTACAATTAATTGATTTCCATATGGGCAACAGAAAAAAAAGAGGAATGAGAGAGACAGCCGGGACAAGTAGAAGAGAGAAGAGACCAAAAAACAGACAGAGACAGCGGCCAAGTCTAGAAGAACCAGCGCAGCCTTAGGGCCGTCTACATTCACAGCCCTTTACTTTAAAGTACAAAAATAGAGGAAGAATAGAAAACGGCATCATCTCTTTTACCTCCTAAACAAACTTTGCCTTTAACGAGCATGAGATCAGTTCATCACACAACAACATGAGCAGACAGCTCACTGCCACCACAGACGACACCAACAATTCCAGTCTCATCTCAGACACTCACAAACACACATCCACAATCTACTCACCATGTAAAGGCATTTGAGACTCCAGCTGAATTTGGCTCAGAACCACAAGCACATCTTTCCCACCCGTCTAACTCTCCAGCCCACATGTGCCATTCCTCTGAAGTGACGAGGAACATCTGGAGGAAAAACTTACCTGAGAGATGCCGAGACACGCACAGATGCATACTCTCACTGAATTAAACATAAGAGTAGATTGCCAGTGTGCTTCCAATGATTATGATTGTTACCTCTTATCCACACTATCATTAAATTGTCAGGTATGTAATTCATTCTAACTTGTAAATGCTTTAGAAAGCACTACATCAATATTTAGCAAGCACAGTGAAATCAGGTTTCCTATTCGCTCTCATTATGTAAACGGTCAAAAGGCCAGTAAACAGCAATATGGTTCCAGCAGCCTTTTCCCCCCTAATATCCCGTACAAAACAAGTATCGTGGAGGTAACAGTGCTGGTATCAGATGACAATACCATGGTACTTTGATATACTGATTAACATATTCATCTGACACATTGATATTTACATGGTGCTTCAAGGTATAATCAAAGAATTTCCAAAGTATTTAATGGTACTGATGTTTCTTCTAAAATCCCTTCCACTGAAATAAAAATTATAAGCGAATGAGACAACTGGTGACAGAGTACTAGTCAATTAATTTGCACAGATTATTTGTTCTTTAGAGAATCTGATGGGGAAATCATACATATCGCTTTTATGAGCGAGTCATTGAATCATTTATTCAACCAATTCATTCAAAAACACTGATTCAAACACCACCACTGTGTTGCTTGGAGACACAGAGCAGTTCTGTTTTGTTTAAAGCTTTTTGTGATGATAACAGCAATGTTAAGTTACTCAATATTAACTTCTTGTATCTCAAACTGTTCAGAACAGCGTTTCTACTTGTGATATTGCATTTAATCAAATTCAATAAGCAGCGTCTCTCTATTAATAGTGAAGCTGTGGGTTTTATTTACTAAGAAATATATGCTAGAACTTAGCTATTTTATTGATAAATCACAGAACAGTGTTGACAATACATTTCTGCGCTACTGAATGATTCTGTGTGTAGCGATCTGTGTGTGGTGTGCGAGCAATGTGTGTACAATGAAGCAGTGCATTCGTTTAGAACAGTGATTAACTTATGTGTACAATAAGCTGTTTAAAAAGTGCATTCACCCGTTATGTTTTGAGCATCCGGATGGAATAATCAAACATATATTGTGGAGAGCTCACAGATTATGCATTTACTTGTCATTTTAATGGTTGGAAATGGAGCATAAAAGTGGACTTCAAAGATTTCAACCTGTTGCGCCCTCTATAGGGCATGATCAGCAACTAGTCGACGTCAAGCTTAAAGCACCATGGCAGATCATTACAGTCGACTAGTCTGTGCAACCCGTAGTATGTGGAAACTGTGAAGCCATTTTTCAGGATTCTTTGATTAAAAAAAAGTTCAAAAACACAGCATTTATTTGAAGTAGAAATCGTCTGAACTCTGCATTTACAGTCACTTTTGATCAATTTAATGCTTCTTAACTTTTTTTCTTACCCCAAATTTTTAAATGGTAATGTATTACGGTGTCCACATATTAAGCAGCAAAAACTTATTTCAACATTGATAACAATGATAATCTAAATTGTAATACAATTTCACAATATTACTGACTTGTTTTTAATCAAATAAATGCAGCCTTGGTGACCATAGACTTTTTTTACTTGGTCTGTGTTGGTCTGGCATGTATATTATATAAAAAAATAAAAATAAATTTTATTAATACATTTCTGTTAACAGGTTAAGGAAAAACAAATGCTGCTTTTTTTGTTGTCTCATTCTCTTTTCTGTCCTTCTCTGTCCTCTAACATGATGGAGAAATGCCAGCCAGTCAATGATTGACACATTTTTCCTTTTAGCACCCCATAACCCCTGTTGTGAATTCACATTATGTTCCCTCCATCCAGTGGCGTCCCTACTCTGTGATAGGCTAACTTTCCCTCTGTTTCCTCTGTCATGATGCTTTGGTGTGTCAGCACAGGTCATTGTCTGAGTCTAAGTACTGCCATGGTATTAAAGTCTGTGCCTGACTGACAGATGGTAATAAATGATGGCAGTCTAAAACAACATGAAGGGAGAGGCGCCCTTGACCTCACACCCCTCTAAGGTCGAGCATGTCTGGTAACCTCATAGATGTAACTCCCACACCCGGACCACATCTGGAGGGAGAATCTCTTTCTCTGTTGGTTTGTGTGTGTGTTGGGGAATGTAACAACTCATCTTCTCACTGTTGTCTACCAAGAATTAACGTTTATATCTGTTGTCACTCCCATGGCAATACTTAAAAATAAGACCTCCCCTATTCGGTGAGATCAAAGGGTGAATGTAGCAATTTCCAAGAACTTGATGTACAAAAACATAGCTATCAAATAACAGATGAAATGTACCATAACGCAGTGACAGGTAACAGAATAAATGCTGCCATGGCAACCAAACCAGTAGACACACAAGGGAAAGGCATTGTCTTTGCTGATGGAAAGGGTGTATGCAGTGCACACAGACACACACGCATTCATCGTAATAAAGCACACACACTTTTTTTGTGGGGGGAAATTATTAGTAAAACCTGCCTTTCTGCTCTCCTCTTTGTGCCCACTGTGGCTCTTAAGGGGAACAATCTGACCTTAAATGGATAATTGACCAAAAATGGGAAAAAAATCATTTATTCACCTTCATGTCATTATGAATCTGTGGCCACGTTCAGCCGTTCTGCCCAGCACAAACACTTATCTACCATGTGTGTTGCAGGTTTTCATGTGTGTTTTCGGTAACTTACAGAGACATGAGCTGTGTGTCATCTGAAGGTTTTAGATCAGGTCACTGTTCTCCACCAAAGCTGCTTCCATCAGTTTTTTGTTCAACGCACGACTCAAATGCTCCGCGCAGATATAAAAGCTGCTGTCGGTTAATGAAGATTTGAGGGATAAACTAGTGGCTCTATTGGACTCTTGTTTTGTCAAAAGTGATACGACTTTTCAGTTTTATGGACCTTCGCAATCGTTGATATCACTTTGGTCACTGTCACTGGTTAAGTGTAAGAGAATACAGGCTTGACTCCTGTTGCACACGTTCATACAGACAGTTTGAGACGCTGTTCGTAAGTTGCTGTGTGAACGGGACATTTCGAGACCCACACCTCTAAGTAAATGCAGTTGTCAGTCCCAAAAACTGACAATGTGAATGTAGCCTGTATGTTCATATTTTTTCCATGCAACACACACATAAAAAATCGTCATAAAAGTGGTCCTTATGACTGTTTTTTTTTTTGTCCTTTTTAAAGCTTAAAAGTCACACACACTAAATTCTTCAACATTTTTCATTTCATGCTCCACTGAAAAAATACAAATATACAGGTTTGCAACCACACAACAGTGAGTAAATGATAATTAATGTTTTTATCATTTTATCGTATACACTAATGTTTGGGGTCAGTACGGTTTTTTTTTTTTTTTTTTTTAAGAAAAACAATCATATTCACCAAGGATCCATTAAATTAAAGACATGTATAATGTTACCATTGAAATTAGGCAGCACAACTTGTTTTCAACATTGATATTAAAGGGGAACATGGCAACTCTAGCCATTTCTTCGCTGATTTTCCCTTTTGTTGTTGCGTGTTTTCTCAACGAGCTCCCCCTACAGCTGTGGGCCGTATATTTCACAACACTGTAGTAAAAAAATCTCACTTACGGCACCCTCCTCCCCCTTTCTACCGCTGCTCATGTGCATCTGTTATTATGGGAGCCAGCCAACTTTATGGTGTGGAGCTATGCCTACCGAGGTGGGTAATACATAATACACAGTATCATATGGCGTGTGTGTTTATGTTGAATTGCCGTAAAGCAGTTTGTGTTTCCCGCTCGTTCTCGCTTCTCACGAGACTTCCTATTTCCAATTTACCGGTTGCAAGTTGCAAGGTTGGTTTTCCGCCGGGGAACGCTGGGGGGTGACGGGGAAAGTCACCATTCTCACCAGAACAGGTTATTTAACCATCCAAATGATTTCTAAACTGATTTATTAAGTTGAAATAGTTGCCAAGTTTCCCTTTAACAAGAAATGTTTTTTGAGCAGCAAATCAGTATATTAGAATGCTTTCTGAAGGATCATGTGACACTGAAGACTAGAGTAATGACTGCTGAAAACTATAAACTATAATATTTCATTACATTATCTGTTGCTGTCTTTGCATGTGTCTCCAATGTCTACATTTCTCACATTGTTAAACAGCTGCCCTAACTGCACAGAAGGTGTCATGGGGGTCCAAGTCTGGGGTTCAGCAAAGCTGCCTGCTGACAAAACCTATTGTAACCTCTCATTATAAACAGACCTGAATGATGGTCTGTCTTACTGAATCAACTCACAGTGGACCACACAGTCTTTCTCTTTCTTCATTTTCGGCGAAAGACCACAATAGGACGAGACAACATGGATCCTCTCTGAGCAATTGAGGTCTGGGAGAAGACAGAGACCCGCTCTCACCAGAACGGTTGTCACTACATTTTACTGTAACTAAAGTTTAGTTTAGGGCTGCAACAGCTACTCAATATTATATTCAGTAAAATCCACTCAAAATAAGTAGTAAATGTTAAAAATTAGTTGGGTATTTGCATTGTGCACAGAGAATGCCTGTTTGTGTGTCCTCTAGGAAAAAATGCAAGATGCATTTCTTTAAAATAAAATAAACCACACACATTACTCCTTGCACTAATGTCCAAATGTCTGGGTCAGTACGATTTTTTTAAAGGAATTAACACTTTTATTCAGCATTCAGAAATGACAATAAAGACATTTAAAATGTTACAAAAAACCTCTATTTCAAATTTATACTGATCTTTTAAACTTTCTGTTCAGTGTTTCCCATACATTGATTTATTTGTGGCGGCCCGCCACAATATCAACACTGACCGCCACGCCACAAATACATTTCAGTGTTTCCCATTTATTAACTAGACTGTGGTGGCCCGAAAATATAGTTAAACTTCTCATAATAACATAAAATGAATGTCTTTAATGTCGTGTTTTGCACCATTGCTGTCAAACAAACTAAAATCAAAAGCTTGATAAGGCTTTGTGTCTTTATCAAATCGCGAAAGACTGCCTGTTTACGCTGCGCAAAGATAAGTGCGTGCTTCGTTCACGCGATCAGCTCCGCGTCTCAGTTCACAGTGTCAGAGTTTAGTGTGCATTTGGCAACGTAGCGGGCACCAGTTATGCCTCATTTCACATCAATGTTACTATTTTTCCTTCATCTTTGACTAAATAAATGCAGCCTTGGTGAGACTTCTTTCAAAGCATTAAAAAAAATCTTACAACCAAAAAATGTAAATGTAAACTTATTTAAACTGTTGATCTTTCCTATTTTCAGTCTAAAGAGTGATGGGACATTTTAAAGGAGCGAAGTCAGGAAACATAAATCAGGTTATTTTCATTCTGTCTGACACATTTCCATCTGTCCTCACAAAACACAATCAGCATGGGAGGGCTATAAGAGACACTATCACACACACAGAAACTTAGAAACAGAGCATCCTTGTCTTGCATCAGTGCAGAACACCAACCCTGCCTGTTTCTCAAAGTGACAAGTGAGAAGATTTGCCTCTTTTTCCCCAAAGCTGCTCTCCAACAGCAATAGAAAAATGTTTTGATACTCTGCGTGAGTTTTTGCATTAGGTTACAGAAACCCCTGTGTTACACTCCAGAAAGAAACACATCAAACTGGCTGACAGTGCAACCATTTATCCAGACCGAATAACCTTTGGTTTTGAGGTGGTTTTATAACAAGGCAGCCATCTACACTCCTGACGCTTTTAAATGCCTTTGAAAAGAAACAGTGTATTACAGATGAGGAGCTGCAGACAGATAGAAAATAGAACATGAGGGGAGTGATAGTGTCAGAAACGAGTGAATGCGAAAGCCGATTAGCGATGAGAAAGGTTATGATAAAACACAGGCTGAAGATGAGTGTTACAAGACAAGCATGAGTGTTTGAGTGCTGTGAAAATGGCTGTTTTACAAGAAGAGATAAGAAAAAAAATGATGACAGACAAAAATCTCTGTGCCTCCAGAGAAATTAGGTCTTTTACAGACAAAAACATAAAACATTATGTATTTTGTAGCCACATGGAAAGAAAACTGAGATGAAAAATGTATTGTTGTTGATGTTCCCTTTACATAATCAACCACATCCCAAAATTCCTAAAAGTCACCTTGAAATCAAACAGACAATTCTTATTTTTTTAATGGAATATTGCAGTATTTATTATGATGAAGAGTTTACTAATGGGAGGGCGGGACAACCTGACACTCATATGAGATCACAGCAATAGCAAACCACAACAATCCAACCATCCAATCAATTTCTCAAGGAAATAATATATATGAAGTCTACATTTTTCTTGATCGAGAAGTCATTGGATATATGTCACAATATAATTTGTTTTGTTTTTTTAAATCACAACTTCCATTTCATAGGAGAAATTAAAATAGACGCAAATTAAAGAATTATTGAAATGCAGTAACAGTAGAGCTCTAAAATATGTGGAAAAGCATAATTCAGATAACTTAGTCAAGACATTTGATAACTGAGAAATTTAATTTTTTCTCTTTTGACTGCAGACTTTGATATCATAGCAAATCTGAGCAGTTTGAAACATTTTAAGACATCTTCTGAAACCCTACATGATGTGAGATAACGTCTGTTTCAAGAAACATCCAAGTAAAAGTCACTTTCATTTAATCTCATTGCTGTCTACAAGAATAATTTTTTTTTTTTTTTTTTTTTTTTTTTTAGGAAAGCAACCAGCAGCTGGTTCTAAAGTGCATCACAAAATGAATCACTTGTAAAGCACAAACACATACGAGCAGCGCTCTGATAGGCCTTAACATGCAGATTAAGATGATCATTGAAATACTCAAGATCATTTGGTAATTAAGCCATACAACTGATTTTTCATTAAACCACAAAAAGGCCAAACATTGCATCCGTAGCAGCCATCTTTCTCTCGCGATTGGTCCTGACATCCAACACGTGACATATTTTAAAAATGAGAAGTATGACCCAGTGTCTCCTTGCATAGAGGATGGTTTTCTCAAAATGAGAAATTCTTTATGCCACATACACACCCACAACTAACCCAATGTGTGACTCAGCTGAGGAGCCGTGACCCAGACCTCACTCAAAATGAATGTCTGCTCTCTTTCTCGTCTCATGGGAGCGTTTCCACACTCCTTCAGGGGGTGACATGTTAGACACCTCCCCTGGGATTGAAGAGAATGAAAATATAGCACAGAAAAAAGAAGCTAAAGGAAGAGAACCAAGAGATGATGAAATAGAGATATGGGAATTGATGCAGAACAGCACAAAATACAAGAAGTATAACTAAAAATAAATAACTAAAAGGATGGACAGATAGACAAGCAGAGAGATGTACACCGTGTCCTAACTACATGCGACGCGACGACACAAAAGATAAAAGGTATCTTTTCCATGTTAAGCCCTGTTCACACCGCCAGCGACTTTGTCGCTGTATGTCGTTAGTCTCTATACTGCGAGTCGCTTGTGGGCGTTCGTAGTGCTGTCGCTCTAATGTTATTGGTAGACTGCACGTCTGGCCATATCTATACAAAATACCATCACAAGTGATATATACAACTAGGCCTATATCATTTTAATTTGACTAGGAATTAGGCTCAAAAGAATTTTATATATATATATATATATATATATATATATATATATATACACACACACACACACACATACATCGTATACACTATAAGATGAAAAACTTACACGGCCTTGCCAACTAACTGAATAAAACTGTTTTTAAAAAACAAATATTAATAAAATGACAATTACTAAAACTAAAATGAAAATGAAAATATAAAAATAAAGGCTAATTAAAATTTTAACAATTAAAAAAATATCTAACAGCATAAATAATGTGAAATTAACACTGTTCATGTACTATTGTATTTACATGGGTACTTCAAAGAATGGTACATGATACCATGTCCAAAAATCCACAGTATTGGTTTAGTACATGTCCAAAAGACATAAAGTTAATGTGACAGATACATAAGTGGTACTTAACATGGTTCTGAATGATTACCATGGTACTTCAAATAATACCACGGTACATGTACAAAAATCCATGATAGTAACAAGGTACTTTGTAGTATTTTTGTTAGTGACAAAAAGAGGAAGACAGAGAAGAGAAAGTAAGAGAGGAGAGGGGGTGTAGGAGTGCAGGGTCTCTATATTTAGCCCTGCTGCTGTCACCTCCACTCTTCTCTCACTGTGACAGTTTAGATCCAGCGCCGCAGCACAAGATGCAGGGATGCACCGCCACCTTGACAAAAACCACACTGAGACAGCGTCTGCTGCACCCTGGCATCACAAACAAATGTGTTTGGTCTAAAATAAGACAACAAAATGTAGCATAATCAGGATATTCAGAAGAAAAAAATGATCCGCAAGACTTAGACACCATAATTCAGTTAATACAGCACACCCCCGGCAATAACAAAAACAACAAAGAACAGAGAACAAAGAACAGGCCTCCCCTTCTGAGCCCATGCCTGTCTGAGTCCCATGCACCCTTTTCTAAGTGATTCTTATGAAACTGAAACTCAATGTAGGGTCAAGAGGTTAAGTTTATTACTCTGCCAAGAGCTCCATTAGAGAAAGCCTCATGGGAACAGCTCAGAATAATGCATTTTTGATGAATCCCATCGCTTTTGGTTTTTAATACCGTTCTGATACATCGCTTGGGTTTCGCTTATAAAGTGAGAGCTTGACTGAGCCTGCACGTTTCAGCTAAAAATGGAAAACCTCAGTGTTACCTGAAGACAAACACATTTTTTAGGTTGATCGCGAGAAAACTGATACAAAACACAGATGAGAAAGACTGAGGGTCGCGCCAAAAGTAAAGATGGATGAACACAGCTCACACAATCCTTTCCAAATACTTTCCCATCAACGCCACAGGTGAGCGGGATGCAGAAGTAATGATAGTAACTGAATGGCACTACAGTCTCAATGCAGCTGTTAGTTAGTGTCTCTCTAGTGCGGGTTTGAGAGAGACAGTGTCTCACCTTCTGTCTGAGCAGTTCTCCTAGGCATATCTTGGCAGGTTGAAGGAGGTTCATCTTTCAGAGAGACAGTGATTGCTCCGGGGCTCTCTCTCTCACACGCACGCACACATATATATATGCTTTCTCATTCTCTCTGTATCCGTGTGCATTGTCAGAGGGAAGCACTTGCTGAAGTCTCTAGTGTCGCAATTGACCTAGTTAGAACCCAGGTAAAGACAACATGATGGATAAACCTAATCATGTCATGAGAGGAAAGTACTGAATGTAGAATAAATGTTAGAAAGATCTTTCTTTTTTTCTTTACCTGGTGTTTTAATCCGTCTCTTTTGTCCACTTTCAACCACTTCTGTCCTCCTGATTTCTTAGAGGAGAGGGTCTATGGGCAGATAAATGTATGTTTATCTTTCGATCTAATGGACAAAATAGGCTCACGCAATTTACATGTGAACAGTAACACGATCAGAGATGACGGAAAAACATACCATCAGCTTTCGTTTCTGCTCTGATAGCCTTAAGACCAAGCCGAATGCAGTGAGTGTGTGTTAGAAATCAGGAATGGTGAGAGAACATTGTGCTTGGTACGTTTTTCGTCTTCAAACCAAACTTGGGTCTCCAGCCAACAAAGTTTAAATCCCGTCTGGCTACCGTGCTTCATAATGTTAACGCATTAGGTCAGTAGGCGGAGAGTTCACATGACAACATGAGCATTTACACAACGAAAGCAATCCGGTCAAATGCGTTTTCGACTGCCTCTAGAAGTGGTCAAAAGTGGACAAGCTCAGAAAGCTTTGGACCCAGTTAACAACTGTATTAAGCGTTGTCCACTTGTGATCCGATCGACCAAAACACATCTTAATACCAGGTGCAAACAGGGCCTTTCTTACTAATGCTCAGTCAAAGTTCATCTTAAAAAACAATCTTTTAAATGTAATATTAAAGGGGTGATTGAATATGATTTCACTTTTCTAACTCTAGTTAGTGTGTGATGGTGCTTTTTGAGCATAAACAACATCTGCAAAGTTACAACGCTCAAAGTTCAAAGCAAAGGGAGATAATTTATTTTAAAGAAATTGCTTTTTAAGGACTACAACAAACGGCTGGTAAGGATTTTTTTTTTTTTACGGCTGGTAAGGACTAAATGACATTCCTCCCGGGTTAGTGACATCATCAACCCTAAAATTTACATAAGCCCGCCCCCGGAAACGCGATTTATATATTATCAAGACAGAATATGCTAATCAATGACTAGAAGATAACTACATATAAGCTACATAAATTCACCAACTAACCATTCAGAAATGTTGTCTACATTCTTCTTGAGTCTCTCCATCTTTCTGACTTCGGTTTGAACATAAAAGGCTTAAAGTTTTTGAAATTTTAAGCGCATGTCTGTGTGAGGTAAAAAGGACACAAGCTGTTGTAGCTCCGCCCTCTGTGCCTGGAGCAGCAGCTTATTTGCATTTAAAGAGACAGACACAAAAAAGCTGCGTTTTTGCTCACCCTCAAAAAGGGACAACTTTAACATGCTATATACAAATATATGTGGGGTATTTTGAGCTAAAACTTCACATACACACTCTGGGGACATCAAATACTTATTTTACATCTTGTGAAAAGGGCGTTATACTACCCCTTTAAATAAATCCGAAAATTAATATTCAGTTTTCACTCTGTACATTATAAATGTTGTGATGCCCAAATTCACTTTCTGAGTTTCTGCATTCAAAATCCTGCATTTAAAAAGACTGATTTTAATGTTTAGTGTTATTTTTTTATTTAGTCATAATTAAGTAGATTTTACTAGGTTTATCCAATATATTTGGAAGCTTGTTTCAGCCAAAGAATAAAAAAATTATTGCGACTTTTTATCTCACAATTCTGACTTGAATTGTGAGATTATAAACTCGAAAGATATTAATATGTCACAATTCTGAGAAAAAAAATTGCATATAAAGAAAAAAAGTCAGAATCTTGAGATAAAGTCGCAATTTCAAGCTTTCATAATTATCGAATCAGCCATAACATGAAAAAAATCTGTGCACCGGCCCCAATTTTTACTTTTCTTTCTTGTTCCCTATGCTGCAACTGAAGACAGATCATTCTTTGTCCTTTTCTCTGATTGTCTTCATTGCCCTTTTTTTCTTGGATATAATTTGGTAACACTTAAGGCCATACTCATTTACATAAAAAAATACTAAATGAGAATTGTTAAAAGGGAATTGAGAACGTTCTACAACATTTAAAGATATGCCACTAAACATCACCATCAGCCGCACAATACAATATGTTCTGAACTAGAGAAGAGAAAGCCAGCGAATTCAAAAATGTGATGAGATGTTAATTGAAACACGTTCCAAAAAAGCTAAATAATCTTGGAAGCTGTAACGGACAATTGTTCCAGTAGCCGTATTTGAGATAATGTTCTCACTGCATTATTGTAATGGTCTAATTGGGTGCATTTAGTTGCATTTTTTTCATTTTTTTCAGGCACGGCCAATTATGCATCCAGGTGTTTCTCAGATATAATGAAACAGCAAGAACAGAGTTAAATGATTTTAAATAGAGCTGCAGATTAGCATTACAAGCATTTAAAGCAAGAATTTGTTCACTTTTCCCACACAGCGAGGACGGATCACCCTGACAATGACCTGCTTCTGTTTTTTTGGGGTCACAACCTCAGCCTCTGGCACCCTCAAATAGGCTGTTATTAGGGCTTGTTTGAAGATAAAAAAAAGCCTCCAGAACAGACAAACGCACACACACATATATTGTGCCCAGGTCAAAGTATATATTTAAACCTCTAGATAATTTTCAACATGCTCAACAAGCTGCTGGAAGCAGGTGCAGGAGCTTGAGCATATAACTTTTGGGGTATTTGCAAGAACTGGTAAGTCTATCAGCAAATATAGTATATGAAGAAATGCAGATTGGCCATGTTTGATTTACTACAGTTCATTACCAACTGCATGACAGAACCATGATATTTTATGACAAACATAAAGCAACTAAGCAAGCTCACAGGAAGGTACGTCAGAGATAAATATATCTTTGATGTCATTCTGCCAGTACATTCAGTGACATAGCTGATACTCACACACACATACACACATCCAAACATGAATGGCTTTAATAATTACCTATAAATACAAATAAAACTTTAAAAAATTCCCGACTTTATACAAATAACCATTCAAATGTTTGCATTGTAAGAATGTACAGGGAGACCTCAGATATAAAAACGCGAACTCATTAGGTAATGTTTTCTTATTAAAATCAGATGATTTCCTATTAATTCAATAGAAGGGAATACTAGGGAATACCAATATGGCAGCACAGGTGGCTTCACTTTTGATGCCGTCATGAGCAATTCAGTCATTTATATAGATCAAAAATCTAAACAACACAGATTGACCTCTCTGATGAGTCTCTAACATGGACGAAACTCACAGTTTGCGCTAATACCGCTATATATTTTAACTAAAATAAAAATAAAAAAACAAACTTATTTTTTTATATTACTGCTTTCTTACTAGACCAGAAGTGTGACATAATTTCCACATCATAAAAAAGCACATTTCTGGGTCATGAATCTATGTGCGGTGGATAGGGTTTATTAGCACTTTGCATTAAATGATAACTCCTAAAGCTCTCAAACAAAGAGCTTTTCCAGTCTCCCATTAGAAAACCACACAGACTATCATCTACAGCAGATGGACTGTTTTAGCGTTTATAAAGAACGCTACCCAGGTGTTAACTTGAACAGCAAAGGAAAATGAAGCACACTACTTTAAATGCCTTGCATAATTGTGATAATTTATGCACTGCCATCAGCCTCACATTGTAGTTGATGCACCTTGAGATACTTACTTTAAAATGTTTTCTGTCTGAGAACATTTGTCTAAATTGAGCAATAAGCACTCTGCCCCTCAGAGAATCTACTAATGGAATTTAAATTAAAACAATGTGCACAAACAACACCCGTGGCACCATTTTCAAACACACATACACACTCACAAAATACCAATTCACACACAGCATTCCTTCTTGAATCATCCCTGGGCTCTCATAACCACTGTAAAGTGATATAAGATGCATAAACATGGCCATAAATCCACTGTCATGTCCAAAAACTAGGAGTTATGTGAGGGCACATATGCAAAGAAATGAACTTAGGCTGTCATGTGACTCTTCGTAAGTCCTCTGGGATACCTTTTAGCATGTAAATCCCAAGCTTGCAGAGATACATGGGAAAGAGGGGATTTAAAAAGAAGTGTGTGCATGTGAAAGAGAAGGGCAAACGTAATATATCATAGTTACTCCCATAAAACAGGGAAAATATGAGAAGAGCCATAGAAAAGAGTCTGAACTTGTAATAAGTCATGTCTGCAGAGCCCGAGACCTCGAACTTCACAGATGATTGGGCTTCCAGGGACGTTTCTGTGGTCCGGACTGTCTGTAATGCGTAAGGGCACAAGAAGACACCAGTATCTGCTCTCTGAACTCACCGACATTGCTAACGGCAGCCAAGTCCTCCCTCAGAGCCGAAAACTGACTCTGTCTGGCAGAGTTCCCTGCCCTCCCTCCCTACATGCTCATACTGGAGAATAAGAATAAGAAAGAAGGGGATCTCGGTGAACCGCAGTAAATGTGTGTGCTCAAGCTTGCGCTTATGTATGAGGGACGGACTTGTGAATTATACCTGAATCCCCCAAGGGAGGATTGCATAAAAGGTATTAATTTCTTTCTTTACTAATTCCTTAAACCAGGCTTCTAGATAAATTGAATCATCATGCTCCATGCATGAAATGAAATATTCTCTAAACCAATACTACTGTATATCAAACACTTTAGTGTTCATTCAACATATTACAACACAGGGTTGTGCAAAATTCAGAACTGAAGAATTTATTCTTTTAATTCAGAAAAATCAACCATTCAATTAATATTTCAATCTAACCATTGTATACAGTAGAATATATCTATCTTTCCATCCATCCATCTCACCTTAAGACCTACAACCCTTCAAACTTCAAGGCTTTTTCTTAACATTCAAACCAACCATTTTCAAAGCCAATATTCAAATTTGTCTTTAAAACTTTGATAAAATTAGTTCTATTAATTTCCTTGAATTTTAATCCATTTTATTTATACTTCCTTAATTCAAACTGCAGTTGCACCCTGTTTAGTTTGTTTCAAGAATGAAATGGAATTTAAGCCATTTTCAATGCAATCATGAATGGCGCAGAACCCTGTTACAACAGCGAACAGATGATGACCTCATTGCTCAAATAGTCACATTTAAGCAACTGAGAGGGATATAAAACAGGATGTTTTGTGTGTCTCAAAGAGTGCAGGCACAGAGGCAGGCAATTACAAAGAAAGCCTGGATTTTGGTTAGCCATCATAATGATTTTCTAATGACACATCCCAAGTACGAAACCAAAACAAGATCCCACTAAGCTTGAAGCTGTTTGTGGGAGAGAACAGAATGTTTAGTGAGTATAAGTCCTAAACAAATGTAGCCGTCTTCACAAGACGTTCAGGGGAGGAACATGATCCAAGTGTTTGGTCAAAGCTTTTGGAAAGGGGAGCAGAAGTAGCCAGAACTAAAAACTATAATCCATCCAAAGGTCCTCCACTACGTCTTACATAAAGCAGACTAGATCTTTAATTTCATCTTTAGTTGCACTGAGTTTTGATAATCTCCAGAACACTCATAGATCCTTTTTTCTTTTTTTTTTTATATTGTAAGTTGGAATATCCTATCCTGTGCATGCATGTAGTATGTCTCCAGTGTATATTTTGGCAGTCAAGAGTGGTCAGTGTCAATGTTGACTGACAGAAGTACACTAAGATTAGGCAAAAGGTCCTGGGAAAGCAACCACACCAATATCATATACAGTATCATTATTCCATTTTGGAGGAAAGACTGTAAACATATAGTTTAAGCTTACAAGCAAATATTACCTTTAAATTGCGATTCCTGAGCATAAAATAACAATAAAACTGAACTATTATAAGAAATCATTGATGCGTAGTCCTGGAAAATGGGCTGCTACCAAGAACATGGATATTCAGGAAAAAAAAAACAGTTCAGAGAATCCCATGGGAAATACTGTTTCAGAACTAAAAACTAATTGCATTGCTTAGCCAACCAAGAGCCGTGCACAAACCCAACATGAAATCTAATTCCCCCAGCAAGGGTTAAACTCACAGTTGTGCAAATTCTGAATTTAGGTCCTTTCTGGTAGACATGCTCAATCCCAAAGAGTGTTCGAAAAACCAATTAAAGAAACACAATAACGGGCAACAGAAAGTAAAATTAGTTCAGGCAGCAGACTGTGAAAACTCCTTGAATTAGAAAGGTGAAATAGACATGTAACATAAGAAGGGAAATAGCT
Organism: Rutilus rutilus; assembly: GCF_951802725.1. Classification (NCBI taxonomy): domain Eukaryota; kingdom Metazoa; phylum Chordata; class Actinopteri; order Cypriniformes; family Leuciscidae; genus Rutilus; species Rutilus rutilus. Next base: position 32,440,578 of record NC_140217.1, on the reverse strand, counting down.
TGCTCAGCACAAAACTGAAGAGATTCCCACAAAGCACAAATAAAAAAACGTACTGCCTAATACGACAATAGAATAGAAGCACATTAAAAATGCACTGAAAGTTAACATTATGAGACTCGGGTTTCCTGGAAACACTGAGGACAAAAATAATAACGCATATTTCCCATGCAATCTATATCATATCAATTGCAGTTGTTTGTTTATTTATTTATTTCTATATTAATTTGAACAGGAAAGCAGTGGATGCCATCTCCAGCAGGGGCTGTAAGCATCCACAGAGCAACAGTGTGAGACAGTCAGAGCAAAGACAACAGAAATGCATCTTACCTTTGAAGGACAGGAAGACTCGTGGAACAGAGGCGGGTGGCAGGGAAGACAAAGGGCTGCTGTGGACCGAGACAGCTGAGAACACAGAGACCAGAAGGGTCCCCAGCACCAAAGTCCCGACTCCCTGCATGATCACTTTATCCAAAGACCCACAAGAGATTTATTCGGTCCTGCATGAGAGGGGAGGGAGGAAGGGGGTGAGGATCAACATTAGACAGATATAAATGAGCTGAAAGAGTTCCTCATATATTCATGGTTTCAATTTGACATTTTTTCTTATTCAATGGTAGCAAATGAAAATTGTTAATAGAGATAAGTTTGAGTGATTTTTATTCCCAGATATTTACACATTTCTACTCAATTGGTTATCGGTTCCTTAACATTGAGTCTACTGATAAATGGTAAGATATTATTTCAAATTCTTTGTGGAAACCTTTCACTTTGTAATAAATGACTTATTAAAATATTCATAATGCACGTTATGGTTTTTGTTGTAGTAACGGTATAATGACCATTTAGTAACCTGTGCCAAAAAGCAGTAAAAGATTAATAATAATAATAATAAATAGGCTATATATTTTTAATTACTTTAAATAAATAATCAGTGAAGTATCGGTTTTACAGCAGCTGATCTGTCACAACTAAAGCTTTTTTCATTCCAAACAGATCCATTATGGAGCTAATAATATGACTTGCAAATGAACTTCAACGATCAATAGCATTGTCATTTCCATTTTCAGAAAAACATGTCTCAATAAACCTTTCAAAATAGATAGTTTCCATCAGATTTCAGTAGCGTGTAATGGACTGATCCTCTTAAAAATAATGTAGCCTATAAAAAACATTTGGATAACTGTGCTGCTGATCTTCTGTACAAACAAGTACTTGATGTATGTGACGTGAAGCATAAAATACATGTTTATCTTAAAATTAACTGAAATGAACGCAGAACTCACCTACAAAACGTCCGTCAAAAACGACCCTGTGTGTCCAACTGTACAAACCATTTACAATCCAGCGCAAAGAAAACGTACAGAAACAAAAAGCAATGCGTCCAGTCAAAAGTAACTGCATACACGTGTCCACAAAGTAGTTGCTCCTTTAAACTAATTTATTATACTGATTCCGTGTCAGTTCAAATGAAGTGCAAGTATCCCCTCTCGACCGGAGTTTTTAAACCCGTCTCGTGTATTTTTGTCCACGCAGCAGCACCACCAGCAGCAGCAGCGCGCGCTTCAGGTCCACTGACTGTCTGCTGCTGAAGTAGTCTGGCAGGTGGATGGAGCGCTGCTACTCCCCCTGGGCGGAGACTTACCTTAAAAGTAACACCCATTTATGTTTTGAACGCAATTAGGCAATGCAAATACATGTGGCGAAACCCAAACAAAATCATGAGACATGTTAGTAATGGGGGGTGCTACGCTTATCTTCACTAAATCACACGTAAACATGCGAACGACTCTCGCGTGCGCTCGCCTCGCGCTCTCTCTATCACCCTGGGCGACGCCCACGCGCTACACGCGTTCAAAACAGTAGCTGTTATTTGGAGATAAAAGACAACAATTTCATTGCATTGTTCTGAAAAGAAAGGAAGCAATGTGTACGATTAGGCTAATAATATCTATATTTATTAAAAACTTAGGATACAACGCAACTCTTATGGAGAATTAATTTTCTGCAAAAGTGTATGATGATAAAAAAATATATTTTTAGTGAATCCTGATGGAGAAAAACTAAATTACAAAAGATTGTTTCACCTCCAGCATGGAGCATATGGGCCCTATATGTGCCTGTACTATAAAGCATGCAAAAAGCAATAGTCAAATGAGTATTCATGAAACAGCAGCCTACCTGATCCTGAAGTGTGCAACCAGTGGAAACATTGCTGTCCCATCAGGCCACACAAGCCGAGGAGCCAAGAAAACTCTGAGCCAGAAAAGTATTTTAAAATGTTAAGTGCTACAGAGAAAGTTGTTCAGTTAAATAAATGATTTTCACGGTTGTTGGTACGTCAAAAAACATCCAGGTCAAAGAGCAATGTCAGTCGGTGGATGCAGTATGCTGCCATGTTAATGTACGTTAAACGTTATTTGAAAGAAACATTGATGTTAATACCTTTTACAAAAATATAAGTCATAAGTCTTCTGTTGCATAATATATATAGGTTCAGAGATTCTCATTAGCAACATAAATCTGCAACATTTTAAGCATTTCGTTGATAACCTCATGGATCAACATTTTTTACATTTTGCTATTCAGTGCTGTGAAAGAGTCGAGGGCTCAATCCACGATAGCTTTCTCTGTTTTGCAGAGAATCAGTGAATGCAATTTTTCACAATTTGATTTCATAGAATAAATTACACAAAGTATGAAATCTGCCCTAAGGAGACAGAAGTAGAGTGAGAATGACATGTTAGTGCAGAACACGGATTATTAGATTTGTTGAGACTTTTATGTAAAAATGGCATTGCAGAATGATGATTGTTGTAAATTTGTTCATCTGTGCAGTTTCACACAGGCACAGTATAACCATGGGGTCATAGTGCAGTGTGGACTTGCATGCTTGTGTCTCAGTATTCGTGCAAAAAAAGCGCAACCTGATGTTGCACCAAGTTTGCGCAAAACAGCCATTGCCTGACCACAGAAATGCCAGTAAGGGCTATTCATCAGATAAATGGCTGAATTGCAAAATAAACATCCAAACCACAACACAAACCTTTAATTAAGAATGCTCAATGACGGATTTGTGAATTACATTTATTTATTTTCTTTTATGGTTTTAGTGCTTTTGTGTGTGTGGTGTGTGTGTGTGTGAGTGTGTGTGTGTGTGTGTGTGTGTGGTTCAGGTATTCCCTACCTTAGGATAGTAAAGATAGTTAGCATAGAAATGCCATACATTTTTGTGGGGACCTTTTTTTGTCCCCATGAGGAAAACAGCTTATAAATCATACCAAATTATGGGTTTTTTTTTGTAAATTTAGAAATGCAGAAAGTTTCTTTCTTGAGGGTTGTGTTTAAGAGCAGGGAAAATGACTTGCGAAATGTGAAAATCATTAAAATCACTGTGTGTGTGTGTGTACCAGAAAGTGAGAATGAGAGCAATTTATAGTGGAAGGGCAGTCAGTGTTGAAATGATCTGACCCAATATAGCAATTTATATGCAGTCTGTCTTTATTGGTGTTTTGAGTGATATGATATTAAAAATAAACTGCTCTTTAAAACAATGAAATATATGGCCTGGATTTCAGATCACTCACATACTTTTCTTTTTGTGATAACTGATGAATCTCTGCAAGATTTCTCTTTGAAACTGGAATGTGTGTGCAAGCTATCTTTCTTGTCTGTCTGATGAGGCCAGCGAAGAAGCACAGATGAAGATAGACAGATATTGACATATTTCATCCTTTCAACACCTGACTGTCTTCAAGTGAAGCATGTCATTCTGTGCAAGTGTGTGTTTGTGCACTAAAGGAAACAGACAGAAAGTCTGAAGTCTCGATAGCCAAAATGACTGGATTTTAAAAGCCAATATCATTGAATATGACAGATTTAAACAGAAATGATTAAGCAGAGTACTGCAAGTGAGAGTGTGTGAACTGTAAGTATCTGGTTGCAGTCGGCTCAAGCAGACAGATAACAGGTGTGATCCAGGACGACAATGACACAGAGACACGGAATGGCCTTGATTTTCACGCACCAAGCCAAGGCAATTACCACTATAGCTCAGTAAAGCATCTCATTATCTCTGCATCAGCAGTCAGTCAAAGCACAGGCTCATGTGTGCGGGTATATTCCAATCAATTTCATAAGTTAGCAAGGACATGGCGGTACACACTGGATGACTGGATTAAGTGTGATTTATGTGTGGTCTGTTCTGTAAAGCTTTAATAAACTCAAACCCAAAATATTTGCTTAGTATTCAAAACTGGCCACTCAAGTTCATATATCATTTTCCATTATCTATATGCAAATATTTCCATGTAATTTATAGCTGCAGGCCTGTAACCTTAACATACTGTATGGTTATCCCTACCTTTTAATTATCTGAATGATTTTTGCAGTTCTTTTTACGCCTCATAATCTCATTTATTATTATCGTCAACTAACATGATTGTACGACCAGATGCTGGGTAATTTAGATCAAATCAAAATGACATTCAAAACGAGGCAGATGTCTTGGGATTTGTACGGAGTATCCAGATTTGACCGTGTGGAATATTATTAGTGGGATACATTGCCTCCTCCAACATTATCTTTGGTAATAGTTAAAAACTTCTGGGGAAATGGATGGATCCTGTGAAGTGCATTATCGTAGAATGGAAAAACACTTATCACTTAAAATCAAGGAGAAGAGGAATTGGAGGAAATGGCATAATTCCTTTGTAGTGACTTCAAAGATGGAGGTCAGGGGAAAGTAGTCTACAGAGTTGGGGATGTATTTCCCCTATGACAAAGATAATCCCTGGATCCAAATATGCCTACTTCCATACTATGCAGACCTTATGCGCCAGAGAAACAAGCGCGCGGCCATCTTTAGGATACTGTGTTTGAACTTCCGTTTTTGCGGTAGTTCTGTGTATTTCTATGGCATCGTTATCGAAGAGTAATTAGCTGAAGTGGATTTACTTATTGTAGAGTTAACAAAAGTTATCATGAGCATTGTAATGTTTGCAAATGTCATAAAGTATCAGTAGACCGGGAAGATATTAAAATGAGCGGCTCATTCATAAATCCGTAAGATCTTACTTTCATGCTGTGGAAATTCAATCCGGAAGACACAACACAACGAGCACAGCGCGGAAAAGGGGCGGGGCTACATAAGGCCTATAGTAGGTGAAAAATAGTATGTGAGCTAAGTAGTATGTCAGAATTCACAGTATTCATAAAACAGTATGACCTACTATTTACGGCGAGATTCTGAAGTGCGCATCCACACCTTACTTTCCCATGAGGCTAAGGGAGAGGATTTGTGAATAGAAGTGAAGCTGCAGTGAATAGACTGTTTAGATCACATGGTGGTGCCAACTTCATTCATACTACACACATTCATAGTATATAGAACATTTTTTTTTTGCAAGTTTAAAACCAAATGTAGTACCTACTATACAGTATGCCATTTCGAACGCAGCTAGTGACTGATGAAAAAAAACACATTTATATTTAAAGGTATTTTTATATTTAAAAATACATTATTTTCCACATATTTTACATTGTTGCAGCACTTCTCTACCCAATCTGTCAGTAACGACCTGGGGTGCGTTTCCCAAAGCCAACTATGGTTATTGTTACCAACACAATTCTATGGAACTTGCGACCATAGTTGGCTAACAATGCTTAGTTTCGGTCTCTTTGAAGCCCCTCCTTCCGAAAAATCAAATGTGCGCTGATTGGTCTACTGCACCAGTGTGTTGTGATTGGTCAACCGTTTTAAGCGTGTTTCAGACATGTCATGCCCCTCACCATAATAACCCCTTTGTTTGCATATTGGGCAGGAATTATTTAAATGAGGAATACTGTGACATGTACGTTCCATGGAAAAAGTCTACAAGACTACCAGAGAGGCGTTTCAGGGTGTTCAGAAACATAGCTTACCGATATAGAGAATAACTCCCTTTAGAGTGGACTTTGTGCTTTAAAAATAAAAAAAATCTTTAAATTAAAATATTTTATTAAAAAACAAAAATACACACACACACACACACACCTTTTAAAAGCTAACAGAGTTGATTCATGCATGTTCACAAAAAGACACACACACACACATACGCACGCACGCACGCACACTTAATCATGTTCATAAATACCTGTGCTTTGTTTTGCCTAATTTCTTTCAAGATATGCCTGCAGGAATAAGCATGTTTGCTCACACACACACACAGGTCAGATCAGCTCTGGTGCATGTAATGACTGATCATGTACTCACCCCTCAGTCACGGCACAGGAGCTGCTACCTTTTACCTTTGAGATAAGACATTAAAAATGCACAGCCTCCGCCACCACTCTCAGGAGTCCAGCCTACTGTTCATTAGCATTTAAATGAGAAAGAGATAGTCGTGTTTGCCTGCAAGTCATATACCTACAGCAAAGAGCAGAGACTTCAGTAGACTTCCTATAAATTTCTACACCTCTTCTGAATACAGTATATCCCTCCAAACAACTATAGAACCTGCTGCTTTTATCCCCGGGTGCTGACAAAAGATTGCTTGATTCTAAACAAATTAGCCGTTGTGTTTTGAGGACAATTTAGATTACCGGTATAGTTCAGCAACATGGTTTCCAAAGAAGTTCACTGAACATCAATGCTGGCTATTTAATTTACATTTGCATATTCATGAGAACATATATGGGTTGTTACCGTCGCAGTGTTTGTACTAGAAATTTACATTTTAACCAGTTAGTTTTGAATGCTTGTTCGATTGTTCATGCAATTGTAAACTGATTTTATTTAATGAACAATTACAATTATAATTGTTTTATTTACAAATTGTCAAAAATGACTCAAAATTATATTAAAAACATTACCACCGAAAAATGTTGTTCTAACCACAAAAAAAAAGACCATGCTTGTTGACCGGCATTTTGAGCAGCACCAAACCAGCATCAACCATCATAAATCTGGTCTTTTTAGCAGGCTAGCATTATCGAATCTGCTGTGAGTTATGGAAAGACAGGCTGCTTTGCCTGAAAGATCAATCTGTCAATCTTTGGAACAAGTAGCTTAAAAGATGATAGCCTGCTTGTGCTTGATCTTTTCCAGATCCTGAACTGATGCAACCAATATAATATGGTTTCAAGGGAAAGAGAGAGAAAGTTGAACTGAAGGCTTACGCATGTTTCCGATTTGTCACCTCAGAAAAGCAGTCATATTTTAATAATGTTTTGTCTGTGGTTTCCATGATGACTTTTGATTTTTTTTTTTAAGTGACCAACTCTCTTTTACAGTAAATACAGTAACAACAGACTGAGTGTCACTGGATTTTCCTTGTTCCCAGGGCTGAAACTAAGCTTCACTGGTCACATATGGATCTAATCATGGCTGTTACAAACTGAGGTGTCCCACGAATAACAACAATGGTTTCATTTTCAAATGGCCCCCCGTCTGAAAGAGCCTCCTTCCTCACAACCCGTGGCCAGCAGGGTTGTGTAATCATCATCCTGTCAGAGTTGGCTGAATAAAACCCACCTCAAACTCCTACTTGCCGCCCCAGAAAACCACAGACGGCCCCTATTTGGAAGACTAGCCCGGTGAACGCTGCGGAGACATGCTCCAAATCTGAACTATGTACTGAATATACAAAATCCAATGCTCTAGTGACCAAGGAAATGGGCTGAAGACATGAAGGATTCTACTGAAGTGGAGGTGATGGTTTCAGAACAAGAAAAACATGGTTGTGTGAGTCTTTTTAGGGGATGGAAAAGAATGATCCAAGAACTGGACTTACAAGATCTAATTCACTTGGGATTGGATGAATACGATGAGAAACGCAGGAGGAAAAAGCAGGAACTGCTGATGTGGGTCACCGCAGACTTCCATTATTGAGATCCATTATTGAAGTCTGCTGGATACAAAAGAATACAATCTTGTCGTCGTATGAACTGTCTATGTAAGCTACAACCTTCCCATTTAAAGGAATGGATCCCACAGAAATTATAAGTCCGTCATCTTTTTTATTTGCTTTCATGTCATTCCAAACCTATGACTTTGTTTCTCGCAATTTCAAGAAATATTTCTGATTATCATCAATGATGAGAACTTAATATTTTTGTGCCAATCAGGATACATTTCCTAATTTTTCAAAATGAATTCATGAATAGGCTGTTTAATGACTCATCAGTGCAGTAGTCTATGGTCAGAGATGCTGACATTTGCACAGTTGCCCTGATTTAGGGCAGCGAGAGCGACTAAAGCCCTGAATCACTGAGCTACATCTGAACATGTTTAAATCCCCCTGAATTAATAACAGTTAATCCTTCATGTTGTGGACATGAGGATAAGCATGTCATAAATGCCATAAAAGCTGCCATAGGTTTTCATGCAATTTTCTTTGCACTCTTTTGACTAATTGATCCAATTTGTGCATTTTTCTCTTTTCTTTTCTTACCTCTTTCTGTGTACTATTCTGGTAACTAATAACTAATACTGTTGCTAATCTGATTTTTTTTGTGCCTTTCCATTTGCACCTCGCTTTGGATAAAAGCATATGCTAAATGAATAAATGTTTTCAGGGGTCAGATGAAAAACAAATACACAATATTTAAAGACGAAATGCACAAAATATGTTCTCATGCCCCTCTTGGTTCTTCATTGCATGTTTGAGTATAATCAAAAAAGCATGAAGTTGTTCAACAGCATGTCATTCAGTACAAGGGTAACATTCAAAAGTAAAAGTCATACGTCACAGCTTTTAAAGTGACTTAAGAAGCATCTAAATCCCTGAAAGATTACATAACTCCATGATGTAAGATGATGTATAACACAACAAATGTGAGGTGATAAGAATAGAAGTAGTGTTATATGGCAGTGTCGTTTAATGTGATAACCAGCACAACTACCTTCACACATCTGCTCCAGGAATTTCCAATAGGATGTATGTTTTCAAGAGACATGCTATATCTTACCCAGATGTCAGTGCGCAGTATGGGGTATCTGGTGCATGTGCAAGCTCACTGTGGTTCGGATTAAACGCCAAAAAACACAACATGTGGCTCTGATCTTACAGTGATGTCACAGCTGCCCTTTTATTAATCCTTGAGGAATGTTTGTGATTGGTTGCAGTGTGCTCTACATCATTACCCTCCTTAAGTAACAAAACCCAAGCCTGGATTTCCACAGCTATGGATCTATATAAACCTCACTGCAGGGCCTGTCAAAGAAACATATGATAGCAGCCATTATTCTTGTTTAAAAGCCAAATAACACTTGGTTGTTTCCTTTAAAGATTAGATCTGGTGAACTGCCTTGATCCGGCTTACTTTGAATAAGCTGCTCTACCATTTCCCCTCACATGTTTAAATTTAAAAGAAAAAACCTTTTAGATATAATAATATTTATTAGTATTATTAGTCCTTTGAGTGAGTGCTCAATTTTTAAGCACCACTTGCAAATATTCAATTCAACATCGATTCAAAAGTTACCAAATGTTATCGTAATTTATTGCCTCTGAACAATTTATAGTAGAATTGACATAATTAGAAACTGTATGTACGCTCTTAAAGGGGCTATATGTAGTTTTCAGCGGCCTCTAGCGGTGATGACAAAGCGGAGGTTTCTCCATGATTCAAAAGCCCTGCCGATGTTGATTCGTGTTTTCGTCCGAAGTTGATCCGATTCACGTTTGGCCTGACGAGCTTCGGCAGATAAAACTTTTTTTTTGTTTTTTATCATTATGTGGAGTTTGTGTTGGAGTCTGTGTTGTGCTGGGAGCAGGTCGTTTCTTAGTGTTAGCAGACTCCATGTCATACGTTGCAGTGTCGTCGCTGTTGAGTGCAAAGTCAGTAGACGAGGCGAGAGGCTCGGGAGCACGCATGCAGGTCTCAGTCACGTCACTGGATTTCGCGGGTAAATCCGACCCGGAGCCTTCACATAGAAATAGGAATACTTGCTTTCAGAGGTAATAGTAAAACCCGCCAAGTGGATCATTTTAATGTGAGATTACAACCCCTTCACACACAGGCAATAAAAAAAGGATTAATTTTAGTAGAAAAACTACACATAGCCCCTTTAAAAATGGTTCCAAAGAGGTTTTTCGCAGCAATCCCAATGAAGAACAATTATTTGGTTCCCCAAGGAACCTTTCGGTGAGCAGTTCTTAAAATAACCTTTTTTTTTTCTTAATGTAAAGAACATTTTCTCACAATAAAGAACCTTTTGTGCAATGGAAAGGTCGCATTAATGTATTGTAAAAGAATTCTTGAATTAATTTAAAAAGTACTGAAAAGTATAAGTTTGCAGGCTTACAACTATTTAAACAATCAAACGCACCTTTTTGAGAAACCAAAAACAATGGAAGCCATCAGAACGCTTTTCTTTTACTAAATGTCTGTAACAAAATGATAAAATAATCAAAACATAATATGATACTAAACCAAATTAAGAAAATATGAAGCATGTTTATCTTTCCCCAGACATATAGAGAATGTACCCTCCAATTAAATGTGTAACCTCTGCACTAACATGCATATTGTATGTGTGTCCTTTTCACAAGGCATATTATAATATGATCTTCAAAAAAGCTAATTCAGCGGGAACAAAATTATTCGAATGGTTAACCTGGAGACCTTTTTTCCAAAATGAGTCAATTAAAACCTCCATACCTGAGCAACATTTCTGCTGCATGAGCTGAAAAGTTCAAGCACTGTAACCTCATGTGACCTCTTGCTCATTACTCTCACCGGTATATGCAGGGGGAAGCTTGGTAGCAATGCCACTCTGCATCATAAATATTTAGTTATAATGATCAGTTCTCTTTTTAACTGAGTTTGCATCTTAAATTAAATCCATCCACTAGCACAGAGTCATAAGACAGTGTTTGCATAAAGCACAGGTAAGATGCTACTGGGGGTGAGAAAGCACTCAACTTGACATGCTAATTTTCAATCAGACAAATGAGGTACTAATGAGACAAGGCATTTTACACTGATGAGCATTTGACTGATGAGGTGACATTATAAACACACACACACAACTAATCATTGTTCATAAATCCTGCCCACTAATATAACAATTCATAGTCAATGTTTAAAACATACAAACATACCATTCAAAAGTTTGGGGTCAGAAATATTTTTTTGAAGTACAAAGAAATTCATCAAATGTGACAGTTATGCCATTGCTAAAAAATCTATTTCAAATAAAAGCTTTTTTGACCATCAGAGAATGCTGAAAAAAGTATAATGGTTTTCACAAAAAATATTAAGCAACCATTTTCAATATTGATATAAATATTAAGCACCAATCTGCTTATTAGAATGATTTCTGAAGGATCATGTGACACTGAGATTGGAGTAATGATGCTGAAAATTCAGCCTTGCATCACAGAAATGAATTAAAATATATTAAAATAGAAACATAAATTAATCTGTAATAATATTTCATAATATTACTGTTTTTATTGCATTTTTGATCAAATAAATGCTGCCTTTGTTTATGTAACCGCTTTTTTAAAAATGGACTAATCCGGAACTTTTGAATGGTAGTGTGTATAATAAATATATATACAGAATATCCTTTTGTGCTCAATGGAAAAAATTAAGTCAAACAGTATTAAAATGACATGGATGAAATATCTCTTCAAAGACGACTGTGTATGACTGAATACATGCATATGGTCTTTATTTGTGATAACCATCATGGTATGGAGCTCATTAAAATAGGTGTGCAGGTCAGGCTTTGATAGACAGTGAGATGCCAATCACAAATTAAAATCTTGAGAAACTGGGTAAACCATCCACCTCCCACAGGTCAAACCAAATAAGATGGAATTTGTTTTTCTTTGATCAAAAATGGATTTCTTATAACACCAAAACCTCAACCAAGAGTTCAGCTCAAGCCCTGTGCTGTAACACTGACAAAGTTCTCTCAAAGCAGCAAGTGCTCTTCAGTATTTTACAGCTAGAACTTTAATTTACACCTTTAATTTGGCATTAGCTGATGCGTGAGGTGCATTTCTCGCTTCACACGTTCTCAATGTTCATGCTTGTCTTACCTTCCCATTCACCTTCAAACACTCACTTCTCTCTTGGAATGTTAGCTTGATACTGTAGTGACAAAACTAAAGGGATAATTCAGACAAAAATGAAACTTCCGTCTTCATTTATACACCCTCACGAGATTCCAAAGCAGTATGTCCTTCCTTCTTCTGTGGAACATAAAAGAATATTTTGAGAAACGTCATTTTTCCCCATATAATGGAAGTCAATGGGCTACAAATGTTGTTTGGCATACTATATTAAAAAAATAATTACCTCAGGTTTCAAAATGAAATCACCTATAGGATCACATATCTCCTTGTCGTGTCTTTAATAAAAAAAGAAGTCAAGTGTCATTTGTTAAAAATAAAATATTTAAGAAATATTAGTATTAAGTTTCAAAATGAATCTTGAGGAGGCGCCACCTATGATCACATGATCATAAATGGCAAAATTACGTACTTTTCGAGTGGCGCCGCTTTCTCATAGTGCCTGACACAGGTTTCACAGTGGCTGTATCACCCATGAAGATGGGCTATAGCCTAAACCAAAACTGTTAACACCACAGACATTAAGGGTGAGTGACATAAGAATTTTGCACAAATTATATGATAAATTATTGCATTTGTTCCCCCCAATCCTGAATACGTTTTTTTTGCCTTAGTTCAGACTCTCTGGAGAGCTAAGATGAACATGACCTGAAACAAAAAACACAAGACTATCTTAAGTATTCTCTACCACATTCGTCTTAATACTTAATTATCTTTCTTTATAGTCATTCTGTTTGATCGTGGCGCTGAGATAAATTGCTAGTCTGTGCAGTGCCAAGCCTTCACATACCTCTTTAACTATTGTGTGTGTGTGTGTGTATATTTGTGTGTGCATGTCTGATACCTCTGCTCATGGGCCTGGGGGATTTTATTCTGTCAGGTCTCAAACAGCACTATGGGAAATATGAAACACTGATAGGACCTGCCTATGAACTGAAGCTGATAACAGACGTTTAGAAGTTTGTGTGTGTGTGTACGCGCGTGTGTGTGCGTGAGAGAGAGAGAGAGAGATATTTTAATGGATTGCGAGTAAATTAAGGTGTGTTTTATCCACATCAAACCAGCTTTTATCTGTTTTTTATAAAAGACACCATAATTACAATTCAGTGCAATAACTGCAATGATTAGGATTAATTCATTCACAGCCTTAAGTAATTACATGCAAATACTGAGTTTGAGCTTAAAGACCATGATAAAAAAAGAGAGATGAATAAAAATATTTGTGCTCATTCCACATGCACCATGTAGCTTGCGGTTATTTTTCACCGGCTTCAAACTGCAGAGAGGAACACGCAGCACCCCGGTGTTGATTAAAACTGATGCTCCAACATGAAAATGAATCACTCATGAAGAAATCAAAGAACTATCGATGTCTCTCTCCCTCTTTCTCTGTGTTTCTCTGTCAGTCAGAGGTTGGTGCTCCTCTAATCAGCTGTCATCAGTGTAAATGTGAGCCGACTGCTCTTGGCCACTGAGGACATCAGGCAGCTCTCTGCTGTCAACTCCCATTAGCCCTCACTAGCGTCATAGCAGACTTCTGCCCCATTAGCAGCATGGCAATATACATTATACATACCACAGCCTAAAAAAGGTGTTATGAAACATTTGTCTAGCCAGACATACATCCATCTGACCATCTGCGGCATGGATGTTTGAGAAACAAAGCACAGATGTGGGATCTTAAAAGCAAGAACATCCTCCCAACATTTCAATGAGCATGTTTGCATGCACGATCTTATACTGATTGTGCTTAATAACCCAACATGTAAGGTCATGTAAACACCTTAAACTGTGTTCTTTTCTCAAGTAAAAGCCATAAATAATTTAAATCCATTTCCGGATAAAGATTGTTGTCCACTACCCCAAATATCACTCTCCTTTCCAGGCATTCCGGTGTTTTTTTTTTTGTTTTTTTCAGCATATGTGCTTGTTTTTATGTCAAAACCAGAGAAAAACATGTCAATTTCAAAATTAATTTTGACTTAAGTTGACAGGTTTTTATACTGAGCTGATTCTTGATGCATGTAAACACAATCAATGTTATAATTAAAGACTTCATTTCATACATTGTTTACAGGGAATAGGCAGATTTTTTTTTCCCCCAGACTTTCTCTGTTGCCTTAAACAAATCTGGAAACAATTGTGGAAGAAATGTGTGGATCAAATGTTAAATGGAGCTGAGACAAATACAATATTATAGATCAGCCAGTTTAGCAAAGATACTTAATAAAAACAGAAGTGACAAAGTGTGTGAAAAAAAAAAAAGGTTGTTCAAATTCTGCAAAAAAAAAAAAAATTCTAGAAGTTTTCTAGCGTTACCTACAATATAAGTATAGGGAAAATAAATTATAAATTATCAATCACTAGCTCACTGACCTTGAAAACAGCTAAATGCAATGAACCTAAAATCTAATCCAGTTCAATGTGAATTAATAGTGTGCATTTCCCACTGTGGCATTCAGGTTGTTATCAGTTTGGATACTTTGATAATAAATGTTATAACACAGTTCAGAAGTAACAGGTTATGCTTTACAGTAAATCATGCAAAATCCTATTATATGGATTTTATTTTTTTGTGATTGTAATGGACAATTATAATTTATTTGTTTTTATTTTAGTTCAGATTATTTCATTGAGACTTTCAAACTTTAAATTTTGAGCCCAGATGACTAGAGGAAGACAACTGATTGCTCCTAAAACCCCAGCTGTCGTGATGGAGCCACGGGAACCTCATCAGCCTTGGCGCCCTAATCTGCACTATACGGGATAGTGCGAGGGGATTGGTTGGGGAGTGGGGCATGTCACCCTTTGGCTTTATATCTGAGGAGTTTAGCATGTGACCAACTGCAGAGGGGGGTCCTTTCAATATTAATGCAGCACCAGGAGGTTTAAACCTCAGCCTGAGAGAGAGTTGACAGGTCTGTGCCGATGGCTGGTATTGAACATATGTGCACCTGCATGTGTTAATGCCCGTGACCCAACTGGGACCATTTAACACGATTTTATCCACAGCGGCAAAGCACATTCTGAACATAAAGCGGCATTACAGCAGCATGCGGAAAGTTACTTTGGATAGTTTTGACAATGTAAAATGGGAAAAATTCAAAATCTTTCATCCATTGAGAGAAAAAATATCCGACCTGCTGAATTCACTAATTCACTAATACCATACATATCTACAGTAGTAGTATGGAATATGATCAACAGCCTAAATGTTGAATAAAATGGATTGATTATAATAATAATGTATTATTTCTATTAACACTGTAATGATCAGTATACATTATATTTTAATTATATAAAAAAAATTTTTTAATATAATATAATAATCTAATTATATATATTTTGTTAGTATAAATGTATAAAATTATCTATCATACACAGTATAAATTAAACAATTAAGTGACCCTAAAATCTTGTTCTTATTTTAGAGTGGCAAACATGATGTGTGTTATTCAGTAACTCTATCTGGGACAGGATCGGCATAAAAAAAGCTGACTAATGACTGAAACACAATCCCATACATTCTAGCCCTATATTAAAAGGTGTTTATTGTGTTTCAGTTGAGGATTGCCCAGTTGAGGATTGTTAAGTGACATTGCTACTTCGTTGGTCATTTGTCTGTTTCCTGGCTATCAATTTCTCTGTAGCTGTCTATTTGAATGACAAAAACCAAGTTAATAATAAAATTAAAAGAAATATCTCATCATCCTCCATTACACGGTTGCTATTTACATCTTATATGTCTGTAAAGGCAACGATTGATGCATTGGTTTTACATTCCAAAGAGCTCTTGGAACGGTTAAGCAACAAGTACGGTTTGGCCCAACGGTGGAATAGCTGCTAAAGAGCACATCTTATAGTGTAAGAATATGTTTGCAGCGATGAATGGCAGGAGAGGTTGTGCGGAAAGCCCCCATATGGAGATGGTTTGGGTGTGCATTATGTTAATTACTATGCTCCCTTGTTTAGAATAATCTGGACAAATCATAGAACAATTTTATACGCATACACACCTGTTGTGAATTCCCAATAAAGTCTGCATAAAAACTTTTTATGTGCACATAAAAACCACATAACAGACCAAATAACTCCTGATAAACAATATGAAGAAATATTATTTCAGAAATATGCCTATTCTTGTTTGTTTGTTTTCAACAGCTGTTCCTGATCCTTTCAAATGTGAATGCTGACCTCTAGACCACGTTTATGAGATTGTACTGTCCATCAGGCCTGCCATGCTTGTTAAGACTGGTCACGCTGAACAAAACGAGCTTTGTCACACTACAGACCACACACACACACACAAAAGCTGTTATTGCTTAGCACAGTTTGCAGACTTTCAATTATTCCCATTACCAAGTGATTTTATGGCTTTAATGTGCTGACTACCCACTGATATGACCAATGAACATTAAGGATACACACTAGTTTATCCATAGCTTCATTTTTAAATGTGGGCATGATTTCTGGCAAAGTACCTTTCACTTTACCTTGTAGAGCACCACCGATCATCTGTTCATATATAACTGCCTCATAGAGGGTATCATCACTAAATGTAAGCAACTGAGGTTTCCCTGAATAGATGAAACCCCAATGAGAAGAAAAGAAGAAGGACTGAAGAGATGAAGAGAAGGGCGAGTCTCACCTGTCTGTGATGAATTATTCAGTGAAACAGCCAAGAGTGACTGTTATGTAAAGGAAATGCTTCAGGCTTGCTTAAGGTGACGTCCAACATGTTCCATCTGTGATAATCTGTCACAGACATTCAGAAAATGAGCGCAAGTACAATTAACACACACACACACACACACACACAAAGAAATACACATATACAAACACACTCCATCTCACACTCTCTAAGCAGCATCTCAGAGATTTGTGTTACCATAGAGACAGAGGGATGAGTTTTTTAATGAATAGTGCATGATGGGTGAAGAGTAAATACTGGTTAACGGGACCCATTCAAGACCTCAATTCAAGACCAAAAGTCTCCTGCTTTGCATTATTAAAAGCAGGGTTGGTGATTTGTTCCAGAAACATTTTTTGTTATGCTGGTTTAAAGTCTCTTCACATCCTGATAGCAATCACTAAGTTAAGTGGTCTAAATGTATACATATACAGTGAGGAAAATAAGTATTTGAACACCCTGCTATTTTGCAAGTTCTCCCACTTGGAAATCATGGAGGGGTCTGAAATTGTCATCGTAGGTGCATGTCCACTGTGAGAGACATAATCTAAAAAAAAAAATCCAGAAATCACAATGTATGATTTTTTAACTATTTATTTGTATGATACAGCTGCAAATAAATATTTGAACACCTGTCTATCAGCTAGAATTCTGACCTTCAAAGACCTGTTAGTCTGCCTTTAAAATGTCCACCTCCACTCCATTTATTGTCCTAAATTAGATGCACCTGTTTGAGGTCGTTAGCTGCATAAAGACACCTGTCCACCCCATACAATCAGTAAGAATCCAACTACTAACATGGCCAAGACCAAAGAGCTGTCCAAAGACACTAGAGACAAAATTGTACACCTCCACAAGGCTGGAAAGGGCTACGGGGAAATTGCCAAGCAGCTTGGTGAAAAAAGGTCCACTG
Organism: Rutilus rutilus; assembly: GCF_951802725.1. NCBI lineage: Eukaryota > Metazoa > Chordata > Actinopteri > Cypriniformes > Leuciscidae > Rutilus > Rutilus rutilus. Next base: position 32,422,910 of record NC_140217.1, on the reverse strand, counting down.
TTGGAGCAATCATTAGAAAATGGAAGAAGCTAAACATGACTGTCAGTCTCCCTCGGACTGGGGCTCCATGCAAGATCTTACCTTGTGGGGTCTCAATGATCCTAAGAAAGGTGAGAAATCAGCCCAGAACTACACGGGAGGAGCTGGTCAATGACCTGAAAAGAGCTGGGACCACCGTTTCCAAGGTTACTGTTGGTAATACACTAAGACGTCATGGTTTGAAATCATGCATGGCACGGAAGGTTCCCCTGCTTAAACCAGCACATGTCAAGGCCCGTCTTAAGTTTGCCAATGACCATTTGGATGATCCAGAGGAGTCATGGGAGAAAGTCATGTGGTCAGATGAGACCAAAATAGAACTTTTTGGTCATAATTCCACTAAACGTGTTTGGAGGAAGAAGAATGATGAGTACCATCCCAAGAACACCATCCCTACTGTGAAGCATGGGGGTGGTAGCATCATGCTTTGGGGGTGTTTTTCTGCACATGGCACAGGGCGACTGCACTGTATTAAGGAGAGGATGACCGGGGCCATGTATTGCGAGATTTTGGGGAACAACCTCCTTCCCTCAGTTAGAGCATTGAAGATGGGTCGAGGCTGGGTCTTCCAACATGACAATGACCCGAAGCACACAGCCAGGATAACCAAGGAGTGGCTCTGTAAGAAGCATATCAAGGTTCTGGCGTGGCCTAGCCAGTCTCCAGACCTAAACCCAATAGAGAATCTTTGGAGGGAGCTCAAACTCCTTGTTTCTCACCGACAGCCCAGAAACCTGACTGATCTAGAGAAGATCTCTGTGGAGGAGTGGGCCAAAATCCCTCCTGCAGTGTGTGCAAACCTGGTGAAAAACTACAGGAAACATTTGACCTCTGTAATTGCAAACAAAGGCTACTGTACCAAATATTAACATTGATTTTCTCAGGTGTTCAAATACTTATTTGCAGCTGTATCATACAAATAAATAGTTAAAAAATCATACATTGTGATTTCTGGATTTTTTTTTTTAGATTATGTCTCTCACAGTGGACATGCACCTATGATGACAATTTCAGACCCCTCCATGATTTCCAAGTGGGAGAACTTGCAAAATAGCAGGGTGTTCAAATACTTATTTTCCTCACTGTATATATCGTCTGTGGAAGGCGTAGGACCATAAAATGTTCATCAAATAATTTAATTCAGTCTGAATGTAATGTTATGATGTCCTACCAACTGCCTGTCAACGTATGCATTTCCATACATCCGCACACCTGCTCACACAGACATCACACGTCATCAGTGTGTTTCATGCTGTGCAGAGTTAGACAGACGCCAGTCACCGAGCAGCGCAACCACCTTTTACAATTCCTCCTGATCCAAAACAATGAGCTTATGTATGTGTTCACGCCATAACTACCGCAATTTGGAAGAGATGGAAACCCGTGACTCGAATTTATGCATATCAATGGCAACACTATCAACGCCGAAATGAATCTGCAGCAGTCAGGTGGTGATACAGGTCAGTGCTCTTTGTTGTTTATGTTATATGCTTTGAGATATGAGGTAATTTAACGCCGTCTCTCGTGACTCTTTTGTTTGCCCCATGCTGTACACGTTCATGTGCTTTGAAGGAGGCGTGGCTTTGAAAATGCTCTGAAGGGAGGGCGGGATCTTATGCTTTTAAAGCTAGCTCGCTATAGCTAGCCTCTCCGAAAATTGCCTACCCTACATTTAATGTCTTAGAATTATTATTAACATAGTTCCAGCACACTTTGTAGTAATGAGCGCAAATAGCAATATAGAAACATTAAGGATACAACTATACATTTTTTAATAGCTAACATCATTTAAAATCCATTTGCAAATTATTAATAACTTACTCAACATTTTGTCATCATTTACTCACCGTCATGTCATTCGAAACCTGTATGACTTGTATGTCCAAGCTGCTGTTTTCTATATATTCAAAGGGAAATTGTGACCACAACTGTAAAAAAAAATAAAAGAAATTTGTGAATAACATCTTCAATTTCATCTATTTCTCACACAATCATCATATGGCTTCCAAAGGCCTAAAAATACAGTCTATAAGTAATATATAATTATTACTTTTTTGTCCCTAGGTTACCATTTACATTTTTAGTATATAGAAAACAGTACTGTGAAGATTTTTCAAAAAAACAAAAACATTTTTCCTCCTTTTTTGTTCCACAGACGAAAGAAAGGGTGAGTAAATAATGACAGAGCTTACACTTTGGGGGTGAACTGTCCCTTTAAGAGATTTTTAATTAAAAAAAAAAAAATTTTTATTAAAATTTCTGCAAGAAATTGCATCAGAGTTTGGCCTGTTTTAATTAAGAAGCTGCAAATCGCTATAAATTCGAAGAGTCTTTTCCAGAAGTCATTGGAAAGACAGTCAGGTATTGAATGTCCTCTAAATTAGGATCTGTGTAGCCATGAAATGTCTCCAACCATAAGTACAGCAGCCTTGGCCAGTTATGATGCCAGAACACCCCTAAAAATAAAGATAATCACAGTCCTGACTCGCAGAAAACTTTCACACACAGGCCGTGGTCCAATCACTGTCACCTAGCAGTGGGCTTGCGGATCATATTGCAAAAATTGCTTGGACAGTTGATGATTGTCCTGTATCTGCAACTAATATATAAGTCATTACTTTTTTAAAGTCTCACGTGGGCAAAAATTTGCTGCTACGACCAACTTGTTAGACAGAAATGTCTCCTGTCTCAATGACTATCCATTAAAATCACATGATAGCAAGGGAGAAATGAATGATTGGAATAGAACTAAAGCAAAATGCTTGACAGTCAGAACATAGCAATCTGTCTGCTATATTTATATCTATTTCACACCACCTCTGAAACAACATGAATAACAATGTTTGCAATAATGTCCTCTGAGGCCAATTTACACAGTACATCTCTATAACATTATTTTGAGCTCGATCTGGACAAAAAAAAAAAAAAAAGTGAGCTTGCACAATGGCCTCAATCTTGCTGAATAAACTTCCGAATGTTTGGCACAAGAGGATTCATGGTCCATCAACTCTCACATGTCCAGATGACCCTAAGAACATCCATCTGGTCAGAAACTATTCAAAACGTCTCCTCACCTTCCTCCAAGGATCATGTGTGCTCAATAGGCCACATGTTTTTCTTCTAACACATACACGCACACACAGAGTTCTACGCAACTTCACTGAATTAACTTGAAGCTTCAAGTGACAAGGTGATTTAGAATTCTGCAAGTAAAAAAAGTGTTTTTAACAAGAAGGACCTGATTGTGTGCAGGCAGAGAGTTCATGTAAACTTTGAATGTTGTTGGCAAACTGTCAAGCTATTCCAGCCCTCAGTCATCTAAGTTCCTGGATTCATCAATACTCCAGAGTACATTCTTGTTGAAGGTGAAGGTATTTACCGCCTGGGAAACAACGGGAATGACAGTCAGTCTTAAATAATACTGAAATTTGAGAATTTGAGAGCAACAGGACTGTGTCATCACAAAATTCTCACCTGCCATCCTCATAGTATTGTTATTTTGATTGGTTTCCTATTGCACTCAAACCCTTTATCACCTTCTCTTTCTCACTGGGCTCGATTTCCTTTGGATATTTGCCTCTACGAGCCACAGAGACCCCTGCCTCGATGTCCATATCTAGAAAAACAGATCATGAGAGGTGAAAAAGGAATGCTAATTCTAACTGCAGTTTAAAGAATATAGTTCACCTAAAAATACAAATTTTTAAATACTCACCCTCATGTTGTTTAAAACCTGTATGACTTTGTTTTTTCTGTTAAACACAAAAGGGGAAATGATAAAGACTGAACAGGCCACTCTTTTCCATGATGAAAGTGAATGGGGATCCAGGCTGTCAAGCTCCATAATAACCTTAAAAGGTTTCATAAAATACATGTAAGTATATTTCAAGTCATAGCTTTGTGTGATGAACAGACTCCTATTGAAAACTCCTCTGCTGTTTTCATATGACAATCAGTCACAACACACAATTGGTCACATCAAATTTACAAAGTTATTGACCACAAAGATGTACTGTAGTGGTCTAGGGCTGTCAAAAGACTTGGAATATATATATATTTCTCAGTTTTATAGCATTTCTATAATAGTTTTTTTTTTATATATATATAGCATTAGACCACATCTGCCAAAATGTTTGAGGCTGATGTTCATTCTTCTAAATGCTGGATGTTATTCTATACAGACTAAACACACCATATGATTTGAAAGCAAGCAGCAAACGAGCTTCCTTTTCATAGTTACTTGGTTGTCCACTCATTTCCTCCACCATATGGAGAACTTCCTTTCACCAAACTACATCGGCTAGCAAATATTAGTGGAGCGAAGGTCTGTCAATGGCTTCCACTGACCACAAAGGATGTGACCCCTGATCTTTGCCCCTGCACTGTCAATCATAGTGTCTGGTTTGTGTTTCCATGGTTGCTCAAGTTGATGCGTGACCCCGGAAGGATTAATGAGAAAACAGGGTTTGGTTTCAACCTTAAGGGAATCGGTTTCTTCTAAAAAGTGCATCTTTTGTTGGTGGAGTTTGTTCCCCATTGGCAAAGTAAGGTTGAAGAGTACAAAGTGAGACTGATTCGATGAGACGGGAGAGATGAGACAGAAATATGATCATTGCCTTACACTTGGAGGGAAACATGGGTTTAAGTGCTTTTAAATCCCAAGCACATGTGTGGTAGAAGACATCATGTCACAACGGGACCTCGGTCAGAATCAATCAACTTCACTGACTTTTCTCATGACATGCACACACACCCAGAGACATAGATCATATATCTATGATTCCCAAAGAATCTCGTCTTGACTTTAGTTATGCCATCTCGTCATAAGCTAGGCCCTGTAACTTAATTCAAGATGATCAACGATACATAATCAAGTGTTATTTATTTGTTTTCTTTATTTGCATGTTAACACATGGAAACCGTACACTTCCATGGCAGAAAAAGCGTTCACATATTTCATGCTAGACAGCTAGACATGCTGTTTCGATTCTCTTTGATGTCCCTTTAGTGACTCTCACTCTTGAAGATTTGATTTCATTGACCTCTGCAGTCTTACAGTTCATGTCCACCAGTCTTCAAAAGAGCGACAACTTCACAGCACTTGACCGCAACCTCTATCTTGTTATGCTGTTTGAGGCACATCCAGAGCAGAGGAGTCAAAAGTCAAGTACAGCCAAAAATAATCTGTTTATGGGAATCTCAAAGATGTGCTCAATGTTTATGCCCATAGCTAAACTCTTTGAAATTCCTATGAGCTAACGACATAACACAGTACAACTTTATAAAGGAAGGCAGTAGATGTGGCAACACTGAATGGTGTTTTTCATTGCTAGCAAATGGCTTTACTACCTCATGTATTTGACATTGTTAGAAAAAAAAAATATATATATAAAATATTATGATATTATATATCATATCTCCCCCAAAACATTTTTGCATCATAACTAGGGGTGTAACAATATATCACAATACAAAAATGCAACAATATGTATCATTGATAGTGACAATATGTATTGTGTATAGTGAGAAAAAGTTCAAGTTTACAGAGTTTAGAGTCAATACTACATTTAACTACTATATATATTGTTGAATATAATGTATAATAATGTAATGGGGGAATATTTTTGGGTCCCGATGCTAAATGTCTTATGTTACCAGTAAAAAGTGGCCAACATTATTTTAAATATATCTAGTCAGTGACAGCGCAAACATATTCATCAAAATAATTCTGTATTTTCAGCTTCAGAATCATGAATATTTTTATTCTGGTGTCACCACTCTCCTGTGTATTGGATTACCAGCACCAAGTCCAAAACTATTCATTTCCACCCCCAATGTAATACCAAATTCACAATTTAATTAATCGTTTTTATCAGTATCGCAATGATATTGTATTGTAAGATCAGTATTGTGATATCTATCGAATCGTGACATGAGCGTATCGTTACACCCCTAATCTTTTCTTTTTTTTTTTTACATTTTGATTATATTATTTGAATTTGCATTACTTCATTAATTAGTTTGTTTATGTATTACAGAAATGAGAATGAGATTTTTCACATTACTGTTTTAAGAATGGGGGCAATGCCAAAACTAAATTATAATATTTCTAAAATTAGGCTTAAATTTTCTTTACATAAAAATGGCATTCATAATTATATCACTATTTTTTTTTTATTAATAAAGTTTTTCTTTTGATTTTGTGGTGAAATTTGACCCAAATGTGTTCTTACATGCATTTGTCTAAAAATGTTGTATGTTCTTAAAATGCAGACTGTGATACGTAAGATGTACATTTAAGCATTTACTCCACCACATACCTTAAAGTCAGCTCAGTCCCTTTGTGCTGATAATCAGTACAATCTTCACGCCTTCCCATCTAAAATCTTATTTTCCACCAAATGGGTCTCACATGTTTCTGCTGATCTTTGACACTGCACTGCCTTCGGTTGTGATTGCATTGGCCTCTGACGCTTGTTTGTGTAAGGTCTCAAGTTTGGATTCTTGCTGTACCTACCAGGAAGGGAGAGAGAAACAATGAGAGAAGTTTGCAGATAGAATGGATTTGTTGCTCTCTGGGGAGGACAAGGTAGACATCCACTGATCACAACTGACATCACCTTTCACAGACGAACAAGATTGTTTGCTGCAGGGTTAAATGGAATTCTTAAACAAACGTCCAGACCAATCTGAAACCCCAGAGGGCAATGTGAGGGTCATGAGTTAGACCCCTTAGACACATTCACAGTACTGATGGATCATGTAAACAAACTAGATATAAATCGACTGAATTTGATGAGCTTTAGCTGTAGTGCAAAATACAGAGCCGGTTTCCATATCCAGATTTTCTAAAATGGACTGACACCACTTTCATAAAAGCTGAAGAGCTATAATGGCACATTCTACATTTAGACGTAGCTTTTTGTTCATCTAAATACCAAAACCGCCCTCTGGTGCCACTTTCTTAGTACATTTTTACTAGCCACATAAACCTGAGGGGCCAAAAGCAACAGCTCAAAGTTTGTCCTTCCTCCCCAGTGGGCTTTAAACTGGCTCCTCACACTGATTTTTAGGGGCAGAGGAAATGGGTTTCAGCAAAATAGCACATCCAAAGGGAAGTGATTAATCGCGAGAGTCTCTTCCACAGCACGTCCTGCTGAGCTGACATCCTTCGAGAGGCTCCGTCACTCCTGAGAGGTAAGCAGCAAACCATTAAATCACTACAGGAATCTCGCCTGCATCTAATGACCTATGTTTAAAAGTTTAAAAAGCTTTTCCTCCTAAATAAAAGATAATGTAAATCACAAGATGTTTTGGCCCCATTATTGATGTTTTTGACCACATCAGTTTAAAATTTTTGCTTTCAAGTATGCAGCAGATGGTTGAATCTCATAAAACCTGTGGACATGATTATGCCTTGGTTATACCACATTATAAAATTGAATTAAATTAAATTAAATAGGGTTGCGATTAATATTGTTTGAATTGTGACATTATTTTCAAGCACATCACATTTTTCATCAAGCCTAATGTGAAAAAAAACTAATGTGAAAAAAAGACCTTTCGCATTTCTGTAACACAAGAAATATTAAGGTAAATTCAATTATTTATCCGTAATTTTGTTATTTGTTGTACTGACTTGAATTTATGCTGATTTAAATCAAACATTACAGTATTTGTTTCCTGAAATACAGTTGAAAAAAAACACTACTACAATTTAAGAATGGGAATTATACAAAGTAAAATGACTGGATGCATTAAAGTACTGATAATAATTTCTTATTACTTTCTTTTGAGACAAAATATTAATCCATTTTTATTTGTACAGGATGGTGCATGCTAAAAAGAACTGTAATATGTTAAGAACGTAATGCTCAGTTAATAAAAAAAAAAAAAAGAAAGAAATGGGAACAGCCAATGACAGAGCAAGTGAAAGACAAATGTTACTATAACATTTACACAAGTTATTTGTAACCCCCATCATCTTCCCCCACACAGAGAAACACAAGCAGAGGGATACTGTAGATGATAGATCTGCCCGTTATTGCATGTACAGCCATTCTCCATCAAGACTAATCCTGTCAATGACAAGATAATACTCTTGCTTTCAGCCCCATGAGTGAAGATTCAGATATTACTTTTTAATCAAATCACGGCCTTATACACGACAGGCGGTAAATCTGACTTCAACAATAACATCCAGTTTCAGGAAAGAAGTATTGAAAATCATCTGTATGTTTCTTGCTACACTACAAATTGTGTGTGTGAATGAAGTTTTCAAGGAAGAAATACAAACTGGCTGCTGTCCACCAACCAAACCTCCTCCAATTTCCCCAAAGTATGTTTGACTGTGTGCACAGTCGGTTTGTTTTGCAATGCATTAAGCACATCAATTTAAAAAAATGGTGAATTATAGGTTAATAACCTAAAAACATACAGTATATATTATATGATATTATGTTATAATGGATGATTGCAGGCTAATTATCCAAAAACATGACAAGCAGAAAACGAGCATTTGGGCTGTACCCTAGAAAAACAGAATGTTGCACTACTATGCATTTCTCCTTACAAAACGTAGCCACGCCGTCTCAATTTGATTGTGGAATGTTTGCTTAAACTGTCAACATGTCAGTTTCCAAAAAAATCTGACAGAGCAGCCCAAAATGTTTTGACATGTTCCAAATACCTACATAGAAAAATAAATACATACATCACCCCAGTATCTCATTCTCTTTTGTGTTTAAACAGCGTTAGTGTATGCAGTCTCTTCTCCGGGTCACTGAAGGCATGTCTGTATTGACCTTGGCTGTCAGAATGTCTCTCACCTTGTGCTGATAAGGGAATAAAAGTGTACGAACTGAGGGATGTCACAGGGGAAATTCAGTGATAATTACTGTTTGGGGGTAACACGGCCCAGCTTTAATTCCATTTCACATCAAATAACAAGCAAGTGAAGCGTAGGTGGTGGATGGGAGTAGACAGCGTGTTTGCCGCGGTGAAGGTCTCCCCGAGGTCCCCTGCTAAGGAAGGACGTGTGCGGTGTGATTAGAGGGGTCTGATTGGGTATCACTGAGAGTAGAAACCAATCAGCAGCTCATCAGGTCCTTTATCCATCTCAGTCTATCAGTTGCTCTCTCTGTCTCTCTGTCCATCACCTTTTTCCATTCCTGCAGATTTAACTACTTCTCAGGGATGAGGTCCTAACACTTATTATTACATTTTGGCGTGTCGCTCATCCTATACCTTTATTATTTGTGCTACGGACATAAATTATACCTAAAGAGTGTATTTTGTTGATGAAATGGGTGGTTCTACTTCTGCTTTATATTTTTTGACTAAAAATTTTAAAGAGGATGGAGGGACCCGAGATTAATCTAAAGAACCGGATGTTACAGAGATTTTAGGGTGGGCTCTTTTGACTTGGGCCAGTAAGCAACCTAGCAACTACCCAGACCACCCTAGTGTTTCCCAACCCTGTTCCTGGAAGCACACCAACACTACACATGTTTGTTTACTCTTCCTAATCAAACACACCTGATTCAACTTATCAGCTAATTAGTAGAGACCAAGCGTGCCGCACAAGCCCTGAAAAGTGAAGCCAAAACGTCTCGATCGCCCCCCGGTGACTGGTCCTAGTGTAGGTCATAAACCCCGCCTCCCCGTGTTATTCAACGGGACTTGAGACCAACTAAACAATTTAATTACACTTCAAATATCTTTTTTCCGAAGGTGGTTTCTGTTATTTACTGTTGTTTTTAATCACGCTGATGTAAATTCAAGTGTTTGTTTTTAAAATAAGTTTGTTTTTAGTTAATTATTTGATGCTATAAAAACGGTGGTGTGACGCATGACTGACAGCTGTGATTGACAGGTTTTCTGAGCGAAGTAGTCACTGAAGCACCAACAGACTTTTTTTCGGGATATTCGGAGGACTGAGGAGATTGGAGCTTTAAATTTAATATCTAAATTTCTATAATTAATTATTTCACACCGAGAGTGAGGGCGAGGCCTTGATTTCGCGGCTTTACTCCCTGCTCACTACTGCGCAGGTCTGGTCCCGAAATCGCTACTGCGCAGACTCAAACCCCAAGATGTCAGCGGCATATCGGGACACTGGCGGCTTCACTTCTCACCAATGGAAGAGAGCGAAGGGGCGTCGTCCATATTTTTTTACAGTCTATGGTAGAAACTACAAGACCTGAAATGAATGGGTCAGATAAGGGAAACCTCCGAAATGTGTACTGTTGGTGTGCCTCCAGGAACAGGGTTGGGAAACACTGACAATTTCTTCAAAAATGATACAAATCTAATTTGTCCATTGTTATATTTTACATATGAAATAAGACAATATTTTTGTGACTATAATCATCATTGTGAAAATATAGGGCAGGGGTTCTCAACTCCGGTCCACAATCCTGCAGAGTTTAGCTCAAACCCTGAACAAACTCACCAGCCTGCAGCTTTTTCTTGTAATCCTGAAGACTGTGGCTGCATCCAAAATTGCATACTTCCCTCCTGTATAGGCAAAAAACAGTATGTGAATAAACTATGTTCGAATTCACAGTACACATAAAAAAGTAGGCAAAAAGTACCCGGATGACCTACTACTTTTGGCAAGATTCTGAAGTGAGCATATGATGGACGCTTTACTATCCCATATGAGGCCACGGGAGAGGATTTATGAATGGCAGTGAAGAAGTGACACAAGACACCAAGAATACATTCGATTCCTTAAACACCAGTAAAACCTGATCACCCTCTAAGTAAAATCTACAATCTCAAGATTATAGTTTTTTTTTATGAAGATTAACTCTAAAATAATAAAACCATACCAACATGACAAAAGTATAGACATCCACTTCAAATTAATAGGTTTGGCTCGGCCCTTTAATTCCAGAGAAGACAAATCTTAATGCACCCTCATACAATACTATTCTAGACAATTGTGTGCTTCCAACTTTGTGGCAACAGTTTTGTTCCAGCATAACAATGTCCTTGTGCACAAAGCAAGGTCCATAACAAGTGGTTTACCAAGTCTGGTGTGGACTGGCTAACTCAAAGTCCAGAGCTGAACCCCAGTGAAAACAGATTATGAATTGAAACTTAAACTCAGTGGCAGGCCACAACACCCAATATCATTGCCTGACCTCACTACTTTTATGTCTGAATGGGAGCAAATCACTATTGTTATGTTCAAACATCTAGAGGAAAGTCATCCTAGTAGTGTGGAAGTTATTATCAAAATGGTTTTCATGTCCATATAGCGTAAATGTGTTGTGAAATGCCCTCTGAGCTATTATAATGCCATTGTTGCTTAGTAATTAGATAAAAAAAAGAACACTAAATATATTAATTAATCAGATATTTCTCAAAGTTCTTTAGAATATATTTTCAGATGCATTCTGTAATAATTTGTTTCCAGTATATGCCATCTTTAATCTACTGTGCCACCAGTGGCAACTTATCAGGCAAGGGAAGCACAACCTACCCCAAATTTTAAGGTGAAAACGGGAGAATGATGATTTAATGTTAATACAGTTCCCAGCTATTAATTTCATTTCATGTCTCAGAATGTGTATTTCTTGTTTGTAATTTCACCACTGTATCACCATAAAATATTACTGAAGTAGGAATCACCACTGCTCTTCCCTGAACGTGCTGAATCTGCCTATGTAATTACAATCGTTCGGAAAACCTTGCTAAGGCGAGTCTGAAGGGATAGAGAAGGGGAGGGGGAGGCAAACTGATAATGTACTACCTGCCTTTATTATGGAGAGTAGAGATATTGTATATTTGATTGTAAACAGATTTACCAAGCTACTATTCGAACAGCAGCTACAAATTAAGAATGAAGGAAGACCACACACCTAAATTGGGATGCAGTCTACAGAAATCAGCTTCATTAAACAGCCGAACATACTATTTTAACATGGACATTTAAAAGGAGAGAATAGTGATAGGCTAGGTGAGTGAAATTATATTTGTATTGTCTTCTTGTACTTGTACTTTAAATTCTTTAAATTGTCTGTCTAATAGTGACCCAAAAATACACTTTAAAGCAGTTAAGCCCAAAAATCCTCGGAAGGGGAGACTGCTACAATTAAGTGTGCCTCCTCTATTTTAAACCCCACCAGCCGCCACTGTGTGCCACATGAACAATGAATTGAATTTGGCAGGACACAATATAAATGGTGAAACAGTGATACCTCAGGTAATATTTCATAAAAATGCTGCTTGAAAACAAACACAGAATCACATGTTAATGTTTTGGAAATGAAGGACACCTGAACAAATAACTAAATTGTGGTAATTATCAAAAATAATAAGATTTTATCTTTGGAGACCCTCTTGTCTCGATACGAAAGCATCCTACACGATTATTTGCTGAATTAATAATCAAAGGTTTATTACAATTATAACCCTGAACAAGTGAAATGCTCTCTGTTAAACATGGCTTGCATTTGTGGTAATATTTTATCGGTGTGTTAACACATACTTTCCCCTGCATCATCTTCAGCCATCTTCCAGACTCAAACAAATGCAGACACTTTGTCTAAAACAAAGCAAAGGGATGGTCTCAATGTCTAAGAGCCACTCTCAATTCTGCTGCATGCCATAGAGATAATCGGCCAGGAACGCCTTTGTTCCTCGAGAGTGATGGGGGTATTTGACTTAGCATTTTTTGATGGCACGCATAGACTCCGTAGCAATGCCATGTACAGTATGTATAGCATAACAGAACATCTGCAGTAGCTATGTTTGCCTGACTTGTGCTCAAGCTGACACTGCCAAAAACATAACCCACTGGGTGATCATTCAGGGTGATTCAATCAAACTTGGATAAGTCAAAATTCAAAACTTAAATCAAAAGTCTACAGCACATTAAATTGTAGAAGATATCTTTATTCTATTTATTACACCCACACAAGTGTGCAGAACACATGATTTACCCTAAAATGAAAACAAGACGGTGGAATTACCAGAAGGGGTCGATATCTTTCCCGGTTTGTGTGTGCTGCCCTGCATTGCGTGAGTAGATGTCTGTTATTGTTGCTTTTTCAAAGCAGTCAACAGGCAGCAGAGGATAACTATGTTTTGATTACATCAGGCAGATATTGCTGCGAAGAGAGAAGTTGGAAAAGAGGCACGCTATACAGTAGGTTATCCTCCCATCTCGCCCAAGCGTGATTGGCTCACTATCACAGATTCGATAACATCATGCAATCTGTGCTCATGGAGTTCTATCTAGTTGTACTTTGGGAGATTTTTGACTGTGGAAAATCTGGCCAAATGGTTTAATGTGACAATTGTTTTATACAATTTACTTTTCTGTGCTTTTCACTAATTCTATTAACTGTGGGGTCCAAAGTTTGTCATTCATAATAGAATTTAAACCTGCAAATAAAAAAGAAAGTTGGTATTACTCTACAATAAAGTTCTGTACATTAACTTTAACCCTCAGTGGACCAATCAAAGATGTGATGTTATTTGCATAAACACTCAAAATGTTGCGGAATAAAGAAATGTCACATTATACGAGTGCTGACTGCAAGCTCTAGTTAGTTATACTGCTAGGAAAATAAACACAATTTTTCTCTCGGCTAGTGAATTTAGTGCCAAGGATAAGTCTAAAAATGAACGGAGATTGATATGCTCTGGGTTTTGTGATTTTCCCTTAAGTGCGCTAGCTCTCAACTGTCTCTTTGAAATGCTTCGTAAACACAGTCTGCAAACCATCGGAGAGCAAGTTTCCTCTTCATCATCCAAATGAGGAAAGATTTCTCCACTTAAATGCGGGCTGTACATATAACAAGAAGAATCAGTACTGAGATGCTATCGCAACAAAAGATTAAAAGTCAAGTGGATCTCTCTTGCTCTCATCAACAGCTATGATAACTAATGAGACCAAAAAATTTAGAATCTCAGACAGTCATCTAAATTAGCAGCACAAATCAAAACTTAGTATACTGATGAGGGTTCAAAAGTTTGTCAGTAGGTTAGCTTAGCACAGATCTGTTAGCCCCAGCAAGTAGATACCAAAACTACACCATATTAGTTTAAAAGCATCTTTCTCCATTGCAGCCATTAAGCTGTGCATTCTGATAGAATAAAATTGATTGCAAGTAACATATATTTATCACTTAAATGTATAGGCTACATGTATTACAACAGCTTAAAATAGTCAGCACCAGCCAATGAGCAATATCATGACGTAATTTTCATATGGTTTCAGAATGATTTGTCACATAATTTATACAGCTCAGATGATTGGTTAAAAAAAAAAGTTGTGTGGTCCCTTAAGCAAAGACTACAGATTTCATCTAAGTACATCCAAGAAACTGCCATTGAGATGAATGGGAATGCTAATGGATAGCTTATTTCAGGTATTGGAGACCTCTTTGAGATAGATAGAAAAAAGGAGCATAATAGAAAGAGATGGCAGCCCTCTAGACATTTCGAACACACACGCCTTCTCAAGTTACTCATGAAGGGCATCAGAGAGACACCACAACATGCTCATCCCTTTCTCCTGCACATTCCTGCTATGCAGAGCTCATGGAGCGGCACTGGGATCCGCTTTCAGCATCAAACAAGATTGCCAACGGGTCTGTCGTCAGTTGGACTTAGCTCCAGGGCCGGAGAAACTTGATCTTCAGCATATAGGCTGGGTCGAGGGGTACAAGAGTGGAGGAGAAAAGAGAAGAGTCCCTGTTTGAAACTGTAGGAAAAGAAAAGGAACCGAATACTGTGGGAAATGGAAGTGGAAGTGGAAAGCAACTTTAAAAAGTTGGGTTTTTTTTTAAAGTGTGGGTCTCTAAACCTAAATGATGGTCAATAAAAAGACACTATAGCCAGTGTTCTCCATCAATCTGAAGCCATTGATTTTAAGCAGAAATGGCGTGCATTCCTCATTTAGCAGCTAAGGGCTCAGCTTCCATTGAGGAAGTTCATTTAGGTATTGTGGAACACATCCTGTAACTGTATTAGGATGCTAGTGTCAGTCCGTATCTGACAGATCAGCTTTGAAAAGGGATAGGGAAGTCGGCTCACCATCTGCAAGATGATCAGGTTTCATCACAACTTGTTGCCTGGTACTAAATAAACTCTGGCATGCTGTGTGGACACTCTATCCATGTCCAAAGGACCGCTGACCCCAGTGAGGATCTTAACACCCAGGGCCCCTCCTATCCATGGACCTAATAGGAACATATTCACCACTTTCTTCCCCCTTGAAGGTGGCCTCCACCTACCATTATGCAAACAAAAATCACTACTCTAACCGACAACCTGACATTGCAGTGATAATGAGACAACCAGACGAACCTGCTGCCCATTTTGCTGGACAGACAGAAAGGAGGAGGTTCAGATGGATTGACAACCAGTGAGTGAGTTATTAGTCCTGCCAACTCCCTGACCACATGTTTGAAGCCATTGAGCATGTTTGTGTACAGTTCAAATTGAGCTACAGTAAAGCTGAACTTGTGAAGATACTCACTGTCCTTCTCAGATCTGATCCAATCTTTTTGTTTA
Source organism: Rutilus rutilus (assembly GCF_951802725.1). Lineage (NCBI taxonomy): Eukaryota > Metazoa > Chordata > Actinopteri > Cypriniformes > Leuciscidae > Rutilus > Rutilus rutilus. Next base: position 32,407,337 of record NC_140217.1, on the reverse strand, counting down.
CACAAAGCCCATTAGCTAATGCTTATGTTATCCACGTGGACTCTAGCAAAGTGATTTTCTGGCATTCTTCTATACCTTAATGACTAATAATTGAAAAAAAAAAGGTACAATAGTCTGTTGATTCAAAAACAAGCACCAATGGGACAATTAGCCTACACAATCACGCCAGTGATGGGAATAATGGCGTTATAAATAAACGGCGTTACTAACGGCGTTATTTTTGTCAGTAACGAGTAATCAAACTAATTACTGTTTCCTCCGTTACAACGCCGTTGCCGTTACTGTCAATAAAAATGCGGCGTTACTATAATTGAGCTCACTGAAGCGGTTTTCATCCGAGTAGGCTCTCTCTGTGTGTGTTTATGAGGCGCTGGACTGGACAAAAGCGAGGCAAATGCCGCGAGCCAGCGCGCTCGACAGTGCGCGAGAGAGACCGAGTGTGTCCACGTGCTCGACAGTGCGCGAGAGAGACCGTTATCCGAGAAAGCGCTCGACAGTGCGCGAGAGAGACCGAGTGTGTCCGAGAAAGCGCTCGACAGTGCGCGAGAGAGACCGAGTGTGTCCGAGAAAGCGCTCGACAGTGCGCGAGAGAGACCGAGTGTGTCCGAGAACGCGCTCGACAGTGCGCGACAGAGACCGAATGTGTCCGAACAACGAGCATAAATACTTGAATACTTTACTTTATAAATAAATTACACATTTCAGCATTAGAATAATCTCTGTAGCATATTGGTATCATATGCAATGTTTTAATTAGTTTATATAGCCTAACATAAACTCCAAAATAACCTGCAGGGAACGTTCAAACATGGCTATTTGTTTGACCGGTTGTTAACACGACTAGAATTTGGCTAACCTCTGATGATGACGTTCTCTGTAGGTTATAAAAATAAAGCCCCAAAAGATTATATTTTATTATTATTATTTATGTTGGTACATTGTTCAGTATTATATTGAGAGCACGTTTTGTTAAACTTAATATTGTGAGGAAGAAAATACTTCAAGTAGGCAATACAGTCTACCAGTTGTAAAGGTGTGTGAGTTTTATCATTTTAATGATATGCACTAGTGTATGTGTAAGAAGGCTATATTTTCTATGACAATTTATTTATTTTTGGTACATTTCTTAAGAAGCATGTTCTATTTAGTGTCTATTTAATTCATTTAACATTTCATATTGGGGGTATCCAAGAAATTTCTTATATTTAAACTTTTTTATTATTTTTTTTATTTTTTTAAGTAACGCAATAGTTACTTTACCCGGTAATTAGTTACTTTTGTAATGATGTAATTCAGTTACTAACGCAGTTACTTTTTGTGAGAAGTAACTAGAAACTATAACTAATTACTTTTTTTAAGTAACTTGCCCAACACTGAATCACGCACATTCACAGATTACGTTCTTTCATATTAATTTGCTGTGAAAAGGAAGCAATGCAACATGTGACAAGGAATCGAAGAGAAAAGTGAAAGACCGCTATTTTGTCTGTTGACTGTCGACGATGCCTTTTTAAAACTAAAAATGTCTTTGTTAATTGATAAATAAAAGCTGAAATAAAATGAAACTTCAATGAAAACTAGAAATGGTGCCTTGGCAACTAGCAGAAATAAAATAAGCTTAAATTGAAGTGCTAAAATGGCTAAAACTGAAATAATTGTTTATAGATATGAACAATAAAACTAATAAACTACAAAAGCACATACAATTACTAAAACTTAAAATAACATTAAAATTTACAATAAAGACTATAATCAAAAGCCGATTCAAAATACTAATAAATACCATAATAGTATATAAATACTACTAAAATAACACTGTGATGATGACCTCAGAGGCTCAGACAAAAGAGGGTGCAACTTCAGAAAAAAAGGTGGTGTGACAACCTACTAAAATCAAGTTATTTTGAGTCGGATACTCAGACATTTTAACTACAATTAAATATATCAAAATTTTAATTTATTAAAATACAATATGTGCAAAAAATAAAGAACTATTTGGGTATACAGAGTGGCAAGAATGTACACTACATATGATGCTTGCATAAGGTTGGGTTTTTATGAACACATCAAGTGCTGTACAATATCCTTCCTCACTTTCATCAGCGATATGTTCATTCAAACATGAAAACCCACATCAATTATTTAAAGTTTATAGAATCCAAGGAGACCCACAAGAATCAATTTTTTCTTCTTTGTAACAGCAGCAACCTCCACTGTCGAGTAGTGAGTTAGAGAAAGTAAGTCCTGCAGCATGCCATGAATTTATCATCACAAAGCTGTGGAGCAATCGATTGCACATAGAATGGAGAAGATGAAACTAATGCAGGGTTCAGATTGAAGCCTGCCAACTGAGGCAGAAGGAGAGGAGAAAATGATGGAAAAATCGATGGCCCCCACCTGGCACTCACCCAGGTGACCAACTTTCCCCTTGATGAACAGACCAAGCAAACAGATAAACGAGGTGTTGCTCCAGTAGAGCATCATAAAGGCGATGAACCTTTTTAGCTGGTTGCTATTTTGATTAATTAAATAATAAAGGTGTGTTAATGAAGGTGTTTTGGCTTTATGCAACATTAGTGCCCGAAAGATATAAAGAAAATGAAGTACAAGGGTCCAGAATATTATAAACATAACACATATAATGATCTCTTTTGACTAGCAACCACCTAGAAACGATCCAGAACACCAGTGTGCCAAAAACCCTTCAGACAGTTTAGCAACAAACAAAATGAAGATAAATTGTCAGCTTATAGGAGATAATAGCGTATGAAATATCTTTTTTTAGAGATTTTAAAAAGGAAGTAAAGATTGATTTCTAAAAAATAAATTATTTCCCCCCTTTTTTTTCAAAAGCACTTACCAAGGGTAAAACCATTGTTATCATACTAGAGGAAATTTTAGCTGAAATTATTTGTAGACACGCAGTTAATTTGACCTAAGTCATCACCATGCATACACATCCCTTTTCTCTATTCTTTCCATCCCTACAAAGTGTTCCCCCCCGGTGCACTCTTCTTTCTCTTCCTCTCCCAGGTATGTGACCCGTCAGTCAGGAGGAGAGCTCTTGGCTCCTGTGCTCATTTAGATTTTAACAGCCATAAGTTCCCATGACAGCTGCTGCAATTGAAATGATACAGAAATAACAACAGCTGGGTGTTGCACACACACTCTTGAGACAACCTCACTATGGCCCATTCAGCCATGTATCCATTTGCTTCAGGCTTTCATTAGTCCAGGAGGGGCAATATTTATGTAAAAGCTCTCGGTTTACCAGGTTTACTGACAAGAGAGGGCAGACAAATTCACTTCTTAGTTTCCAAGCTGTTTTTCTGTTGCTTGTAAACAGGGTTGGAAGACATATTTTACTGTCGGTGGAACTTCTCAGACAGCATGATTTGTTCTTTCTTTTTTTGTGCCAGTTCCAAAGTACTCAAAGTCTAAGGGAGTAGCAACCAAAGAAATATTTACAACTATCATTATATTTTAAAGGCTTAATTTTGCTTAGCTGCAAAGCTAAGAAAACATGTTTGTTGGTGACGTAAAGTGGCAGCTTTTACACCAAGCAGAACCCTTTGCCAATCGACTGCATCAGCAGCCAATCAAACGAATGAACGCACAACCAGTAAGTAATCATAATATGGGTCGTACCTATTTACCTACTTTTCAGCTAATCAGACTTCTGGTGCTATGTCACCTAATTAATATTCAAGAGCCAGAATTGGCCAGACTGATAAGGTTGTCAGATCATTCCTATCCCCATGTCAAGTTGCAATTCAAAGAAATTGTGGGAAATTAACCCCCGGTTTCACAGACAAGGCTTTAAGCCTAGTCCCAGACTATGCATGTTTGAGCTGTTTTAACTGAAAGCAACTCTTAAAATATATGATCTCTAATACTCTTATAATACAGTATGTCTTATAACTCTTATAATATGTCAGTCTCATTGTTTTGTCTAAAGATAAAAAAAAATTTAAAAAAATAATAATAATCAAAAACAACATCTATTACATACAGTAATTTCAATTTCAAATTGTACTTCCTTACATTTCGATTCAAATTGCAATTCTGCATCCTGTTGGTTACTTCAATTCATATTCAAGAACTGATTTGGTATTAAAATGCATTCTCTATTTCTATTCAACCCTAGTCTAAACACAAAAACCTGATTCTTCAGCATTTAAACAAAATAAAATAAATAATGAATATCAGAGTCGGATCCCCCCCTGCTTTTATGGTCTAAAAGTTACTTGGATGTATGAAACATCACTCTCCACTAGTTTAACATCACAATACGACAAGTTCCTCAAGAGGATGTTCACATCCATTTATCACTCTACGGCAACACTGCAACAACAACCTTATTCAGTGGTTGCTAAACAAGGGAAAACATTCCCAAAATAAAAAAGGTTAATGATGTTATTTACTATCATCTAAATTCCTCAGATAATTCTGACCCAGGAGTATACAGCAGATGTTTAGTGGATACTATAGCATTTATGCAGGCATCTCAAATGTATAGTCTTTAAACTGATTTTTTTAGGGCAACTTATCATAACAAAAAAACACATTCTCTCTTAATACTTGGCCATTTTCCCATCACATTGATCAAAACCATGGGGGTAACATTCTCACACACTTGAAAGGAGTCATCTTCTCTTGATTAGCAACCAATGAACTGAAATGATTGTTCTGTATCTGCTTCATTTATTCACTAAAATCCATCCATGTCTAAAATATCATGATGGATTCTTTCAGTAGACGCTACAAGCCTCCCTTGTCCCTTAATTCATCCATCTATTCTCTGTCTTGTTGACAATACCTTTTCCGGTTGGCAACAAGTCATTTCTCTTCATTTCCCAACTGAACAGAACTTCAGTCCAAGGCTATTGACAAATGAGAACAAAACCTGGAACTGTTCCACCAACTGTCCACTCTGGGCCCCGGCGAGCCCTCAAACTCCATGGTGGCATTCCGGGGTGGACCTAAGACAGACTCCTGAGGGGTGGCTTTGATTCACAAAAATGCCACTTTTTGTTTCAGAAGAGAAAAGAGCAGGAAAACCTCTGCAATTTCTCACCAAGTATGAGGAAGAGGAAGAGAAAGAGGAGGGAAGATCAGCTCGGCTGGAGTTAAACCTCTCGCTTTGTCTGTGTTGGGTTGGGTGTTGTTTTGAGGAGGTGATTTTAACCCTCCAAACACTCCCTCCTCCTCAAGGACTCCCTGGAAACCAAAACCTTCTGTCCGTATCATCTCCATTCATTTAGCATCCAGTCAAGTGGTTGAATTATTTATAAAGGCACCAATGCCTTTTAATGGCTGCTTGGAAGTAGTTTGTTGACACTTCATGGCTAAGGGAGGGAAAAACAGACAATAACCCACTGTTCTGTCATTAGTGGATAAAGAAAACGAGAGCCTTGAGAATACATACTATGCCACACTTAAAGGAACAGTTCACTAAAGTCATCAAAGAAGTGAGATAAAATCAATGCTTTACTATAGAAAGGAATTTTCTATACTTGGAATGTTTTGTCTGCGCACCTCATTTGGACAAATTTTAAGTTCCTAACTATTCTTCAGTATTCAGTCCTCTGCATTTAACCCATCCAAGTTAGTGCACACACATTAGGAGTAGTGAGTAGTGAACACACACTGCAAACCGTGGACACACACACCCGGAGCAGTGGGCAGCCATTTTTGCTGTGGCGCCCAGGGAGTGATTGGGGGTTAGGTGCCTTGCATAAGGACACTTCAGTCATTTCCTGCCAGTATTGAGAATCGAACCCACAACGACTGCCCCCAATATAGCCGATACTGATATTCTACACTATTCTAAAAAAAAAAACACTACAATAAAAAAAAATCAATCATTTTAAATGGTACATTATAATGTACAGTATAGGGCTGTCACAATATCAGATTTTTCACTACACGGTTATCGTGGCCAAAAGAATTCACAAAAGCTTTAGAAATCTATAGAAATCTTGAAAAATGTTTTTTTTATATAATATAGTATTATATACAGTGATAAAAGCTATATGTCGATTGCCATTGCATTATAAATATACATTTTCCTTATGAAAATACCCAAGATGGCTTAAAGAACACAGATAAACCATAATACTGTCGCAATGGTGTGTTAATTCTCTTCATGTTTAATCAGTCAAAATGTCCATCCGTTTTATTCACCTACCACAGAATGACAGCAGAAGTGGAAAACATTGATCAAAATGTACATTTACACACAAACTGACCACCAACCACGACTTTCAGACGCCATCTTTCTTTTTCTAGCTCAACTGTCACAGAATGGAAAGCACAGGATTGTGGGATATCAAAGGCAGCGAAGGATACCTCTATGCTGCCTTCAAAAATCGATCAGATGAAGGTATCTCAGGAGACAGGAAGTGAAGCTAACATTGGATTCGGACGTGCCTTGATTGGAGTGCAGCCTCCGAAGACAGCATTTTTAAGTTTTCAGATGCAGCCCATTTTTTGCTGGAACTTCCAAGCAAAGATAATTATAAATGTAAACACAGAGAGGAAAGCAAAAATAAATATATAGTATCATCTGAAAATGTACAATATAATAAACAAATATTTTAATAATAGTAATAATAATATAGTCCGATATAGTGCCGATATATTGTGCATCAATAAAAAGAGTAAGGAATTAATAACAAATAATTTTATAAATAAAATTGAAATGGGACATTTAATAAAAGTTAACTAAGTAATTAAGGACTTACAGGTAACAAAGACCTGCTAAAGTACTCCCTGGGATACACATATCACTGGTGTATATGCAAAAATTAAAACCTTTATACCCTGAAGGCCAACAACAATGGCTAATAACAGCCTCACAGCTGCCCTCTAGCATACTGTGCAAACAATGCACAAACATGTGACTTCCTTAAGCTCCAGGGTTTTTTATTTTTTACAGCAGAACAAAGTAGCCGAACTGTAAAGAGCCACCACAGCTGGAGAGCCAGAGAGCACATCAGGGAGGAAGGAAGGCCAAGTGCTTGAATGACACTCCATGGGGAACATATTCTTAAATTTTACCCCACAATTTTCTCTAATATGACAGGGCAGAGGTGATAGTGGATACTTTTCGAAGGTCGTAATATTTTGCAACACTGATAGACAAATTCACAAGGGACTGGGAAGAGAACGAAAAGAGAAGCCAGATGTTTTCTCTGTCACGTTTACTTTACCATTCCTCTTTAAAACTAAGAGAATCAATCCCAGTCTTGTTTTGAATTGGCTTAGCTTGTGTTTTGTGCAGATGTGTTGTAAATAATTTGCAAATGCATGATCATCATTTTCTTACGCCAAATCTTCTGATTGCATGCGGAAAATATGGATAGATTTTTTTTTTTGACATGTCACCCCCCAATATCCAGATTGGCTGACTGAAATTTGGCTTACTAACAAAGCTTTCAGTACTCACGGATATACAACAACCAGAAACAAAATTACAGAACTGCAACATATTTACAGAATAATAAAAACATGAATATGAATAGTAAATTTACAGCAAATGTTTATAAGCTGTAAAGGAGAATCTGTATCAGCAAAAAAAAAGAAAAAAAAAAAGAATACTCGACCAGTCAAAAGATTGGGGTCATTAAGATTTCTTTTTAATGTTTTTTATGATTTTTGAAAGAAAGGTCTTCTGTTCAGATTGCATTTATTTCACCAAAAATACAGTAAAAACAATATTAATAATATTTTAGTATTGTGCATTATTATTACAATTTAAAATAATTGTTTTCTATTTTAATATAGTTAATTTTTTTCAACAGCCACTCAGTCTTCAGTGTCACATGATCTTAAAGAAATCATTCTAATATGCTGATTTGGTGCTCAAGAAACATTTCTTCTTATTATGTTTGTGCTGCTGTGGAAAGAGATTTTTTTTAACAGTAAGTTTCAAGAAAAGCTTTTTTTTTTAATTACAAATCTTTTGTAACTCCATAAATGTCTTTTTGATCAATTTAATCAAACAAAACTACCACATTTGGATCCTTACATCCTTGTCTTAGATATCTTAAATGGTCCAAGATTGAGTTTATGGTCCTAAAAGTCTTGAACCAGACTGTAATTTGAGATGTTTTCATGTTCGTGACTTACTAAATCTAAAGAAGCTGTGGAATCTGTGAACACATTGGTAGCCACAAGCCAAAGGAACATGATCTGGACCGAATCACAGCGTTTGACAGACAACAGACAACTTTTTTCAATACAATGGCCATTGTGCACCTCGCAATGTCTGCAAGCTGTTACGACTGACTTTGCGAACCCCCACTGTGAATATTTGTCTGTGCTAGCCAGCATCCACCTCACACAGCAACACACATTACTCTGGCATGCCCTTCAGAGAAGTCCCTGCCCACAGAACCATCTGAATTCTCCTATAAAAACATAAGATGTAGAGAAAGGTAGAGCTAGAGTCAAGGTCAGACTTTTACTACTTTCATTTCCTTCATATTTGGCCTCTAGGCTTGTCCTCATGTCCCAAATCCTAATTTTTAAAGGCTATCTGGTATGAGGCTGAATTCAAAGCACCATAAAAGCATCATAAAAGCAAACTATACCTACCTATATTTATCTTCTGAAACCATAGTAGCTGTGTGTGATGAACAGACCAAAACAAAGCCATTGTTCACTGAAAATTCTAACATTCCTTTAAACCTAGAGACAGATCTAAATAAAACGGTTTCTCTGAAATGTTTCCACATAATATTTCACCAAAAAAAAGGTTTAAAGAGAGAAGCACCACTGACATTGAATCTTGAAGACAAGCAATAGTATCCCCTCTCTTCCCTGTAAACATTGAGCTCTATCTGGATTGGATTGTCGGAGCAGAATCTGATCATAATGTACATTTTGAATATTATCAGCCTTGGACGTAAACATTTATTTGTGCATTGCTTGTGCAAGGGGGCGGTAAGGTCAGGTGTGTAGTGAGAGTGACAGAAAGACTGTCAGCTGGGTAGACTGTGTTGGGGGTGATGGAGACATGGCTAATATTTGAACAGTTTGATTAAGATTCAGCTCCATTCCATTCTGATATCTCTCCCTCTACCAGACTCACTACAGCAGATAATTGACTCTTTAATAGGAAAGCAATTCAGCCAGTAAAAGTGAGTGTATTTAAGGATGGATATTCCAGAATTGGAAATGTGGAAAAAAATAAAATATGTCACAAAAAGTGTTACACAAATTTACAAAAAAAAAAAAAAAAAAAAAAATGTGTATCTCAAATTGTTTCTCCTAGACAACAAGATTAGGTCTTATTGAACTCTCTTGAATCTCAGATTTTTCCCATAAGAGAATTCACCAATGACTCACAATAATTTTTTTTTTTTTTTTTTAAAGATTCTAAAGTGTACAATCAAAAGAGGTATCAACATCTCATTTGACGGACAGACGGATGGAAATTCTGAATATGAAACTAAAAGAACGATGGATGGATGGATGGATGGAAATTCTGAATTTGAAATAGAAAGAATGATGGATGGATGGATGGAAATTCTGAATATGAAATTGAAAGAACGATGGATGGATGGATGGATGGAAATTCTGAATATGAAACTGAAAGAACGATGGATGGATGGAAATTCTGAATTTGAAATTGAAAGAATGATAGATGATGGATGGATGGATGGAAATTCTGAATATGAAACTAAAAGAACGATGTATGGATGGATGGAAATTCTGAATTTGAAATAGAAAGAATGATGGATGGATGGAAATTCTGAATCTGAAATTGAAAGAACGATGGATGTATGGATGGAAATTCTGAATATGAAATTGAAAACAATGGATGGATGGAAATTCTGAATTTGAAATTGAAAGAATGATAGATGATGTATGGATGGAAATTCTGAATATGAAACTAAAAGAACGATGTATGGATGGATGGAAATTCTGAATTTGAAATCGAAAGAATGATGGATGGATGGAAATTCTGAATCTGAAATTGAAAGAATGATGGATGGATGGATGGAAATTCTGAATCTGAAATTGAAAGAATAATGGATGGATGGAAATTCTGAATATGAAATTGAAAGAACGATAGATGATGGATGGATGGAAATTCTGAATTTGAAATTGAAAGAATGATAGATGATGGATGGATGGATGGATGGATGGAAATTCTGAATATGAAACTAAAAGAACGATGGATGGATGGATGGAAATTCTGAATTTGAAATCGAAAGAATGATGGATGGATGGAAATTCTGAATCTGAAATTGAAAGAATGATGGATGGATGGATGGAAATTCTGAATCTGAAATTGAAAGAATGATGGATGGATGGAAATTCTGAATATGAAATTGAAAGAACGATAGATGATGGATGGATGGAAATTCTGAATTTGAAATTGAAAGAATGATAGATGATGGATGGATGGATGGATGGATGGAAATTCTGAATATGAAACTAAAAGAACGATGGATGGATGGATGGATGGATGGATGGAAATTCTGAATTTGAAATAGAAAGAATGATGGATGGATGGATGGAAATTCTGAATATGAAACTAAAAGAACGATGTATGGATGGATGGATGGAAATTCTGAATATGAAACTAAAAGAACGATGTATGGATGGATGGAAATTCTGAATTTGAAATAGAAAGAATGATGGATGGATGGAAATTCTGAATCTGAAATTGAAAGAATGATGGATGGATGGATACAAGCAGGAGAAAGATAGATATAGAGCCATGACTGCAAGTTTGATATCGTATGTAAATAAATAAGAAATAGAGACTTAAAAATACACTCTTGTGTGCAGAACTACTTTCTTCCTCCATGGATTCAAAGCTGCTGTTGAAAGTTAAACAGATGTGCACAAGCCTCCATTATTAATTCTAAAATGTAGCTTTAGAACTAGCAACGATGGCTTGAGCTGCTTAGTGTATTATTGAGATTACTGAGAGTTTTATGAGAGAGATGCTCAGCATGTTCAGTAACTGTACACACTGTTTGTCTCCAAATGAAGACCTCTATAAATGGAAGAATGCAATTACATCACAATGCCTGAAACTGAGGCAGGAGTTCAGTCTAATGAGGGTACCCGACTGAAATAGGCATCTTTAGCTCAGCCTCTTTATCGGTGATGATATTATAGAGCATATTTTAATGGCTTTGTCTGCTACAACACAAAAGATAATATCTAAAGACAAACAATATAATGAACATCTCACTCAGACAGGTCCCTCAGCATCAGACCTAATTTCAGCCAACATTCTTCACAGACCGTGTGTCTTCACACAGCAGGAAAACCAGCAATGACTTGGTGGCGTATTCTGCCTCAGGCTACAAATTGCACAGGCATAACAAGAGTCCCATCGTGACAGCGTTTCACACAAAGACATCTGTATTCCACATGCACTTTGAACATGTCTTTTTTCCCTGTCTTTTTTGGGAGGTAATGATGACCAGGACAAACCTTATATAGCTAAAGGAAAGCTGTCATGAGTAGTCATGTTCCCATGCCTTGACAGGCTGTATCACAGAATCAATAGCTGTTTTGGTATCACAATAGAACATTAGTTCACACTGTATCCACAAACAACCCTGTAATTCTTGTGATTAATGTTTGGCATGGTTTTACAGACATGGCTTAGATTAAGCCAGGATTAGGCCTTAGTTCAATTAGGTCATTTAAGTAGCTTTTATTCACATTCCTTAGAAAACAACATTACTGGTGTGCATCTTGAGATAAAACAATGGCACTGACATATTGTAAGATATTTTAAGACATGCTTTTTAGTCTGGGACTAGGCTTAAGCCTTGTCTCTGAAACTGGAGGTATATCTTTACCAAATATTATTCAGTAGGCTATATGGGTGATCAGCTTCTAAGTAACATAAACACTAAAAGAAGAGATTTTTAGCAATAATATAATAGAATATAATACACAAACAAATAATATTTAATGTCCATTTATGTCATTTTATACTACAGGGCTGTTGAATGCTTGATTTTGATTGGTTGATGAATAAGAAGTGCAATTAATTTCAGGGAAACGCACGACTAAAGTAGTTACAGTGGTTGTTACAAACAAGAAATACACATCCTGAGAAATGAAATGACCTGAATAACTGGGAATTTTATTAACATTAAATCGCCAAAAGAGGCTTGGGATGGGATGCGTAAGAAATTAGTCCCACACAAGTCCAGGCCGTTAAATTATTAGAAAAATAATGCTCCCTTCGCGGCCGCATTACCACCTCGGGTGTGCATTATTTTTCTAATAATTCAACGGCCCGTTGTCAATTATTCCTTACTTATAAAGCGGTGTAATTGGAAGGATAATGTTCAGCCAGACAGTTTTATCTGAAAATAAACTTAAGGGGTTTATTTATCCATAATTATCGTCGGTTATTCCTGTACTGTACATATAATATTATCTTTAAAAACATGCCTGGACGTTCTTAATTTTCTAATAATGATGCACTGCATCTGCACTGCAGTTCTTAAAGTCAGTAAACCTCCTTGGACCAATTATGCTTAAATTAATTATGTTAATTACTATTATGCCCTTTGCCACCTCCTACAATGCCTTTAAAACAATGCTTTTCAAAGAAAAGAAAAACAATTTCTTATTGTGTGCTCTCCTGGACATAACAAGAATCAGCAGTTCAAGAAGCCATAGAACTAAGCAGATCATCAGTATCAACATTCATTTTATAGGAAAATAGATATTTTAAATTCATTCAAATCAATTTAGCACAATTACATTCCAAAACCCTATTAACATTCCTTGTCATTTAGATGTTTTTCAAAGGAAACTAAGCTGCCGGGGCTCCACACACAGACACTGAGAGCAGGTTTTGTGTGTGTTTGTCTATGTATGTCTGTTACAGCCTTCTGTCAAGTCTCAGCGTCTTATACTGCCCAGTAGTTGACCTTGGGTGGTGACAGAGTGGGTGGAATACATTAAAAGCCCTATCGCATCTGTCAACGAGAACACTAATGAGCTGCCAACAGACGGACAGACAGACAGAGCGTGTGCGCGCGCACGCACACACACACACACACACACACACACACACCTGTGAGTAATGAGCCATTAATGCAAAATGCAATCACTTCCAACTGTCTGTCAGGAAAAAAAGAAGAAGAAACTGTCTGGCATGAAATGACACCAGGCTCTACTGTTCTTACACAAGAGGAGGCTGTGGCTATTTATTGAGTCGCAGTGTCTATCTGGCTTGGATTGTCTGAGGAGAATCTGACCATTATGTACATTTTGAATATTATCAACCTTGGACATAAATACATGCCAGATACACATGACTAGACACATCACTGATCACTGCCTGTATTTATTCAATAATTTGCAATTAAGTTATACTGCATTAATGTTTTATTGTGGTTTTGCTCCTATTGTTTTAGTTAGATGGCATTATAAAACGAAATTGTGCTTCTGCTTTCTTTGTATGCCATGTTAAATACTTTCACCTGGCACTGCGACCATCCACTTGCACATTTCTTGGAAAAATTGGTTTAGCAGGATGCTGAAACTTATATTGAGGATTTTTAATACAAATATGTATTTCATGTTTTTTTTTTTTTTTTTTTTTAAGAAAAGAAATAAATGAAATAAAGATAATATACAAATAAATAATAAATGCATTAGGAATAAAAATAAACATATTAAGTATAAATGTCTGCTGCCAAACCATTTGACGGTCCGGTCAGCATTTGACAGCGCTTGGCCCCTTAAATATTATGTACTGTATCTAATATTTGCCTAGAGGACTTTTTATATATATATATATATATATATATATATATATGTGCCACCTCCTCTAACATCTAAAAAGTTTTTCTCTTGCCATAGACACTGGTAGCCTCAAACTTTAAAGCTGCTTTGGAACAATGTGTATTGTGAAAAGCACTACACAAATAAAAATGCCAATAAATGTTGAAACAGTACATTTATAATTACCCTTTGAAGTACCTGTCTGTCACACTCATGCACATACTGAAAGAACAAAAACAAAGGTGCATGAGTGCATGTATATTTATCATCTCACCTCGTGATGGTCTGCTTTAATGTTGTGCTTGGCCAGATTTCACATACTAAGAACTGTGTACATTCTCCTCTACTGTCAAATTTCTGCATATAAGTTTGAAAGAATTTGGTGCAATATGTTCCATTCAAGATATCTTCAACAAAAACAGAAATGTGTTTGCTATAGTAACTGAAGGCAGGTACTTTTAGAGCCCCACTTACAACAGTGTTAAAGGACACTATTCTGAACCGTGTCAAGGACTTCTACACATTATAATATTTACATACTCGAGTTGGCTATCACGCAAGTATCCTGATGACAGTACTGACCCTGCCTGTAAGCATACATCACTTTTTTCAGAAACAAAAGGAATGGAATTCAAGCGAATTCCGACATCGTGAAGGGTGATAATGGTAATTGGTACCCTCAACGGCGTTCATGTGAAACAATGACAGTTGACACAAAAATTGCCGTGAAGTGCAGAGCAATTTGTCAGAACACACTTATTCATGCAGATTACCGCTGATGAGATTCATATTCAAAAGTGGAGGCATTAATAAAAAAATTAATTGGGACGTGTGAAAAATAGAAAGTCATGAAAAAGATCATGACATTTAACTGAACAGCACATTTGTTATGCTTCAAACTGTGCTATGTTTAGTGAGATGACCTCTGCCCTGTAATATAAATATATATGTTTTAATATTTTTTATGTTTATTATTAGTATCACCTCAAACTCACTTGAATATGCAAAGACATCTATACATTATACTATTACATAAAAAAATGAGTCTTATAATGTAACATTTTATATCAGAAAAATAGTACCAGCTGAAAGCATTGATTACATGATGAAGATGTTTAGAAACTATGAAGATGCCTGCATGCACAGGCCCACAGCTTTGTGCTGCCCCTGCTAATGCCAGATCAGATTTCTGTGAGAGATTTATACTGGGGCAGCTGGGCAGTCTCGCAACCTGTGCTCAGAAAATCAGTAGGTGAGAAACGGTTGTGTAACAAAATCCGAACAACCAAATCAATCCATCAAGCTCAGAGAACTGCAGATAATTATCCATGATGAACACAAGAGGGTCGACATTAGGGAAGGTTTATCCGACCCGCTAACAATCCACAGCAAACCCGATACTGTATGCTAATAGTTCAATCTCCATCAACATGAGCTGAGCTACTGTTTTCTGCAAATAGATAAGTTTATTTGGTTTTCGTTGTCATAGCACTAGCAGCTAGTTCCCAAATGTCAAACAAATTCAATATATGGAGAAGGATGGCATACAAGGCGAGCAATTACTTCTTTATCCTATAATTCCATAAGTCCATAAGACAATTCCATAAACAACACGTTATAGTAACTGATATTCAGACACAATTTGGCTAGCTATTTTTGTTCAATTTAGCTCCACTGCCTCATATCATTTGTATAGAACAGTTCAATAAACAAGAAGGTAACAACTTACATTTTGGATACAGCATTACCAATATCTTTGTCTATTTTTGTTCCGCCAATTAAAACAGCTCCAAAAAAGTCGCATCTCCGGGCAACTCACAATAGAGGTGTCTCGTTCCTAAATGAATCGTTTGAGTTAATGAGTCATTGACTTGTTTTGTTCTTAAATGAATCTGGCTGCGTCAAAAATTGCATACTTCCGTACTATATAGTAGGTGAGAAATAATGTGACGAAAGAAGTATGTCCAAATTCACAGTTCTCATAAAAGAGTAGTCGAAAGTACCCAGATGACCTACTACTTCCGACGAGATTCTGAAGTGTGCATATGATGTACACTTTACTATCCCATGAGACCACAGGAGAGGATTTGTTAATGGTAGTAAAGCGACACAACTGATGCTGGTAGGTCACATGATAATGACAACATGCCGAATGTAGTACGTCCAGATTACATTGATACATATCATTCGTATATAGAACATACTTTTATAGCTGGCGCAAAAAATAATTATTCAAAATAAGTCCCTACTCAAGAGAGTATGCGATTTCGGACGCAGCCAGTCTCAAATACTTTGAGTGAATGATTCAATGATTAACTCAAACAAATCAGCTTACTGAATGATTTAATGACTGGCTCAAGTCAATTGTTGCCTACTGGCGTACAGATGTAAAGTGCAGAACTAACTGATATATAATTCCTATAGGCCTTTTACAAACCTTTGATATGTGGCATACTGACATTAAAAACACATCGGTGTGATAAATTTGACATGTGGATCCAATGATCTGCTACAGTCAGAAACTGACATAGTTCAGGACAGTGCATGTGATTGGCTTGATCAAAAGGTCAATGCAAGCAGTTTGTGAAGCTGACATGCAATACGGTGTGAGGTTTAACCCTAAAGCCACGTTTAACACCACAGCATCAATTACATGTTGGACCAGAGGCACCATACTTGACACTGAGAACAGATCTCCAGTGTGAAAGTCAAACGTGTGGCAGTCAGTCAGGGTGGCCTCCAGAGGCCACTTACTCTCACTGTTTGACGACAATGCCCAGTTCAGGTTTCCAGCACTAGCTGGGAGGTCAGAGCCCGAGCAGGAAAAGTGGGGTCATTACCCTCTTTTGACCCTAATGACACCTCCCTTCCCTGATCCATCACGCTCATGACACACACACTCCCATTCCCACAGTCCAGAACACACACACACGTGACCGGAGAGCATTTGACATCATCTGATTTATTGTCTTGTGCATTATTCACACAGGTCCAGGTGTGGTCAGCAGCACTTTTGATTCAGTCAGACAAACCACTCTTTCAGAGGCATTAAAATACTGTGAAAGCTTCTTTGAGACAGTCTGAATGCTGGGTTGCTTTTAACAGAGAAGCCCACCTGAGGAGAATACTTGCCACTAGAGCAGAGTGAAATTATTATCTAAGCATGTGCATTATTTCCATTAATGACATGCAAACAAAATTGCCTAAATGAAATAAACACTAATTTTATAATATTTTTTTCTCAAAATTCACTAAATTAACAAATTTGAAGATTAAAAAACTAAAATTGTTATCCATTCACAAGTGTCTCCGTAGATTTTGGAACTGACACAAGGGGGAGGTAATACAGCAAAGTTGACCCGGTTACACTTAGCCATGTATTGGTTGGTTTTAAACTTTTATTAGCCTACCTCTAGCGGTTAAAAAACAAAACTGCATGCATTATGCGGAAGATCATTGTTTTGGTTGTGCTTCGCCTCTGCGTGACTGTACGGATGAATATGGTTACCCTACTACTCATAAAACATTCACTACTAGGCCTAAGATATATAACCAATTTAGATGGAAATGATCTCAAGCTGACTAGCTGAAGATGTTACTGTAGCTATACCGATTAGACACGTAAGTTACGAAACTTCCTTGAAAATAAATTCCAGCACAACGCTAAAACAACTATTAGTATGGCCCTTCACAATAGATAGGCTAATGCTTTACAATAAAATCTGTTTGAGCTACCCAGATAGCACCGACTATTTGATGTGCATTTTACATCTGGAAGACGTATTTTTAAGAGTGTTTGCTCATCTGCAATACGTCTATAGGACGTTTCCTGTCAGATGTCAAATAGACGTTTAGAAGATGTCTTTAAGATGTAATGATGTAATGTAATTTAGAATGTATGTTAAACTGACATCTTCTAAACGTCTATTTGACATCTGACAGGAATGAGACTAAAACAAGCGTTGGAAGAAGGATTGATGTATTGACTTATTTAAATTTTGTTAACAATTTTGAACCAAAAAATAATAATATAGTGTAGGCTATAACCTACCTTTACGCAAAATATCTCAAGTATTTACATTACAGAGCCATAATTTATGTAAATGTACAGTATGCAAAGAACAAATGGCATCTCAAACTGAAAAAATTGCTTTTGTGATAATTTTTCTCCAGTAACACAAGATAAATGTTCAAAATTGCATAATTATTAAAGGGGTCATATAATGGTACATGCACTTTAACAAGTTGATTGTACTGAAATGTGTGATGGCAGTGCCTGTACACAACCATCATAATGATAAAAATCCATCCAGTGGTTTTTTTTAAATCTTCTTATATGTTTTCCCCCATCTCAAATCAAGCCGAAATCGACGCCCCCCCACGATTGTTGATTGACAGCAGCGTTTCAACACAGACCCGCCCTCATAGTCATAGTCCGCGCGGACCGGCACGGTCATTGTTGATACGCTGGAGCACTGTCTATGAGCAGAATGGCGTCTAAGCGTTTGTGGTGTTCTGTTCTTGGGTGTAATCACGAACACAGCAGTCATTTTGATGTTCCTAAATCCGAACCGCTGAAGACGCAGTGGCTGAGTTTGTTTTCGAAGGGAATATTCCCCACGATCAACGTCAATGCTTTCATGTTTCACTGAAGTGAAAGTAACGTTTTATTAACCTTTATATAAATTTTTATATTAATCTTTGCAAATCGCTTGCTGCACGCTTCACGATGAATGCGGCTGTTTACACTCGGTACATTACGGCATGTTTTCTATGTACAACGTTCTCAATATAATTCATAATCCCACGTTTATAATGAACAACGCGTTATGGTTATTGTGTTACAAACGGTGTACGCACTACGCACAGAACAGAGGGGCGGGGTGAGCAAAGCTCATTATCATTTAAAGACGCATGCACTGAAACGGCGTGCTGAAAACAGCTGTTTTTGACCAGGTAAAATTAGTGTTTTCTTACAATACTAATGAGAATTTTTAATTAAAGTATATTACAAACTTTTAATTTAGACCCTAAAGAATCATATTAGCTTGTACAAAAATGGCATTATAAGACTTCTAAATTTACATTTTCAAATCATTGTTAAATCTAATGTTTCTAATGTTTAGAGATTTTACTGAAAAATGAGAAAAGAAATCATTGAGTTACTGCATTTGAGTAAGAATTTAATGATAGCATAAAATTGAATGAAAGATAATGATAGCAACATATGTGATGAACAGCCAAAAAAAAAGTTCAAAATTATTTTGCCTCTTCTATTCTTATTTGTTGATTTGGAGCATTTGTTACTGTTTACCCTTATAAGAACCTACTTTTAGTGCATGACTATCTCGAGAACAAATTCCATTTTTTAATGCACAAGCTCAACAAATGCCTTTTGTTTACACACGCTAATCCCTTTTACACTTTTAAACTGAGAACAAACTAATCTCTAACATCAATTATATGACTCTCCAACAAATTACAAATAATTAAGACTTGCTTCTATTTTGGCGGTTTGACCTTTCAGGTACAAACACTCATCAAACATAATTAGGAAAGAGGAAATGAGATATTTACTGTTTGTCAAGGCTGCCTGTCATTACACAAAACTCTGACAGGTCATAATGCGAGAAGTGTCATTCATTTAGTTGTGTTTACCTAATGAGATGAGATGGCAGTTATAGGGCGAGACTCATGAATGAATTATGAACATTACTGCAGGAAGCTTACACTATGCTAAAATATATTTTCAGATCTAACCTTTACCTAAGCGCATTTTCATAAAACAATTGATCTGTCTGTCTATCAAATTGGAGGGGAAAATGCATCCATATTTGTTGGCTCACGACTGCTGTTATGTTACTATAGCAACAATACACCGGAAATACACAGAAAAACAATTCAGCATTCCTTTCATTCTTTGCAAAAGAACGTTTTAATATACAAAAGAAAGGCAACATCAGTTTCCAGTTGTAAAGAGGGAAGCCTATTCTCTATTCTTCCTCAAATCCCAGGGCTATTATTCCCGCAGTCATCCTGCACAATTCCTTTCAGGTGAAATAATTCTCTCCAAACAAAAGTCTTACGGTCTCATGTCTATCATGAGGTTTACAATATGTCCTTTCAGTGAGACTTTTTCCAAAGTTGGCAGAGATTACAAAACGAAGCTTAAAGAAAGTCTTAGCAAGGGTGTTGTTTCGCGTGGCTTTAATTGCTGTTATCATGCCCCATTTACAATGATTAATAGTGATTTGAGACAGTCTGCCAGTTTTTTTTTTGCACTGTAAAGGCTGACAGCAGCAAATTGTAGATGGATGACATGAAAGATACAGCACATGAAAGAGGAACATGATGATAATCAAAAAACATGGCTCCTTTTTATTAAAATAGATGGCCTATAAGTGTTGAGGAAAGATCAAATGTCTTATATACTCTACAAAGAAACCAGATACCTGTTCCATTCCAGCAAATATGATTACTCATGTTAGATATATAAAAATGTGCATTTTCAAAAAATACACTTCATATGCTCTTTTCTCATTGCCAAGAGGCCTCCTTTGAACTTTAGACATTGACCTAATGCATAAGTGGCAACCAATGCATTAATTTATACGACAGCGAAGGCATGCTCCCTCCAAAATTAGCAAGCCATCTCGGGGTTATACTACGTTTTTCGTCTAAACCGGAGAGGATGTAGAGCGTATGCTTTCCCTTCGGCCAAGGTGGACCCACAATGCGTCTCAAAGTGCAACCTGACACCAAACTTTACATAAACAATCGACTGACTGCATGTTAAATGCTTTTGAGAGCAGAGTCCATTAAGAAAACGTACAAACAGATCCTGCAGGGATAAGGAAGTACTCAAGCACTGTAAAGGAAAGGAATCAAGTGCTATTAAGATATAAGATGACCAAAATAACAGATTATCTCCTACCAAGAAAAGCTCATAATTAAAGTGTCCTTGTGTGTCTAGATCACTTACATGGGAAACTCCATCCTAGAATAGTCTGAATGTTTAGCCCTCAGGCTGTCCAGTATTTTATAAATATATAAGCAAGTGAGGTTACAAAGCCTAATGACGGTAAACATGGTGGTCTTTGAATCCTCTCTATAGGGGCCTTTCTCTGCTGTCATCTAAAATGGAGGGTAATGGTTACTGTACACCACTCTAATGGCATGCATAAGGGTCTGCATTCTTATGCTAAAATTGCATGCTGGCCTTTCAACCTCAGGAGAGAAGCTGAGATGCTATAATAGGCTTTTAACAGCCTCTCACTATGACAACAATTAAGAAAAGAAGAAATATGAGATGATAGAACATGCATGTACTTTAAGTAAACAGGCTTTAACTTTAGATCTCACAGCAGTATGTCGCAATTGGCAATTTATTCATTTAATTATGCATGACACCATGGACACCTTGCATTGCATGTCAGCCTCCAATTTTCTTGTGTGAAACGGTAGTCTGCATTTTATGTTATGCTTGCTTTACACAATTTAAAACACTGTGATACGTTTTTAAATGCCTTTTGTTTCCAAACCTGAAACCTATATAGTACAGTAAACCTTCCAAGATATTTAATATGTTTATATCAGCTATCTAATGCATTTTTCCCACCACAAAACAAAATTTAAGGGACTGGGAGGCTGTACTGGAGTCGATGTCAGTGCACATAAAGAAAGTTGACCTTTGAACCTTTAATCCTAAGGAATAATGTCAAGTTTTGACCAGGACTGTAATTCGTTGCACCTTCAGAGGCATTTAAGAAGTGTATGTATTTGTAGAAATACGAAAATAAAACGTAAACGTTTGGGAGATTGAAGTGAAGTTCCGTTAATGTTTATGTGCACTGATTTTTTTTTTAACCTTTAACCTCCTTGAAAAATACAGCTTAGAGAACAAATCCGCTTATAATATTAATAATAATATTTTTTGCAGAACATTTTTTGGTGAAAGTACTGTACTTAAATATTTTTAATTTTAGGATTTTTTTATAAAATAAACCATCATGGTAAGGAATTTTGAAGATACGGAAAACAGAAAAGTAATATATTATATAATAACATGCATGGGTTTAAAGCACTTTGAGGCTATATTTTTATAATTTACCAAAAAATAAAATAAAAAAAATAATGCATTAAATATAAAGTCCACACAAATAGCTTACAATAAAGCAAAATTGTTAACTCTCAAATCCAGGAGAGCCCTCAGGTTTTTACTCATGACCCATTTTGAAAGCAAACCTATTAATGGTGATTGTTTGCTATTCATTGCTAGAAAAAGGAAGGTTCTCTCAAAACAAAGTAGTCTGAGGAAGGAAGAGAATGTTCCAGCTTGAGGCGTTCTGTACGAAAGGTTAGAATAACTATTTCATGTTCACACCAGCAGAAAAATATTCAGTGTGGTGTAATAAAACAGAATGATCCTATTATTGAAGCTAAAATGGTTCTCTTTCTCCTCTGCCAAGAAAAATGAAAAAATGACCAAACACAGAAAAATATCTTTATTAAACCTCTACATATTTTTTGTTTAATGTTGAAACATTTAAATTTGACTTGTTCTTCCTTTTTAAATCTATCTATCTATCTGGGTACTTAAAAAACGTAATGGCTAAAACCTTAAAATTACTGTAAACCCCACGAAAACAACGTTACAACTCATATAATACATACATTTTAACAGAAGAATGAATACAAGCGCTTTTATAAAATTATAAGCTTCACTTTTCTACTTTTAAAACCTGGCGAAAAAAAAAATGGAACTTCATTTTTGTGGTAATCAACATTATTCCATAAATGCTGTACATTGTATTAAACTCTGAATATTCCTGATACTTATGTAACACATTTCCTTAAAAGCTGACCACTAGGGACTGAATGTTTAACCAGTCTATGTTCAAGCATGCAGTGGTCTGGTTTCTGATATGTTAAGTTTAGGCAATGGTCTGAATCTAATTACGGGACGTTGCTTTAGTTTAGCGGGCGAGTGTTGTAAGCCCTTTTCAACACTACCTTGATTCGCTGCTCATTTAGGGGCCCGGTGTGGTTAGGTATTACCTTTAAATGTAACAGTGGGGGCTCCCCCCCCAAGTCCCAGCCATCATTCAGTCTCACATACACACACTCGCGTGTGTGCACACACTGATGGGCCTTTGCCATTAGTCAGTCGTCACACCGCAGAATTGCAAAACGATTGAGCAGCTGTTTGGGGCTGTGGAAGAAATGCTACCATCTGGGCTTAACCTCCAGGGCATTACCACCTCTTTCCTCCCACAGAGTCCAGAATATACAAACCAATACATGTAAGCTAACATGCATGGGGCAGCTTCCATCTAACAGCTAGATGTTGTTACATTTCCTGAAAAACTAAGTGGTGCTTGCCCATGCAAAACTTGCCGTTGTGAAGGCGTGAAGCCAGGGTTTTTGCTATCCAACTGCTAAGGTATTCTGATTGTTTTTGTTGTTTTTTACTTGTTGCTATGTGGTTGCTAGGAGCTAGTTGAATTGCTCAGGTCAATGCCAACATGGAAAGGTTGCTTTACATGCCTTCATCCTTAATAACCTAGAATAAATCTATGCAACATTAAAGAAGATACGACCCAGAATGCATTCCATGCTTAATTTGCAACAAGGAAAAATATGGTTTACACAGACCATGTTTCATGCAATTAATTACTGTCAGCTAAAAATATGAAACCATCAATTTTCCCAAGACTATAAAGAATTAATTATAAATAAATAATTGAAATAAGCAGAGATTGAGAGAAAAGGGGCAAATGGACAAAATAAGAATTAAATGTCCAAGGGATTGAGCAACAACCTTTCACTTCCCCAATATATCTCTGTAGGCCAGCGGGACAGACATCTCTACCCCCAGTAAATGACACAATGACAGATTACTGAGAGCAAACAGATAGAGGGGGGAGAACAAAAGAGCATAAAATCCATACATCTCTCATAATGTTTTTGCGGAGCCCTTTCACCCAAACTCATCCCAGGATGGCATGATGACAGACTGCAGACCTTCATTCTCTCCTTTCCTCCCCTTCATTTTTGCCTCTCACTCCTCCCTGATGGTGCTAGTAAAAACTAGAGAGATGGTGCCATTAATCTCCTGTCAGAGAAGATTATACTTGATTCCAAAAGGCTAAACAAGGTTAAAGACATGCTTCACTTGCTGAAAGGCCGATGTTAACAGCCAAGGCGCACAAAGAAAGTTACTTTGGTTTGTTAGCATTTATCAGTCTTGAACTGTGGGACGACACTATACTTGCTGATGAGATAAATGTGGATACTGACACTGGCTGTCTTTATGACAAAGAACCTCAGAATGAATGTGGAAATAAAGGTAGTGTGCGGTTGGGAAAAGGACAGACGTGTCAACAGTAAAAATGATTTGCTCTTCACGGCATCGTATAACAAACAAATTACTGAACCATCACTGCCTATCGTTTGCACCTTGTCTGACAGTGACGTATGGAGTCAAAGTGTTTCATTAATAAACTCAGAAATGAGATGTATACATCTGAGGCAAAAAAGTAACTGAATATTCCCAATAAGAGGTTCTACATTACATGGCAAATGCAAACTGCTGTATTATTTACGCCTAAATGAAGCTGCCAGTTAAAGAAAATGGACCGCGAGATCAAAGCTAGGGCAATAACTGCAAATATTCTGATTTATGAGGGAGTCAGAAACTATTGCAAAGTCCTCATGATGACTGCAATAAAACCAGCTGATGACAACTGGAAAAAGACAATAAATACGTTCAAAAGAAATAAGCTATAAGTTAGCAGAGCAGAACGCTGCTTGCCAATTGGCCAAAGACTTGATTCATTTCTTAATCACGGTTTTTGAAGCTTTTTCCAACTGTACAAGCAAATGGTTTCATGAAAGGATTTGAATTACAAGCCCCCTTTAAATCAAAGAGCAGAAAAGATGTGAAATTTCAGATATGAGCACTGAAACACATCGCTTTAATTTAGGAACAACCAAACGATAAGCCATCCTATTTTAATTTTTTACAGATTCACATACAAACGGATATCTGAATATGAAGCAGCTTGGAGCAAAAGGTCCTCATGTATTACAAACACTTCAGCTAAAGGTTTGTTGTTATTGTTTTTGGGTTTTTTTTATCCAAGTTTTAATACTTCATGTAAAACAATCACTTCATGAAGTTTGAACCATATTCTGTTTTGATAAATAAAATAATTTGATTTACTTTTGTTAAAAAAATAGTCATTAAAATTTTCATTTAAAAAAATAATGAAAATTTTAATACAAGAAACATTCTGAAAACGTATTACACTGCTTAAAGGAGATCCCATTATATTTTAAAAGTACACTTTGTAACTTTTGTCCCTTGCATTTTGCGGATGAACATTGTTTTGGTTGTGTTTCGGCTCTGCCTGACTGTGCGGATGAATATGGTTATCCCACTACTCATAAAACATTTGCTACTAGGCTTAAGAGATATAACCAGTTTAGATGGAAATTATCTTTAGCTGAATAGCTTTATACCCATTAATCGACATGGTACTTCCTTAAAAAAAATAATTCCAGCACAGCACTACAACAACCAATAATGAAATCACCCTTCACAATAGATAATGCTTCACAATAAATTATGTTAGAGAGCTCAATTTAAATGTTCCATAAAATACCTTACTCACCTGTTGAGTAGCATAATAAAGACGCCACCTCCAGGTCGCTTTTACAACATTTCAAATCCATCAGTTCTCCATCTCCAAAAAGCCGAGCCAATCATGATTCTCATTTAATTACCAGCTCTGTCCATAGACTGTAGAAACAAAATAGGGCTCTGTCACATTCTCTTTTTGCAAGCAGAAGCTCCTCTGGTCAGACTTTTTTTAAACAGGTGATTCCCCAGAGGTTAATTTAGCATTATCCATGTCAACCTCTCTAGCTCGTGCAGCTATGACACTCCCACGTGTAGCCGGAGCAATTTTCTCTATTTACAGATATGACAAGACTTGAGTTCAATATGAAATGTAGGACAAAAATAATGTTTTCGGAAATGAAGGCATCTTTCGTTTCGGTGTAAATGAATCACTTAACACTAAACTGCCAATTATATGTAAGCTGCCGGGAGTGCGCAGACGGTTTTCATTCACTATTAATATAAAAAGCCGGTTAATATAAAGATTTTTAATACAAAGGATTTTTCGAAATGTAAGTTTTAATAGTATTTTCGTGCCGTGACCGTTGTGGCGGGAACATTTGACATATGTTTTTAAAGCTGAAGAGGACTCTCTAACAAGCGTCAGAAGGACTAACTTGTTTCCTGCCTGGAAACAAATGCTGTGACGCCAAACCCGGCGTCATGTTTACAACAATGACGGCTTTTCAGGATCAACTAAACGTTGGAATTCTAAAAGAATGTGAAGTATGTAAAGTTCAAGTAAAGAGTTTTACACATAGGTTTTACACACCGGACATTTTGTAGGGACGTCGACGTTACATTTTTCACACCCCTAAACATGACACTGAACAAAACGAACTGTGATTGGTTGGTTTACATGTCAGTCAGACGGCATCTGGGTGGTCATTGGCTAATTAAGTCCCGCCCATCCGTAAAACCCCAAGTGGACCTCCAGGTTGAAAAATCGGCAATGCAAGTGAATGTGAGAAAATAATTATTTTCTGGTCCCGTTTGAATTGTGCCATGAATGTGAATATATGTTGTCTGTGAATTTTTTATATAATTTTTCATGTTACGAGTTTGACAGTATATTGTATGATTCTTTGGCTAGCAGTTGTGGAAAAGACATAACGAGAAAGACTACATGTCGCCTATATGACGTCACCCCATAACACATTTTCCCTCCACTTGTCAAATCACGGTGCTAATGCTGCGATAATCTATGGAGACAGATCGAGATGCCTGTGTGTTTTGTACCCAAATGTCACCATTCTAACAAAATGGGCTGTTCTTTCTTCAGATTCCCGTCAGATGTAATCGAAAGCAGCGAAGAGTTGAAGTCCACAAAGTGCTCTCACACAAAGTCTAACCGTATCAAACTTCTACCCGCTAAATTGTAGCATTCTTCACACGAAAAATTATATTAAAGATTCACAGACAACATATTCACAAATTCACATTTGCCACATTCATGGCAAAATTCAAACGGGACCAGAAAATAATTATTTTCTCACATTCACTTTGCATTGACGATTTTTCAACCTAGAGGTCCAGTGGGGTTAGCGGAAGGGGCGGGACGTAAGTATGCATACCAAGTATGCATGTAGGTGTCAGGCGGGACACCTGCATACCTAACGTACTTCATCACTGATCAGAAGTTCGAATTCAAATTAATTAAGTACACATAAAAGAACAGGAGTGCAAATGCAGTTCTGATATTCCCGTGTATTTCAAACGTGCATACTTGGATACTTAGACTAGAGTTTGTTTTTGGTAATTTTACACTATTTCTTCAGATGGAAAATTATTGCAAGTAGCAGTTTCTTTTAACATTAAAGGTTCTAGTGATTCAATGTAGTTAGATCATGCTGATATAATTATGATTACACATTGTGGTGGGATCATTTTCAGCTAAATAAACTTGCGGTCAACCCCTGGAAATCACAAGTGAATGTAAACATTTGCACAGTAGGCTACTTATTAAATTGAGATTTCTGTGGGTTTTTCCTTTGAGTTTCCTTCAGTGTTTGAGCTGACGGATGAGGAACGGAAGAAATTAATCTGGCGGCTATCTGATGGGGAATTGACATTTTTATACTTATATATAGAAAATAAATGTAATAAACAGATCAGTTTGCACATCAAGATGGTCTATGGCAGTAATTTGAGAAAAAAAAAAGTGCCATAATAAAAATTTAAAAAAGAACCTCAAAACACACACATCCCAAACCAACCACATTATTTAGAAATTAAGTCCTAATTCTAAACGGAATGAATTACGGCTTTAATTAAAATGCTAAAATAATTGCTTCCTCTTGTTTTGTTGGTTCAGCCCTGCACTCCGACTGTGTTGTTTATTTTCTGAGGGCCATCTCAAGGCTGGCCAGAGACCCCATGCAGCTCCCGCTCTATGTACAAGAAGCAGCTTTGGCTGGAGATAATGAGGCTCCCCGCACGCTTTCCACAGTCAGTCCTGCTGCCTCTCAGGACTCGAGCCGCACGTGCAGTGGGTACAAAACCCCAGACCCCCGCATTCATCTTCACCGGCCCCTCTGTATCTCCACTCTAATGGTCTGGACTCATCTGAAGGCCAAAGGTAATTTGATGCGCTCTGCAGTAATGAGGATGGTGTTGCTGACATCTGGCCCACTAAGGTGCAAGACGACAAGCGAGGATACAATGATGGATTACAAAAATATTGAGGACTGCAAAGTCTTAGATACAGAGGAGAATCTTTTCTTGTACATGCAGAAAATCTGGTAGGACTGGAACTCCCTTAAGCCATCGCAGACCTTTGGCAAATAAAAGAGGAAAGAAGGTCAAACCGTGAAGCCAACACTATGCATTGTTGTTCGACTTTGCTGACAGATGCTCAACCAAATATTTGGAACGTATTTGTTTGACAGTCAGCAGGGTTCTAATGTCAGACATGGAAAAAAGCATTCCAGGTGGAAAACTAGAAACAAACATTTAGAAATTACTTTTTGTAATTTAAAATGTCTATTATAAAAACCGCTACATATTTGTATGTATACAGACACTTTAATATTGTCAAATTAATATCACAAAGGCCACATACTATATATATTATCTCATACACAATTGAATGCAAATTCAAAATAGTAAGTATCTTTATATCTAAATAATATTAATGTTGCATTGCGTTAACTTTGGCAGCCCTATATATATAAAACAATATGTTTAAGCACACTGATTGCACATTTCAATCTTATTTCACACTGTGAACTAAAGGATAATCTTAAAAGTCTCACGTTTTCTAGACTTCTTTAAACCATAGACACAGAAACAGGCCAAGAAGTATGTATGGGAACAAACTCTGAGAAGATTCAATACGACAAAAGTTCTCCCCTTCAAAAGAAGCTGGCTGAAACGGACATTTGCGAGCTCTCCTTTAAAGAATGACTAATTAAAAAGCAATTTCAGATGACAACAACCATGAGGAGGAAGGAAAGCAAGCTGACCCCTGACATTTCTCTACATTATACCATGACTACAGGCAAGAGCCATTTACACATCAAAGCAGAGTCTGATAAAAAACAGAGTACTAAAATTTGCTCTGTGGAGATCTAGACGCTGTGTCCATATGTTATCCTAACACAAGTATTATCAGCTTTTATCTGTGACTGAAAAGGGAGGTGGAAGTGTAAAAGAAACCTTTTTGGGGTGCATTACTCTTTTTCCTTTTTTTATGGTCCTACGCCTGATCAATCATTCAAGCATGATTGACCAAAACAAACAGTCCACATTCCTCTCTTTCAACAAGCTCAAACTCAATGGATAGAGACTATTTGTCCACCAAGAAAAGGATCAAACACTCACTGAATGTCAGGGTAAGGGATCTTTTCATTGCAGGTTCTGCTGATGTATTTCTCGCTGCTGACTTCTATAGTACCTTCAAACATGTGCTTCAAAAGTTCATGTTGTGCACATAAATGTGTTTAAATGTAAATAAGCAAGGAAATGACAAAATCCTGTTCCCGCAGAGTTCAGATCTAACCCTGATCAAACACACTTATCTGTGATTATCAAGTTCTCCAAAAGATCTCAATACCTGGATCAGGGTTGGAGCTGAACTTCGCTGGAAGGTAGATCTCCGGGAACAGGATCGGGCAGCCCTGAGTTAGATGCTTAAAACATGAAGAATCATGTTGCATAGAGGTTATTGGCTCTAATAAACTGCATGATTCAACATTTTATAACAAAGCACTAAAAGGTTCAGTGAAGGCTTTAGAACTTTGACATTTAATCTCTGCCTTTGCATGCAATGAACTTAAGCACTGTTACTGTCAATGCATCACTTTCAAGTTTAACTCGAGGCACTCTTCTACAAAGATGAAATTCAAGACTGCATGTGTAGATTCATTCTTTCAGCATTAGACATTTCTGAGGTGCGGCTTAATGTGAAATTGAAATAGCAATGTTGACAATAGTTATGTACTGCCACCTGGAGGAGGGTGTAGGAAAAAAGGCTCTATCCTCTCTTAGTGATTCCTGACACTTTTGAGACATCCACAAGGACTAAAAAGGAGATGTATGGGTTTATGTAAAAATAACAAATCAGTATATAAAGACAACAGACTAACTGTATATTTTCAGTCACATTGAGGCAGTTTATTGACCCAAGGACAAACTACAGTAATTTTTAAACGCCTTAATTCAAATATTTCATTTTACAAATGAAATACTAATTAAATTTACTACATAAAAAAGGGGGGAAAAAAACATGGTACAACATCAAATTAGGAAATATTTTTTTAAAAGCCCTGAAGAATAGAGCTACAAAAAGAATGATTAAACATAAGAGTACATTTGGCTGCAAGGAAATAATCATTTCATTTTACACAGGCACACGTCACCATATTCACAAAATGAGGGGTCAGTCACAATAAGCTTCTCCAGGAATTTTGTATCAGTTCAGAGAGTAAAGCCTGGAATGAGCTGCCAACAGACCACACAACACTGTGTGTGTGTGTGTGTGTATATATATATATATATATATATATATATTCACAAATTCTTTTGTGTTCATTCATTTCACTGTCAGTCTAGCTCATTGAAACGTGCAAACATGGCCTTCCGAACCGCCTGCTTGTATGTGGCATGATTCCAGATGACGGGTTCCTTTTTCTTCCGCTTTGGTAACAAACAAGAGGGAGAGAGCAGATGAAATCAATGACCCTCAACTGCCATAGCTCAAAACATCCTGTAGCTGAATAGACACTCACCTCAGCGGTTTCTAAACCCAAGCCTGGTCTCTCGCTGCCTTTATGACTGTCCCTGTAACAACACCACAACGTGCCACATGTCAATATTCAGGTATGAGGGTCCATATCAATGCCAAGTTTAAATTAAATGTATTAGGATTCTGAAAAAAAAAGAAGAAAAAAAATCACAAACCTTGAGGTGCCGGCCCATGTGTTTTGCGGCTTTCTTCTTTTTGCTTCAGGTGAACCGTTCGACTCTTTGACTTTCATCTAAAAGACAGGGGTTCAAAATTAGACTACTGTGAGAAAACAATGAAAAATGTACTTTTTATTTTATGTCAATGCTGATCTGAAATGATTAAAAATCTACTAGAAACAACTAAAATGATTCAGATGTACATAACTGACAAAGGGAAAAATGATACCTCTTTTTCCTGGTTTTCTAGAGCCTCAAGTTCTCTCTTTGACCTTTTGATTTTTAGGTGAATCTCCATATTTTGCTGAAATACAGACAAAAACAATGAAGTGGTCAAATCCTCACCCACAAGTTTTTAAAACTAATATATATTTCTTCTCTATAAATAATTAATAATCACATTACGTCAACAGTCCTCAAAGCCCATATAAGTTTTAGTCACAGATTTGGTACCTTATGCAGGTCTGAGAGCTGCTGATGGCGGAGCAGAGCGTCTTTATTAGGGAACTGCCTCCTGCACAGAAGGCACGCCATCTTCTTCCAGTCTGTCAACCTGTCCTCCTTCTCGTCCGCCTGCGGCTGGCTCCTTGTGGGTCGTGCAGCTTCTTGCTTCTCATGTTTCTCTTCTTCCTCTTCGTCGCTGCCTGCCCCGTAGTCGGCCGCCAACATGCCGAGAGAGCCCATGGGCCGCTGCCAACACAGAGGGAGAGGGGGGGAGTTTTGCTTTGATCTACAATGACACTCACTGTAAATCTGCTTTAGTGTGGGTTATCAAATAACCTTCATCAATCAGGGTCAAGGCGATGTGTGTGCCCTTTTAGCTGTTTGGGAAAACTGAGTCTGAATCCATGAAGTTTGTTAGTGTGCATGTTAATGTGTGTTGTTGTTACTAAGACTTTGAACTCTCACCTTCGATGATTTTTCATCTTTTTGTTTTGGAGGAGCAAGAGGCTTCTTGAATAATTCATCTGCGCCAGAGACCTATATGAATAAGGGAACAGTATGGAAAAATAACAGACAAAATGTTTAAAATAAAGATTTTAAAAGGCGGTTATAGACCTATGACTGATGGGTAGAATCAGACACTGTTAACTCTGACAATTTTATTGAATTTTAAAAACACGTGTTTGGCCTATTGCATTTCCATTCTTTATCAACGAGGATGCTAAAACATGCAGGTGAAAACAGATGAGCAAGAATTGAAGGATTAAAATGCGGCTATTTAAATAATTTATGGGACACTGCAACACAACACTCCAAAAGACTAAAAATACCATGTTACAATATTTTGCTGACAGATAAAAAATAAACATGGCACACACAACCCAATCACGGTTTAAGTGAAAGGCAATGATTATTTTTTGCACAAGCTCTGGAAAGAATAATGAGAAACACTACATTTTTATATTTTATTGAATAAAAAGTGGTTTGTAGCGTGTTTCTATGTGGTTGCTAGCAGAGGGCAAATAACACAATGGCCATCAGTCACTCTGCACATGCATTCTAAACACTTACTTTATGTAGACATCGAAATCACAAACAGTCTGTGCCAAAGTTATTTTATTAGTATTTGAGGTTTGTTTAAATTCTTAACTCCTATTGAGCCATAGCAATAGGAATATTGCCTGAGCAGAGTCACCATACCTTATTTACTCCATATTTTTATGGACAGGAGAAAAAAGAAAAGAAACAAAAAGGTTCTCTGACCTTCCTTTCAAAGATGGCGAAGGCTGCATCAGCAGCCTTTGAAGGCCTTTGGTCATCTCCAGACTTGAAGAGAGGTGAAGGAGCTCGTACGGTTTCTTTCTGCCTGTTCTGGATTTTCGCCCATCGCTCCATGTCTTTCATTATCTGATGACCAGATCCAAAATTACCACACAGATCTAACACAGGTTTT
The DNA here is from genome assembly GCF_951802725.1 of Rutilus rutilus. NCBI lineage: Eukaryota > Metazoa > Chordata > Actinopteri > Cypriniformes > Leuciscidae > Rutilus > Rutilus rutilus. The sequence goes on along the minus strand of NC_140217.1, from coordinate 32,374,569 downwards.
TTTTTTTTCATTCCATTGTAAGGGACAGAACATGTGATGCGATATAAGTGATGTTAATACCTTAAAAGCTGCTAAACTTCTGGGCTTTTCCTCCTTTTCCTTCTCTTTTTTTTCTGCACGTGGGGCAGGTTCCTCATCCGCCCGCACCTCTGCCCCGGGCTCTAGAGCCGCCTCTGGAACCACCTTCACCTCCTCCTCAGTGATGGGCGTGGCGATAACCTCAGCAACAGTTGCCACTGGAATACCAACTTCAGGGGGTGGCTCGTGAACATCAGTGGAAGAGCTCTGGACTGGGACGTAGGTTTTTGTGGCACTATCCCAGTACAGGTACTGCTGATTCTGAGCATTGTAGAAATACTACACAAGCAAAAATAAACATAACGTCATTGTACACTGTATTTTATTCATATTACACATTTAGGAGAATTAAAGGGCTATTTCCTGTACTTACCCTCGAGTTGGGATCATAGTACAGGGTAGTCAGGGGGTCATAGTAGAAGCCTGATGTAGCATCATAAAGGAAGGCGGACAAATCCGGAGCCTCAGATCCTGCAATAACAGGAGCACGATTATAAGATCAGATCAGATCAAAAAGGATCTTCAACTAGGGCAAGTGAATACTGTAAATATACATCTATGCACAATCTGTGTCTGTCAAGACAGATGTTTTAATAGCATTTTAAGTAGCATACATGTTCAATGCATTTGGTTTCAACCTGCCTGCTTTATAAAATCAATTCAAAACTCTAATTCAGCTATGCATTTCAATCATTGCTAAAATAATTAAAAAAAAAAGACCCAACTGGCATTTTTTATGTATTCAAATTTTTTGGAACAATATGTTTAAGAATATTGACAAGATAAAACTATAAATTAATAAAGTGTTAATAATAAATTATTATTGTTATTATTATTATTAATAATAATAATAATAATAATAATAATAATAATGATAAAATAATGCAAATTACAATGTAATGCTTTATTGGAACATACATTTATAAACAAAACTGCATTTTATTTGGCTTAGAGGGTTAGTTCACCCAAGAATGAAAATTCTGTCATTAATTTCTCTCCCTCATGTTCCAAATCCATAAGAGTTTTGTTTATCTTCGGAAGACAAATGAAGATATCCATTGACAAAATTCTGCTGTCTCTCCATTGACAGCTACGCAACTACCACTTTGACGCTTCAAAAAGTTCATAAAGAGATTGTAGAACTATGAATCGAGAGGTTTAGTCCAACTTTTCTGAAGAGACACAATCACATTATATGAACAGATTGAATTTAGGCTTTTATTCACATTCATCATCTCACACATCAGTTATTATAAACAGAAGCTCAAGCATGTTCACTTGAACCGATGAGGTTCATTCTCGTGTGTTAAGCAGCACGTTTGAGCTTCAACAAGAATCAATGAGGTTTATTATCGTGTGTTACACAGCACTTTTGAGCTTCAGCAAGAATCAATGAGGTTTATTATCGTGTGTTACACAGCACTTTTGAGCTTCAGCAAGAATCAATGAGGTTTATTATCGTGTGTTACACAGCACTTTTGAGCTTCAGCAAGAATCAATGAGGTTTATTATCGTGTGTTAAGCAGCACGTTTGAGCTTCAGCAAGAATCAATGAGGTTTATTATCGTGTGTTAAGCAGCACGTTTGAGCTTCAGCAAGAATCAATGAGGTTTATTATCGTGTGTTACACAGCACGTTTGAGCTTACAGTTTGTTCTCGCGCGTCAAGCAGGTAAAGTTTCTGTTTATGTTCACTGATCAATGTTTATATGTGAATAAAAGCCTAAATTAAATCTGTTCATTAGATAAAGTGATTGTGCCTTCAGAAAATTGACTAAACCACATTTCATATAGGTTAGGTTTACGATCTCTTTATGACCTTTTTGAAGCTTCAAAATGGTAGTTGCCTAGCTGTCAATGGAGAGTAAAGAAATGGCACAGGTTTTATAAAGAATATCTTTATTTGTGTTCCGAAGATGAACAAAAGTCTTACGGGTTTGGAACAACATGAGGGTGAGTAATTAATAGGGCTGGGTATCGTTCAAAAAATTTCGATATCAATACCGATACCTTGATTTCGATACCGGTTCCTGAACGATACTTTTTTCGATACCAATTTTATGAAATCCATTTTAACAAGATTACATTACACATTACCTCAGAAAAACTTTGGTTTTATTTTTTCAGTTTGACTCATGCTCCTTAGCCAGTGCACAAAGGAACAATTTTTTTTTTTAAAGAGCTCATGCTCACCAAAGCTGAATTTGTTTGATCAAAAATACAGTAAACCTTGTAACATTGTGAAATAGTATTACAATTTAAAATCTTATTTGAATATATTTTAAAATGTAATTTAGTAATTTAATTTAGTAATTTAATTGCTGAATTGTCAAAATCATTACTTCAGTGTCACATGATCCTTCAGAAATATGAAAACAGTTTGCTGCTTTATATTTTGGAAACTGATACATTTTTTCATGATTCTTTGATGAATACAAATTTCAAAAGAACAGCATTTATTTGAAACAGAAATCTTTTGTAACATTACACATGTTTTAAGGTCATTTTTTTATCACTTTAATGCATCCTTACTAAAAAAAAAATCTGACTAACCAACACATTTTTGAAAGGCAGTGTACATTCAGTAGGTCATTATTGCAATATAATTACTGTCAGAGTGATCAACAAGGTATCTCTTCATTTACCAGTCGAAGACGGAGCAACTTTCTACTCTTATCGTGCACTGTCAAGGTCTTCATCATATTTGTCGTGGTACCGGTCTTTGCAGCAATTATTTTACCGCAAATACTGCATCGCGCGCTGTTGGCATCGAGCCTGGAGAAATGTAGCCACACTTTTGATCGATTTTTCCACATCTTTAGGGTATTGTGTGTGTGTGTTTGTGTGCTCGCGTCTCATATGAGTGTGTGTGTTTGTGTGCTCGCGTCTCATATGAGTATGTGCGTGGACAGTTTGTGTGCGCGAGCGCGTCTCATATGAGCATGTGCTTGGAGACTAAGTTCTGCGCGTCTCGTGTGTGTTGAGTTTGCGTGTATGTGCGTATGTGCATGAGCGACTTTAGGTGTGTCGTTGTGCATTTCATATGTATTTGTTTGAGCACTGACGTTGACGAGTTAACCCCTTAGGTATCGAAATCTGGTACCGAAAAACAAGTCATTTTTCGATACTATCGAGACAATTCGGTCGGTACCTAAAAAGTATCGAACTCGGTACCCAGCCCTAGTAATTAATGACAGAATTTGAACTAACCCTTTAAGCCAAATAATATACTTATAGCATTATATAATTACTGTAAAAAACTGAATAGAAATAACATAAGATAGCAAGCCCTACCGCTTCACCCAAATGTTTTAGCGCAATAAACATTATACTAACCAAAAGAGTACCAAAAAGTACCATCAAATTAATGCCATTGGCAAACAAAGCGTTTCCAAACGCTCCACAAACAGTGACATACCATAACTGTAGCCGTCAATGTTCTCCGCAGCTCCAGGGAGAGTAGCGTCAGATAAAGCTGCAGTCTGGTGCTCAGCTGTCTGGACTGACTGCACCATTGCTGTTGTCTCAGAATACATCACACCCTGTGCAAGCCTGAGAGTCAGTTACAGTCCAAAAACCAATCTTTCCTGGCTTAAATTGGCCACCCTGTCTCAAATGTGTCTTTGTGCTACTATAACAAGAAAATCACCTGTGTAAAGCTTGAACTCTGCATTGCAGATGATGACAATGTGACATCTGCTCCCATTGGGTCACCTGCAGAAAGTCCCACAGAACACATCTAAATATACTATGCTACAATCAATTTCAAAACCATAATAATGAAAAAGTAAAGACCATATACCTTGCACAGCAGGTGCAACACCCATAGTCATAGGTGGAGGATAAAATTGCTGCTGTGGCGGCTGATATTGATGTTGTTGCTAGAAAAAGAAAAATTATATATGAAAACTTCAATACAAGATATTCGATGAGAAGATGGACTGTTCACACAATGTTAAAACACACTACATGGAAGTGAACTCCGACCATCTGATATATTTAGCTGTTTTTCAGCATCTCACGCAATGGGTGCAACGTTTTTAAAATGTTGTATCAACTTAAAAAACAGTTTAGCTGTCTGTTCATTAACAACTAATGTTATGCATTAAAATGACCTACCATCATAACATCTGGAGGGAATCCCAGTAGAGAAGTGTTTGACTTATCATTGTCCCTCCTGTAGCTGCAGTGAAAAGACGAGTAACCTTAAAAGGCTTCAAAGCTCAAACAACAACAATTCACATCGAAATTTCTTCGCTTATGATTTATGAAATGTTTCCTCTAAGAACTAAAACCAGAATATCCATAAAATATTCTTTCATTACTTTCATATATTACAGCAAATATGAGACTTACTTCTGATTTTTTAAAGGCTTGGCAACCTCAGCATAAACTCTGACTCCATCAATCATGATAGGGCGGGGTTTGGTGAGCAGCTCCACCAATCGTGTCACATGCTGTATATAAAAATGAGTGGTATAGTTTCTAATGGACCAAGCAACACCATTGAGCTTTTAAAGATATTATATTATAGTTAGCATCATAATATTATATGAAGGAATAATATACCTCATGCGAATCCATATCAACAAAGCAGAAGCATTTGGATCCAGGTGACTTCCCTTTAACCAGACGTACATTGCGCTCATCCAGGTACGCAAATGGATCGAGTGCTTGCAAAATTGTCTCCACGGTAGTGGTGGGCAAAATGTTCTTAATAATCATTGCTATAAATAAACAAAAACTTTAGGACAATCTGCCACCTTTTATTCATTTTTTCTTTTCTTTTGGAAAATGTCATTCACAGTTGGCCACTTACTCTTACTCTCCTTGAAGATTGGATCTGAGTGTTGCAAGTTTTGTCGTGATGCTCTCTGATTGGTCCATTCCTCAGTCTGTTGCTCCACCTCCTGCTGTTGTAGCTGTTGGTCCACTTGCTGTTGCCATGCTTCCGGAGTCAAGTTGGAGCTTCTCTGCCACACACCTTGAGAGGCGGGATCCTGCACAGGTTCGGCATCGGTTTCCTCCTTTATATTCAGTGGCAAGACTGGATTTGGTAACAAACCGTCATCGCTGGCTGGAGCAGCTTTAGTTGGTGGTTCATGATACTGCAATCCAAATGACATTATATTTAAGGATTTCAATGGATGAGTTGCATCATAGTTAAAATCAATACAAATCTCTACAATATAAAAACAAAGCTTTCACATAAAGGAAACTCACCTGTTCTTTCACATTTTTGTCAGGCTGGATATATTTGAGCAGAGCAGTCTTGTCACCAACCTTAACAGATCCCTAGAAAACAGGAATAAAGTATTTTAATGCTAATTTATTGACATCTTCCCAAAAAAAAAAAACCCAACTTAAAAAAGAAAGGTATTTCCAAAAATGCCCAGCAAACCCATTTGAGGCCATAAAAACAGGCAGGTCTGGTCTGGGCTTTGCTTATGCCCAGGTTTGGACTAAAATTTGCTTTTATCTGCCTATTTAATACAGACACTACAATCTGAAAATTTTGAAGTATAGTAAAATCGTTTTGTGGTTCTATATGGTTTGTGTACTATCACCTTAATGTGAATGCTAACTATATAGTAAGGTCAAACGATATACTAGAAGCAGGTCCACTGCACATTAGTCATCCGTAAACAGGACTAATAAAGAGAAAAGTGCACTTCTTGCAAGTGTACAGAGAGATAGCAGAGGAGAAACTTGCAAAAGTTGACCACTAGTACACAATTCACTTTAATAATAGGTTGGATGGCCACAGAATTTAACTTTTAAGAGAGGGTGAAAATGGCTAAAAACAGCAGTGACATTCTATATATACTAGGCCATCAACCTTGCTGCTTATAAATAGGGTTTCAAAAGACAGTCCATAAAATGGCTGGCCCATCGGGAAAAGTCCCAGTACTCCCTACTGTCGCCAGTTCATGCCTGACCAAAGAAAAATACTGTTTATGGACAAAAGTTAAAAATAAAAATAAAGATCTTTAAAAGGCTCTTCTGCTTTTAGGTTGAAAGATCATTCTAGGTAAGTGACTTCGGTGTTATGTGATCAGCGTTTTATCATCTTACCCACCGTCTTTGCTGGACCACTGTCCCAGTGATTCGTTGTAGTTTTTTTTTTTTAAGTGCATCAAGTACATAAACAAAAGTTTTTTTTTTTTTAGTTATCCTGCTAGCTGGCCAGCAGAGAAATAGTTTGTAGTTTCAGGAGAAACAAGAACCCTGAGCAAAATTATTTTCTCAAAGGTACTTTGGCAGACAAAAACGGGGGAAATTATACGCTGATACAACCAGAGCAACTCACAGGGAATTCAAGTTTCAGCACAACTGTCAAAAAGCTTTCAACACAAACCCAAGCAAACTTTAGTTTTTGCACTCGCCTTATATTTACAGTAAGTTTCATTAGAAATGCGGAAATACTACTACACACAAGACTAGATTTTCCAAGTCTAAAATGTCCAAACAAACATCAGCATGGATCTCTACACATCCAGATACACAACAACCATGAAGCCAGGCAAGCTGGAGTAAGCAGGAATGGAAAGAACAAGTTTGTTGTGCTGGATGAGATAAGACGCCCAAACTCAAGATGATGAAATCACAATCCAAGCAAAGAGGAATAAAATACTTTGGGCTAAAGCAGAACCAAAGAGCACAGTTCTGGAACTCCATAACTCCGTAAGGATGAAAGATAAGTGTTGACACAGCACAAGTATAATACTGACTCTGCTGCTGTGTGCATAACAGCATAAAGTTTCACCTACAATCGTAGAACAACCTATTAATCAAAATTGTAAAAAGGTGAAAACAGCAGCTACCACTTTCCCTTTAAGTCAGCGAAATATGACTACATAGAGCCTTTCAGTCAACACAGAAATCTTGAAAATCCAATGTTGAATCATTGAAATCTAAGAAAATACAGGAGGCCAAAGAGGAATGCATAATTTTGCTTCATTACCACTTCAGAATGTGCCAGTGGGAGCAAGTAAAAAGTGATCATAAGACAAGTTGGACAAATGAGGGAAAAAAAATATTATACGGTTGAAACCGTTGAAAGGAATATCAAGAGTTGAAGAAATGGTTGCTGCACAACTTGTTGCACATATGGAAATCCAATTCCAAACTCAGTATGGAGTGTAACTATTCATTAAACTATCTATTTCTGTGTAAAAAGTTGAAAGCAATTACTCAGCTAATACGCCTATGGCAATCATCAAAGAACATTGGATTCCTTAACACTACGCTCACTTGCTATGTCTGAAAACTAATGTTGTAAACTAAGTGGCGTGTTTTAATTGGTCATGATTAATGAGTGGGAAAGGTCTTTTCTTGAAGGTCTCCCATCTACCCCATTCCCACCCAGAGCCCAGCCACCTCCCCCTCCCCAGGCCCAAGCCTTCTTCCTGTTAGCAGACAGAGCCGTTGGATGAGGACGAGGATGGGCCACCTTGTTGGATTCCATGAAGTGGACAGCATCCTCGAGGTTTAAAAACTCCACATAGGCCGTATCGTAGCTGTAACCTGGGAACAGCATTTGAAATACAGATGGATTTGCGTTAGTTAATGCAGGTAAATAGGAGAATTTTCAAGAGAAAATAAGCAGTGGTTCGTTTCACGAAACATGTCATTAAGCGAATTCATACAGGATGTCTTTTGCCTGTTTTGGCACATTTTATTTCATTAGCAACTTTGCTTATAATTGTTTGAAGTCAGTGACAAAGAATCAGAGCAGCCTCAACTCAGAGACACTTCAGAGCCCAAGATATACATTTATAAAAAATAAATAAATCAAAATAGTAGTAATAGAAAAAAAAAGAGAACCAACGTGTAAAAGAGAGCTTAATCTAATACTACAGTGACTAAAACTGAGTTGCTAGTAAATGTCTAATCACATTACACCTAAAACACATCGTAAAAGACCCACATGCAACAGCAACAAACTTGCAACAGTTTGAACAATTTAAAAAAAATTAAGTTTAATAGAGCAAAGAAGTGTATGGGATCACATTGAATATATAGAATCTTTAAAAACCTGGACTGATTTATTAGATTATGAATAAAATTATGGTGAAAAGAAACACTATTCACTGATAATTAATTGAAGTTCTAGGGATGCCATGGCTATACAATGTCATGTTAACATCACTGCAAGTAAAAAAAAAAAGAAAAAAGAAAGATAATTATGTAATTAAATGCAGTAATTAAAAAACAATTCCATGACTTTTGCAGTAATTTCTGATGTCTGTATAAGAATTATTAAATAGCACTTTACAGAAATGGAAGATTCTTCTAGTTAAAGAATAATTTAGAACTGTGCTAAGTTGTAAAAGTATAAAGACCACAGAATTCTTTTATGATTGTATTATAATTATTTTATCAATTTCCAAAAATGTGTATTCCCAGCCTTATATTTTTAGGTTTTGCAGGGAACACTGAACAGCATATTGGTATATTGGATAGTCTTTTGTGGAGAAAGGAAACTATTCTGGCATATTCAAAAACCACTGAAACCCTTGGCAAACGAACCCAGAGAAGAGCATTTTGCAGCAACACTTCGTAGGGCTGGTTGGTATCATCACAAAGTAGGGATGGTTGGTATTTGCATTTCGACAATTATTGACTTGTTTATAAAGAGATCCGTGTTTAAGAAATTCCAAATTCCCTCCAAACGCATACCACCTTAAAGATGGAAGCTGCTCAGAGAAAATTCAACCTCCCGCACAAGAACATGTGGAAAGGGGACAACAAGAGATCCTGTAGCATGTTCGGAATTCTGATGAGCATTTCTTTAGAAAGCAAAAGCGACTCAAATGCAGAAAGTACAATCGATGTAAAAGAGACAGTGAGCGTAAGATTCGGAGAGCGAATAGCGAAATGTGGTTGCGAATCGGTCAACAATGTTTACAATGAACAAAATCTCACCTGGCACGACATCCTTTATTTTCATGCCCTGCATTGGTACACCATCACGAACCGCGAAAGCATCCAAAATCTATTAAATAAAAATAAATAATTAGAGTAAATACAAAGAATGCTGCAGTCAGATTCAAAGACAAAAACACTTCCTTTGACAATCATTCAAGTAATTTGTCATGTTTTTTAAAAATCTATTAAGAACTATTTTTCTAAAAATAGTATGAAAATGATCACAGTCTGAATGATCAAATCTTGCTCACCTGTTGCATTGTGGCAGTTTTAGGAATTCCAGAGATGGAAATGGTTTTTGAGACTTTTTCCTGGACACCTGCACTCCTGTAATCCTGGTCCTTTGTTTTAAAATTCACAGCAGTTTAAATATTCAGATGATTCACAAGTCAATTTCTAATACTAGCGCGTCTGAATGTACATTAAGTTTTAAATAATCGTTTACGCAAGATGTGAAAAGAATTGTTATATTATTATCCATTATATGTCATATGAATTACCATATGTCACAAGAATTACACCCCATGGGGGATGAAAAAAATTAAGGAAATTTAAAGCAAAATAAAATAAAAATAAAATAAATTTATAGATTTTTTTATTTAAATAAGTCAGAAAAAATGTGTAGTTGGAATAGAAAAATATTTTTTTGCTTTCCATTAAACAAAAACAAAATCCAACCTGAGAACCAGAGTCATCTGGTCTTTGAGCTGGACCCAGTTTGGATTCCTTGACATCTTTCTCAGGTACTTGAAGATCCCCAAGATTGTAGTCGTATTTGCGCCCTGAGCCAGTGCGGTAATCAATGTCCCTATAATCCTGATCCTGTCGCTCACCTCGATTACCCTGGTTTTCCTTTGGCCCAGACACCAAGCATTCTCTCGGTGGTCCCTGATCTGAAGCAATGTCACTGGATCCCTTAAAGGGCACATGATCACTTGCGAAATGATGCTCTTGTTTTGGCGGGTTCTTGTCTTGGAAATATGGAGGTCTACTTCCTGCTGGTGCAGTTCTGTCAGGCTTCTCGTCTCGGTCACTTGGCCAGGGTTTATCACCTTCTCTAATTGGGGCATTTAGAGGGGGATCAATTGGAAGAAGAGCTGGCTTTGGAGTTGTATCTCTGCCTGGGAAATCACTAGGAATATTTTTGTCCCAGTTTTGGAGGTTGGAGTCTCTTTCTGATCGATTAAAGCCTGTGCCGTCTTTTCCCAGAAACCCAGACTGCCTGTCTCTGTCCTTGAACTGAGACCGCTCTCCAAGATCTACATCTTTTCCACGGGGAGAGAAAAACTTCTCTGGCATCTCTCTCGGGAAAAGTGGCGGCGTTCTGCCCATCATCGGTGGAAGAGAGTCTCGGTCTCTTATGCCGTGGCTGCGCCACTCGTCTGAGAGTGAATCACTTTCTCTTCCTCTGAAGCCCATGGGGCTGTCAATCGGCTCTGGGAATTCTCTATCCCTGAGGGTCAACTCGTCGGCTCTGATCATGGATTCTGGGCCACCACGACCCAAAGGCATATCAGGTCTGCCTCTGATATCCATGGGAACACCATCATTGTCTCGAAACATCGGAGCAGGCTGGTCCCTAAAATCATTGGAGGATCCCATGCGGTTTCTCAGATCCATATCAGATTCAAACCTTCCTCTTGGATTAAGAGGAGGAGTCACACCACGTCTTTCAAAATCCATCATTGGTCTGTCTCTGGAGGGCATGTCCATGCTGAATCCATCAATGCCACCCATTCGTGACCTCTCCCTATCTCTCATGTCCCCAATATCTCCATTTCCGCCCATAGCCACCATAGCAAGTCTCCTCCTAATGTCAATGGGGGGAAGCCCAGGCATATCCATTTGGAATCTCTCCCTCTCCCTCATATTCATGAATCCGTCCTCCGGCCCCCTCATATTACCACCTTGCATGTCTCTGCCGCCCATATCCATTGGTGGCCTGGATTGACCCATAAAGCCAGGAGAATTCTGAAGGTTATTTCTCTGATCCATTTCAAAGCGCCTTCGAAAATTCATGTCCATTTCATCTCCAGGCCTGAAAAATTCTCGGGAAGGCTCTCTTCCTCGGTCATGAAGACCCATGTCTCTTCCTCTCATATGGGGTGGGCAGTCGAACCGCCTCATGTCCATGGGTGACCTGTCCATATTCATGCCATCTCTACCTCTGAAGTCCGGCATTGGGCCATCTCTACCTTCAAACATGCCTCCACGAGGTTCCCCACTGCAATAAAATCAGACACATTAGTGGAACCTTGCAATCTTTTACTTTTTCTCAAAACATAAACTGACTCACAAAGATGTAATTCATCACATTAACAATGTACATTTTCCAAAACCAGAAACTGTCCAAATAATTTGTCAGAGAGTATATCTGTATGTAGATATAGGTACACAACAGTACCTAGAGTTTTCCAATAAAACCTAATAGACGTCTTTGTGTAAGATGTTTTGCTTGAAAAATGTGCTTGAGATATACAATACTGTGCAAAAGTCTTAGGCCACCATTAGACGTTGTTTTAGCAATGGTATAATGACCATATATAATTATTTCTCAGTCTCTTTATTTAAATATGACCAGAAAATACAGGAAACTTGTATGTAGTATTAAAAAACTGAAGGAAAAAAAACGGTTTCTATAGGTTAAAGTGGCAAGTATTTAGTGATCTCCCCTTACACTTGAGCAATAGCAGGAACCTGGCTCTCTTAAACCTAAATGGAACTGAAAAGGACTGGAAGGCCAAGAAAACTTTCAAAATATGAGTCAGAAAAGAAATCAGAGTTTCTACTTTGAGAAACTGGAAGTAGTCCAGGAGGTCACACTAAATACAGATTTTTGCTTAAAGAAGCCATTTCGTTCTGAACATTTTTGTGTACATATTTCCTGTATTTTCACTTTGTATCTTAATAAAGAGACCAAAAAATAAATATGGATGTTCAGTAAAACTTTGTTAAAACAACAAAGCTAGTGGTGGCCTAAGACTTTTGCACAGTTCTGTAGCCTATTTCTTGAAAATAAAGGCTATTTGGTTTGATACTTTGTCTGCTAGTTCAACACAGGGTATATGCTGGTTTTTTTTAAGATTTGCACAAATAAAATTAATATTGTATGATTACCATCTTAACAGTAAAAGGACTGTAAAATGATGATGTGAAAAACAACAACAGTTCAAAAAACGAAGTATTATAAAATAATAAACCTCACATTTCAGCCTTTAAATAATTTTTTTAAGAAAAGGAATGTAATATTCCTGTTTTTCTGTCCTTTTGAAATTATAATTGAGACTTTTTAATACCATTTAAGATAAACCGTTTACGACCTAAATTTAAGGCCCACATTAATTGTGTTCTTAATGTTCAAATATGTTTTGGTTTTTTTTTTTCATAAAATGTCTCTTCCATCACATGACAAAATCTGCAAGTTTGGATTTTTTGTGTGTGTGCAATGCCCACTGACAGCAATTCATTTCAGGTTCAATAAATTTGAGCAATTTCTAACAGAAATTTTAGGTTGCATGTCCCACAGTATAACTGCACTACAATAAAGAACCAATAGGAACACAACAATGGATATACTTATCAATTGTTTCAACAACTGACATACTCTAGTTTGTGAAAGCATCCGATGAAGTGTACTTGATTTAAGATCTCTTACCGAAAGGGCATTCCTCCTCGTGGTCCAGGTCTTGAACCGTTCCACATTGTGTTCCTCCTCTCCTTGAAACGTTCCCTTCAGCACGAGTTTCGCGTGCAGAACGTCGTTTCACTTGGGAAATAAATAACAGAACTGATCATTAAAGATCAATTAATTTGTCATTTAATCTATTGTCACATAACGTCCGGGGCTTTAAAGCCTCATTCGAATAAATATACTTCACGGAACAAGGAAAATAAAGATATTCTGTCATAGAAGACATAACGCATTTCATTAACTATTAATCGTTCTAGAAGGCTAATGGGAATGTGATATTTGCATAGCAACACGACGAGGTCTTATGAAAACCGTTTTACTATATTTTTTTAGGATTGGGAATTTGGGATTGAGTTTCAGACTGAAAAGCAAGTAACTGTTACGTTGTCAAACCCTCATGCTAACACTATACGTCTGACTAGTGTGAGTATCTAAAAGCGCTGAGGTCAAACTAGATATCTGACATCGTTGTGTGAGTAAATACACATGAACATCATGTCAAAATACTAGTTTGAGAACTCAAATATTTATTCATAAGAAGGCAGGTTATTTCTTTATTCATCTCACAAACCCGCCCTCATAAAAGAAGGCTAACGTGCTAACTTTAGCTCTCAATCAAGACATTTTCTTCATAGCACGTAGATATGGACGAATTAAACAACGTTTTTTTATCCATCTTTATTTTACAAAAAGCTACAAGTAAAAACGGAAAATGTATTCTCTTAAACGTCTGTAAAAACATTTTAAGACGTCTCACCTAGCTTGTTGTGTTCTTTCCGCGGGGTCCTTGGGTTTACCGACAAAAAGAGGCGGAAGAGTACATACTCCGTTTCCGGTGAATGCGGGCTTATGGGAGTTGTAGTTTAAAAACCAAAAAGAAAGATGAGTTACCCTATGAAAGGACTATGAAAGTAGTTCATTGCAAATGTAATAGATATCTGTCTGTCAAACAGTGTATTAGAATTATATTATAAATGTATTTACATGTAATATGGATTTTTACTACTGCCAAAATTCACATTCACAATAGCCTACATAATATAGCAATTGCTATCAGAGGACACGGTTTTATTTACAAAATGTTTTGTTTAAACTTAGTACTACTCCAGAAATAAGAAGCACCATAGATACTTACACTGTCCAAAAACATTTATTCTGCATATCGAGTAACAAAATACAGAAGCCACAAATAAACAGTGACAAATACTTTAGGCTGAGCTGATACATGAAAATGCGAATCACATTCACACATATTTAACTGAGTTTTCACGATCACTTATTTTTCTGCTCTGTCTTCTATTACGAAAACTTTTCTCAGAAAATATATTTCAATGTTCACAGAGCCTGCAGTAAGTGCATCCTAAAGAGGAAAACATAAACAGGAAAAAAAAATTGATCTGAGGTCAAACTATTGCACATAGAGGTCAAACAAAATGTACGTCCTTACATTACCTTTTACATTACGGAGATAATACTAACAGATACAACTCAGTGAAGCTATATACAATGAGGAGTATATTTAGCAAATGCTTAAAAATAAACATGTGATTGTGATCACCATGATGTCATGCTAAAGACAGTTAAGTCAAACTAACAACATTAAACAAATAAATAGGCCAAAATGGACAGTAGCTACAGTGGGATTTGCAGTTTAAAGAATTTTTTTTTTCATCTCTCTCAACATGGACAGTAAAAATAAAGTCGGGGTTAGGCAGAATACATTAACTGGACATAATATACACAGCTATAAGATCATGTCGAGAACACAAATGACCATCAAGAGCAAATTGCTTGGCTACCTGTATGAAATATGGCAGGAACATCTTATCACCTGTATAGCAGTTTCACAGTATTACAGCAATATTCATATTGCTTCATTTGTACTGCACATTTACAGAACGTTCTGAAAACCCATAGTCCTCAATGTATAAGACTTGATGACACCAGTTGCATTCTATATAAAATGCAGTGCTCTTCAGAATACAGATATAAGGGCAGATTGAATAAAAAGAGCTACATAATTCCTTATAGGATTCTACAGCGAAAGAAAAAGAAACATGATACAGCAGTACAAAAACACCAAATAATATTATATTGATATGATGATAGTATTGATGATAACATTATGATTTGTACATTGATGAAGTACAGCAGCAGTTTTAATTGCTAGTTAGCCAATGTTATGACGCAAAATATTGATATGAATTGTAATTCAGCAGCTGTGCTCTTCTGCATCAAACAGACATTTGGAGAAGGTCTACATCAAAGTCCAACCTTTTTATATTTCATAAATATACATAAAGCATAATATACATTTTCTTTGTGTTTGAGGGTATTATCTTCTATAATGGCTTTAAGATTAATCTCATTAGGTTGTATTTATAACAAATAAAAAATAAAAAGGTTCAAGACTTGCAATGTGGGAAAAACAAAAGTCTAGAACATATCATATTTTCCACTTGCAAGTTTCAGGTATGTAACAAAAAAAAGCTTAACACAAAGAACTTAACACATAAACTTAAAACTAAGAACCAAACAAATAAACTGTAATGGCAGCAAAGGTTTGGAGGAGGAATTTTTGAATTGGTTTGAATTAACAATGGCAAGTTTTGGAAATTAAATCAGTGTGTATTATTAGAGAAGTAACAAACAATATTTCTTTGATAAATCTATTTAAGAAAATACAGACAGACTACTATGGGTCTGGGATTTACATTTTAAATTCTTCATAGATTACAGCATTTTGCACAAATGAAAATGTAATATGGCAATCAAGCTTCTAAGCACAATTGAACTTTGCTCCACCAATAGATTTCAATATGGTGCTGCTCTATTAGTCACTATATTTCTCTTAATGTATCCAGCATTATATTCCTCCCTAGTCTCCCCACTAACGCTGCTGGGATGTCAACATCTCTCCATTGCACCGTGTTGGAGCTGATGCCTCCTGCCCCTGGGCCTCGGGGTGATCTTGGCCGACCAGGGTGCTGTGGGGAGGCACTGGTGTGGCAGGCAGGGGAACAGGGGTGGTGCTGGGGGTAACAGGTCCTCCTGAGGCTCCCAGTGCGGGACTAGAGGCTCCAGAATCACTCTGATCTGGAGCCCTGAGTCTCTTCATCATGGTGGTCACACGAACAGCTTTCTGTATAACAATAATAATAATAATTATGTTTTAATATATGTTTTAACTAATAATAATAATAATATTAATTATTAATAAATTAAAATGTATTTTTAATATGTAAACCCATATCATTTTTCGTATACACTAGTCGTATACTGTTTGTAACATTATAAATGCCTTTACTGTCTCTTATATTCAATTAAATGCTTGCTGAATAAAAAAAATGTAAAATAATGTTTTACTGACCCCAAACTTTTGAATGGTAGTGTATCTCAACGCAACAACTAGACACAGCTAGATCATCTTACCTTCCATTTAGCTTTAGCAAAGTTTTTCTCGATCTGAGCACAAACGCCATCTTTGATGTTCTTGTCTGAGGCAGCATTTCCAGATATCCTAAACAACAAATACACACATAAATGTGTGTACATAAAACATACCATATAACATAAAAGTTATTTTTTTTAAACAATACTGCAAATATTAATTATAAAAGGGTAACACTTTAAAATAAGGTTCATTAGTTAACATTAGTTAACATGAACTAAGAATGAATAATACGTCTACAGCATTTATTAATCTTAGTTAATATTAATTTCAACATTTAATAATACATTATTAAAATCAAAGGTTGTATTTGTTAACATTATTTAATGCACTGTGAACTAACATGAACAAACAATGAACAGCTGAATTTGTATTAACTAACATTAACAAAGATAAATAAATACTGTAACAAATGTATTGCTCATTAATACATTAACTAATATTAACGAATGAAGCTTATTGTAAAGTGTTACCTATAAAAGACACTGGAAAAGGCTCCTTACCACTCATGGTTGATGGCTTCCTGTGCAGTCAGTCTTTGGTCCTGGTCCACATCCATTAAACATGCAACTAGGCTTTTTGCTGCAATACAGATGGCTAAGTTGAATTTGTGTTTTGATCACAACCCCATAGATTCATTCCAAACATACTCTACAGTGATTTGACTATTGTACCTGAATCTGAGATGTCATCCCAATAGGGCGAATCAAACTCGTATTCTCCAGACAGAATTTTCCGGAACAAGTTCTTATCGTGATTATCATATTCATCATCATCTGTCTCTTCATAAAAAGGTGGGTTTCCTGACAGCCTGTTGAAAACGATAATATGACCAGAGTGTTAAAATTTCCTAGGGCAAGAAGATAACTAGGACTGTAGCATTACATGAGCAATTGATTGTTTGGGAGAGATTAGGGAGAGAATTAGATACAGGAAATGCAGTGCACTTACAGGGTGGCAATGGATCATCTAACACGCAAAGTGACTACAGGAAATGGAATGTACATGCTGACGAACTCATGAATGACTCCAAGGACGTGTCAGGCAAGTGACTCCAAAACAGATATCTATGGGGTCTACTAATAAATAAAGATCTCATTCAAGAGCACAATGAAATTAACATGTTTGACTGTCTTACACAGTGAATCAAATGTATAGATGATGACGATGGACTCACAGGATGTACATGATCACCCCGATGGCCCAGCAGTCCACTGGTCTGCCATATCTCTGTCTGCCAACCACCTCTGGAGCTATAAATGATGAAAAGGTGAACTTTTATTTAAAAATATAGTTTAAAGCGCATCTTCTTGGACATGCAATGTTTGTGCTCATGTTGGTTTCATACATTTTTGCAAAACATTTATGATGTAATGGCTAAAAAAAGTGGTGTAACCATCCAGTAAAAGTATTTAAAGGTCCCATATTGTACACCTTTCTAGAGTTTTATTTTAGGTCTGTAAACAAACTCATTAACCATAAGTCATTATATAGGGTGAAGTTACACCTGAAAATTCTGACACTTTTCCTTACCAAGGTACTCTGGTGTGCCACATGGCTCTTTGAGGAGACCATTTTCCAGTTTGGCCAGGTGAAAGTCACTGATTACAATCTTGGAGTTCTTCAGACGGTTGTAGTAGACCAGATTTTCCAGCTGGCGAGGTGAGATATAGTAGTAAAAGCATTACATTGTATTAAACCTCAAGAGCTTCACATTGCAAAACCTTTTATAGGAATTATTAGGACTGTATTAAAAAAACAAGAGATGAAAGTCATGTCAATGATAATAGAATTTTCCTTTTTGCGTAAATGAACTCTTTACGGTGTCAAGTCTGAGATTGTATTCTGGTGCAATACTATGTGGTGACCATTAGATGGAAGTGAAGCCCCAAGTCACCTTTAGGTTTCTGTGAACGATGTGGAGAGAGTGTAGGTAAGCCACAGCCTCAAGCACTTGCCGAATCACATTGCTGGTGTCACGTTCTGAGTAGTAGCCCTGGTCTAAGATCCAGTCAAACACCTCCCTTCCTGTGGCCCTGAAGTAAAGCCAAACCAAATATCCACATGTGATAGTCAAATTTGTGCTTGTAATGTATAGGATAATTGCACAAAGATGTTCACTCTTTGGTTTATAGATAAAAATGATCAAGTTACAAAAAAAAGCAAATGCATCTTTATTTAAAGAAACAGCTTACCTAAAAGAAAAATTGTCAGGGGATATATTTATATAGTGTGTGTGTGTGTGTGTGTGTGTGTGTGTGTGTGTGTGTGTGTGTGTGTGTGTGTGTGTGTGTGTGTTCCAGAAGAGAGAAAGTGACATGGGTTTGGAACAACATGAGGCTGAGTAAATAATAAAGGAATTTTTATTTTTGTTCAAGTATTTCTTTAAAATCTAATCACAATGGAAGCAAATAGTATTCATTCACATTCTTGTATGTTCTTTTCCCCTCTCACACACAAAAATCTCAAAGCACTTACAGCTCCAGAAAGAGGAAGTACTCTTTTCTCGTCTCAAAGACATCTACCAGCTGGAGGATGTTATGATGCTTCACCCTGCGGGGAGAGAAAGAGAGAAACTGTGACACTGTGAAAGGAAGCAGGCTAGGAACTGAAAAGAAATCATGACTATCTGCAAAAATAAAATCATTTGCATGGTAAAGAGTCGACTGCATTCTGCTATTCTTTTTAAACAATTTTCAGCACGGAGCGCCATCTGCAAGCACCTTTCTTCACTAAAATGTGTAACATCTAAATAACCTGCGCGGGAAACGTACATTTTCAAGATGAGGATCTCATTTTTGGCTGCTTTCCGTACTTTTCTCCCATCTTTCTTCAGGAACTTTTTACAGGTGTACATTTTCAGTGTGTTCTTGTCCTTCGCCCTGAAGATTTCACAAAACTCCTCCCTGGTGACAATAAACAGTGCTATTGAGTCAACATTGAAAATCTGGGATTTAATCTAATTTAAACCTGGAAATAATTTTTGGAAATAATCTGTAATGAAGTGCAAAAAAGGAGTATTTTCTCAAGCATACATTTTGCACAGAAAGATTACTATAAACAGGAATAAAATAAGAGGTAGAAAGATTTGTACTCACGATTTCACTACCTGTCCCAGGTCATACTTATCGGTGACCTCTGAAGGACTGTTGTAGTCCTTCTTCTCTCCCAGAGTCAAACAGCCAAACGGCATGGCTGCTCCTGCCCTGGAAAGCAAACACAAAATCATGTTTTTTCAAAAGAATCGGATGCACTACTGGCATGAATGATCACAAACCATGCGGTTTATTGAGGCAATGTGGGTTATTACTTTTCTAAGCAATTTCAATTGAGCTTATTATTTTAGTTTGGTGCGTAATAAATTTACAGCACATTGAAGGAGGGATGCATATCTAGGGGCCAGAATGAGATTTGTGCCAGTAATAAAACACCCAGAACACTCTAGCATCGTAGTGACGAGTTTTGAATGGGCAAACAACACTAATATTTTCTTCTGAAAATGTTTTGAATTATATTTACTATAAGATGAAATTGCAATTACATAACAGCACTGAATAAGCAGCACTATACTTTGATACTTTTTAAATCATACCATGATAATATAATACAATACAGTTCAAACGTTTGTGGTCAGTAATATATATTTTTTTCACTTTCATTCAGC
Source organism: Rutilus rutilus (assembly GCF_951802725.1). Classification (NCBI taxonomy): domain Eukaryota; kingdom Metazoa; phylum Chordata; class Actinopteri; order Cypriniformes; family Leuciscidae; genus Rutilus; species Rutilus rutilus. The sequence goes on along the minus strand of NC_140217.1, from coordinate 32,354,755 downwards.
AAGGATGCAATCAAAATTGTGACAGTAAAGACTTTTACATTGTTACTAAAATGTTCCATTTCAAATAAATATTGTTCTTTTGAACTTCCTATTCATCAAAGACAAAGAATTCTAAAAAAAAAGAGTCACAGTTCTCAAACATATTAAGCTGCACTTTTGAAGGATCGAAGGAATAAATTGCATTTTAAAATATACTTTAATTGTAATAATATTTCACAATATTACTGTTTTACTGTATTTTTGATCAAATAAATGCAGCCTTGGTGAGCACGAGAGACTTCTGAACGACCACAAACTTGTATATACACATAACAATACAAGCAAAAACCTGAAAAGAGCCACTGTCACAGCAATAATAATGTAGAGGTACAAATCAACACTGCTGCATCAGTCTAATCCTCCTTTATCTTACGTTCAACATTGCCAAGAAAATTATCATCCTCTCAATGCACAATAATGTTGATGATTAGAGAATTTTTTGTCTTCTATCCACCCTTTGAGTGCACATTTTAATTGTGCATGTTTTGAAAAGCAGTTGATGTGTTGTTGATGGTGTGAATTTAATAAATTATGAAGAGAAGTTTTTGCTGTGAAGCCTTGCGATGCCGCTCCACATTCATTCATTGACAATTAAAATGCACACAGTTGTTTCTTTTTTTCCTTCCATTGAGCTGCAAGTGAGCTCCTCGACCCTTTGCATTTCTCTCCGTCTGAGCCAGAACTCAAAGAGGAATAAATTCTCATTTATCTGAGAGCGAGAGAAAAGTCAGTGAGAAAGAGGGGGAGAGAGAGAGATTTGGCAGACAGCACACTCATAACCAGTAATGAGTAATGCCTACAATTTATTCCAAAAGTGACAATTTCCACTTGTGGCAGGAAGTAGCTCTGAAAAATTCTGATTCTTTGATGCAGTATTCATACTTATTTATGACAGATCTGAGAGCAAGCAATAGGAAAAGACTGAAACGACATCAGACAGATAAAAATGACTTTAATTGAACAGTCTTAATTTAGTTGGATTTGGATACTAAATAATGAGCGATATTGGGTCCCATCAAAATAAAACATATAAATTGATAGAACTAAAAATTTAAATTATGTCATCATTTACTAACCCTGAAACTTGAAGGAGGGTATTTCTGCTGTCGAACACAAAAGAAGATTTTATTTTTGTACATTTTTCAAAATGTCTTAGAATTCAGTTTCATTTTTCAAAAGGTAGAATTCACTGCTGGTAAAATTAGCTTTTAATAAAACCTGGCAGTTTCACCTGGCAGTGAAAACTTTTTAGCGAGTTATATTTTGAAGATAAATAGCAAAGATATTTTTTCTTCCTTTGTCTGGAAAAGATGGTTGTTCTTTATGTTGCAATTGATCTTAGAATCAAAAATATTATTTGGCCATGACAAACATGGCTTCATTTTTTGTGTATCACTAGAAAGCATGATAGCTTAGCATTTTCTCTTTGTTTTAGTACTTGCTTCAATGTGCACTTTTTAAAAGGTTTCCTGGGGCTTTATTCCTTCAGTAATAAACACAACAGCGTTTTACATTAAAATTAACTAGTGAACTGGTGAAACGACCAAAGAAGAACACAGTGCTCAAATCTAAATGCATCACACGCAGAGCCCCAAAGTCCCCAACCAGTGTTAAATTCCCCTTATGCAGCACATCATGTGATACTCCGTTAGTTTAATCTTCTCTGAAGAGCCTGAATAGACTCTCAAAATTCTATGAATCTTCTAAAAATGTCACCTAACTGTTTTGAGAGCTGGGAGGACAGCTATTATCTAATGCAGTATAACATACTGAAAGAAACGACAAAAAGGCCTCACACAAACAAGCAATTACACATCAGGCTGACAGTACAATTGCACCGCTGCTCGGGTCTGACCCAACAATTTGCCAAACACCATGACAGTCCTCAATCACACTGAAGCTCCACCGGATAATGTGACAGGATTTTGTCTCTAAAGCCTTCAGGCTTTTAACATTAACAAAGACCCAAGACAAAAACCAGCACAATAGTTCACATGCACTGCCCGCCTCTGAACTCTGCTGGGCTTGAACTTACTCTGAAACTCACTGTTTGATGTTACAGTACAAAAACATCCTATTTTCTCTCCTCCACTCTCCCAGAATAGTCCAGAAAAGGCAGGAGAGCAGACTGAAGCGCCATTACCACCCAGCAACTGAGTATCAACCAAAAAAAGAAAAGAAAAAAAGACATTCCTGATATCCACAGTAAAGGGGGCATTACATAAATTACAGGCTGAGAGAGAGGCTGTTTGCTTTGCCCGTCACTAAGGTCTCTAATTAATCTCCCCTTGGCCCCAATGATTGCAGGAGACACTAGTTTTGCAAGGCCAATATATGCGTGGTAATGAGGGGAGAGAGGTGCTTTAAAGACAGTTCAGAAGAGATGTTTAAAAACCTAACTGGGACTGATGTATTTAGTGATGTTAACGTTTTGCATAAGCACTTAAAGTGTGAGTATTAAATATTCACATTTAAATTAATCATTTAGCAGACGCTTTTGTCCAAAGCGACCTACAAATGAAGAGAGCAATAGAAGCAGTCAAATCAACAATAGGGCAACAATATGCAAATGTTGTGACCAGTCTCAGCTTGACCAGCGCAGCACACGTAGCAAGTATTTTTTAACATAATAGATATAGAATAGTAAGTATTAGTATTATCAAGTTAAATGTTGGCGAAAGAGATGCGTCTTTAGTAGATTCTTGAAGATGGCTAAAGACTCAGCAGCTCGGGTTGAGATAGGCAGGTCATTCCACCAGCTTGGAACGTTCAAGGTAACGGTCCGTGGAAGTGATTTTGTGCCTCCTTGGGATGGTACCACAAGGCGCCGTTCACTTGCAGAACGCAGGTTTTTGAAAGAGTTAAGATATAAGGGTGCAGAGCCAGTGGTTGTTCTGTAGGCTAACATCAGTGCCTTGAATTTGATGCGAGCGGCAATTGGCAACCACTGCAATTTTATGAGAGGTGTGATGTGCGTTCTTTTCGGCTTGTTAAAGACCAATCTACAGCATTCTGGATCAGTTGCAGAGGTTTGACAGTTGATGCTGGAAGACCTGTCAAGAGAGCATTACAATAGTCCAGTCTGGATATAACAAGAGCGTGGACAAGGATTTGTGTAGCATACATTAGCGTCCTAATGTTGTATAAGGGAAATCTGCAGGACTGGGCAGTTCTAGCAATGTGGTCTGTGAAGTTTAACTGATCGTCAATCACAACTCCAAGGTTCCTAGCTGTCCTGGATGGAGTTATGGTTGACGAACCCAGCTGAATGAAGAAGTTGTGATGAAGTGCTGAGTTGGTCAAGACCACAAACAGTTCTGTCTTTGTAAGATTGAGTTGTCCTTCATCCAGCAAGAAATGTCTGTCAGGCAAGCCGAGATACATCTACTGTCAGATCGTCTGGTTGGAATCAGAGGTAGAGTTGTGTGTAATCAGCATAGCAGTGATAGGAAAAATGAGAACCATGTTTCTGAATGACAGATCCTAGTGATGACATGTATATGGAGAAGAAAAGTGGTCTAAGCACCGAGCCTTGAGGCACCCCAGTAGTTAGACGTTGCGACGTAGACACCTCACCCCTCCATAACACCCTGAAGGACCTACCTAAGAGGTAAGACTTGAACCATTGGAGTGCTGTTCCTGAGATGCCTTTCATCTTGAGGGTTGACAGGAGGATCTGGTGGTTAACTGTGTCAAAAGCAGCAGACAAATCCAGCAAGATGAGTACTGAGGATTTGGAAGCTGCTTTTGCCAGTCTAAGAGCCTCAATAACCGAGAGCAGGGTAGTCTCAGTTGAGTGTCCGCTTTTGAAACCAGACTGGTAGTTGTCCAGGAGGTTGTTCTGTGCAAGAAAGGTAGAGACTTGGTTGAACACGATAAAACAAGTGTTTTAGCAACGAATGAAGAAGGGATACCGGTCTGTCATTTTCTAGAAGTGCTAGATTTAGAGAGGGTTTCTTAAGCAGTGGGGTTATCCAAGTCAGCTTCTCAAATATGATGCATCATACATTTAATCCTTAAAAGCATGAATGTTTCGCCAATCATTATTGCATATTCATGTCTTTAGCGACCCAGATTTATATCTAACATTGTGGATGGATTTCTAACTGCCACAAAAACTCTCCTGATACTTTAATAACAATTGGAACTTGGAAGGGTTCAATTCAAGCAGATGCCTTTTGCAATCATCACTGTCATTGTCACAGTTCATTTCCCCAGTACTTTCAGCATCTGGCTCATATTCGCTATCCCAACCATATTCTCAAAACTATCGTTTTCAACGTCTTCAAAATAAAAATTTTGATTGCTGACAGCTTCTTCACCAGATCCACCATCAAGTAACAGTAATATTTGATTGTGTACAGTACTTGCTCTGCAGTAAATCGTTGAGGCATTCAAGTTTTGCCGATGATACTCTGCAATAATTATGAGTGAAACATCATTGTGTATCATACATTGCCACCTTGAGGCAGAAAGGTGAATTGCACTCATTAAGTCATCTGAGTTCAATTGTTGTTGTGTAGAAAAAAAATCACATTCACATTCCTTGGGTCGCTAGCAAAAATTTGCTTAAAATGAGAAAACAGACATTCTTTTAAAAAAAATGTCTTGTTATATTGCTTATGATGAATAGATTGATGAATGAAGGCTGATGTCTAACTTTAAAAAAATTAAGGGTTGGGTTGTGAATGACGACCAGGATCGATAAAGACCCGAGGAATCTCTCAATCATTATTGAATTGCATTGCAAGTTTTGCCCCCACTATAAAAACTACAGAGCTTTGATCATAGATACAACTAAGCATATAACATCTTACTAAGATATATTAGTGGGAGATATAGAGTGACATCTGATATTTACATGGATGTGTACAGGTTGTCTGTTATACTGCTATAACAATCTCATTGATATACATTTTCATCTTATTTTTTGGCCATATAGATATCAGCAACTGCACCCAACTGCATATTTTTGCTCACTTTGGGCTTCTGAATAAAAACTGAGGATTTTTTTCCCCTCCTCCAGTATGAGCTCCATATTCTCACTATATCATACAGAGCCAAAAAAGCCTCATGTATATGATACTTAAGAAAAATACATATGCAAACTTTTCTTTATTCTATATTTTGACTCAAAAGTGTTTTACAGGATTAAATATTACCTTTATCTAAACTGTCTTAGGCTAAACAAAAAGAGAAACAAACTGTTAAAGTGTATTTAAAAAATAATTTTAAATACACTGAGAAAAAATACAAATTGGGGGTCATCTGTGCCTCTTGTATTTTTGCATTAGGAAATAATAGACACAATATAACCCTTTAACCTTGTTTCTGATAAATTATGCAATCAAGCTTCAGTATTTGTGTGTGCAGTGTGCATGTGTCTCTTCGACGGGAAAGCTGTCTGTGCTCTGTAAAGCTGAACATTCAGTTTGAAGCCTTGAGCATTGTTTGTCTCTCTCTCTGCAGAGCTGCCAGCCGTGTCTACATTTGCTGTCACTCAACCTTTTTTATAAGACATGTTGCAAAGCTATATAGTGTTTTAAACTGCCTATTGAGCTTAACATCAAATAAGATTTTGGAATTGTTTCAGGACCAGCATTGTTCAAACAAATAATGATGTTTGGATTCATTTGTGTGCTGGGAGATTACCTGGACTGTTCACCTGTACTGTTTTACCAGTAAGCAGAAAGATAAAAAACAGATGAGATCTGCTCTAGACAGCAAAGAGATTAAATGGAAAGCAAATGGAGACTTTTGTCTTCTGTGTCTCAGATATTTCTCTTGAGAAAAAAGAACGTCTCACATGCATCTACTCTAGAGATACAAAAGAGATCTCAGCAAAGTTTTAACTGAGCTTAGATTTGCCAAGACATCAAAAGTCAGAGATTTCGCTAACACTTTACAATAAGGTTTCATTTGTTAACAATAGTTAACTACATTAGTTAATATGAACTATATGAAAAAATACTCTAAAGCATCACCGTGACCGTGAGTCTTAAGCCCCAGATATACTAACGGCAAAGTTATTTTTCGTTCTTCGTTTTGGGATAAAATATTCTGCGATATACTGTTATCGAACATCTGACGCCGCTCACACTGATGAGAGAGACGTTTAGATGAAAATGTAAATATGGGCTGCACGCTTTCCTCTCAATAACCAAAAAAAAATTAAACATTGAGAAAACAGCAAGCATTTTTTAAAATAAAGCATAAGAAAAAAACATCTGGTCATCATAGGCAATGTGGATATGTTTGCACGAGCTCTGCAATTCGGCACTCTAATAAAGTCACTTCACATTTATTTATAAAGCACTTTATACAATAGATTGCTTAAAATCAAGCAGCTTTACCATATTAAACATTCAAAACAGTGTCAATGTCTCATTTCATTAAAAGTACAACGTAATTTTCTACTATAAAGCAGCTTTCCGGTGTGTTCACTTACAGATCAAGTCTGACTTTAACGGACTCGTGAGGAGAAAAGAACTGGGAAAGCTTTCCACGGGAAAGAAGGCAGAGCCTCCATGCACAACTACCTATTACGTAATCACCACAGACCAATGGTAGTATAAAGGTGTTTATCAGCCTGGAAAGTTTTGGAAAGTTCGATTTGGCAAGCCGTTTCAAACTCCCAAAACGAACTCCAAACAAAGTTCGTTTTGGCCTGATTTTGTTCGAAATGACGTCACATCAGTTCATTCTACGATTTCGCTTGAAGTATATCGGGGCCTTTAAGCTATGAAAGTGCAACATTTTAGAAATTAAAATTTCTTCGGAGCAGTTTAAATAAATAAAAAATAGTTAACATGCACAAAATGACAAGGAACAACAAAATACATTTAAAAACATGCAGATTTACATCATTTTTGTATAGAGAAACACATAAATGTCTTACAATAACCCAGTTACAATTTGTCCAGTAATTCCATTACGTGTGTATGTCTATGTTCAATTAGCAAAATGCCATTTCAGCATTTAATACTCTAAATTGGCCATCAAGCCTCCATCGGCCATAACAAGAGTGTTTTATTCTCCTCTTAGCTAAAAAACATGCTCTCTAGCAGCAATCAAACAAATGAAGAGACATAACATCAATTAGCTGTGAGTCAACAAATGGAGACAGACATTATTTATCAAAACACATTCATATGGATGAGTTTATTCTTAGAAATGGGTACTTAGTAATCTAATTGATGGTGCATCATGTTGTTTTGTCTCTCATTTGGCACAATCATAGCATTAAGCTGTGTGTTATAAATGTACTCTGGCCATGAAAGCTGAGGCTTGATTAAAAACAAGGGAACTGTCCCAAATCATATGACAAAGGGTGACTGTGCGTAATCATGGACATTATAAACACAATAATTGACTTTTCTTAATGGAAGCTTAAAGATAATATACAGTTAAATCATAATAAAAGTCTATATTGGCAAGTAATAAGCTGGGATAATGTACAGTCAGCCTTACATGCATGACACATTTCTATCCCCACTTGCCATATAACGCACAAAACTGTCGGGAGACTAAACGTGTATTAAAGCCTGAGACATCCAGACACCTCAAGAAAGATTAAACTGCAGCCTAAATGCTGCTTTTGAGTCTAAAAGAAAATGAAAGATTACTGTAACGGTCGTCAGCTGGAGTGCCCTTGAGAGCCACCTGAGGGCACTCCACATCAGATTATCATTATTCACTCACAACTACATTTCCCATAATTCACTGCCCAGACTCATCATCCCTGATTATCACATTCACCTGTGTCTCATTACATTGTTTAGTTCACCCCATATAAGCCTGGTTCACCTCATCATTCCCTGCGAAGTCTTGTACGTTATTCCATTGCATTTCTGAGCGTTTCCTTTGTTGTCATTGTTCCTGGTTCTTGATCTCTGCCCGTGTCCTGGTTTTCCCGTTCCTGCCTCACCCTCTGGATTTGTCTGTTTGTTTGGATTGCCTGCCTGTGTATGACCTTTGCCTGGATTCTGATTACGATTTTGACTTACTTTAATAAAACTGCATTTGGATCCTCAACCTTCGTGTCTCGGAGCAGTTCATAACAATTACACTTCAATGACCTACAAAACTATTTCCTAAACATAAATATGTCTAGGATGTTTTACAGTTTTAAATAGCTTTAGAAATGTTTTATTTAAAAAAAAAAAGTCAGACATGGGCCGTCTAATGCTATTCTTGTGCTTTCTAAAGTCAAATTGTCAAACTGACCCTCCCTCAGTGCTATGAACAAATGATGGACATTAGAAGAAGACCTGAGGCTTACAATCTTTACGGTAATAATCTTTATTACCAACTGTTGTAATACAATTGATAAAGACCTCACTAATTTACATAAAGCAGGAGGAATGAAATTTGCATAAACCCTATGACCTATTTCAACACAGAAAAAACACATCTAGTGTTATTTACCACATTATAGTGTTATTCACCACATTATCTAGTGTTATTACCACATTATACTATTAACAACAATATTCTTCGCAATTATATTGTGAAATAAAATATAGCCAGATTCATGATGTGCAGTAAAAACAAATGTGAGCTATTCATAATGACTCGAATGAAAAAGAGTACACCTTGCATTTGCATTTGCATATATTATATATATACATATATTAGGGCTGGATGATTTTTTTGTTGTTTTGCCACGATTTTATTCTTTTTAAATCGAGAAATTGTGGTTTTGAATAAAAATGTTAACAAGTGTTACAATTACACAAGTTGACAATTCAGAAATGTTAAAAGTTAAGACAAGAAAATGATCCGACCACATGATGGCGCGCCTGATTAACCGCTCTTGTGTGACGCTCTATGAATGTAGAAGACATCACTAATCTTAAACCTGTTCACTGAGAAATGTGTAATTGCAGTGGGCAGTGGGATAGGAAAAGTTATTAGATGTGAGTTGAACTTTTTTTTTTTAACTTGAGTGCCACGTTTTTAGAATGTCGTTTCATGGGTGAGACATGAGATTTGAGACACTGGTTAAGATAAGTTTGTACAATATTTGCATGCATATTTTGTGCAGAGATACTTAATAACAATTCATTTGTTTTAAATTTACACCATGTTGATCACTTCGTGCACTTGGAATTTAACTTTTTTTAACCAGTAAATAAAGAGAATGTTACATATTGTAACATTAAAAGCATCAAAATAATTTTTTTTGATTTTTTGCAATATTTTTTGCAATATCGTCCAGCCCTAACATATATATCATCAATATAATTTTTTATAAAATCTCCTCCTGTGTTCCACAATAGATAAAAAGTAGCATGAGACCTGAAGGTGGGTAAATTATGCTTAAAGTCCCCTTGTGGTGAAAATCAAGCTTTTAATGTTGTTTATATGTCTACAGTATGTGGTGTTTTTAATATACTTTAAGACAAACCATATGCAAATTCATGTCAACACCATTGCTGAGTATTTTCTCCTTAAAACTGCAGTGAACCAAAGACAGTCTCAAAATTGCAGTTTGAAATCACTGGTGTTTCTGATGTCACAAACTACCTTGTAACCAATCACGTCAACATGTGATCGTCAACGAGATCTCTGAACTGGTGTGAGTGGAGGTGGGGCTAATTTGCATATTCATAGAACCGCGTATACTAAATGAGGCAAGGGTGTAGAGTTCCATTCAAGCTATTTTAAAGCATGAAGAAATTTTTTTCAAGGAAACATTTTTTTTAAATATGTCATTTTGGTGATTAAAGATGAGTTTTAGGGATTCAGTTATTGACTACAGGGGGACTTAAAAGCAAATGATCTGAGGAAGGTGCGACTTTGAACTGACCAAATTTAGAAGTGTAAATCCATGTTTTCTGCCAAGTACACTGTTAATATAACCTACACTAATAAGCAAAAAAATAGTATTTAAAATCAGTCTTCTCAGAACTGAATTCCTCCTATTTGGTCAAAAACACATCATATCTTACACATGACTCTTAAATAACGCAACACACCAGATTTCTGGTGATTCTATAGATGGACACCACAGGCCTAGCGGACAGCAGGATCCTTAGGCCTCTTCAAAGGGTGAATCTTATCAAGCTGTGGTGAAACAGTAGGTGCCAGATGGCTTAGTACAGCACCAAGACACACACGCATAAAAAAAAAAAAAAAAAAAAATTTTTTTCCCTCTGATGTTACAACAAGGAGAATTCTGACACAAATGAAGGGACTCACTACACATTACCTGCACATTTTATCCATATTAAAACGTATAACTGTACTTTTTGTAGTGTAAACGGTCATATGGAGTGTGAGTCAAAACATTCCTGACACTTAACAGACAACATCAAAGAGCACAATACAACCTTCAAAGAGGGCAGTGCATCTTATCTTACCTGTCTAATGCCTCCACAACGCCACAAGCTGCTGCAGTCAGAACCTTCCCTTCCCAAAAACACCCGCGAGGTCTCTCTGAGCAATGGCTAATTGAAGGGATTCTGTGCGTATTAAGAACCCTGGATTCGCTTCACACCCAGTCGGCTAATCTGTCCATTCTGTTCCTTATGTTATTTGTTGCCTTGGTTACAGTCATACATAAATGCAGTGGTACAGTACAGTGCGGCTGCTTAGTGCGGCTGCTTAGTAAAGCCAGCAGCAGTTGGGCTAGTGGATTCAAGAGGGGAGCTGGTCATTTGCGCAGCACTGCACAACACAATTCTACATTTAAGGACTCACGAAAATCTCTCCCTAAGGTATGCTTGGAATATGACCAAAAAGTTTAGATTTGTGTCCTTGACCAGTGTGGGAGATGACTTTTGAGAGTGTTCGATAAATCCCACTGTACTATTCTGCCGTGCAAATGTAATCGGTCCAACTCGACCTGCTTCGAGCATGCACAGCTCTTACTGGCCTACGTCCGTTACACAAATGCAAAATGCAGTTACTAAATGTTTTGTCACAACAGTTATGGCCAAAATCAAGTTTCTTTGATTATGATCTGTCCTGTGACAGATGGGTTTGGATCAACTGTGTAAATGTAAAGTCGATGTCCCCCCAATAACAGACCGGTGTGCAATAAATTCAAAAACGTAATGCAAGTTTAACGCAGCAATGGTATAACAATGGTCCTGTGAACACCAACGCATATTTTTCAGAATCCATAGTTTAGTTGATCATAATAAGTGCTCATTGTCAGTTGTAAACACAATGGCTTTTTTCTTCCATAAGGAGGTTTGGCATCACAACGGCTTTGTTTCCAGGCAGACCTTAAAGAACGCGACACACATGTCTCCCGGAAATTCTGGAGAATTCAACCAATCAGATTACGACTTTGAAACTCCCAAACTGTTTCCCATTTTGTGTGCCATATACATCAGATGTTCAGCCAACAATCCGAGGGTGTGACGTCTGAGACTAAAGATAATGAAACTATTAGTTGAAGAAATTAAATGAAGCAATGAGCAATGCAACACTTCCTCTAAATACATCTGTCAGTGTCAGGGCAAATACTAGGTAACCAACTATATAAATAAATAAAATGAAATGGTTATTCATCAGGAATCGAATGGATCATGAAAAATTATCTATATTACTGGCAGCTGGAGAGAAGAAGTTGGAAAATCCACTCTCAGAAAAAAAGGTACAAAAGCTGTCACTGGGACAGTACCCTTCAAAAGGGTTCTAATATGTACCATTTAGGTACTAATATGTACACGTTTGGTACCAATATGTACATGTTTGGTACCAATATGTACCTTTGAGGGACTTAAATGCACTCTTTAGGTACAAAGGTGTACCTTTTGAAAAGGTACCGCCACAGTGACAGCTTTTGTACCTTTTTTTCTGAGAGTGTAAAAGGGTTTTGTTTTGTGACGTCAGTAGGAAGACAATGCTATTCGATTATTTTTTAACCCATAACTTCCAGGAAAATATTTTTCACAGACTGCAGAAAAATGTGTTATGCCACTGCACTGAACAAAGAGTGCTGCTCAGTTAACTTCATTTCCTGCCTGTTCTGGGCATGCTTCCACCGAAAAACATTGAGGGTGGATCACTTAACAACAAGCACCCGCCTCATGATAACACCGTTTCCCAGGCAACAAAAAAGGAGGGAAAAGCAATAGCTTCTGGATTCCAACAGACTATAAAAGCAAAGATGTTGCTCTATTTTATTCTATGGCTGCTTTTCAAGTATTAGCTTGCAATGAGAGAACCACAGCACTTCTCAAGAGAAGTCTCAAATTCTCAAGCTTTACCTTGGAAGTCTTGCATCAGACTGCTCTCTTGCGAAGTTGGAAATAGTTTTGGGAATCAGTGATGGGTGTGTTAGCAGCAAACAATATTTCCTGAATGCTGGTAATCGAATAAAACATATCCTTCCGAGCTTTCCACATTACACCACTGGGCTTCCATATTCTCACTGCTAACCCAAACCATTGTTTTCAAAAAACTGTAACAGCTAAACGTACAGCTAACCTAAAAAAGAGACAATTAAATATAAAATCTGAATTAAAAACCAATATCAGACCCAGTTTACAAAGACAAAAACCCTCAATCTTCTCAAAAGAATGAAGAACAACACTCAATTAAAAAAAAAAAAAAGATATTGTGATCAATGAAACCCTACTGAACATTTAATTAAATTGGACTCGAGCTAATGTTAAAACTAAAATAAATAGGCTAGACTTTCCAAGAGAACCATTATCTACTGTTGCTGGAAATATTACGCAGCTGTGGTGCTTTAATATCCCATGAACTTGTGTGAAACTAATGACTCCAACAAATCCATTAACCATGTCCATAAGTCCAGATCCATTAGACCTGCATGCACTAATGCATCCCCAGATGGTAATGGAAATGTTGACTATGTGAAATGAGGGGGTGGGTGAAATATTAATTAACATCTCCATTTTAAATTCCCATTTATATTTGAGTTTGACAAACAGTCAAATCACAGTCACTCTCTGAAGCTAGCAGAGTAACCAGAGAAGTAAAAGTTATTGTATTTTTTATGTAGTTTTCACATAAAATAACATGCAAATGTAAAATTGACAGACGCAGTTGATTGCATCTCATATTCATGGTAAATAAAGTTATCAGTTCTGAAATCAGTGTCTTTTCTGTCAGGAGACAGGACAGATTGAGATACTCTTGGGGGCATTAATCTAGGTCATGAGGGCATGTGTCATGTGTGATGCTGAGTTTTATGGGCCCCAATAAAACTCAGAAACTGAAGATTCAGTCCTATTATTTTTCTTCTGTAATTTTTTCTCCAATCTCTCTTCTCTCATTCACACACAGACACACTGATACCTCTTATTTTATATCCGTAGAAGCTGCTCCAGGGAATTTGGTGTCAACTGGAGGTTTCTATTTAGACAGAAATAAAACAGATGAGATCTCGCGATCTCAAATTTCTCGACTATGGCAATAGTGACACTGTTTTGAGCACTGATTTTATAGATATAGTCATGTGTTGAGTAGGTGATTAAGACTAAATCAGGTTATAACAGTTCTGCTGCTTAAAGGCCCACTGAAGTGCCTTGAAACGCGCAGCTTTGTATGATGCGTTGATGTAATTTCCACTGAAAAAGGAAGCTAAGGCGGGACATATTGAATGGCTCCTCCGCTTTTTTCAATTAACCAGTAGCGTTTAGTTTACCTCACAGACTGCAGTCATACTTGACAGCTAGCCTGGTAATACCAAACTCTCCTACTTCGCTTTGCTTCGTAGACAGAGTCTGGCATGGCATAATTGAAAAGCGTTTTCTTTCTCGCGGGGACGCGCTTGTCTGAAGTTTAAAATCATTGGTTCCCGTAAGCCAATCACATAACGTTTGGTTATGGCGTGTGTTATGCGCATGCTCAGCCGCATCTAACTTCCACTGTAAACACAGTATGATGCGAAAACAAAACCATCGAGCGAAATACCGGAGTGAACATGGCTGTGAACGACTTTTGCAGATTATGTGAAGTAAATCTACGCATCCACGGTACAATCAGTGTCTACATCACGGCTCTCAGCCCGCTCTCTGTTCGTTGATTGGCCGGCTGTTTTCAGGCCGGAGGAAAACGGAAAGCTATTACGTTGTCTCAGACTGAGTACAGAAGCGAAATGAAATTGAGCGGAAGTAAGAAGTCTGACGTAGTCAGGCTACTTGACAGCACCATTCACCATGAATCCGAGCACTGATACCTTGGATTCAATAGTAACGTTAGAGGTGGGAATAAATTCTAGCCATTTCATTCTGAAAACGGAATAAAACTTGAGCGCTTGAGCAACCAAACACACATCTCCAACCCGTATTGCTCTGTTACGTGACAACGGTAGTGATGTTCAGTTTGTGAATGAATCGTTCTTTTGAACCGGTTCTTTTTTTGTGAACCGGTCGAACCAGTTCACCAAATCGAACTGAATCATTCAAAAAAGAGTCATGATCCAGTTTTCTAAAGTTACTCGCTTTCAGACGTGCCTGACAATCACTCCGACTCGAAATAAACAACATCCCGGAGACGGAGTATATGTTACTCCAGTAAATCCGACAGTTAACTGATGGAACTGATGAGCACGAGCAGCTGACACTGAGCATGCGTTTACTGCCGAACGTACAGTCAGGTACAGCCACGGTCGCTTTGGCCAGGTGGTATTTATAGCATAGGAGGCGGGACGCTTCAGATTCTAGAGAGCATCAGAAGATCTGATGAGAAGCTGAAGTCCGCAGTGACGTCATACAAATCCGTGATCCATTTTAGCGGAAGTGAGAGATTGTAAGTTTTGAATTGCTTATTTATAACATTGAGGCTAACATATTCATCCTAAGAGCCAAAAAAACTTACATTTTTATTTCAGGAGACCTTTAAAAAAAACAGGTTTAGACACATCTGACCATCATTCACAATTAAAAATGTATTTCTATTTCATTTTCTACATATTTATTACTTTCAATGCAAGCATGCTGTAGCTAGCAGATAATATAGCAGATTGACTGATGCATTCTGGAAAGGTATTTGGCACTATATATTTTAAATACAATATGCTTTTACATAAAGCCTTATGAAAAAACACTAATGTCTAAAAAATAAAATAAATTGAATTAGATTAGATTCAGATTTCAAGAATTATAAAGACTGCACTTACGAAAAGTTTTAGTCAATTAAATATTTTTAGAATAAAATTGTAATCACTATTTAAATTTTAATAATTCTTAATTTTGTTCATTTCAATGACTTTTCCATTCTTGGAAATCTAAATTTAAAATACCGTGATACTTCCAAGCATTCCATGATTATTGGAACCTTGTAAAAAAAAAATCAAAGGTGCATGCTGTATGTAATGTTTTTCGACCACTAAAGCATAAAAAAAAAAAAAAAAAAAAAACATAATATGTTTGCAGATACTTAGGAAACATTCTAAGGTCACATAGCCTACTTCTTTCTAAGAAACACAATGCTACAGCCAGTTATTCTATTTTGAATTGTGTGTTCTGTTCCGTGTCGGAATGTCTGTTTTTGTTTTGGTCTGTGTGATCCCGCCCACTGCCAATTTACTCCATAGTATTTCGACACCCCTGGATGCCAGTTGGAGGAAAACACAGATTATTGTAGCCATGGAAGCCAGCAAATGAACTGGGTCTGAGATTGCTATACCTGACTAAAAAGCCTCACCATCCATCTAAAAAGCTCTATGACCAGACAGAGGCATATTAAATTGTGGATAAATCAACTCATTAACTTACAGTGTAATGCTCAGCGTCTTCCACTGTCAACTGCGCTCGTTCCTGTTGTGTGTCCTCAAACTGGCAACCTGCCTAAGCATCAAGTCTGAGGCGGAGGGGACGGTGGAAACAGCTCTCTCCAATATTTCTAATTTTGACAGCAGGACCCATTTCAACCACTAAATGTCATTATTACATAATGCACCTGTAAACAATTGCTGCATCCAAAAACAACACTAAAACACCACTAAAAAAGTATGTTCTATATAGTATTAATGTGTGTAGTATGAATGTAATCTTGACATATTACATTCGGCATGTGGTCATTATCACCTGGCCTACCAGCGTCAGTTGTGTCGCTTCACTGCCATTCACAGGCCTCTCCCATGGCCTCATGGGATAGTAAAGTGTACAATATATGCACACTTCAGAATCTCGCCGGAAGTAGAAGGTCATCTGGGTACTTTCGACTACTCTTTTATGAGTACTGTGAATTCGGATATACTTATTTTGTCACATACTGTTTTTCGCCCTATACTATATAGTAAGGAAGTATGCAATTTGAGATGCAGCCAATGGTTTTCTGTTTTCCACAAAATTGCACACACATAAACGTTCAAAAGTTTGGGGTTTGTAAGATTTGTTATATTTTTGAAAGAAGACTTATGCTCACCAAGGTTACATTTATTTGATTCAAAATACAGCAAAAAACAGTAATATAATATTGTGAAAAATTACTACAATTTAAAATAACTGTTTTCTAATTGTATATATTTTATATCCAATTTATGTTTCATTGTTTTATATATCAATGTATAATGTAATTTATTATTGCAATGGAAAAGCTGAATTTTCAGCAGCAATTTCTCCAGTCTTCAGTGTCGCATGATTCAACAGAAATCATTAATATGCTGATTTGGTGCTCAAGAAACATTCTTATTATTAACAATTTTGAAAACATTTTTTTAGGATGAAAAAAGTTCAAAAGAATGCCAGGTATTTGAAATTGAAATATTTAGTAACATTTTAAATGTCGTTTCAGTCACAATTTTACACACACTTGATAAAAAAAAAATATATATATATACATATATATACCCCAATTTTTTGAATGGTAGTTTATGAAACGTTATGTAAAAAAAACAGTCAGAAATAGCCAAAACTCTGAGCACTAATATTTCTACAACAGGCACTTGAATGGTGGAAAAGAGCACATTGAAAATACCTAATCACTGGATTATATTTAGTTTGGTTATATTTTTTTGGCAACCTCCGTCTGAGACACTGATCAACAGGTTGTTGAGAAAAGATAGAAAGTTCTGGCTAAAAACTATAACTACTGTGGCCAGTGGTCCGCCATTATAAAAGTGTTTTGTTTTGATTCAGTTTTAGGAAAACTGTAGTGGGGAGGGGGAGGGTGTGCTCTTGTTCATCACCTTTGGTGCAGTGCGGGTGTTGGCTGGGGGTGGAGGTGGGCCAGGTGTTATGTTATATAAAGGGATGACGGGCCCTGCTAAGAGCTCTGGAGAACAGGATGGTGTTTTGATCAGAGGTGGTGGGTGTTTTAGCCCGTGGGTTGCATTCACACACACATACTGTACAGACACAAACACGGTGTCCGGGCTGCTTTGTGCTCGTCTTCTATGAGAGCCACAGAGAGCAAGGTCAGTTATGCTATTCTATCTATTGATGCCATAACATCATCAAATCTAGTAGATGGACTCCTTTGAGCAGATGGATACAGATAAAATTGTCAGAAAAAAACAGTAAAAAAAAAAGAAAGAAAAAAGAGGTGGACACACAATAGACACAACGAATTTTACAACAAAAACGAGATTCATACTATTTATCTCCTCTTTCATGAGTAAAAAAAGCCAGAATGCAACAACTAAACAACTAGTGCAACAATCATTGACTTACATAAGAAATAATTGCCTCTCAAGTAATACTGTGACCACTAAATTACAGGCTGAGAGTGTTTAAAAGAAATATCCTAGGTTAAATACAAGTTAAGCTCCATTAAAACAGAAAAAAAAAATCCGATAAACATAAAACGTTGACAATTATGGACTCACAATTGAAGTCTATGGGGAGAAGTGCACAACAGTCCATTGTTGCACACACTCACACACACATATACCAATTAGAAATGAGCTACAAAGATGAAATCATACATGGCCACCAAAATATAAAGGATTATATAATTTAACGTTCTTGAAGGTAGGGAAATCAAATTAAATGCCTGGTTTATTGTAATCATATTAGTGGATTTTAAATGACAGAACTAGTATCATTTGAATAAGCAAGTTATCTTATCATTTAACATATAACATCTACAAAAGCTATGCATCTGCAGATTTAAAAAGAGCATGCCTGACCAGATGGAGAGGGTTGGAAGTTGGAACATTGTCTGGACAGTGGACACACAAGCATTTTTTTTTTTTTACTCCAAGACAACACAAGACAAGACAAAGTAGCGTATTGGTTATGCACCACACACACACACACACACACACACACACACACACACACACACACACTGTCTGTCTGTCATTAAAGTTACTAGGTTATTTATATGGTTTGCATTATAAAATGTATCCTATTTGTTCACATTTATGAATTAAATAAATGGGTAACACTTTAAAATAAGGTTCATCAGTTAACATTTGACTAGTTAACATGAACTAAGAATGAACAATACTTCTTCAGCATTTATTAATCTTAGTTAATATAAATTTCAACATTTACTAATATGTTAATAAAATCAATACATTCGTTAATGCACTGTGAACTAACATGCACAAACAATGAACAGCTGTATTTTTATTAACAAAGATGAATAAATAGTGTATCAGATGTATTGATCATTTTTAGTTCATGTTAGTTAATACATTAACTAATGTTATCTAATGAACCTTATGTGTAAAGTGTTACCAATGTCATGATGATCTTATGTCTATAATGAATGAAGTAAATTTGAGCATCACAATAAAGTAAAAAGTCATGTAGACTCAGAGTAGTGTGCTAGGTTGTAACAGCAGTACTCTCTGTTCTTTACACTAATTTGCACAATTTAAGTATAATACATGTATTAACCACTTTAATCAGAGCATAAATATGGGACTTAGGATTGAGATATATAGAACAAAAACAGATGTTGTTACAGACGCTGAAACAAAAACCTCAAAATGTCATTATGTGCAGCATTGGGCATCGTGGTGTCATGGACTGCAAAAAAAAATTAAAAAAGCAAAATTTCAACCGCAAGAGTGTAAGAAACATTCAGACAAAATTTATATTACCTGTAAGTATTTACTTGGTTTAACAAATTACACATCACACTGTTGGCCAATACCACACAGAATTCTAAACATTCCAAAATTGCACTTTTGTCATCTAGTAAAAAGGTTCAAACTAGGCTACTGCACTGGTGGTGGGTTCAACTTCTAATTAACATTCATTAAAGAAATCAACCGAGGATGAACTGATGAATTACAGAACTTTTTCTGTCAAGAAATAACGAACTAAAGAAAGAAACAGCTGTGTCCACTTGCGCACAACATACGCAGTGATGATTTAGGTTTGATGTAAGCATACTTTTGTGTGCGCGGAACCTCTTAAAGTTGTTGAAAGAGTTTGTGCAGTCCGCTAGTTTTAGTTACAGGTGGTGTCACAGGTGAATTTGCTTCAGAAAAGGAAAAATAGCGACACGGTTTTTTAAACGTAACCGACACAATCTACTACGAAAGCGTTGGGTAAAACCAGTAAGGGGAAACAAATATACGCATTCAGCGAGAACCATATAGGTTGAATTGATGTAACCACGAAGACTTACCGGATAATTTGAGCGATTCAGAGAAATAGGTGTATGAAGGGTGGCGTTCTTGATCGCTTCCCCCAGAGAGTCTCCTGATGTTTGAGTTCCCGGTAATTAAATTTTTGGCCAATATTCCGCGTGCCACGCTCTATTCGCGCGCTCTGCTGCCAACCCAGAAACCTGCACTTAGAGCGCGCGCTCGATTGCTCTCTCTCTCTCTCTCTCTCTCTCTCTCTCTCTCTCTCTCTCTCTCTCTCTCTCTCTCTCTCTCTCTCTCTCTCAGGTAGAGGTGCAGTATAGGGTTTAGTGCTGCAGCTGAAACTGCTCTTTGCTGGCTTAACACAACTATATCTGAGGATACAATCTTTTTGTATCAAAACGTAAGGTTTTAACGTTCATTAACATACAGGTATTGGTTTGTTATGAGAACACAAAACGGTAAAATGGTCGAAACCAGTTGCAGGTTAAAGGATAAGAGTAAAAAGCTCCCATTAATTGGGTAAATCCTGTTATGCAGTACATTTTCATGTCCCTGTAATGTATGTCTTAATATATTGGATGAAATATTACACTTTCAAAGATTATTATTTTTTTGTCATGATATCTCATTTTGGCCCGGTTTCACAGACAGGGCTTAGATTAAGCCAGGATTAGGCCTTAGTTCAATTAGGACAATTAAATAGCTTCTATAATGCCTTAGAAAAACACATTACTGGTGTGCATCTTGAGACAGAACAATGGCACTGAGATCTTTTAAGATATGTCAGTGCACGTTGCTTTCAGTAAAGACAGCTCAAACATGCATTTATAGGCTGAGACGAGCTTAAGCCTTGTCTGTGAAACCAGGAGAAAAAGTTTTTTTAGTTTTGTTTTTAAAGGGCACAAATTTTAGATTATTTCACTACTTTGGTTGAAGCGAACTAGCCATTTATATAGAAATCTAAACAGTTTAAATCCAATCTGGGACCTACTTACCTCTTTCTCACACACATACTGTTACAGTCCTGTAAAATAAAGGCAAAACAACTTGTAAAAAAGCATTTTTCTATCCACTTCACTTATACTTTCTAAAGTGTAGATAAATCAAGCTATACCTATAAAGTTTAAGGGGCCTGAGTTTGACCAGAGCATCTTTCTGAAAGTATTATGTATGCTTTTATAGAAAAGCTTTCTTTAATTCAAGACAAGAATAATCATATTTAAAAAGTCACAGAGTTCCAAAGGTACAGCATAACAAGAACGACCCAAGTCCAAGAAGAAACAGCTGCAAAATAGGCCTACTCTTTTTTTTCTTTTCTTTTTAACAATGCCTGTTTATTTACAGTTCAATTACTGTTATTTCTGCAAAAGGGCATGTGCTGTAGGCCTATATCTAAAATTAAGCTTTGTAACTGCATGGGTGTAATTGTGGAGTGTGTGGCATCTGTTTCTGTTCTTTTGGCTTATATGATTGTAGCTCTTCTCACACATAACTTATAAATAGTGTGTTAATCTTGCTCGGCTTTCTTATAGTTCTTAGATGTTACACCATTAAAAATAGTAAACCTTCAATCATACATGTGTTAGATGGCAAAATAATCACTAGTACCATTGTCTTTTTTTTCCCCCATAAATTTAGTGATTGGGGTATGCCGATGCTTTCATAAGTTTTAATAATGTTTAAGTAATACCAGCTCCCACAGAGTTTGTGATTAATGTCTGCATATCTCTGCCTTTTTTCCAATTAATGTAATTGTGACATTGTCTTTAAAGTCGAATATGTAGATTTAAATGTTGTAATTTAAATCGACACTTACATTTTATATTTTCATATTCATATTCACACATTTTGTTTGTAAATTGTTTGTAAATATATCACTCCAGGCATCAAAAATCGTGGATAGTGAAAATGCTTTTATTTGATATTTTTGACGTCTTTGAAAGAAGTCTCTTGCGCTCACCAATACTGCGTTTATATGATCAAAATTACAGTAAAACAGTAATAATTGTGGAAACTGTGATACATTGGTTTCAGGATTCTTTGAGAAAAAGTTCAAAAGAACAGCGTTTATTTGATTTTTTTTTTTACACTGTAGAAGTCTTTACTGTCACTTTTGTGTTTAATGCTTCCTCGCTAAACAGAAGTATTTATTTATTTATTTAAAAAACTTTTATTAATTAAACTAATACTTTTATTCAGCAAGGATGCATTAAACTGATCACAGTTTTTACCTCATGACAATTGCTGGAAGTTTGTGACAGGTGAGTGCTCAGTGTGGTAACTTTAAAGATTGTGGATTGCTAAATATTTATAATGCTTTATATCTGGGTATAATTGATTATGCCAGACACAGGGCCAGTGAGAGAGTGTTTGTGAGTCAGCTGGTTCGTATAGCCTGTTGGAGGCTGGACACCTGCGCTATATTCCAACAACGTGGGTGGACTCTGATGTGGCGCACCAAAGTTGTTTCATTAGTGACGCCATCCTCACAGACGGCCTTGTGTCGGTATGTGTGTGTGGATAAGAGAGACAGAAAGACATACAGGCACATTCTTAAACTCACAAAAAAATTAAATAGCTGTGTTTAATATTTAAAGATTCCAACCCACTCTTTTTAAAAAGCTTATTCTAATAAAAATAATTACTTTTAATTGCTTGTTATTTTTTTTTATTTTTTTTTTTGACCTGATGTTCTGTCATTCTTTCTCTCTCGCTCTCTCGCCCCAATTTGCTAATTATGACATTGGTTTAATTCAATCATCTGGACTGTCACTTAGCACAGCGCAATGGCCTGAAAAACTGAATGTCAGCCTGGATAAATTGTAAACTTTGAATGGAAGGAAGTTCCTTAAAATGTTACAGTTTGAGGGTTTTTAGGTTATAAGCTTTGTGATTGAATAGTCTATGCAGTAAGTTTTAATCTCATTCTTACATCGCACTTCCTGTTCATGATCATATTAATACAGATTTTTCCCCCAAAACCCAATGTTATGTATGTAGTTTATCCATCCATCCGTCCGTCCGTCCATCTGTCTGTCTATTTCAAAAGGTACAGTTAGTTTTTTCTCAGTCGCTTTGATACATTTCTTGAATCATCCTTAAGATTTGCAAACCAGTTAGTGCATTTCTCATAAATTCTTAGTTTATCTCTCAAAACTACGTTTTTACGTTAATGAACATATGAGTGCCATCAGTGCCATCAGAAAGTCCTTGTGTCATCGTTCACAAACAAGATGCTTAGTCATGTTGTCAATATAACAGTCTCTGTCAGTATTTTCAGGTGTAAACTATATGGCTACGATTTTGATGACAATGATTGAAAATGCACAAGACTGCACTTTATCTGTATGGCATATATAAATTTCAACATTTCAAGAGACTGGACAGGATTCACAGTTACACTTTTACTGTTGGTCTGTCAACAAATTACAGTAAAATGTCATTGCGATTATTATTCAACCCCCATTCAACCCAAATCAGGTTTATTTGCAAAATGTACAGACTTTCAGCTGTTTGCAATGAACAAGTCAAACAAAAGTAATTGAAATAGCTCAACACAACAAATGTTTCACAAGCAAGGAAAAGGACACAGAAAGATAGCGAAGGAGTTAAATGTTCCTAGAGACACAGTTGGAAGCATAGTTCGCAAGTTCAAAGTTAAAGGAACAGTGGTTACACTTCCTGGACGGGGCAGAAAAATACAACTGCAACCAGATTTCTGAGAAGGCAGGTTCAGAAAAACCCTCAAGTGACTGCAAAAGACCTGCAGCAAGACTTGGTGGCAACAGGCACTGAGGTTTCAGCTTTCACAGTAAAGTGCGTACCAAACGTATGCAGTTTCCATGCCAGAACTCAAAAACTGACACCACTACTGGCCCAAAAGCACAAGAAAAGTCGGCCCCAACTTGCTAAAAATCATATAAATAAGCCACAGAAGTTTTGGGATTCTGTTCTGTGGAGCGATGAAACAAAATGGCAACTTTTTGGCCCTATGGATCAGCGGTATGTCTGGAGGAAGAAGAATGAAGCATGTGCTGAAAAGAACCTCTGTCTACAGTTGAGCATGGTGGTGCTCGTGATGCTCTGCGGCTGCTTTGCATCCTCTGACACTGGAAACATGCAGCGTGTGGAAGGCATGATGGATTCATTGAAGTATCAGGAAATCCTAGGAGAAAACGTCATGCCATCAGTGAGGAAGCTGAAGCTTGGGCGTCATTGGACCTTCCAACAGGACAGTGATCCCAACCATACCTCAAATTCCACCAAGGCTTGGTTGCAGAAAGAAGTCCTGGAAGATTCTACAGTGTAATCAGTCACCTGCCTTGAACCTCATTGAAAATCTCTGGTGGGATTTGAAGAAGGCGGTTGCAGCACGCAAACCCAAGAATATTACTGAACTGGAGGCCATTGCTCATGAGGAATGGACTAAGATTCCTCAGAAACGCTGCTGTCTTGTTATACATCTCGTTTGCAGCAGGTCATAACAGTAAAAGGGTTTTCTACTAAGTATTAAAGATGTTTGCCATGAAGGGGTTGAATAATTTTGACTGCAGAAGTCATTAAAAGTTGCATTTTCAGTTGAATTTGGGGAAACCACTTGAAACATTTGTTGTGTTAAGCCATTTCAATTACTTTAGTTGATTTGTTCATTGCAAACAGCAGATAGTCTGTACATTTTGCTTGATTTGCAATGGGGGTCGAATAATTTCAATTACAACTCTACATGTCTGTTTGTGTTACATTATGTCTCTATAAAGAATATTTACTGTATAATGTCAAATGCAAGTGGACTACTGTAATACAGAATTACAGAAAGTATACTGTATTACTGTATAGTGAATATTGTATGATTACCTGTTCTGTCTACGAAATGCTTGAATGATTGAGGAATTCTCCCTACATTCGGCTGTACCTGCCTCAGCCATTGTAAGGTCATGATTGAGAACGTGGTCCACAATAGTGGCCCTTATTTCACCAGAAACATCTCTACAATCTTGGCCTCTTCTATACCTCTTCCACTGTTTGGACTCTGTAACCCATCCACCATGCATCCTTATTCCTAGCTCTTCTTCTTGCCGGCTGTTGACCCTGTTTGTTTCCTTGTTGTTCTTCCATTGTCAGAATTTGTAACTCTGTGTTGTGCTCTGTTTATATATGCTTGCCAAATGAAGCTTCATGAGATGCAAAAGATACAAAAAAGAAAACATAGAAATGTATAGAAAATATGCTTTTATATTAGTTTATGTCAACCAGTTCAACCACTTTGCATTTAATGACTTAAATAACCAATGTCTAGATGTTTTGACCATTCAGCAGGGGACCCGTATAATATTTGTATCAACATGACATTAGCGATTACACACACAGCAGAAAATTGCACATAATCAATTGCATGAATGTACCAAAGCATTTGCAATTTGCTCAAAAGAATGAGAAATTGATTAACTTAATTATGTACGGTTTAAAAATCAGATTTTAGATTATGTTTCTGGATCCTGAACATTTAATTCATACCAAACCAATATTTTTGTGACTTCTATAAATAGTGCGTTCAGATTCAGAAAGAGGTGCAACAAGTTTTTTCTTCCATAAATATTTTTAGAAAAGGGTCTTGGCTGGACCATCACTGAACCTATAGTTTACAAATGTTTTTTGCATTATGAGTTCTTTAAAGATGATTGGTTACCTTGACAACGATCGTCTAGTCTCGTTTTCTACAAGCGTCATGACCGAGCGCAGAGGAGAGAGTGAAACGTATCAACTAACAAGCCTTGGCTTGCTGGGAACAAACAGTCTCTATCACAGTTTTGTGAATAAAAATCTTTTGGGAGGGAGATGCATTTGCAATGAAGTGGTAAAGAATTGGAGGCCTGACAGAGAGTATTGCTAGCAGAATGAGAATAGTAGAAAAGAATAAACTGATATTTCATGCTGCCACCATGCAATATTTTGCATCTCTGAGTATACATCAGGAAAAAAGTTGACTTTTTACCTAAAAATACACAGTCAAGTAGTTATTTAGCAGACAGATTAATCCAAAGTGACACTTATTTTAGTCTTCTTGAAAAAGGCCTTCTGAAGTGCGCGTGATGAGATTCGAACTTGCAACCTTTCCGAATAACAGATCGTAAGAATCAGATGCTTTTACGCGTGGCTTAAACCAGAACTGTAGTATGTTGCATGTGCACATATGTGTGTGTTTGTGTGGGCGGGTGTGTGTGGTACAGACGCAGAATCATGAGCTCAATCCCCTCAGAGCTTTGCCACTGTAGATGACAAACTCTCACGTTGTCATGGTTACCACAACACAG
The DNA here is from genome assembly GCF_951802725.1 of Rutilus rutilus. Lineage (NCBI taxonomy): Eukaryota > Metazoa > Chordata > Actinopteri > Cypriniformes > Leuciscidae > Rutilus > Rutilus rutilus. Next base: position 32,328,925 of record NC_140217.1, on the reverse strand, counting down.
ATGCCCCAGTTACGTCCAGTGCCATGAAGAGTGGCACATTCTCCATCACAGATGAAGACACGTCTTTCATAGACTGAATGTTCACATTAACGTTGCATAAATGCATTGTTACGTATCCGACTAGAATGGTATGTGAACAGCTTCAGATGGTCAGATATAAAATCAGACAATATAATCAGATAATATAACTTTATTGATGGATTTTCAGGCATATGGCTCTTTGAAAGCCAATCAGAAAGGCCCACTGAATTGCGTCCTCTTAAGTGCACATCGAGGGGAAGGAATGAATGGAGGACTTGCTCGCTGAATGAGTGAAAGCAACATGACGGACATTGAGAGATTTTTTTCGGTTTCAAGTGCCTCTGTCCTGTCTGTGAAACGTAGCTATCTCTCTGCAGACTGTAAATGTTTAATAATGTTGTTTCTTACAGAGCAATCTAGTACAAGCCTTCACACCAGACTCTCAAACCTGATCTAAAGGCCACTAAAGAGCACTATTTCTTTTCTTATGAATACTAACACGACATATTTAGCTTTAAATGTGTTTGAATGTAGTATCGCATATTTTGGTTTGTCTATAAGACGGTTAACGTTACCTTGTGATTTGTCAGTTCCAGTGTTGAGAGTTGGCTGGCATTATGATTCCCAGTGGCGACGGTTCACTTCTCCTCAGCACAAACTCACAATGGAGCAAATATATGTTTTCTGCACAAATTTGAAATCAATTGATACAGCAACGTGATTTTCTAAAGAATTCTGTTGGCCATCCAACATATTCAGCGTCAAAGCTAGGTTGCCATGGTGATAAGCACAGAAACCAAATCAGGGTCCTTGGAAGATGAGTGTTGTGTGTGTGTGTGTGTGTGTGTGTGTGTAAGCGCAGTCATGGAATATAAGTAATGGAATTAACCATTTGCTCTGCCCTGATCATCCATCAGCACTGTAGGTTTTCGAGGTTAAACTATGACTCAGGCTGTAAACTTTACATGTACTTGTGGTGCAAAAAGTGTACTATATATTGTTCATGGTGCAAATAGATAAGTGGCATTAGTAATCTTTCTTTTAATGTTCTCCTTGCACAATAAATTACAAAATCCCATTATCTGTGATTGATTTGATGACTTTAAGAAATGAAAGTCCTCTATTAAACAATAGGTTTTAATACGTTGTGCAAGAACTAATTTGTTTCAAAGCGTTCTATTTTTGACAAGAGACCCCATTATTAGTTTATATAACTTGAAACATTCTATACAGTACAGACTGTACAAGTCGTGTTTGTGCTCAATGGAAATCTCAGCTATGGGTTTAAAAGGAGTCAAGGCCGATGAACAACAAAGACAGACACTAGTGAGCAGCATGTTCTCATCAACCTTTAAAGAGATTCCAAACCTCTATGACTTCCTTTCTCTGTGGAACTCATAAGATACTATTTGGAAGAATGTTTCGGTGACCACTGACTTCCAGCGCATGGAAAAAACATTTCTCAAAATATCTTGTTTCCATTCCTCAGAAAAAATTCATTAATAATGGTTTGGATGACACGAGGGCGAGTAAACGATGACAGAATTTTAATTTTTGGGTAAACTATCCCTTTAAGAATCCTTTTTTATATACAGTAGTGAACATTTGAAGTGGATGAAAAAAGTTAATCAAAGTTCTCCTAAGACAAGAATGGGTATTGTTAAAAATGTGTTCATTATTGTTCAAAAGTTTGATGAAAGGTTTTGATCCAAACTACTATATATATATATATATATATATATAAAATATGTGTTGTGAAGTATATCATTGTGAAATGACTTCTCAAAACAAGAAAAATGGAGGGTGGGACTTGATTGGATGGTTGGATCGTTGTGGTTTGCTATTGGTCAATCTCATGTGTGTGACAGGTTGCCCCGCCCCTTCGCCATGAACACGGGAGGGGGGAGTTATTTTGATTAAAGATTAGAGGGTACCAGAATAACTAAATAAAATAAAAAGATAAATCTTTTATAATACATATACACCCCAATATTCCATAAAAAAATTATTGTAAATTTTGATTTCATGTTGACTTTAAGCTTGATTAGTTTGTTCACTTCGCTGATTTTAGTGTTCCTCTCAGGCACATTGTTTTTTGTTATATTTTATGATATATTCATATATTAATAAAAATATACAAAAAAGAAATATTATACGATGATGTTTAATGTTAAAATCTGCAAACATACAAGAGCTGTCAATCAGTTTAAAATTGTAATAGAATTAAATGCAAAATATTCGAATTGTTTAATAACATTAATTTCACATTAATATTTGCTGAGAAAATCCCCCTAATGAAGATAAAAATAAATAAAAAAACACCACATTATAGACTGGCAAACTTAGCATTCTAGCTCTGTTAACTGTTACCGGGCAAACGGATTTCCCAGCAACAGTACTTAGACAGATATCTATTATTTTAGATATGCACAGTAGCAAGAATAACAAATTGATTATTTAGAACATGCTGGGCCTTGCAATCTGTTATTTGCTTTATGCTGCGTGTTTCATTTGATTGCTTGTCGCAGCATGCAGTTTATAACATTAGATATAGCACAAAACAAGAAATAAAAAGATTCAATTTCAGTAAGCATGTTTTCATGAAATTGCTCAAAATGTAAACTGAAAGGCTTTTTAAAGCGCTTTCTTTACATTTAAAAGGCAAGCATTCGGTTATTTAAACTAATAATATTTTCTCATTGAAATATTTAGAGGCAAATTGACCTTTTGTAAGAGAAAACATTTTTGCATAATTGTCATTTTAGGTTTAGGATTGACCTTTGCCTCCATCTTTGCACAGCGCTCAGAAAGATCATAGATCACCGCACCGCCTGCTTTTTCTCTCCCTCTTTGTCACACAAAAGAATGACTGCATGGATTCACTAAAAATAGCACTCTATATTATTTTCATCCGAAATGCACATTGGAAGCCTCCACTAAAATAATAGATGCATGTATACTATGACACACAAATCCAACCTCAAATATAATCCAAATTTATAGCCAACAGAGCACAATAAAGTGGTGCAGAAAGAGCTTAGCACAATCATGCTGATTCTTGGGCGAATAAAACAAACTAAACACCAACAACAACATATGAAAGCATAAAAGTGACATTAAGTCATCACACACACCCTAATCAAAAGAATGAATGCACTTTTGTGGGCTGAAACGGGGGTGAAAAACACAGAGCATCTACAATGATACTGGATGCTTTGGTCTGTTATTAGGAGTTGCAGATGGTAAATCAAGTTGCATTAATAATGATGATTCACATAAGAGTTTTCACAGCTGCTAGAAGCAGCCTTCCAAAGTAAGAGTAAAGGGTTTCTATGACTACCTCTGTCAAGAAGAAATAGAAAAGCACAGCTGTCTCCTAGGCTTAACTCAGGTGTATTGCATAGAACTCTGCAATATACCAGCTTTGAGCAAAAAAAAACAAAAAAAACAAGAGCCCGGGGCACAAAAACTCTGCTGAAGAGATTTTATAGACACAGAGCAAATGGAGACAGCCAAAGACAGAAGATCTCAGAGAGATACACTGTCAAAGTCACTTTTGTCTTAGTATTTAATTCTTTTGGAATAGCTGCAGCAATATAGAGAAGAAGGAAAAGAAAAAGGGAGGCTTCAAGGAGATTCTGTAGCATACATTTTTCTTTGTGCATCCAGGCAATAGCATTTTTGTCTATTGAAGGCCATTCAAAGGCAGCATTGTATTTTGAAAAATAATAAGTTGTAAGCAACATATACATACATATATATATATTGGCACATATATATATATTCCTTTTTTATTTAAGTCAGTAAGATTTCAAATTAAACTCAAAAGTGACAGTAAAGATATTTATAGTTTTACAAAAAAGTGTATTTCAAATAAATGCTGTTTTTATCATGATCCTGTGACACTGAAGTTGAGTAGGCCTAATGGATGCAAAAATGTCAACTTTGCCACCACAGGAATAAATTAAAATACATTGAAATAGAAAACAGTTATTTTACATTGTAAAAATATTTCACAGTATTACTGTTTTTACAGTATTTCCAATCAAATTCAGCTTTGGTGAGGATTACAGACTTCAAAAATATTAACAATTCTTGGGGTTTGTAATAGTTGTAAGATGGATAAATACAAATGGTGACTTGCCAGATAATTAAATATAAATTAAAGGAAAAAGGTCAGAATAGAGTGCTTGACTAGAAGGTTTCATTCATTAATATATCCTGCATAACTGAGGACAATAAATGTTACAAAAAACAATGCTAAAACATCTATGGAGATGACAAGGCAAGCTGTCACACTTATGACTCCAGTTAATATTTCTCAGTGTAGCTTTATTTCTAAATAAACTGTACTTTATAATCTGTGTAAAATAGGCTCCTCAAGTCTTGACTACAAAAACGCTTTTGAATATTTACAGCGTTATTGTTTAGCAAAAATACAGTTCACGTAACACATTTTTACCAATACCGGGGCATGTTATCACATGGGTTAAATAAAGTATTGCATTGTCTGCCATTAAATAGTCTGTAGATAGCTAAATGTAAACAAATGAAACAATAAAACCATAGTTTTCTGCCTTTCCCTCTGTGACAACTAGCCCAGCCAGATAAATGAAGAGGAATGAAACTGTAAAATGAGAAACAAAATCCAAATACGCAGGGAACATCACTGTTGCATAATCGATCTGTCAAAAACATTCACCTCATCAAAGCCTTTGGTGCACATTTTCGTCAGTTTCATTGGCGTATATGGTTTGTGTAGGTCAGCAACCTCGCAGTATATACATACGCTGAAAAGTGCTGAAAAAAAGTACATGGCTGCAGCTAACAGAGTAATGTGAATATGTGCTTTTATGTATTATAAATGAAGCGAGTTGATGCATATTTCATACCCAGGCATGTTAATTGAGCTGCACAAGCAATACGAGGAAAGTGCTGGTCGTGTCGTAACTCATTAAACTCAAAGGTCAGCATAATGTCAGTATGAATTTTCAAATAAAGTTTTAAAGGGGTCGAAGTCATAGTTTTTCATGACCATTTCCCATAAAATTCAAATTAAAAGTTCATTCATCAGCAGCCATCTTGGTAAGCTATTTTCTATGTAAGTAAAAGGTATACAGGTACATATGTAAAAAAAAAAAAAAAAAAAAAAAAATTCACTAAAAATGTTTGTCAAGAATATGCTTTGATAACATCAATAAACTAATTTTCCTCCATTAGCTCAAGATTTAAAAAACTGACTTTAGAAACTTTGTGTTTTTTATAGCACATCAAGCTCTTTTATCTCAAAGGATCAATGGAAATTTGATTTCACATGATATGAGCCCATTAGAACAATTTGGCGTAATACGACCTGAAGTAGTCTATATCAAATAGCTGGAGGATAATGGCCTGAAATTGTTGGTGAAATATTTATTTAGCCCAAACAATTTTTCCCCCTAATAATACCACTAAACAAATACCCACTATGGAGAGTTTACTTAATAAAAGCAGCTAAAATGTTCATTTTAAACTTCCGTTAATGCACACTTCATCATCCTTAGTGTTTTCAAGTAAAAAATGCCACATATAAGTATGAAATATAAGCAGAAAATCATATAGATGATTAAACAAGATTATGTTCATATTCATGTCAATTCTGTCTTTCCATATATCCAGGTTTAAATGATTTCTTTTCCAAAGACATGACATTTAATTAAGAATACATGTCCTGAAACATACACGAGCTCTCTTTGTAACATCTTCCTCTGGTGTTACTCTCAGATGTTTAAGCTCCAACAACAAAACAAACTGCCAGATATCCAGCTCTACCTATATGGCATTTAAAAAAAAAAAAAAAATAGCAAACTTATATAATTTACAACCATTTGCAAGAAATATTTCTTTGCGAATATGCTAAAGTAAAATAATTTTCTTATTTTGTTTTGATAGTAAGTGGTGAAACATTAACCAAAGACCTCAAACTTTCTTTCATAGCAGAACATTCTGTCACTCTCAATGTGATCTGCAAAGATCAAAATGGCTTACCTTAGCATTCACTCCAATGCCGCATAGCCTTGGGTCTGTAAAAATGCTTTTCAAGCCACGGAAACCATTTTTTCAATTAATTCCCATCCACAGACATATTCAACCCAACAGCATTCATGTGAATACCAATCTGTACCTTTATGACCTCAGTGAGACTTTACATAATATCTCTAGATGTTTTGCGACAATGCAGAGAAGCAGTGGTAGAAAGATGGAAGAATGCAGTGCAGTTCTGTTTGCTGGAAACACACAGACTCAAGGCTAAAATCCAAACTGAATACAGAAAATAAGATGTCAGGTAAAGAAGCATGAATGCACAAAATCGTGTCTTTTGAGTTAATGGTAGAGCTTGGACAGTCAAGATACATACTGAAACAGGAAGGCATTAAAATCAACAACAAAATATAATAAAATAGAAATATAACCAAAATACAGTATAGTATATACACAGTTATATATATCGCACAAACTTTTTTTAATGTTGTCTCTTATGCTCAGCAAGCTTGTATTTATTTGATACACATATACATACACTACCCGGCTTTAAAAGAAATTCGCTATTTGGATTTAAATAGGCAAATGTTTAAGAATCTATGGTTGAATCATTATTGCAGTGATTATTATGTGTCTAGCATGTTATGTGTTTGGCAACAGTTCTTCTAACCCTCACTGATGGAGTGTGTAGCTTGTAGGAAGACACATTATAGCCATATTCCAGGATGACAATGTCAAGATTCATGAGACTCAAATTGTGAATCATTTTCACACATGAATTGGCACCTCTGAGTCCAGACCTTAAACTCATTGAAAGTCTTTGGGATGTGCTGGAGGAGACTTTACAGAGTGCTGGACTCTTGCATTGTCAATACAAGATCTTGACCAAAAATGAATGCAAATAATGATAAATAAATAAATGTTGTGATGTTATTTCCATCAAGAGGTGCATCAATTTTATCGACAATGCAAGCGTTAGAAGAACTGTTGTCAAACATATAACATGCTAGCACATTTTGGCAAAGTACAAACACACAGATACCGTACATGTACAGATAAGCTTCAAAGCTGCCGAGGAAGAACACAGTGTTTAATAGAAGACTTATTCCTGCTGTGGCTCTGACATCTGAAACATCCTCACCATCCTGAGCTTCCTAAAGACTCCAGCACTCCGCTGACAAAACACAAACAATACTCTGATCTCGAGGAGGATTGAAAACGAGACGCAAATAAAGCACACCTGTAGAAACACTGTTTAAACAGCTCACATAGGGTTTATGTATATTTTCATGGAATATTCTACAAGATTGTGACTGATAACCTAATAAGTCAATGTAGCACTCTCAAAGTCTACATGTGGTGTTCCTATTCATCCTACCTCAGATTTTTTCAGGTTTTGGACACAGGGTTTGAATAAACAAAGACCAACAACACTTGAACAATCAATGGAGGAATCATGAACAGACAAGACAAGAGACACTAAACTTCAAAATAAAAGCACACCAATTAAGGAGACATGAAAACAGACTAAGAAAACATTTTTTATTAGGTCTGATTGCTTAGAATAGCACTAGCAATAGCACACTTCTCTTAATAAGTATCATTCATGTTGCACAAACACTATGAGACACACCAATTTTTGGGTAGAAAAATCGGTAGTGCTTTTGCAAATATTGTTCATCTCAAATCACCCATACAAATCATTGCCAGACCCTCTCATCCCTCGCTTTCAGAGAAGACAAACCACATAAACTGGATTAATGCTTAAAGAAACGTCTACGTCTGAGGGATTCTGGAGAGCCTGAAGTTCATGTAGTTCTGTCATGTGTGACTGTTCCAGAATCCCTCCACTAACAAGCTTATTGAACAGAAGCAACCCTCCATCATTCAGTTCCAGCCCTTCTCGCTCTCTCTTTCCCACACTTACTTTGCTCTGCTCAAACTCTGCTCGGTCTCTAACAAAGGCTGAGTGATGGAAACAATGAGAGTTAAATACACAGCGTGTCTTCAAAGTGAGTTGAGATGAAGGACAGTTGCTGGTAGCTATGCAATCAAATTGCTTCTGGGAAGTTATAGAGGTATATAGTGTTCTAGATGTAGCCTATGTTTCAATACCTGCATCATGTCATTTTCCTGTTGAGGAAGCTGAACTGTGCTTGAAATAACTTGTTTCAGTTTGTTGGAGCATGGAATGGCATTTGCAACCCATTTTACTTTGCAACATGATGTATTTATGAGTGAAAAAGTATATTCAAAAAAAAAAAAAAAGTCTTGACTTGATCTTATCCATAAGAGGTTGTTGGATCTTGAGAAGTAGATGTTTCATAACAGAATTGAGCCAGACATGTAAGGAGGCTGAAAGTCAAGTTTACACTGTATCTCAATGGTAATGCATATTTTGATCTATTTTTATTCGCACCTATTGTTGCTATTATTTCATCACAAAATCTCAGCTCTAAATTACATTAATTGCGAGACTTTTGAAAGCATTACTAACAGCAGAAGCGTAAAACAATCACTTTATGGATTGCACCAGTCTATTATCATTTCATGACATGTTGACATTAATTCTCACTTGTGAATATAACTTTCCAATATATGATTTAAATGGATTTTAAAGAGATCAAGGCAAGCAGTTAGACTGAAAAGACAGAAATGACTCAGCATTTCATGACACTGGCATTTAAGTGTTGCGTTTCTTCCCAATGTGACAACTATATGACTCACTGCAGTACACTAGAGGACAAACCTCAACATAACATGATGCAAGCGATACTAAAGTAAAATAACCTACAGAAGGTCTATACTGACCTCCAGTGACGAGGAAGGTGAATCCCTCCAAGTATGGCCAAAATCCTAGAATAATTTATTATCAGAACATTGTCACAGCTATTGTAGGTCACTGAGCTATTACTTTATTAAAAGCAATGTAGCTTATTAGCATCATGGTTCATATTATTCAATAGCCTGCACAACCCCAGTGATGTCATTTTAGTAGCTAGAACCAACCATTGTCGCTAAAGAGTAAAGTGCTAAACAATTTTCTTTATTTAAATTGAGTAATCAAGTATTCCACCATTTTAATCCCTTACAGCTGAGCTATACCCAGCTAACAAAAATATAAGAACATTTTGAAAATGTTTGCATTAAATTATGTAAACATTTCATTTCTGAATGTTCTCTTAACGTTCAAAACGTAGTTTTACAAAAAAATTGTTTTAACATTTTTGTTGGTTTTGTGAATGTTAAGGGAACATTAAATTTGATCATTCCTCAAACATTATGGGATTGTTACTTTTGAATGTTGAACGATGTATAAATAATGCTTGTGTGCTAACGTTTTGAGATCATTATTAATGACCAGATAACTTAGAATGAACATTCTATTAACGTAACTGAAAAAAAAACCCCATTGTTTATAGTTTTGAGAGAACCTTGTCAGAACATTAGCCAAAGTTCTGAGAACGTTCTTAGCTGGATATATTCTCGAGGAATGACAAAAGAATTTTGTACAACTTTTGTAAGATCATTAAAATCTGCGTTTGCAATAACTATGCAAAAAGTTTGTAATTTAATGTCAACAAAATTAGTTTGAACTCTTTATTTACACTGAAGAAAATATCACAAAAAAAGTAGTAGAATGAAACTGATGGAATCATATTTCAAGTAATATTGCTCTTATAATTTATGGCAGTGTGAACATAAAAATGGCTTGTTGCTAGAATCTTCCGGATAGAACCGTGTTGTACTGTAAAGTATGAGCAATAACAGATGATTCAGTTGTTATCAGGGTAATAAACAATTTCATGTGCTTTAAAAAAGTATAAAACATACTATCAACATACTGTAACACAACAAAAGACTTGCATTCATTTAAAAAGTGCACGTGTCCAGAAATTGTTAAAATCCCAAAGACAAGACAGCAATTCGGCTGTGAAACGTTTTCCCAGAAGCATGACCATTACAGAGGCACACAAAGAATGTGCATTGTCTTTGGCTGGACACACATTGGGATTCTCCAAATACAGCAGATCATTTTCAGTGCATGCTCTTTGGTTCACAAACTTCACAGGACTATACGAGCCGTTGAATCCACAGGATGAAGGCAGCTCAGGCTTCATTTGGGACTAGGGTCAGGTGGAAGAAGAGTGGTCCGAGTGCACGGGTGGGGCCGGGGAGAGTGCGGAGTAGGGCCGGGGCTGGTCTAGATTCACATAGGTGATCTGGAGGTTGATGTAATGGTCCCCCTCTAGGTCGGAGTGGATCTCTTGAATAGCTTGTACGAGCGTAGGGAAACCTGGTCTCTTCTCAGGCTCAGGATGCCAGCACTGCATCAGGATGGACCACCTATAATACAAAAGTAAAATACACAATCCAAAATGATATATATATATGGTACATAGTATATAGCTGAGCTTTCCAGTCCTATGTGCGCTTTTTTTGGAATTACACTCTCATGCTAATTTGCCCTGTTTAGTATATCTGGCACATATTAAATAATCAATGAGAAGTCAGTTTTGATTCCACATGAAATTCCCCCTTTAAAATGAGCAGCAGGTAAATACACGTAAAATCATACATGGAATCAAAGCAGTATTGTGGCTGTGGCAGTCGCCGGCCTTGCATCAGATATGATGTAATGTCATAAGGGTCCACATCAGGATATGGACTGGCCCCTCTTGTCATCATCTCCCACATCAACACTCCGTAAGACCACTAGAGGGAATAAAATGCATACATTTGTATGTATGTTACATAAAGAATGTAGCATCATGCCTACCTGCTAAAATTTTAATTCCTCTATTTGATACATTTACATAAACATTATTATTTTTTACCCCTATTAATCATGTGATTTTAAAAACATGATTCTTGTATAAAGATTTCTCATGTTTAAACTTACCACATCTGATTTAGTGGTGAATTTCTGTGTCTGCAGACTTTCTAAAGCCATCCATTTGACTGGCAGCTTTGCTTTCTTGCTGTCCTGGATGCTGTAGTATTCCTTATCATAGACATCTCGTGCCATGCCAAAGTCAGCCACCTTCACTGTAAAGGACTCATCCAGCCTAGGAAAAGCAGTTCCATTATATTCGATAGAAATGTATTTGTCCATACTCATTGTGCTTTGGTAAGACAACAAAAAAAATCTGTTGATTACAGTTTGGAATATACATAATCTACTATACACATTTTGATAATTAAGGTTGCCGGTTACTTACATGCAGTTGCGTGCAGCAAGGTCTCTATGCACAAATTTCTTGTTTGCAAGATACTCCATTCCTTTGGCAACTTGAAGACCGAAGCCAACCAGGTCCTTCACTGTGGGATTCTGAACATGAAAGATATGTTTTTATGAGGCATTATTCAGTGTAACATTTTAGTAAGGTGACCTGATTTAAAAAATATTAAAATGTTTCTGGAAAAACATCCTTGTTGGTTCTGGAGCAACATTGCTATCGACAAATCATATTTTAGGGTTAAAGTTAGGCTTTAGATGGGGTTAGGGATGAGCTGGGTTTGAGTCATCAACCTATCAATTCTGATGATTAAAGTAAGGGTTAAGATACAGTGTGTTGTTCCAGACACTGATTTGTAGTATAAAATGAATGTGCTTACCCTCTGTGTAGAGCGGATGAAATGCCGGAGGTCTCCATGTTTCATGTATGGCAGGATCACCAAGGGAAGTCCATCACTGGGAAGCACAATGCCCAGGAGAGACAGGACATGGGGATGGTGGAAGGCCTTCATAAAGATTCCTTCTCTTAAAAACTGCTCCACCTCCTCCAGATCAGTGATCCCTTTAAAGAAAGAATAAGATGATATTACTTACGATTGTCTTTTCCATAATAGCTAGACATGTTAATGTTGAATATCACTCTGTTTGTCTTTTGAAAAATTAATATATGTCTTTTCATAAGCTTTAAACCTAGGCATGCATAATTTATTTGTACAACACTGGTTATTAGTGTCATGATCACTACATTTCCCATAATCCTCCCTGGCCCTCACCTGCATGCTCCTCCTCTGTTCATTGTCAGCTGTATCTTGTTAGTTTCCATGGTCACTGTCATTGAGTTGATTTGCTGTGTCTTGTTTCCCTGATCTGTTCTTGGTGTATTTAAGCCCTCTGTTTCTCCCTGTTCCTTGTCTTGTATCTTTTACTTTAAGTTGATGTGTGGTTATGTTTCCTGGTATTATTTCTGAATTAAAGTCTCCTATTGAATCTCCTTTGTCGTGCGCTTGATCTCAACCACCTCACCCGTGACAATCAGCTGATAAAGATTTTTGAATTTACTGATATTGGTCAATGTGAGCTATATAACGGTTGATAATGATAACTAACACTCACTTAAAGTTACTCTTTATTAACACTAATACTTTGATAACAATGTTAAATGTAATCTTCAGCAAATTTTTTATTCTGTATATTATAATGTTGTGATGCCTGAATTCACTTTTAAAATTTAAAATGATAAATTATTTTTACATTTTTTAGATTATTCAGTAATTGGCCTTAACATTAAAAAAATAACTCAAATAAAATAATTACCATCTCATTTTTTTCAGCCACAATTTTAATATTTAAAAGTGTTAATTAACTTACTATTGAGTGACTTGACCGCACAGTGAATCTCTTTGTCATCACTATCAATATGATATCCATGATACACCGTTCCAAAATGACCTGAGAAAGATTTGGGATGAGAATGTACTATTAAATGAAGGAAAAATGGAAAATAATGTACCAAAATCAGATGGATTGCTATTGCCCTGAGAAATGTACCTTTGCCAATAATTTGGTCATACTGGATTTTGACCTTCTTGGGTGGGATCAAAACATTCTTCACCTCCTCCAACAGATCTGGCCGGAGAGAAGACATAGAGATCGTCTGAGATGGCATCAAAGGAGCTGCTGCAGAGTCCATCGTAAGACTGGATAACGTTGTGCTCAAGGCTTGGAATGGAGAAACTCCCAGACCTACAGGACACAATTTATTTTCACTGAAGAATGGATGCTCTTTATAAATGATGTCTCATTGTTTTCACAGGTTGTCTCACCTCTTCTGTAGTCACCATCAGGTGATCTGTCATAATTCTCCACCGCCGCACGAGATGAAAGCATGGATAGTCGAACATGACCAAGTGCAGCTGCCAACCAAACAGTTTTGTTTTTTACATTCATATTCACCAAATCTGACATTTATTTTTCATACAGTAAAGAGCCCCTCATCCTGTTCTTGGTACCAAAAAGTTATTGAGGGCACTTACCTTTCTTTCTCTTGCGTTTATGTGCCATGACTACGTAGGCCAGAGCTGCCCCCACGCCAACTGCAGCTATGATGCCCAGCACCATGCCCAAAATAAAATTATTCTTTGTAGTAAAGACCATACCAATGTCATATTCTTCTCCATTCACAAACAACTGAGAAAAACAAAGTGGAAGAGAAGAGCATCATGAATAAAAAACAGAGCCAGCTTAAACATATCAAAGCTGAATTCAATATGTTACAGACTCTGACCTTGACTGGCGCCCCCTGGCTAGGGATTTCCATATTTTTGGGGATCCAGCAGGTGATCTCATTGTCCAGAACTGTGGCCTTGCAATCCACTCCATTAATTGTCATGATGATTTCCATGCAACCGGACACCAGTGTCAGTTTTTTGTGCTGGAATGAAAACAAGCATTTGATTAGATTATAATACATAAACATTTGAAGAATAATAGTTCAATTGATATTATAAATGCAAATTATGACTTAAAACCAGCATTCATTTTTAATTATAATCATTTAAATTTAATAAATCATTTATTGTGTTGATTTACATGTCATGTCAGTCAATTTTGGTTATTTTAAAGAATTTTTAAATATTACAAAATACATTTTAAAATACACTAAAAGTTATTTTAAATGGGAATGATATTTCACAATATTACAGTTTTTACTGTATTTCTGAAAAAATAAATTAAGATTTGGTTCAAAAACTAAAAAAAAAAATATTATTATTATTTAAAAATGATAAAATGTGTATAAATGACTTTATATTTAAATATATTTAAAAAAAAAATGTAATATCAACATTTAACAAAAACGTAAAAACTTGGCCTGGTCAGATCCTATACTTTATAGTTAAAGGTCTGGCTATGTGAGACTATATAACCCCATATTTAATACATGCAACCATTCTAGACGCACATGCAATGAGACTTTGTCCTGCCCTGGCATGAGCTTAAGCACTTTTTTTTCAAACGGGATGGGTTCTCCATTAGCATGGCAGGTAAAAGTCTGAGGCAGGAGTTCCTTGGCTCCATCCAAATCTATAGACAGAATTCCTGATGACTCCTCACATTCTGGGACTGTACATTCCATCTGGGTGGGATTTCTTTGACCAACACACACCTAAGGAGATACATTATCCAATAAGTAGCAACATATTCACTATTATCAAACATGGCTCTTCAAATTACAAATGAGTCCTACAGTTTGCACTGGTCTTGTGTTGTTGACTCTGTAGTTAATGACGGCCTGGGAAACAGAGTCCAGATTCTGCCCAGTGATGGTTATTTTGGATCCTCTTCATTGTAGCAACACCCCAAAAAATACATAACAAACAATTTAATGGCCTTTCACATCATTTACTGTTAAAGACCCCATTAAATGGTTAACAAAAGAAAAACTGAATGTTTTGACTCACCTTCTAAAACCACAGTTGGGCTTCACACCCGTCACCTCAGGATTCTCCATGTAGATAAATGTTTTTGAGGCTGAAATAGTTGTTTCATCAATTACAACCTTCACATCTACTTCTGAAGTCTCCTCAACACTTTCAGATCTGCAAATGATAGCCGTTCCATTGCTGGAGATGCTGTGGGGAAATAACAGGAGGAAGATCCTCAGAAAGCAGTAGTTAAAAATGTAGTACTCACATCCCTATTTATTTCTAAACCATGACTTATAACTGTTAAACAGTGAATTTCATAACCTGGCACAATAACCTTTCAACAGGGCAAATTCTGTCTCCAAGGCTGACCGTTCTGCTTCCACCAGCATCCAGATGTTTTCCTGACAGGGTGACCAGGGTTCCTCCAATCTTAGGTCCAAAGTTTGGATTGATATCTGTGATTTCTGGGGTCTGATGGAAGATATTAGGTATGACAGAGTTTTATCAATCTAAAACAGCAAAATCATACATAATTACTTAACATAATCAAGTGGAATAATTAAAGATTGAGAATGTTTTGGTCATTACCACAAAACGGAAGTCTTGTATGCCAGCCTTCCCAAAGATGAAGTATCCACTTCCCACTCTTTTTTCATTCACTTCCATTGTTATATCAACACTTTGCTCCAGGCCTGACACTGTACCATCAAGCCTACACACCAGCCTGAGAGATGAATGAAAAATAACATTCATGAATAGATTTCACTATCTGAAATGAAGCTGAAATAAAATAACATAAATAATAGATGGAAAAAAAAAACTACTAACTGAATAAAAATGTTTAAGTTGAGGTACTGAAATTAAAACTGAAATAAAAGTAAAGATAAATATAAATATGTTGTAAAACAAACTAATAAAAATGACACGTATAACAAAATATCTAAACCGTAAACCAGAAATAAATTTAAATTAAATTAATTAATTGAAAACTGAAAATATAACCATAAAAGCTATTATATAAATTATATTAAATATTATAATGGTAAATAAAGCTAAAATACAATTGATAAAAAACATATGTATGTATGTGTGTAAAAAAAAATAAAAAATAAAAAAATAGTCCATGTTTATTAGTGTCGCGGTCATCAATAAGAGTAACAACAAAGGTTATCTGTATCCAAGAAAAGGTGGTCTGTACTGCACTGATTTTTGTTCTGTGTATCAATTTCCCTGAGTTTCACTGTTTCTGTATGTGATCTGTAACATTTGTGCATTTTATGAAATTCTTGCTCACCTGTATCTGGTCTGTAACTAAGTTGTAATTGATACTCATTTAAAGCTTGTGCTTGCAAAGTACTCCTGCCCAGTGCCCACACAAAAACCCGGTTGAGCAGTAAATGTTTTATCTGTTCTGTTTCTAAATGTTATACACACGTTAGTTTGACCTGAGTATTGGCTATTAAAAAAAAAGAAAAAAAAAAGGATATGCTTTGATACACCCCTGCCACAGCTTCTTGTTTCAGTAGAAAGAAAAAAAAACCCTGTATTTGTCAAACCTTTTTGTGGGGAAACTAAAATATGTGTGTTACTTACTGGGAGCTGCTGCTTTTCTCTGGTATAACAGTGCAGTTGTTATTTCCCACTTTAACCTGGTGAGAGGATTGAGTGATAGCAGGTTGGGAAGCTGATTGGAAGTTCCAGCCGCAGAGAGTAAGGTCACTCTTACCATTTATGGGCACTGTACTGGGGAAAAACTGAAAAGCAACAGTGCACAAAAATCAAGTTTTAGGGTTGTGCATAAAGCTCATAATAGTCACTATGTGACAATAGTACAAAAGGACTGAAATATGTTATTTGGATCAGCCCCGACCTTAATGTAAAACATGACTGTACAACATGTCTACTTAGTTTTTCAGTCAAGAGTCTGGTCACAGACTGAATTTGTCTTTCATGAATTTATTCTCACCAAGGCAGCATTTATTTGATAAAAAATACAGTAAAAACAGTAACATTGTGAAATTTTGTAACAATTTAAACTAATGTACTCTACTTTAATATATTTTTAAATGTAATTTAGTCCTGTGATGGCAAAACTTAATTTTCAGCAGTCATTACCCCAGTCTTCAATGTCAAATGATCCTTCAGAAATCTGATTTGTCAATGTTGTAAATGGTTGTGCTGCTTAATATTTTTGTGAAAACTGTGATTATTTTTTTTTTTAGGATTCTTTGATGAATAGAACATTCAATTCAACAAAATTTTTTCTTCGTTTTCATTTCAATTCTTTGGAGAGCAAAGGAGCAGCTTACAAATGCCCAGCATACATCTTAGCAACTTACTGTACAAGATAGATTATTTTTTTTTATTTATTTTTTACATTTTACATCATTGTATAATTTTCATACTTCCATTTGTGTTATTTCAGGTTTGATGACTTTACTATTCTAAAATGTTGTATATAGTACAAAATTAAGGTTCCTTTTCACTCAAATAACTACACAGCTAAAGCTGGCATTCCATCCGGTGTGAGACAAGGGTGAGAGTCCAACAAGAACTGTGGTTGTTAACACACCCCTGCCCTGATATGACTACAATGATATTATCAGTGCACACTCACCTTATATGATGACGAATGCAAACTTAAAAGACAGACAGTTTATTGTGAGTTTACATTTACTGGCAAATTATCGTCATACTCCACTGGCAATGCGTTACCTGGGTGATAACAGGAGGGCAGGAAATGCTACTCCACTGATCTTCACACTTTTGGGAACAGACTCCACCACACCAGCTACATCCCATAAACTTGGGCGCCGCTAAACAGACTGAACAGTTGAGGAAATGGGCACAGCCTGGACCTCTGGGAGACACATCTATCAGCTGTACACAGGATGAAAAGAGACAGATTTGACATTGGATGGATGTAAACAGAAAAATGCAGATGAAAACTATGAGTCACTCTCAGTGCACTGGTATATTTTAAACATTAAACCTTCGGTTCTCTGCTGACGGCTGTTAAGCTTTTGAACTGTACAGAATAAACATGCATACCTTGTTTCCAACAACAAAGAGCAGAGACTCGGAAGAACGAATGGCAGCCATTCGTGAAACTCTCTGCATGTCTTCCACAAGAGAGTAGTTGGCAAATACTTCAAGGACTGATCTGCTCAGAATGACCTGAAAAGTAAACTATTTATTTATGTTTTTTATATGTACACATTTAACAGAATGATACTTAGTCACAGCTACACAAATATGAAACATGCATAACATTTGTCCATATAAGGAAAAAATTTATTCATAGTAACCATCCAATATATGGAGCCAACAAAAGCCTGGCCTATGATCAGATTGGCCACTGATTAGAGGGATAGATATGAACTTTAAACTTTTTAACAACTGTTAAGGAGAGGATTCGGGGTTGTTGCAGCTTGTTGCAAATATTTATGGTGGTGTAACAGGTCGAATATGTGTTTCCACTTGCTACAGTTATTTTCATGTATGGCCCCTTTAATTGCACTCTCCGCCCAGATCTGGTAGAATTATGAACTGGTTCCGGTAGAGTCATTTAGACTCGCGCCAGTCGAGAGTAAGAATGGCCGCGGTGAGTGAGTGCTCCGTGTATTAAATATATTTGAGTAACGTTAATTATATAACCATTTTAGGGGATAATACTGAGTTATACGTGTGTTTAGAAGTATGTTGTATGATTTGGGTTTGTGTCACTGTTATATGTATTGTAATCTCAAGTTTAATGTTCACTTCCAATAGAATGCACGAGGGTGATTGCTGAAACTGATCACCGCTGTTGTATATTCACTGTCAACAGGTACAGACCAGTTTCAAATGTGTTATTAATTGCTGTTTATTATGTAGTTTATGTAAAAGAGTCTTTTAGACTCGCGCCAGTCGAGAGTAAGAATGGCCGCGAATGCACGAGGGTGATTGCTGAAACTGATCACCGCTGTTGTATATTCACTGTCAACAGAATAAACATCTTAAAGTGCGATTTGGTGTCCATCTGATCTCAACACAACACAACGCAGAGACAACACTGTTACAATGGTGCCGTGACCGTGACTCTGGAAGCAGCGTGGTGAATCGTCTGATCGGAGATTTCCGGAGGAGTTCGTGCCGTGGGTGACGAGAGTTTTCGCGCCGGAGCTGTTTGCTGCAATACCGTTTTTGTCCACAAGGTGGAGTGAAGGAACACGTTTCACTGCAGAGAGGAACAAAGTTCTGGTATTGTGGTATCCATTTGAAGGCAACATTTGCTTATTTGACAATAATAGCTGTTGAAGATTAACCTTTGAAGGATATATAAAAAAAAAAAAAAATTTTACTTTTTTTTTTGTTTGTTTTTTTTTTGACTGGTTTATTGAAAAGTACTATTGGGGAGACTGAAAATCAGCAAATTCATTGTGACTGAACTTTGAACTCTGAACATCAGCAAATTCATTTTGACTGAACTTTGAGCTCTGAAAAGTAGCAAATTCATTTTGACTGAACTTTGAACTCTGAAAATTAGCACATTCATTTTGACTGAACTTCGGACTCAGAATTTTTTTTTTTTTTTTTTTTTTTTTTCTCTTTTTATGAAAGTGCTTTTCTGAAATTTTGAAAGAACACAATTACATATATATGTTAAAAAAAGGGTAGAATTATTTTTTTTCTTCCTTTTGTTTGAGTAATATATAGTTGTTTTTTTTTTGTTGTTGTTCATCAGTGCTACTGTCAATATAGGATATGGATTCAGACAACAGTTTTGGAAGGGGTAGAGGTCTATTCATGTTTACTCCTATGCCGTCAGTTGGGAGAGGCAGACTTGATTATACTCCTGTTACATCTACTCCAATGTCTGCCTTAGAGGCTGTGCAAGATGTAAATGTCAATTCAAGTCCTCCACCCCCCCAGTTCAGTGAAGGTGGACTGAAACAACCCAGCTTGAGAGGGGATGAGTCGATGGAATTAATAGTGGGGATGGTAGAACGAATGGGACGCTCTATTGGGGAGAGCATTGCTTCCTGTTTAGAGTCTAAAGTCTGCAGTTCAAGTAGTGCAGACTCATCTGTTTTGAGCAGAGTTCTAAAATCTGAAATCAAGGAACCTGTTTGTTTTAGGGGTGATCGGGCTGAGCCGTACACTGTACATGAGTGGGAAGCCATAGTGCTGTCATATTTGCGCAAGATAGGGACGCCTATCGAAGAACAAGCTGATGAAGTCCTAAGTAGGCTTTTGGGGCGGGCTCGTGAAGTTGTGAGGGTGGGCTTGCGTAGTAACCCTTCCATTGATTTGTGCAAAGGCCCGAGTCCTATTTTTGATTTGTTGAAACAACATTTCAGTGACACAGCTTTTTCTAGCATGCCATTAGCTGATTTTTATGGCACACTTCCACACGCTGGTGAGGATCCCTTTGACTATTGGCTGAGGCTGAATAGGGCCATGGATATGGCTGAGGACTGTTTAAAGAGACAGGACAAGAAGATTGACAATCTATCCAATGAGCTCACAGTAATGTTTATCAGACATTGTCCTGACCCTGAGCTTTCCCTTATATTCAAATGCAGACCTTTGGAACAATGGACGGCGGCTGATGTTCATGCACGTTTGGAGGAGTATGGAAGAGAGAGACGATGTGGCTCTGTTTCTAGAGCGCCCCCGGCCATTTCTCTTTTGAAACAGGAAGTTGCTGTCCAGCCTCCTGAAACAAAGGTTAGCAAAGCTGCTAAACGTGAGGCTGTTTTATGTCAAACTCAGCCTACAGAACCTGTTGAACCAATGGAGCGAATTTTAGCAATGTTGGAACGTGTCTTGGAGCATGGGCAATCAAGTCGTCAGGCTGGCACAGAGCGGCATGCGTTTAAGTCACAGAGAAACAGAGTGAGGCCTACTCTACCATGTGAGGTGTGCGGAGATGTTGGCCACACCACCCATTTTCACTGCAGAGCAAATCATCTGTGTTTTCTTTGTTACAAATCAGGTCATGCACGTGCAGAGTGTCCTAAAGCTAAAGCCTTCACTGCTAGTGTGATGCCTGAGACAGATGCTGTTCCACATACGGGAAACGACTAGGCCTGCATGTGGAGGGGGTGAGTGCAAGGCCTAATGATGACCCCCGATCATTGTTGGATTACGATCAGGAATCTGTATATAAAAGTGTTTGCGAAGAGTATAGTTCTCAATGTACAGTTGTCTTTCAAAATACTCAGAAACTTCAGCCATATGATGATCTCTTCTACACTTCAGTGATTATTGGTGGAAAGGTAGAGGCAAAAGCAATGCTTGACACTGGATCAATGGCTTGCACCATGAGCTCCAAGATCTTACCTCAATTGCTGAGTACTGGTGTGTTGTCGAACCTTTCACTTGCCCCGACAGATGTTGTTTTGGTTGGATGTGGAGGCACCAGAACTAACCCTTTAGGAGTGTGCGAGCTGGATATGAATGTTTACGGCTGTCATGTCACTGTTCCAACTTTGGTAGTCAAAGGCCAGGGTGATGATCTTATCCTAGGCAGTAATCTCTTGAAACATTTGATTCTTCAGCTGAAAGGTTCTTCAGAGTTATTAATAAGTGCGTCTGAACGTGAGTGTGATATCAATGAGCAAAGCAAGTTACTTGATCTACTAGCCAATGTGGAGAAATGGAGAAATGGTCCTGTCCCTGACCTAGTGGGAACGGTAAAGATCAAAAAGGCAGTATCACTTGAACCCATGACTGAAAACTTAGTTTGGGCCAAACTACAAAGCACTCATTACATCTCAGCTGGCAGTGCTGTCATTTTGGAGCCCAGTAGAGTTAAATCAAGGCCAAGGACAGTGCTGGTCGGGAAAACCGTAGCGTTGATGCGTGAAGATGGATGGGTTCCGCTTAAAGTGATAAACCCTTCAGAGAGAGCAGTGACTTTGAAAAGGAATTCTACACTTGCTGATGCTTTTCCTTGCATGGCTTTGCAGGATTTTGACTGTTCTGAGTTTTCTGATGGTTCCTCATTTGATTTAAAGCAAAAAGTTCAGAGAACAGCTGATGTTTTAACTGACAGACAGGATGAGATGAGTGTAACCGATGCTCTAAGTTTACCAGTCAAATTGGGACCTAACAACTCCTGTTCTGCTGATGACACGGCAGTCTTACACGACTTGGGTTTAACTGACTTGGATGTGGAGTCGTGTGAAGTGTCTGCAGCCTGCAAAACAAAACTGGTGCAGCTTGTCTCTCAGTATCATTCTATCTTTTCCAGACACAAGTTGGACTGTGGAAAAGCAACAGGCTTTGTTCATCGTATCCGCCTGAGTGACGACAAGCCCTTTCGGTTGCCGTATCGACGCCTTGCTCCAAATCAATATGACAAACTTCGGCAAGCTTTGAATGAGATGGAAGAACGTGAGATCATACGAAAATCTAGTAGCGAATTTGCATCACCTCTTGTTCTAGTCTGGAAAAAGTCAGGAGATTTGAGAATATGCACAGACTTTCGTTGGATTAATGCTCGCACAATCAAAGACGCGCATCCCCTTCCCCATCAAGCAGATGCTCTTGCCGCTTTGGGAGGAAATGCCTATTTTTCAACCATGGACCTCACATCTGGCTACTATAATGTAGAAGTTCATGAAGATGACCGGAAATACACAGCATTTACATCACCTTTTGGGTTATACGAATATAATCGTTTACCGCAGGGACTGTGTAATAGTCCGGCCACTTTCATGCGGATGATGTTGACTATATTCGGGGATCAGAATTTCAACAGTCTATTGTGTTATCTGGATGACGTCCTGGTATTTGCACCCACCGAAGAGCTGGCGCTGGAGCGCTTGGAAATGGTGTTTAAGCGTCTCAAGACTCACAATCTCAAGCTTGCTCCGAAGAAATGTCACCTCTTGCGGAGTTCGGTCAAATTTTTGGGTCACATCATCAGTGCGGATGGTATTGCTACCGATCCAGAAAAAGTCACAGCCATTGCTTCTGTCACTGAGGATGATCTCATGGTTGAGGGTACCAATGTCCCCTGCCAGCAGAAAATACGGTCTTTTCTGGGTATGGTAGTGTTTTACCAGCAGTTTATTGAAGACTGTTCAGCCATTGCTAAACCATTGTTCAGTCTTACAGCTGGAAGAAAGGTTCCTCGTGGAAAATGGAAGCGTCGAATGTGTCAAAGAGAGTTGTCTGCTTCGGATTGGACTGAGGAATGCAGTCGAGCGTTTCACAAATTAAGGCAGGCTTTGCTTGATCAAGTCTTATTGGCTCATCCAAATTTCAATGAAACCTTCCTACTCTCAGTAGATGCTTCTAGTAATGGGCTTGGTGCCGTATTGTCACAGGTTCCTAGCAATGGGACGACAGCCAGGCCGATTGCTTTTGCGAGCAAGTCGCTTACCTATGCTCAGTCGAGATATCCTGCACATAGGTTAGAATTTTATGCCATGAAATGGGCGATTTGTGACAAATTCCATCACTGGCTCAGGGGTCAGAAATTTACTGTCTGGACAGACAACAACCCTTTAACGTACATTCTGTCCAAAGCAAAATTGGATGCTTGTGAACACAGATGGGTTGCTAAACTAGCACCATACCAGTTTGATATTAAGTACATTCCTGGTCCAAAAAACGTAGTTGCTGACGCCCTGAGTCGAGAGCCCTTTGTGCACCCTAGTGTACTCCATCGTCTGACAAGAGTCCCTTATGATAAATTGCTGGCAGAAGCTGCAGCTGTGCGCACAGGCTGTGTCCAAGATGTCTTCCGTTGGTCTACTCACCCCCTTGACAGTTCCTCCAATACTGAAGGAGTGGCCATTGCCTGTCATACAGCTAAAGTTTCCTTACCTGGAACAATGTCAAAGCAGGAAGTGGAAGCTGTTCTGCACTCATGCAGGCATAATGATAACTCCAAGTCACATGCCTTGTTGCTGCCTCACCTTCCACAAGCGATAATGCCATCAGAATCGCCGGACATTGATGTGCTGTCCCATGATTATCTAATGAAGATACAACAGGATGATAATGTTGTAAAAAGGGTGATTTGCTTTGTTGAGAGAGGACGGAGGCCAAATAGGAGGGAACGAATGAACGAGCCGAAGGCTGTCTTGAGGTTTATGAAACACTGGGGAAACCTGCTGATGAAGAATGGTGTGTTGCATAGGGTTTCAAAGAATAGTTTCACCAAAAAAAAAACTTACCTGTATGTCGTGCCTGAAGCAGTGAAAACCATGGTGTTGAAAGGCATTCACGATCAAGCAGGACACCAAGGTCAGCAGCGGACTCTGTATCTTGCTCGGCAAAGGTTCTTTTGGCTTGGCCTAGAGAAGGATGTGAAGGAGTATGTGAAGTGCTGTTGTCGATGTGTGATCAGCAAGACACCAGAACCGGAGGGTCGTGCACCGTTGGAGAACATCATTACAACAGAGCCCCTTGAACTTGTCTGCATAGACTTTTGGTCAGCGGAGGACTCTGCCAACCGGTCCCTGGATGTTCTTGTTGTTACAGATCACTTCACAAAGATGGCTAATGCCTTCTTGTGTCCAAATCAGTCTGCAAAAGCAGTGGCGCATCAACTGTGGCATAACTACTTCTGTGTTTATGGCTTCCCAGGCCGTGTCCACTCTGATAGAGGAGCCAACTTTGAGAGTGCTCTGATCGCTGAGTTGTTGAATATCGCTGGAGTCCAAAAATCGAGGACAACTCCATATCACCCAATGGGGAATGGAGCTTGCGAGAGGATGAACAGGACGCTGGGCAATATGATACGTGCTCTGCCTGCGAAGACCAAGCACAAATGGCCGCAAGTACTAAAATCTTTGACTTTTGCGTATAATTGCACCATCCACGAAACCACGGGGTATGCTCCTTTCCTTTTGATGTTCGGGAGGATTCCACGCCTGCCCATTGACCTGGTGTTTGGAACTGTTCTAGACGATCCTGATGTTGTAAACTATGACAATTACGTCCAGGCTCTTCGGAGAGATATGAAGGAGGCAATGTGTGTTGCACAGGCATCTGCCAAGAAACAGCTTAAGAGACATGCTGACTTGTACAATAAGAGAGTCAAGGGGGGACCAATTGATGTTGGTGATAGAGTTTTGCTTGCCAACAAGGGAGCACGTGGAAAGCGGAAGCTTGCTGACCTTTGGGAGAATACTGTGTACACTGTTGTTGGCCTTAATGCAGACAGCCATACCTACAGGATTCAGCACAGTGGTACTGGTGTTGTGAAGACTGTACATCGTAACCTTCTGATGCCAGTTAACTTTCTTCCACTTCCTGATGATGACTTGGAAGGTGAGCCATCCGAAAGCCACCTGAGTGGCTCAGAGAGTGTCGATTCTGTGGTTGCTGATGTGTCTGAGGATGCTACCAATTACAGAACACGAGAGTGGGTATCACAGCTACCTTCTGATGATGCAGACTTGGATAATGTGGAGGAAGCTACAGATGTTTTTGAACCAACACAGGCTGTGGATGCCACTCAGGCTAATGAATTAGACCATAATGTGATTGACAGCTCTAACACTACCCAGCTGGGACCAGAGGGTAATGAGGATGTTGAGAGTATGGACAGGAATGTACATAAATCCTCTGCAGAGCAAGTTGATAAATCTGTTTCTGTTTCTTTGAGTGTTTCAACACCTATTGGTGGTTGTTTTGAGGAAAACAATTCAGTGTCAAATATCAGTGTTCATAACTTCCCTGCTGGAAGTTCACTAAGTCGTGTGAGATCCAGGGCTGGTAGATTGTTTAAACCAGTGACGAGATTCATTGAGATAATGAACCAGCAAAAAGTTCTGGGGTAAACATGAGTATGTTGCTTGAGTTTTGTATGTTAACTCATCTTTTTCTTTTCTTTGCTTTCTGGTATACATTTTGCGGTATTAGTTAATGCAAATGTTACTGTGATGTTTATATTGATGTATTTTGGTTATTTTAAGAGATTGTGATCTATTAATTTGAGACTGGAGTGATGTCTCACTGCTGAGCAACTTGTGTGTCCAAATGTAGGAATTGTCATTGTTTAGCTAACATGTAACGGGCATGTTTATCTAAGAGCGTCTAGGGGATTGGCCACCCCTCTTTCCACTTGAATTCCTGTAGGGAATAGTGTTTACACTGAATTGAACTGACAATTTCATGAAATTTTGAACACTTTCTATGTTTTTTTTTTCTCTTCTCTATTATTAATGTATATGGTTCTTGAGGTTCTGTACCTGATGTAATTTTGGTCATTATTTTGGTGCTATTCTGTGCAGAAGCAAGTGGAATTCAGCAGGGGGGAGTGTAACAGGTCGAATATGTGTTTCCACTTGCTACAGTTATTTTCATGTATGGCCCCTTTAATTGCACTCTCCGCCCAGATCTGGTAGAATTATGAACTGGTTCCGGTAGAGTCATTTAGACTCGCGCCAGTCGAGAGTAAGAATGGCCGCGGTGAGTGAGTGCTCCGTGTATTAAATATATTTGAGTAACGTTAATTATATAACCATTTTAGGGGATAATACTGAGTTATACGTGTGTTTAGAAGTATGTTGTATGATTTGGGTTTGTGTCACTGTTATATGTATTGTAATCTCAAGTTTAATGTTCACTTCCAATAGAATGCACGAGGGTGATTGCTGAAACTGATCACCGCTGTTGTATATTCACTGTCAACAGGTACAGACCAGTTTCAAATGTGTTATTAATTGCTGTTTATTATGTAGTTTATGTAAAAGAGTCTTTTAGACTCGCGCCAGTCGAGAGTAAGAATGGCCGCGAATGCACGAGGGTGATTGCTGAAACTGATCACCGCTGTTGTATATTCACTGTCAACAGAATAAACATCTTAAAGTGCGATTTGGTGTCCATCTGATCTCAACACAACACAACGCAGAGACAACACTGTTACAGTGGCTGAGATGAAAGATTGGAGTTTGAAACCCACCTAAAAAGGCTTTAAAACACATATGTTAGCTCCATATTAAAATGTAAGTAAATTTCGGTAAGATGCAAAACATTTTTCACAGTATTCGAAAAGGAATCTGTTTCTACCAAAAAATGTGTGATGCACTACTAACCTGCAAGAGCCTTCCATGATCCGTGCCGATGTGTGCCACAGTCTTGGTCTCAATGATGGTGACCAGAATAGAAGTGAAGAGAACATCGTTCATCTTTCCATTGAAGAGGTCCACTCTGTGGCAAGGCTTTGCCACCATGGTGGGGAGAGCTTTGCAAGTCAAATCGACTGCATTCTAGACAAAATAGAACAAAATGAATAAATATATTTTGTGACTGCACATTTTTTTTTTCATGTAACATTGCTTAGCAAAAAAAAAAATCAGTAAAAAAAACAGAGAGCACACAGAAAATGTCAATTTAACCAAATTAAAACTGCAAAATCAACAATTACAAGAACATACACTCCATCCCCCGGGTTCAAAGATAAGGCTTAAGTCTAGTCCCAGACTAAAATGCATGTTTGAGCTGTTTTAACTGAAAGCAACGTGCACTGAGATATCTTAATATATCTTAATATCTCCAGCTACTTACAGGTCCAAATTGAACTAAGGCCAAATCCTGGCTTAATCTAAGCCCTGTCTGTGAAACCAGGCCTATATGTGAAGCTTAATGTATTGTTTGAATAAACAGCTATATTTTAATTTCATTGACACTTCCATCAAATCAACATTTTTCTTATTTTCCATTTCCTGTGCCATTTTTATTATGATTTGCTTTACTGACTTCAAAAAGGGGGGCATTGTGACAGCAAAAAATGCATCCACAGCAACAGCAACCAGTGAAAAGGAAGCAGAAGCACTTGTAAACGGAAGGCTCCAGACGCCATCTGGCAGTAATAAATGATTTCCTGCCCATAAAGCTTGAACCCTTGTACCAAATTAGGATTTTGTGGAATATGTGCAGTCTGTCAATAGTAACACTCTGTCCAGTCAGGATTTAATTTGCATTGCTGAAGAAATGAACGAATTTAGGAACATTTATACATTGCTGGGTAGTAACTACATGTAATCTGGATTAAGTAATTCGATTCTATAAATGTGGTACTTGTAATTAGATTATATTTCATTTTAAAACTCATAATCATCATATTACAGTTACGTTTTTATGGATTAGGCTACATGATTACATATCATTCACATTAATCATTATCTTTTCATCAACTCACAATTCAACTACAATTTTCATCATGTAATTTGTAACTACAATATCCAAGTAATCTACCCAGCACTGCATATATATTTACAGACTTTCTTGCTCCCATGGAACATAAAAGGAGGAATATTTTCCATGCTTTAAAAAGGATGTAAAAACTTCATAGTATCATTAAAGAGGTCCATTCAACACATGCAGGATATTACAATTCTTCTGAAGTAATATGATAGCTGAGAGATTTTCTTTGAGAAGGTGTATAAATAAATGATCATTATCATAATTCATAATAACTTGTGAATGTAATAAACGTATCTAATAAATCATTTGTTACATCCACTATAACTAATGAATGGATTAAAATATTCTGTAGAATATAATGCAATTGCATGAAATGAAAAACAAAAGCAATGTATGTGAGATGTACAGGATGGAATATCCAGAAATTATTTACAATGGATGCACACAAAATGCGCAATCTTAGAAAAACTATAACTACAGGACAGCATTATAAATATTGTTTTATTTCAGGCAATCCCCTTGGTATCTGTGTTTCTATTGGTTAAAAACAAACAGTTGACGTCACTACTGAATATCCTACCAGCCCACTACATACTTTCTTTGATTTATCAGCTCTGGCTCAATGCCTTGTTTAAGATCCTGAGGGAAATTGAGCACAAAACATTTGCCACAGAAAGTTCAGTCCACTAGTAAGGTATTGAGTGACGTATTAGTTCATGTATGAGCATGTGGCGGCTGGTATCTACAAAACAGAAAGTGACTTCATTGATTCAACAGACTTCGTTTAATTCACACGCGATGAGAGTGTCTGATAAAGTCTGATTGTCACTGAGATCCCTGAGCAAGTGCAGCTCCACATCTGAGTTTAAACTACAATCAAATGTTTGTGTGAGTCATTTCCTGAAAGTGGCTTTACTAACCATCAAATATTTTATGGTCCACTCCTTTTAAGGTACAGGTTGTGTAATATAAACTAGACCAATTACATAAACCCTTTGACTAAACACAAGATGGGGACAAGTCTTGAGGCACAGGTAAAGCATAAAATGGCAGTAGACAAATTAAAATGACTCATTCAGCTTTTTTTAGTAAGGCAAAGTAAACATTCATAATTATTGACAATTAATGCTATGGTGATCCGAATGGTTGCTAAGGCATTACTAGATGGTTGCTAGGGTGTTATGAAGGTTGCTAGGGCATTGTGAGGCAATTGCTATGATGTTTTGGGCCTTGCCAGCCGGTTACATTGCTAAGCGAATACTAGAGTGTTCGGGAGGTTGCAAGGGCATTGCTAGGGTGTTCTGGGTGGTTGCTATAGCATTGTTAGGTGGTGTTAGGGTAATCTGGGTGGTTGCTATTGCATTGCTAGGTGGTTGTTAGGGTGTTCTGGGGATTTTTGTAGCATCGTTAGGGTGTTTTGCGTGGTTGATATTGTGTTTCTGTATGTTTGCTAGGGCATACCTAAGTGGTGATCTGGGTGGTTGCTTGGGTGATGCTAAATTATTGTAAAGCAATTGCTAGTGGTTGCTAGGGCATCGAAGCAACCTGGGGTTGCCAGGGCACTGCTAAGGTAATCTGGGTGGTTGCTATGGCATTGATATGGTGTTCTGAGGGTTGCTAGGCCATTACAGGATGGTTGCTTGGGCATTGCAAGGCAATAGGTGTGGAGTTTGGGGGGTTGTTGGTGCAAGGGCATTGATGGGCAGTTTCTAGGGTGATCTGGGTGGTTGCTAGAGCATTGCTAGGGTGTTGTAAGGCATCTGCTAAGTAGTTCTGGGTAGTTGCAAGGACCATTGACATCCATAGTAGGAAAAAAATACCATGGAAGTCAATGGCTACCGTCAACTGTCTGGTTATCAACATTCTTCAAAATACCTTCTTTTGTAGCTTAATGTGAATTGTCAAGAAGCTGCACTGAGAATACAAACTCACCTCATGTGGGCACATTTCACAGGACTGTAAATGGCACAATCCCCGTGAGAGTTGCTCCGTCCCATTTGAACAGCAGGACTCTACTCCAGTTTCTATGGCTCTGTTCACGTAGTCTATTGGAAATGCACACAAGGCAGACTGGCTGATAGGATTCCCCTTTTGATCTGATACAGCAAACACCCCATACAGAATTGGGCTTTCCATCTTCACCCCTAGCTCATCAGCCAGCTCCTTGCCTGCTGTACTGAAGTGAGCAGCTTGAACCGAGTTGTACACAACATCCCTAAAGCTCCTTCTCCGGCGTTTGGGCTCAAAGCGGCATTCCAGAATGATCTCCCTGTACATCCAAACCTCGCGGTCCCTTTTCGGGAGCCGACCAAGATGGGTCTGCAACTTGGCGTTTGATTTCATTGGGCTCTCCCATTGTACAGATAAGAAATAAACATATTCTTCCGTGGAGAACGTATAGATGTAGTCAATGGTAAATGTATCCTGGAATTCGGGAAGAACCGTTAGACCCTTCACTTCGCTGTCAAAACCATTTTCTGTGTTAAGTAGGCGGCGAATGGAAAGAGAAGGCTTGCCGAAAATCTGAGCAATGGTGGTATTGATGGTAGCTGCTGTAAAGAAGTATGTTGAAAAACCATCTTTGACTGCAGTGACCTTTGTTCCCAGAGGACTAGCAACACAGTCAGGACAATCCGAGTGCGAGTTGGCTTTTTCATTGAAAAAACATTTAGGGTTAGAAGGTTTTTGGCCTTCAGTAAGTTCAAGGAAGTTACAGACTCCATACTGGGTGCTCCCACAGATGTACAGGTAGTCAAGATGGCCCTGAGGCTCTAAAAGAAGAACTTGGTTATCTGTGTCCAGTGAAGTTCCTGGTTCACTCTCAATATCACAGTGACAGGTCTGACAGTCTGGACTGCCAACTGGGCCAGTTCTTAATTCCCATAGTTTAGTGAGATTTTTGTCCAAGGCTTCAACAACATTTTGAGAGGCTACATAAACTTCATCAAAATATTCCTCAACAACTATGTTCTGTATGGATTTTGTAGTTTGGAAAAAAGAGACAGGGTAGGCAACAGAGAAGTTTATGTTCATTTGCGGGATCGCAGGACATGTTTTTAGGGCACAGGTCAAATGTATCTGCAAAAGGACACACTTTAACAAGGTCCTGGAGCTGATGAACATCTCCACAGTCCTATGTAGCCTGAGGTGAAGGGATGTCACTGCTGTTACTAACACATGATGAAGATAACCAGGACCTTTGAATTCAAAAATGACAAAAATAGATGGAAGTGAGATTAACAATCACTGCAAAATGTTTTCTCCATTATGTCAGAACAACATCTATTCCATCCATTTACATTATTTTGACAGTAACTTAAGACTGCTGAATGCAGCTCTCACGAAACTGATCAACATATTCAGTTGATCTGCATTTTGATTATATTGTATTGTATTGCAAAGTTCTCCCTTACTCTATTATGTATTAGTGCTTATTACACTAATCTTGCTTGTTTCATTGTACATTTAATAAATAAAATTTGATTTGAGGTCTTGAAATTAAAGCGAGATGAATTTGACACCACATTTTACTTTTAAAATGAATTAATGCTGTGCATTGAATGAATTACTTGAATTTATGATTCATTAAATTAATTAAAAAGGCTTAATTTTTTTTTTTTTACCAAATAGGCAACATTTACATATATGCATTTGGCAGCTAAAATCCAAATGCTTGTTGCATTTAAGGTTTACATTTTATTAGTTACACACCATATTTCCATAGTTAAATTGTGGTCACGTGGTATAAGGAACCAGCGTTGTCAATAAATAAATAATACAGCCTGAAGGCGTTCTCATGTTTGGTATTTTGGCGGAAACTGTTACTATCCATGGTAATACTGCAAGTGAACTTGCCTATGAAGTAGACGGAAAATGACTGTATAATTATTACGCAATATATAGCTTTAAGAGAAAGATTTTCTCTGTAATGTAGGCTATTGGAACGTGCGTAAACTCCCTGTAACCGAATTTCTTGCCGAGTAAAAATAATGAACAAGCAACTGTACGCGCACTTTTAACAGTAGATAAACAAACATGTCCAAGCTTTGATTTTCGTTTTTAGTCACGGAGTTGTCTAACTATTTAGGCTATACTGAGCAATATTAACTAAAATGTGGCGTGTGGCGCGGGACTGTTACAAAAAGTCTAAGCGCTGACAAAAAGTGATACAAATGTAGCCTATTATTGATTGTAAAAAAAGTGTGTGAATTTACCTGAAGCTCACCTGTGGCCTTTTACCTCTTTCTCTTAAGTCCAATGAAGAGTGAACGTGCGCTCTCAAACGTCAAACTCCATAACAAAAACTCCACAGAATATGACAACAGTGATTGTAGCCTACTTGATAAGTTGAACCTGCCTGAAGAAGAAAAATAAACTCACAAGATTAACTGCTCTTCGACGGGACAGTTTCGACTTCTTGTATTAGCATGAGACAGAGAATACGGTCAGTCCCACAGAACACGCCTGAACACCTCATAAGGAAGTGATGTTGCGCAATTCCTCCTCAACTTAAATATCTCCCAAGGGACTGAAATCAAAATTAAGGCTTGCACACCCCTTTCCTTGTCTAAACAGCATTTAAGCGCATTTAACATCTAGATGACAACTACAAGATCTGGATTTCCTTGGCTAGTAAGAGCAATAACATTTTTGAAGGAATGCAGAGAATTTAGTTCCCATGCAGGCTATAGGCTATTCTGGGGTGAGGGGGGGACTGGTACGTCAGCATTCATTAAAATTAATGTAATGGAAATTTAAGCAAGCAATACACATTACACCATACATAGCCTTCAGTAGTTCACTTTACGTAGATGTTGTGGTGATATGATACAGGTGTTCCACACTATTGCACACTAGCTGTTGTCTGGGCTCGGGAGGGTGGGAGAAATGAGTAATTGTGTTTTGGGTGGTGTATCATTCCGATGTTGTCACATGAGTAGCATGTAGACGGACGTAACAGATGATGTAATTATGGATTTCATATAGGCTATATTAATTACAGATGTTCTATGTACTCTTTATGTTCCTGTTTGCTAATTCTGCTGTCTAGATAAGATTACAAAATATTTTAATAATTAGGCCTACTTTATTATACGAATTTATTTGTCATTATTTGTCTAAATATATAAATATTTTGTAAATAATAAATAAATTTATACATCATTATTATTTTCTTATTATCGTTTATTTATTACATTATTTTAGTAGCCTAGTCAATGATAAAAATCAGGCATGATTTCATATGATGGCATTCAATATGAATACAGAGACCAAATTCAAAAATGTGTTGAAATGATATTCTCACATTCGCATCTTGATGAGTTACATCTTGTAGTCCTCATATTTTTAAGTCCTTAGTTCTGATATATGTTCGTGTATATATATTTCATTTCAATTTCTAAGTATATCCACATGGTGGCGCCAACAACCTGTATATATAAACTGTAACAACGTTTCATAAATTCAGAATCCTTTGTAAAATATCCAGATCGATTAGAACACCATTGCTTACAGTTTGACAATGAAGGCCTTAAACCAATATTCTATGAAATATTGATAAAGTCACACTCTAAATTGTTTACTCTAATATGTCAGTATTTTTTGCCACTGCAATATGTGCACATTGCTACTGTTAATAATTATAATTGCACGTGGTATGAGTTACATGGACATTGCAGTGAAAGAGAAATGTATAATGTTAAAGTGAAATGCTGTTCTTTACAGCATTTGAGAACAGCTCAGCCTGTTATTAAACAGCCCATTTTCGACAGCCAGTTAAGACACAAAGGTCATCCAGACTTCCTTTTGTCAGCTCAAACTCTGTTTGGGGTCTTTTCAGACCGTTTTAGTGTGTGTCTGTTTGCCAGAACGGGTGGAAGTAGAGTTGTTGTTAAACGGAGTACCCAGAAAACTACATGCGTCATAGCTATTCACACTGGAGTGATTGCTATTCTCTCTGTCTGTCTCTGAATGTCCAAAGGTGCCGCTCAGGCCTCTGCTGAGGAAGAGAGTGATACATAAAGTCTTTCCAAAACATGAGAAAGAGAAAAACAGGTTGCTAAAGAGCCCATGAAATCAAAATTAGAGTTTCGTGGCTTTTAGTTCATGCCACTGAGTTCATTTAGTCGAGTAAAAAAAGTGAAGAAACATTTATTTTTGTCATTTTAGCATCAATTGTTGTCTCTCTATGTTCAATTTTATGCTACTTTTTGTAATTTCAATGCATTTAGTATATTTTTAAAATAACCTTTTGTGGTTTAAATTGTAATTTAAACTTTTTAATGTCCCTTGTATTCAACAAGTTGTATGCAGTTCATATTTGCAGAGGTGTTTTTATTTTTTTATTATTTTTTTTACAATTTCTCAATACTTATGTAACTTTTTCAAAACTTTTCATACTGTTCTCCTAACCAATTTTCAACTTGGCACAGCAGTTAATTTCACATTCAAAATGCACTAAAACTACCAAAGCACTCACATCAAGTCATTTTTCCATAAGGTTGTCAGCACCCAACAAACACACTTTATCACTCATAAAACAATTATGTAAAAAACATTAACAACAAGTAGCATTATACAATGTTTTCTTTTGTGAAAATTCTTTACAAAACATGAATGACACTGCAGTGTTACATGGTTCAGGTGCAAATTTATGTTTCCCCTTTTGTATAGATGGTAATGAAATTGAAAGACTAACACCTGTTTTTAGATTCAGAATATTTCAATATGGTATTATTGTAGAAATGTAGCAAATTGCTGCCTTATTCATTTTTGTTGGCCTGCATGCAGGTACATAGAGTTTTTGCAAAAAAAAGTTTTGACACCCCATCAATACAGCCAGCTGGGGGCAGCCTATTTTTGCTCTTGCATGCATCATGCCATTTATTACTTTCTCTGACATTGTCAACTTTATAAAAGGCCTTTCTGATGCATTTCCAGTTCCACAGACAAGCCACTAATTCAATGTGTTAACTCATCAGCTGTGAAGCATGGTATACTCTATCCGCGTTTGGTCGCTTTGATTCAGTGATTTATTTCGCTGTGCTCCACTTGTGTGCAGGACAAGTTTGACGTTTTACTTCTGGCTTGCATAACTGTGGAACAGTCGCAGAAACACACAATGTTCCTCTCTCACTCTTTGAATATCAGATTTAGTGCAATTTCTTTGCATGACAAATAGTGCTGCGATTGCATTGCCAAAGCAGCTGCTGGTTAGGTGCAAACAATGCAAAATACATTCAGATAACTACAATTTTATGATAACATAACATTAATAATAATAATGATAAAAAGAAGAAGAACAGAATTGAAAGCACACAGCAATTAATAGGTAGAAGAATGTGACTGTTATGCAAACTGTAATGCAAACTATATACATTTCGTTTTATTGAATATTTGTATTTGATGCATTGAGTATTTTGTTATGCCTGCAAAAAATATGCACATTTTTGTCTTACTTGCTTTTCATTCTCTTTCTCGCTCTCTCTCTCCTTACTCCCCCTCTCTCCATATACTTGGCTGGGTCCATGAGCCTGGCAGTCACTACTAAGAAATAAATGCATGGAAGGGAGGAAGGAAGGAAGGCAGACTAATGCCAAACAGCAAAAATTGGTGAAACAATAAAATATGTAAATAATTAGGCCTACTATCATAACATAATTTGCAGTACCTTTAATAATTCTATGTAAATGTATTAATTGCATAAGAAATGAGAAACAAAGCTTATACTCACAGATTTTAGGTATGCTGTTGATCCCACTGGTAATTGGCACCGTCCCATCCTTCATTAACAACCAATTTGAAAAACCATACATCGTGACCAAGTGCACAAAGCAATTCAATGTGAAATGTACCGCATGAATGAACAGTTTGCTGTTTGTTTTTTTATGAACCAAAAGACCCATACTTCTCCATTTCTTACTCCTCAGTTCATTACATGACAAACTGAAATAGTATTATATAGATTTTTCAAGGTATGATGCTTAAAATAACTGTAATTGGAATTATATCTGCAGACTATTATTATACCTAGAGAGATGTTAGCAAGGAAAAATAATTCACGCCACTCTTTGAATACATGTCCATGTGTATGGCTTGAAACATTTGCAGAGACGTGTCTGATGATGGTAAGCAGCAACATGAGATAAACCACCAGGCCAACATCACCATTTCCCTTTTTCACTTCCGTGAGTTCTTAAAGACGTCTGATACCTGAAACCCGTTTGAACTATAATAATAATAATAATGCATTCACATGATACACAGTAAAAAAAAAAAAACATCCCCAAGTCAAAATTTTCTAGTGACTGGTCACATCTAAATTTTTCAATTAGTCTGACGTATTATTTCTCATTGAGCCAATGTTAACAGACTATTGCAACAAGAATTGCACTTGGGCCAATTAAAAATTTTAGATGTGACCAGTCACTAGAAAATTTTGACTTGGAGGGGTTAGAATTTTTTTACAGTGTATATATATACTGTATATATATATGAAAAGCCTGACATGCATAGAAAAATAACCTTGTCCTGACAACAAAGTCTCCTATTCAAAATATGCCTGTGTGGTTTTATTATGATGTTTACCCAAGAGCTACAAAACATGACATGGAAATTTTACTTTTTAGAGAACAGTAGAGAACAGAATTCCAAAATAATGATTATAATTTAAGAGAATTTGAACTAGGTGTTTGAAACTATACAAAAGAACTGTTGTATGTAACTATGTAACTACTTTTGACTTGTACTTTTGAAACCTTATAGATGATAGTCCTTGCGACAACTTTCCTGTGTGACAATCAGGCCGGATTTCCTCTGTTCCTTTGCAATTGGCTTTCCTTGACTTTAGATTAATGGGAATTTGGGCGCTTTGTCATTCTAATCGCCTTTAAATAGCCAAATCTGGTTGTCATAATCATAGAGCAAATAGACAGCAAAAAGATCAATAGTCAAATGCCCATTATAAACCGGACCAGTTCCATATAAAAAATTTTTGGGGCGTTTTTTACCCAAATGTGTAGGAAGACAAGTCAAGAGTTTGAGAACAGAATGTGAATGATCCTTCATTGTTTGATGAGCAAAAGGCTCATTGTCTTGGAGAGAGACGGGGTGAAAAATAAACTACCCACACACACAGAGACTCTGTGGAATGCTTAACGTCATAATTATTGGATATTCTTGTGAGATACGCTCTAGTTGCATGACTTTACATTAGCCTGCGTCATCGCTCTTTATAAAAAACACCAAGGAACTTGCTTGTAGGGGCACATCACAGTTTGATTTGTACTGTAGGTCATGTGCTCCACACGTCTGTTCATCTGTTTGGGGAGTCAGCCACTTTTACGCAACTCATTATCTGATCATAACACAGATGTTTATCTTAAGCAGGCAATTTAATGCCCAACATTCTGTGTTTACTTTGACTGGACCGTAATGGCATGTCGCTCAAATTTTAATGTCAAATCCATTCACTCACTGGCACTTTAATTGGGAAATAATAGTCATGTTGAATTAATGGCTCTGTTTCACTATCCCCAAAACTGGGTGAGATATTTATATAGGAGTGGTTGCTGTGATTTTCAGTAGAATGCTGATGATTCATGGTGACGCTCACCTGGGTATTCATAAGCCTAATTTCAAATGTGCATGGGAGCCCAGGTGGAGCTTGAGGCATTTGTGGATACTATTCATGCCTGTAATCTGAAAGCAGAGGCATGGACATTTGGGGCTTTAGTCCACCATTGCCATATTTAAATGCAAAGCTATAGTCAGGGGTCATATAATGCCATTTTTGTACAAGCTAATATGATTCTTTAGGGTCTAAATGAAAAGTTTGTAATATACTTTAATTAAAAATTCTCATTAGTATTGTAAGAAAACACGAATTTTACCTGGTCAAAAACAGCTCTGTTTTCAGCACGCCGTTTAAGTGCATGTGTCTTTAAATGATAATGAGCTTTGCTCACCCCGCCCCTCTGTTCTGTGCGTACACCGTTTTTAATAACACAATAACCATAACGCGTTGTTCATTATAAACGTGGGATTATGAATTAAATTGAGAACGTCATACATAGAAAACATGCCGTAATGTACCCTGAGTGTAAACAGCCGCATTCATCGTGAAGCGTGCAGCAAGCGATTTGCAACGATTAATATAAATATTAATATAAAGGTTAATAAAACGTTACACTCACTTCTTCTTCTGGAGGTGCAGCAGGAACACGAATAGTTGGTACCGATCCTTTTTTCAGGAGCAGCTTCTTAGCAAAACCAGCTTGTAAAGCAGTCTGGTGTGTGAAATGATTCGCGCAAACATGAAAGCATTGACGTTGATCATGTGGAATATTCCCTTCGAAAACAAACTCAGCCACTGCGTCTTCAGCGGTTCTGATTTAGGAACATCAAAATGACTGCTGTATTCATTATTACACCAAAGAACAGAACACCACCATCGCTTAGACGCCATTCTGCTCCAGTGCTCCAGCGTATCAACAATGACCGTGCCGGTCCATGCAGACTATGATTGACAGCTCGCTCACGAGCGAGGGCGGGTCTGTGTTGAAACGCTGCTGTCAATCAACAATCGTGGGAGGGGCGTCGATTTTGTGACGTCACAAAATCGAACGGCTTGATTTGAGATGGGGGAAAACATATAAGAAGATTGAAAAAAAAACACTGGATGGATTTTTATCATTATGATGGTTGTGTACAGGCACTGCCAACACACATTTCAGTACAATCAACTTGTAAAAGTGCATGTACAATTATATGACCCCTTTAGACAAATCAACTGCTGCAAGGTTAATCAAATCTCCAAACTGCTTGACCTGTGGGGATGCTGGAGTCTATCCCACCGTCTCAGCCAGAAGACTGGGGAAACACCCTTGACAGAACAATAAAAAAAAATTAAAAAAAAAGATTGAGGAAAGACAGTTAAACTAAATAAAAGATAAGAATGGTTGGCTGTTATAGGAAATATGTGTTCTTTGTATGGTGTAGTGGGTTTTCACTGTGTTTTCAGTTGGTTAACTTGATTATTCATTGTTTGATTATAAGTTACACCTGTTGTTTATTTCGTTGATAAGTTTGTTCTGTGTATTTAAGCCTTGTGTTTCTTTCTGTTCTTTGTCAGTTCTCCTCATGATATTACGGTTCTTCTGTTCCTGAGTTTGAGTTTTGCTTAATAAATATATTGACATTGCTGCAAATAGATTATTTCTGGTATTGGTACAATGGTATTATTCACAGTGTCATTTTTAAATATGTCATTGTGATTATCAAAGATGAGTTTTAAGGAATAAAATTAATGACTGCAGTTTGTTATTTTAAAATCCAAAAGTTTTTGCTAATTGATGTTTGTTATTATTTAGGTCTGTAATAGTTTATTTGCATACTTTGTGCCTTTAAAAATGTGAGGCTACAGAGAAGCGTGTGTGATGAACAGTTACAACCCTTTAGGAGGGTCACAGGCATCAATAGACCCCGTGCTGTCTGCTGTTCCTGGAATCAGTAATACTTAATAGCCATCACCCCCAACCACTTACACAAACTCATACGCACCCGCTACCGTCTCACACACACTACCCTATGCATAAACAAAAGCTGTTCAGAGATTTCTTCGAAAGATAAGCCGAATGGGTAGAATGCATGCTTATGGAATGTGACCAGAAGGACCTTGTTTTGAGTGTGATCCAGACATTAACAACCTTTCAGCTGCAGGAGAAAGAGTTTGCTGTA
The DNA here is from genome assembly GCF_951802725.1 of Rutilus rutilus. Classification (NCBI taxonomy): domain Eukaryota; kingdom Metazoa; phylum Chordata; class Actinopteri; order Cypriniformes; family Leuciscidae; genus Rutilus; species Rutilus rutilus. The sequence continues at coordinate 32,289,328 of NC_140217.1, read as the reverse complement.
GAAATAAAAGCCTTTCACTCAACATTCTCACTTAACAGATCTACGAAACCACTCATGCTCAATGTCCTTCCATTATCCAGATGTGTCTCGCAGAACATCTGGTTTTGTCTTTCTGTCTGGTATGTGTCTCACCCGGAACATTGTGAACACGTGCGGCAGTGTGAATGTGTGTTTGTAAAGTAGCGTTATGTAAGTCTACTCCTCCTCCCCATACTATGTCTGAAATTGCTACTGTGGCTGCTTTAGAGATCTCCATGTGATGCACACTGATTCATGGATTTCTGCAGGTGAACTGACAGGAACAAAGCGGCCGACTCATGTTCACGGCTCCCAGAGATGGCAAATCATCAGACCTGTAATTAATTTGGCAGATAAGCTCAATGCGGCCATTATGAAGCTAATTGTAGAGTCTTGATATGCACTCCATTTGCATCAATGCAGCCTAGATTTAAATTTGACAGATTTTGATACGCTTATTGTTCTTTTCTGAAAAGTAGGTAGTTCAATACAATTAGCATCAGGGTAATTGCAGCACTTTCACTCAGGCTTTTATCTGTTTTTTCAAAAAGAATTTGCTCCGACTGTCAAAGTTGGGCTGAGAATAAACTACACATGTTTGGTTGATTGTCTTTATGTCTCTTATTCTTTCAAAATGGCTTAAGATCAGTTTTCTTCTAGTTTGAACTGGTTAAAGGTATTGGTTTATTTAAAAAATGAAACAACTGTCATCATTACTCCCTTGTATGTTTCAAAAATCGGTATTATTTTCTCTTTTAACGAGACACAAAAAAGATCAAAAGAGGAAACCCAAGGTCTAGCTAGGACCAAGGAGCATTTTTATTGGTGCAAAACGACTAACGTTTCGACGCCCATGCGTCTTCTTCAGAGTCAAACAGTCAATGGCAACGATGTACAGATTTTAAAGAATCAAAATTCAAGACATTGGCCACTGGCCTAGGTGAGTGTGGTGCATCAATTAACCAGTCCTATACAAGCACTCAGGTGTAGACAAAAAAAAAAAAAAAAAGGAAAAACAAATATATATATAAAAAAAATGTAAAAAAAAATTTGTATTAAGTGTATACATATAAATTAAACACCTTCAAAAAAGAAAAAGTATAAAAGTATACATATAAACCCGCTAGCAACATGTATACAAGTGCCTCAAAATGTGAACTATAAAAAACATGAGAGGCCCAATTCCTCATTAAGACCATTAAATGTCAAGCACTGTGTTAAGAGTGAAAATCCAGAAAGCCTCTCTTTGTAGTAAGGACTTCTACTATATCGCCTCCTCGTTGGGAGGGTAGAATTTTTTCAATACCCCAAAATTTTAAGGACGCATTGGAGCCATGATTAGCTTGTAAATAATGCCTCGCAAATGACCCCTTTCTACACAAAAAAGATGTTAGGCTGAATGGTCATGTTGCTTTTTTCATACAAGATAAGTAAATGCTGCAAAAAATGACCAAAGCACCTTAAAAAAAAGTTGATAGTCTTCTGATATCATAAGATAGGTCTGTGTGAGAAACAGACCAAATGTAGGACATTATTCAACGCAAACGTACCCCTCTGATGTAGATTTGTGTGAATATGTGCATATTTTAATGAGATTTGAGCACTGCAGCCATTTACAAATAGTGTCACATTCTAGTAAACTTTTCCTTTTGTGTTCCATACAAGAAAAATTTCAATACACGTTTAGAACAACATGAGGGAGAGTAAATGATTACATAATTTTCATTTTTGGTTAAACTATACCCTTTAATTTCCTTTTTCAGTGGAAGGTTTTGTACATAATGTGAGCAGCTGTCTCTGCAAAAGTTCTGTAGACTGAGCATCCCCAAAATCCTAATCTTATCTTTTCTCTTTCATGTGTTCGGAATGACTAACCCAGTGCTTGATACCTAATTAGGAATCGCTTAGTCTGCTTTAAGTAAGTCTCCAGAAAAACCAAGGATTTCAGTTCTCTCCTTTCAGTAGACAAATGATTAACAGGATTTGAATCATCTCCTTATGTTTACATAATGTCCAAGTATTATTGACAAACCACAAGTACACTAAAGTAAACAAAGATGTGTACTTGTTGCCTGCCTACTATTTAAAAAAAAGTGAGACAATACACATTATTACAGTATGGTAGTGACTAAATTCATAGAATTTACATTCAAAACTGAATGCAAAAAAAAAAAACCATTAAGACATACAGATATACAGACAGACAGACATACAGATATACAGACATACAGACAGACAGATAGATAGATAGATAGATAGATAGATAGATAGATAGATAGATAGATAGATAGATAGATAGATAGATAGATAGATAGATAGATAGATAGATGTCTGTCGTGTGTGAGAACTTGCTGACTGCTGGCTCTTTCTATTTAACCAGTTAGTATACAGTTCTTCACTACAAAAGGGTTTTGTGGGTGTGTATAATCATGTCAGTGCATGTGTAAGTGTGTGTGCTAATTTTCCCTGCTTGTGTTGGCGGGTTAGTGTTACTGGGTTCCACTTTCAAAGAATGACCTTGTCTCTGGCCTCCTAACATGTATAATTCAGAGCTAACTGGGCCGGTGCTATTGAACCAGGTTTTATGCACTAATATTTATTCAGTACATATCCATGTTCTGCACTTATGGAACCACTGTATATCCTGCACTTGCTGCTATTGCACTTCTGGTTAGACCTAAACTGCATTTCGTTGCCTTGTACCTGTACTTGTGTAATGACAATAAAGTTGAATCTAATCTAATCTAATCTACAGCCAAACTGCTATTGATTAAAAGTGTTGTGTGTTGACAAAGTCATTAGTGATGCTATTTTCAGGTCAACCCACTTTGACTAACCTTTCACATTGAAAGCTCTAGTAAGTGTTTTACAGTTGTGATCTTATTAGCATTATTAACTAGTCCTCATACTTAGGCTTAGGGATTTGAACAAACTCGTAACCTTAAGTATTAAAGGGTTAGTTCACACAAAAATGAAAATTCTGTCATTAGTTACTCACCCTCATGCCGTTCCAAACCCGTAAGACCTTTGTTCATGTTCGGAACACAAATTAAGATATTTCTGATGAAATCCGAGAGCTTTCTGACCCCTCCATAGACATCAACGCAATGACCACTTTCAAGGCCCAGAAAGGTAGTAAAGACATCGTTGAAATAGTCCATGTGACTACAGTGGTTTAACCTTAATTTTATGAAGCGACAAGAATACTTTTTATGTGATGATAATCAATACATTGCAGATATTTATTTTGTACACTTTTGTCTAAATAAATTTTAAATAAAACACTAAAAATCTGTTATTTTAATACAAGTGCATTTAGGCATCATAGCATTGTAAAGAATTTCCTCCAAACTCAACTTTTTTAAAGATTGGCTATACAAGTTTCAACAAAAATCTTGTGTAGTTAAATGTATAACATATGAGTAAATTAACCATGTATAACTTAAAAAAGTCGTTTAACGTTAACGTTAATGTGCAGTTAAAAAATTGGATTTACTAAGATTAAAAATAAATTATTTATTTATTAATTATCCAATTAAAAATATATGAATTTTTTTAATCATATAAATTATAATTAAAGATTAGCTTTAAAGATTAACTTCAAGTAAGTGTTAGATGACAACAAATGTAATCTAAAATGTAAAAATATGGGAAATGATCACACAGTGAAATATAAATACAAAAAATCCTAATTAAAAGTTAAAATCAGCAGTGTGATAAAAGTAATACAGACTCCTTCTGCATTGCATAATAGGAGAGGTTTCCCTTCTAAAGGGGAAAACCCAGTGGTGGTGGTGGTGGTGGTATCTCCCTTCACACACCCTCTCCTGGTATCTAAACCCTGGCCTCAATTCTGGCTGTGACGTCCTGACCATCCAATGAGCACTCGGATGACTTCACCAAACTTGGGAGGTTGATAATGACGTCATTAACGATACCCTAGCCTAGAGAGTTATGTCAAGTTTAGATATGGCCTAGGAGCAGAGGTATTTTAGCATACAAACACACATGTGTATGCTGCGAGTAAACTAAGAGCATAGATTCGTCAAACAACGTTTCATTTTCAGCATGGCTCATCAGCTGTAACCCTAAACTGAAGACATCATTGCCAAGAAAACTGGCGCTGACACAGACATAGAAATACACACTCAATTAACCTCTTACATTAGTGAACTGAAAAGGACCATGATCTCTAACCTCCTACAGATCTCCCTATCATCAATCCAGATTTCCAGGGAGTTCAAGGAACATGCCACCCCCTGTTTCTGGCTCTCGTGTGGGACGTTACGCTTAAAGAAGCCATCATGCAGAAGGTGTTGAAAGCTGACTTTCTTTGCAGAGTTCATGGAAAGAGGATGTTATATATAATTAGCTGCCTTTTCTGAATAGCTCGAATAGCAGTTATATTAGAGTTGGTATTCTGTAAAAGAAAGTCACTTATTATCATTAGAGGCTTAGAGTATTTTATAGGAGGTTACCTACATTTAATTGGAACATCATGATTGACTTTTTGATCGCTCGTCCCAAGCCACTTTTCTTGTACCCAATCTGGAACTGCATGTTCCACTTCAGAAAAAGCTGCACTCATATCGGCCCCTAAAACCTGATGGTATCAAACCAAGGACTGTTAACGTCAGAGGCCAGGGAGCTGGATAATATCACAAAGGAAGGTTTTCACATATATAGTTTTAAAATGTAAGTTTGTAAATGTGAAAAACAAAACATATCGGATTTTTAAATAAAATATCAAATTAAATTAAATGAATAAATAAATAAATTCAATTATATGGTTGCATTTTATTATTCACATTTAGCATTGTTTTTCCCTCGGTTGTCTGACAAAGATTATGTTCAATAAACTTAATTAAATTGAAGATAACTTTTACAGCAAGAGTAGAACACAGCATAAATGTAATGTTTTATTGAACAAATTTAACATTACAAAATGTTTTCCTCAATTTAATTAAGGTTATCAGAACAGACAGGCAGCAAAATGCTTCACAGACCTCTAGTAAAGCTAAAAATTCACATCCGCACTTTCATTAGACAACTCTGTGTAAAATGCATCAACAACTGCTTTAAGACCCATCAAACTCAAAACTAAATTTGTGTAATATTTTCACTTAGAGAAAATTCTTGCAAAAAATATTCTGGTCTGAGATTATAATCTGCTGTGTCCATGCTATGCTGGCATCTAGAATGAGGTTTTACTGTGTGTGTGTGTGTGTGTGTGTGTGTGTGTGTGTGTGTGTGTGTGTGTGTTGTGTGTTGGCATCTATCTGATCTTGTGTTCTCATTGACCGATATGATTCACTCATCTCCTATTAATGTCGGATCTTTCTGAAGCTTGAGATCTGATTACGCAGACACACGTACATACACTGGAACTTGCATGCAGCTGCCAAGAGTGTTAAGAGGATTGGAAACAGGTCCTGTGTTTAGCTATAGGATAAACACGATGAAAAGAAATATGGTAGAGATGTGTGCGAGTGAACGAGAAAGAGAGAGAGCTAGTGAAAGTACAGTAATGCTCAAAAGTTTGGAGTAATATTGAAAGTTATTATTAGTGTTAGAAATAAGAATATTCTTTATTATTTCAAAAACAAACAAAGAAAATCATAGTGATTTCAGTATATAATTAACAGTATGAAAAATAGATTTTCTTTTTATATTTGCTAAAAAAAATTGCATTCAACGAGATATATGTAAAAATAGGGAAATTGAGCATGCACAATTAAATATCCAATATATCTATATCTCTAATATTGGCCAATAATTGGTAGGACACTCACTGTTTCACGCACCCTCATCAACTGACTGTAACCTAGGGGTTGGCGATATGGCAAAAATATCATATCATGATTTGGTTTCAGGAAAATCAGGATTCACGATTTTATCACCATTCTTTTTCATGTTGGTTTTACTATTTTGCAAGTGACTGAGCATTACAGCCAAACTAAAGTCCCTATTTTAAAAACAAAGCCTTACAAGGTAACAAAATATAAAATAAAAAAGAATGGCAGACATTTAGGCCAAAGTGGCGAAGATAAAAATCTTTGTCATTATTTTATAATTGACATTACAGACATTACATTAGACATTACATATACACAACTTATAATATACAAATTAAATAAACAGTTAGGTGTATTTAACAGAAGCATTCAAGAAAGAAATTAAATGAACAAATATAAAAATAAAACACAGACACAGTAATAATGAAACACATAAATAATGACACAGACACTGGCACTGACACGGACACACCAGCACCGACACAGACACTGAAAGGGAACAGACACCCGGCACGGATACTGGCACGGACACACTGGCACGGGCACTGGTACGGACACACCGGCACGGACACTGGCACAGACACACCAGCACGGACACAGACAGTGGCACCGGAACGAACACACCGGCACGGACACTGGCACAGACACCGGCACGGACACACCAGCACTGACACAGACACTGGCACCGGCACAGATACCGGCACCGGCACAGACACCGGCACGGACACACCAGCACTGACACAGACACTGGCACCGGCACAGATACCGGCACCGGCACAGACACCGGCACGGACACACCAGCACTGACACAGACACTGGCACCGGCACAGATACCGGCACCGGCATGGACACACCGGCATGGACACAGCCACGGACACACCAGCACCGACACAGACACTGGCACCGGCACAGATACCGGCACGGACACACCGGCACGGACACACCAGCACCGACACAGACACTGGCACTGGCACAGACACCAGCACGAACACCAGCATGGACACAGACACCCGGCACCGGCATGGACACCGGCATGGACATAGTGGAACGGGCACCAGCATGGACACCGGCACAGACACCCAGCATGGACACACCGGCACGGGCACCGGTACGGACACTGGCACAAACACCGGCACGGACACCGGCACGGACACACCAGCACCGACACAGACACTGGCACCGGCACAGATACCGGCACGGACACACCGGCACGGACACCGGCACGGACACACCAGCACCGACACAGACACTGGCACTGGCACAGATACCGGCACTGGCACGGACACAGATACCCGGCATGGACACCGGCACGAACACCAGCATGGACACAGACACCCGGCATGGACACCAGCACGGACATACTGGAACGGGCACCAGCACGGACACCGGCACAGACACCCGGCACAGACACCCAGCACGGACACACCGGCACGGACACTGGCACGGACACTGGCACAGACACCGGCACGGACACACCAGCACTGACACAGACACTGGCACCGGCACAGACACCGGCACGGACACCGGCACGGACACACCAGCACCAACTCAGACACTGGCACTGGCACAGATACCGGCACCAGCATGGACACAACCGGCACGGACAAACCAGCACCGACACAAAACACTCTCATAAGCCTGCACACACACATATAGAGAGACCTATTTTCTTTTCATAGATACACGCTGCACCTACGAGGCGATGAAAGGGGAGACTGAAAGACTGTTGAATGAAAAGGGAGGGAACTTTGGGGGTATCCCACTTAAGTTGAAGTGAGGTTTACTGTTTCCATGTCCCTTTCTATTTCTGCTTCCCTCTTACACATCTCCCTCCTTTATTCACTCACAAGACATAATCTCCTCTAACCTACCACATTCTACATGGAAGATAAACACACCTGATATATCAGAATGACAGTTCATGAAATCCCATCTCAGCCACTGCTTTCCTTCAAGAATCCTATAATGCATGAAATCATCTCTGCCTCTGCTCTGCCAAAATGCAATGAGATCACTGTCCTTCTGTCTATGATGTTTTTAAATATACATTGGCACTCAAATGCATTAGAGAACAAAATATCAAACTAAGTATCAAATGCAAACAGATTTTAATACAATATTTTTGTCATGACTTTTAACCAACTAATCATTTTAGTGGCTGTTTGACAGCCAGACAGTGCCCAATGCTTTTTTGTTTCATTTTGCATGGTATAAATGAGTGCAAAATTATTGTTTTATAATTTAATACCAAGCTAACTTTTTTTTGGGTGATATACAGAACCATTTAGTTGAACATTTGCAGTGTTGGGGGTAATGCATTATAAGTAACGCAAGTTACCTAATCAGATTACTTTTTAAACTACTAAAATAATGCATGACTTTTACATTTACAACAATATCTCTTACACAAGTTACTTTGTTTTCCCATTTACTGACTGACACCTCTACTGTCCCTCAAATCGTGTGTGAGGCATTGTGTGTGCAGTTTAATCATGATGGTTATTGTAGTTCTAGACTAAATGTGAGCATGCATTTACTCATCTCACTTGCACAAAAACAGATTCAGCATTCCTCAAAATGAACAAAAATAGTGAAATGCAAATTCATATTACACATATCTGTAATAATAAAATATAACACATATACTTTATGTATTTAATCTCACTTTATTAATCGTACAGACGTAAATGTGCACTTCCTTCAGCCTGAGTCTTATTCATTTCACTTTTGATGTGAAAGGGCCATTACATGTGCCAAAAATAGAATTAAAAGAAAACAAGCTAGCCCAGCCCAAGTAACACAAAAGTAACGTAACACATAACTTTCCATAAAAAGTAACTAATGCAATAAGTTACTTTTTTAAGGAGCAACACAATATTGTAATGCATTACTTTTAAAAGTAACTTTTCCAAACACTGAACATTTGTAATCTAATTTAAAAAACAACAAAAAATTTTAAGAGTGACTAAGTGAGAAACTAATGCCTCGACTTCACTGGCCGTCAGGGAAAACAGAGAAGAACAGACAGGTGTGCTTGGAGGGGCGAGAGGGGTGGATGGCATTTGTGTTGGATGTTTGATGTGTGGGTGGTTATGTGTGGATGTGGAGGCTGGATGTCTGTGTGGGCTGTTGGATAAATCACGGGGTTTATTCCCTTTGTGTGAGCATGACTGCATGCAGCACTGCTAAATTGCTCTGTATTTTGCGTGCCCTTTCATGGGGGTTCACCATGTTTATATTTAAACAACACGGACTGGCACACTAAAGGCCATCTCTGGCACAGAGCGTAGGCAGTCTTCCCTTGTGTGTGTTATGTTATCTGTTTGTCTATCTCTAACTCGTTTCCATTGGTCGGCGACTCAATAAACCAGTCCCCCCTTATCTGTTTTGAAATCTGAGAGCAATGCAATGTTTTGCCTGGTTTTGTTATCCGTTTTGAAACGAAGAAATGCAAAGTGTTGATTAATCACATGGGAAGCTCTTGTCTAGTACACTGTGTTCCCAATTGGTAATGTTTGAGAATAGACCACACTTTCAAACCTCCAGAAACACAGAGGGAGAGAATAATTATTGATAAAGGGGAAATTTGTTATTCTATTCTTGCCTTTTTTGCAATTTCTAAATATTAATGTTAAGTGTTAAATAAATGATATCAAAACCAACACTATAATTTATGGACACGATTAACAGTACAGTGCAAGAAGACAATGCTATCCATTACCACAGAATATAATTTTGACATAAAAATCATCTTTACTGTAATTCACTCACAAAACAAATCTGTGATACATGCAAGTAAAACAGAAATGCACTCATGGGAATTGCATCAGTAACTATCAGTAGCTAAAACATTTTTAATTCTAGCAATGTATTTGCAAAGTGTATTCTGTTATTTCTGTACAAAAATACTTTTTTCTTTATAAAAAGAAAATGTACAGTTTTTTAGCTATACATTTGCATTAGATAGAACATTTTTATTTTTTTATTCTCTTCACAAAAAAACTAAACAAAATATGTTTTATTTTATAAAGACAAATTTAGAACTTTAGAGCAAAAAATAGTGAAGTGATGTGAAGGCCAAATATGGTAACCCAATTTGGCCTCTGCATTTAACCCATCCAAGTTAGTGCATAATAAGAGCAGTGAGTAGTGAACACACACACACACACACACACACACACACACACACACACACATGTCTGGTTTACTATCTTCATGGGGACTCTCCATAGACTTAATGGTTTTTATACTGTACAAACTGTATATTCTATCTCCTTACACTAACCCTACCCCTAAACCTACCCATCACAGAACACTTTCTGCATTTTTACATTTCCAAAAAATCTCATTCTGTATGATTTATAAGCTTGTTTACCCATGGGGACCTCTATTTAGGTCCCCACTGTGACACAAGTCCCCATGAGTCTGTGTGCATTCAGGTTGAAGTCCCCACCAGGATAGAAAAACAGGTACACACACACACACACACAGTGCAAACCGTGGACACACACCCCCAGAGCAGCGGGCAGCCATTCACTACGGTGACCGGGGAGAAATTCGGGGGACAGGTGCCATGCTCAAGGGCACCTCAGTCATAACAGAAACACTTTAACAAATATATATGAACAAGCTGAATTCATTACAAGGCAGTACATAGTGTGAGAATGTGCTGCAGTGAATTTAAGTTTAAATTTTAGTTTTGTGCATGATATATTCAGATATCATGACATTCTTTTGTTGCTGTTTTTTGTTTGTTCGTTATGTAAGCACCTATAAGCAAAATTCTGCATGCATATGTGTGTCTATGTGCAACATGTACAACAAAACACAGCCAAATCAGCCTCTAGAGGGTCAGCCACTCTCACCATGGTTCTCTGAGGATCACCTGTTTTGACCATCTCACACACACAACTGATAGGTCTATTCTCTATGCTTGAGATCTTCTCTGTTCTGTCCTTCCATGAAACCGTGACTCCCTGCAGAATCCAGTCTGTCTGTTATGTCACCCTGACCTCTCCGCTCCAGTTTATCTCTCTCCTACAGTTTCTTTTCTCTGATATACTTTGATACGGCCTTTCTTTTGCCCAGCTGTTCCTCCACCATCCTCTGTGACCTTGCCTGTCTCCATCCCTCTTGGATTAAATGTATTATCACACATACCTATTCATATACATACCTTTCCCTCTATTTTTCATTTTCATTTCACATCCTTTTTTCTAGTTTGGTCCCTTTTTTGTCTCTTCTGGTGGGTCATTTCTTATTGGGACAATCAGGTTTGTTGCATAACTGCACAGGACAGATGAACAGGTCATGTTTTATTATTAGAATCAGACACAGTCATAAAGTAGGTTTTAATGGGCCACTGTTGCCATATTCAAAGTAATTTGATATTGGGTGTATGAGACATTGATGACGGACTTATAAGTGCCAGACTTTTTGTGTTGTGATTGTGTGAGGAGATGGATGGAACAGGATTTGAATGAAAAATATAAAAAGATTGCAGGGTGTTTACCAAGTTCTTAGCACATAGTGACTTGTGGTAATTCTTACAATTCTGTGTTTTCATAGCTGACATGTTGCAACATCTATCTTTATGCATGCAATGACCTAATCAAAGGTTCATAACCTCTGGTTCCTTCTTCAACCAGATTGGTTATAAAGATGAGTTATGCAAGATCATACTTACTTAGAGTTAGGGGATTGTTCTAAACCACTAACCCTACACTTTAGTGCGTAATAGCATTGTTTGTGCAACAGACCTAAAATAGTGCAGCTCTTTGAGCTGAGTTTTACTATTACTTTTAGAAGTAATAACAATTTTAGCATAGTGGATGATAAAATGGGCAAAAAAAAAAAAAAAAAAAAAAACCACATAGACATTGAAAGAGGGGCCTGAGTATAACTAGGAAAAATAATATCATAGCAACCACCCAGAAAATCCTAGCGACCAGACAGCAAATGCTAAGGAACACCCTGGCAACCACACAGCAATTAGCTAAAATAAAAAACATACAGACACAATAGCAACCACCCAAAACTCAATTGCATATCAATTAAATAAAAATAATTAACTCAAAAGACCATCGAATATAACATTAGAATACCTTAACTACTGCATAGCAACAAGCAACACCCTGGCAAGCCGCCACAATGCCCTAACAGTTTTTCATTGGCAAACACCAAACATATTTTCTCCAGAAAATGTAAGTGTTTTAAAGCTGCATAGGTCTGTAGATTTCACATTTACAAATGTGTTGCTGAACATGTAAATCTCAGTAATCAATTTATCATTGTTTTTCAAATTTGATGTATTTCCGTTCTAGGAAAGGGCTCAACAGTGACTACATGGAATAGAATTATAGGTTTTGTTTTTGGTACTGAAATTGCGGCCCTTTTTGTCTAACCAGGCCCAGGGCATTTCACTTGCTAATACTTATGATAATTTCTTTTCAGACGTGCGCATGTAAATGACAGAAAAAAAGTGGGGCACTGTGTGATCAAAATAGCATGCAACGCTGACAGGGGCAATTGCTGCTCTAATTGCTCTCAAGCACACACACATATTATACTTCAAAGGTGTTGGTTGGATTCTAAATACATTTTTGTGTTCTATGCCCAGTGCGAATTTTGGTGTGTTTGTGTGCCCGTGTTTATGCACATCTCCTTGTGAACCTATTCACAGTTGGCAGAGTCGGATTCTGTATTTTTCCACTGTGCCCGCTACAGCCCACAGACACTCAACATTTGGTCTCAGGTGTGCCGTGCCTACTGGGACCCAGCCAATCAGAACATTAGCACCCAGCCTCAAAACATTCAACAGCCAATCAGAACATCATCACCCTTCCACAAAACAATCAACAGCCAATCAGAACATCCACACTCTCAAACAGCCGCTGCTGTACGAGGCCTCATATCACCTTCTTGATATCCATTGCATCACTGATACCTCTCTCACACATCCACACTTTCACGAAGGGAAAGAGAGTTACTGGTATGGTTTAAAGGGGTCATGAACTGCATTATTCTGCATTATTATTATTGCACTTATAATGTTAGTATGATTTTTACATCAAAAATTGTCACAATTTAGAAATAAAAGGCATTTTTCCTAACCAGATTAAAGCCCTTTGATTTTAATTCTCTGTTTAAAGGGGCGTGTCTGCTGTGAGACTACAGTGTAAACGTCCACTGCTGTGATTGGCTAACATCTTTGCATATGAAATAAGTATTACATGTGGAACTCTCTCGAAAACTTTTAGCACGTTTTTACTATTACAGCTCTCAAGGTTAATTAAACGTGAAAAGTGTTGATTATCATTATATTTAGATGTATAGCATTATATTTAGATTGTGGCATTAAAGGTTGCAGTGATGAGCATTAGCCGATCACAAGCACGTTGAGCGCATGAATGCAGTGATCTCATCATTAACTCGATTTCAGCACTCTAACGAATGCTCTCATCATAACTAACAGTGCAAACACAAGAGATTTGTTTATTATAACAGGAGTTTTGGTAAGATTCCAGAACTATTAAGAGCGTTCTCTTATTGCTTTATAATTTAATCACAGTTTAAATAACAGATTATTTTCATCCTACTAAGAGAAACAATGTGAAGTTGACGATTTAGTCACTGGTTTGATTTACTGACACATTAACAGCAATAAACGATTTTGAGACAAAGAACATCTGACTGTACACGAATCATGACTTATAAGAAATCATGGTTACTGTTGGTTTGGTTAGACACGTACACATAATCAGTAAATATCAAACGATATGTAACAAAGCAACAGTGACACAGGAAAAACTTTTTTACTCACATATGTGTGTTGCGCCGTTCCTGTCGGATCCAATATAGAAAGCACAGCATCGTTTTTTAATTTCAGTCTCTCTGCAAATCCAGTGTCAGAGGGAAGCACTGTGTTTTTCCACAACCTGGCACTGCACATCATTTTGCACTTTTCAAATGCATGTTTATTGCTTAGTTGCTTGATCCAGTTATATACCTACTATTTGCCATGCGCGAATCAATGGGAGGGGCTACATTGGTAACGATGTAGTAGAGTTGATTTTTTTTTTTCTAGTGCATTTTGCTTTACTATTTTTCAACCCAGGTTGTAACTCAATATAATTTTTCATATATATCTGAAATAACAAAAAGTTGGGTTTTCCTTTAGCCCAAGTAGGCCTTGATCTTGTACTTGTGCAGAGTCGGCAGATGACGTTATAAATCGGGACAAAACAAGTCATATTCTGGGCTTGGTTGCAATAAAAGCTGTTTTTGGACTAACAAGGAAGGTTTCAGCCCTGAAACTAACAGGATATTCTTACAGTATGATGACTTCTTATATGTCAAAAGCTCAAGGAAAATTGTATTTCTCAATTCATGATCCCTTTAATATAAGCCAAAATGGTTGCTAATATAAATAATGCAAAATAGACCCACCAATTGAGATATGTCCATGTAAACGTAGGCTACCTCTATCACTTTGTTCGTGTCTGGTTACCTGTTTATTCATAAGTAGATGAAGGTAAAATACAGTAGAGAAAAACAAGCGTTTGGAAGTCTCTGGGAGGAACTCACTATAAGAAACAATAGCCTACAACTGTTTCAATAGTGCGACAGAAACTCAGCTGTTTTCGAAATAATGCTTGAAATAATGAAATAATGTAACGTTCAAACTAATGTTTCTCGAATCTCGCGCTGGTATTCTCGATTCATTTCAGTGAATCTGTTCGGTCGTTATTTTTAATGAACTGGTTCAAAAAACAATTTGTCGATTGATTTGGATCAGTTGATTCACCACACAGCATGGCATTGTATGACTTCTATTTTGTGATAAAATAAAGCAATATTTAGTTAAATACTCCTGTTTTACCATATGTTTTTGATTCATTTATATGCAAAGAAAGGTTTGATCAATTTAATTAGTTTAATGTCATTTTTAATAGCCTATGTTTTTTTATATATATTATGTAGGCTATGTCTTTATATTAAGTTTGATGCTATATCCCCTGATATCCTTGCTTTTGTGCTAGATAGCCTCAATACTGCTCTTTTTCACAAAATCATATAATCTAATAATTATTATTATTTATCATCAGATCAGTGAAATTATCATAACTATCCTTATGTGTTATAGCAACGTAATTTGAAAGATATGATATTGCCTGCTTATAACTCCTTTTTCTGATGGTTGGCTTGACAGTAGTTGTACCCTTTAAAAGGGCGGGAAATAAAAAATTAACTTTTTTTGTCATCCTCAAAAGAGAGGACTAAAATTTCACCTTTTTCTTGCCTTTATTTTCAATTTTACAGTTTGTATCTCTTATGAAAATATGAAAATAACACATCAGATATAACTTTACCTCAGGCTCAGCAGCTTTCTCATGGCATGCAGCCATTTTAAGTGTGGTGAGTTGATACCAGTGTTTTTACACCAGGTCACTTGACCAGAATATATGCAGGGACCAATATGTATTTTGAATATTTTTTCCTAGAAATAAGGTCCTCACTGTTGGGTTAAATTAAGAGCATGCAGTTTGTCGAGGTACAGTTTCAAAGTGGCTTCCCCAACATGGTTCATTGCCCCAACAGCAATGCAAATCGATAGAGGAGGAAGGAGTATACTGCATAAAAAAGAAAGGCTGTTCTCTCTTTTTTTGTCTGACATTAGACATGCTTAGAAATCACACAAACACACTTTCTAAGCTCCCTTAAAGCAAAGAAGTACACAGATGCGGATGTTTTCACACCCTAAATTATTGTACATGCAATTAAACTCTATGGTACACTGGGTACTAAGCATTATATCACACCCAAAACACAGCGACAAACAAACATGCTGTAAAGTACACAAAGCACACACTGCAGGGTGTGTGTTTGTGTGTGCGTGTGTATACGTGTGCACCTGTAATGAGGGCTATTAAAGTATATTAACTGTAAGATGACAATGCAGTTGCTTTTGAAGCATGAATAATTGGTGTAGCCATTTTAATATGATCAGATTTCCATGTAAAAATTTAACAGCTTATCTTAGGTTACAGTCTGTCTCTTAAACTCATGCAAAGATATCTATTTCTAACCGCACGTGAGACTATACTGTAATTTACTCTGGACTCACTCTGGTTTCACACTTTCACCTTTTCCCCTCCTTCTTGTTTTCCTTCAGCACAGCATCACGTCTGCAATGGCGGACGCTGGCAGTTGATGGCTGCTAATTTACCTATAAAATATAAATGATCTCATTTTACTTGACGTTTTTTTTTTTCATGCCACATTGCTCATGACTTGCTTTTGGAGGCATTTGTAACAGTTTTCTGTAAAGCTGATTATGAAACAGGAAGTATTGTGAAAAGCACTATACACTTATAACCAACTTGACGTACAAATGAGTTGTTAAATATCCATATGACGTAACAACAACCAATGCACAAATAAAAACGGATTCAAAATATAAAAAAACCTTTGCAATTAATTATATAAGTGATAATAATATTTTATATAATATATAATATAATATAATATATTAATAATATAATATTTTATAAAATTGAGCCTGAGCATGAGCCTATTAGCAATGCCAAGGTCATCATTATGGGAAGATATAGTCTGATCAAATGTATATCTTGAGTGAACTAATTGTTTTGGATGAGTGTCCGCGAAATACGTGCAGCTTCTTTTCATTGTCAGCTGTACTCTGACCTTTCTGTACAAGTTTCGGTGCAAGAAAGGCACACTTTGCTTTTAGCATGCATAGGACAGGTTAAGGTGAGTGGGTCATATGGTGAAGTTTACTCATGTTATCCCTCACGTGAGAGTCGGGTGTCAAGGCTCTGGAATTCACCCTCTTTTCTTCATATAACTGAAACCATCCAACTCTAGACTCTCTGATTATCTCTGTGTATCTCTCACCTTTGAGTGCTAAATTCTAGTTGAGGAAATGACACCAGATGCCTGCTTATAATCTCTCTCCTTATTGACATTCTCTGGATTGTGTTACGGAGGCCACGATCCACATAGACACTGAACCATGGAGTACTACAAGTTTAGGTAGTACACTGTTACAAATAAAGGTTATTTATTGGCATCTAGTTTTATGAAGAACTTTAAACATCCACGGAACCTTACAATTACAGAAGGTTCTTTAAAGGTTCTTCAGATTATTAAAAAGTGCTTCACACTAAGAAAAATTGGTTCTTTTAAGAACTGTTCCATGAAAGGTTCTATGGGTAACCAAAAATGGCCACAGCATTCTTTAATGGCATCACTGTGAAAATCCCCTTTTGGAACTTTTATTTGTAAGAGTGTACTGGTAATATATAGCTATTGCAGACACTTTTAGAAGTCCTTTTAAATATTTTATGCATAAAGATCCTTTGTTCCAGTCTGAGGAAATTTTTTATAAATTAAATAATTGGTGTTTTATGTTGTCATTAAGCCAAAACAAATACTTTAAATATTAAATGGGAAATATTTACTTTTTATATTTACCTTATTATAAATAGTACAGAAAATATTGCACAAGATGCAATATAAAATACAAACTATTGTTTATGTGCACCACAAAAAAGGTGAGAGTAACACTATACCGCATGCTTTGATTTCATACTGTTAAAAACTAGAGTTGTCATTAGTAGATTTAGGACACAATGACAGCCAAAAAAATATTTGTATATTATTTAACTTGTCTTTGTGCATAAAAATTCACAGATTTTGAGTCAGCACACACATAAGAACACAAACATCACATTGGCATGTTTCTCAAATGTGCTGCAGGAGCATCATGCTATTGTATAATACAATCTATTCAGACATGGTCAAATGTGACAGCAACGGGTTACCATGGAGAGAAAAATGCCTCCCAGTGTCTGAGGAATCCACTTTCCAGCTCTGTACACAGTATCAGAAGTATGATGCACATTTGTGTGAGCATAACGGTTGCTCAGCTGCTCTTTATGAGCACAGGTGTGTGAGTTTGCTATCTTAAGTGAAGGAAAGTTCAAATTAACAAGGTCCTCCTGTGTGGCAACCACAATGTTACCTAACACACTTCTCTCCCATATTCTAAATTCCTGTAACTCTAGACTAAAACCAACACCAATGACCTATGGTCTACAAGCATTGTATCAAATCTGAACTAATACATTTATACTAAATACAACAAAACATCATCATAACAGAGTCGAAAACTGTACTGGGACTCAAAATGTGAATTTTTGAGCATTTGTTCATTTAAATGGATCATCCGAATAAGTTCATTCACTACAATGAATCAGATTTTCCAAACACTACAAATGACAGCGTTTAGAACTGATTGACTGTTCCAACACTTCACATGACTAGTTTAGAATGAACCTGTTCAATGAAGCAGACTTTCCAGCACGAGAGTTTAAAATGAACTACAACCCCAAATCAGAAAAAGTTGGGACACTGTACAAATTGTGAGTAAAAAAGGAATGGAATAATTTACAAATCTCATAAACTTATATTTTATTCACAATAGAATATAGATAACATATCAAATGTTGAAAGTGAGACATTTTGAAATGTCATGCCAAATATTGGCTCATTTTGGATTTCATGAGAGCTACACATTCCAAAAAAGTTGGGACAGGTAGCAATAAGAGGCCGGAAAAGTTAAATGTACATACAAGGAACAGCTGGAGGACCAATTTGCAACTTATTAGGTCAATTGGCAACATGATTGGGTATAAAAAGAGCCTCTCAGAGTGGCAGTGTCTCTCAGAAGTCAAGATGGGCAGAGGATCACCAATTCCCCAATCCTGCGGCGAAAAATAGTGGAGCAATATCAGAAAGGAGTTTCTCAGAGAAAAATTGCAAAGAGTTTGAAGTTATTATCATCTACAGTGCATAATATCATCCAAAGATTCAGAGAATCTGGAACAATCTCTGCGCGTAAGGGTCAAGGCCGGAAAACCATACTGGATGCCCGTGATCTTCGGGCCCTTAGACGGCACTGCATCACATACAGGAATGCTACTGTACTGGAAATCACAACATGGGCTCAGGAATACTTCCAGAAAACAGTCGGTGTGAAAACACCACAGTGTCGGTGAACACAATCCACTGTGCCATTCGCCGTTGCCAGCTAAAACTCTATAGGTCAAAAAAGAAGCCATATCTAAACAGGATCTAGAAGCGCAGGTGTTTTCTCTGGGCCAAGGCTCATTAAAAATGGACTGTGGCAAAGTGGAAAACTGTTCTGTGGTCAGATGAATCAAAATTTGAAGTTCTTTTTGGAAAACTGGGACGCCATGTCATCCAGACTAAAGAGGACAAGGACAACCCAAGTTGTTATCAGCGCTCAGTTCAGAAGCCTGCATCTCTGATGGTATGGGGTTGCATGAGTGCGTGTGGCATGGGCAGCTTACACATCTGGAAAGGCACCATCAATGCTGAAAGGTATATCCAAGTTCTAGAACAACATATGCTCCCATCCAGACGTCGTCTCTTTCAGGGAAGACCTTGCATTTTCCAACATAACAATGCCAGACCATATACTGCATCAATTACAATATCATGGCTGCGTAGAAGGATCCGGGTACTGAAATGGCCAGCCTGCAGTCCAGATCTTTCACCCATAGAAAACATTTGGTGCATCATAAAGAGGAAGATGCAACAAAGAAGACCTAAGACAGTTGAGCAACTAAAAGCCTATATTAGACAAGAATGGGACAACATTCCTATTCCTAAACTTGAGCAACTTGTCTCCTCAGTCCCCAGATGTTTGCAGACTGTTATAAAAAGAGGGGATGCCACACAGTGGTAAACATGGCCTTGTCCCAACTTTTTTGAGATGTGTTGATGCCATGAAATTTAAAATCAACTTATTTTTCCCTTAAAATGATACATTTTCTCAGATTAAACATTTGATATGTCATCTGTTGTATTTTTAATAAAATATTGAAATTTGAAACTTCCACATCATTGCATTCTGTTTTTATTCACAATTTGTACAGTGTCCCAACTTTTTCTAATTTATTAGACTATATCTGACTTTCCTCTCTATAATTAGTTTATAATGAACCGATTAACTAATGAAGCATTCTTTTCAATGCAAATTAGTTTAGAATGAACTGATTCATTAAAATCAAACAAACTTTCCAACGCTAGGCTACATGAGAGGCTACGCTAGGCTACATTCAGAATTAATCAGACCTTCCAACTCCTACACATGACACTTTTAAATTGATTCAATAGAACGAATCAGACTTCCCAGCGCTACATATGGGAGTTTAAAATGAACCAATTAATTAAGAGTGAATTCCATTGTTTATACTGATTGTTTTTACATTTTCATTATTTAGTGTGTTAAGCTATTAAGCAGGGCATATGGCTCCCACAATGTAAGCACTGGGAAAAACCTGACCCATGCACATTAGGACAGCATGTTCATCTCAGCAGGATATGCTATTCTCTAAGGTAGGGTGGAGAGCACTCAGGAAGTTTCAGAAAGGCTTTGTCTTGGAGAGGAAGTGTGCGTTCACGACAACGATGACCCTTCATAAAGACATCAGTCCACTCTCTCATTGTATCCGGCATGTGGCTTATTTTAAATCAATCGTTCTGTGTGTCATGATCTCACCAGCTCAGGGAGAGCTTCATATATAGACAGATGTAAGGGATATTCTAAATGCGTTGACACTGAAGATGGATTATCTCAGAGTCACGTATGTTTATTGCACGTGATGGATTGTTTTCATAGTGTGGATGCACAAATTCAAAGCTGCAGACAACTCTGGCATGCAAGCAATCATTTAAGAAGTTTTAAAGGCGCCAGAGGTCTTCAAGAAATGCTCAACATGTTTTACATGTTTATTAAAATTAGAAATCCAGAGAGTATTTTACGATAATATTACCTGATTCCTCAGCTACTGCACACTTTTGGAGCATGTTATAGGTAATTTGTTTAAATGATTGTTTTATTATCTCATTTACATGTCCATTTGGACAGATTTATGGCAATTTTTCTAAAATTGGATCGTATTTATAACAGAAAATGAAAGCTTTAGTAAATAATATATACTAAAGGTTTAGTTTATAGATATATTAATGAAATAGATGTGCACATAGAGTAGATAGCTTTAGTAAGTGGAGAGGTATATCTATATATATATATATCCACCTCTATAAGACTGCGGAGAAACATTGTGTATGAATACAGTGCAGGTGGTTGAGGAGAGACCCCCTGATATGATTGTAAAGCGCTATGGGTGCTCTGAGCTGTCTGGTAAATAGACTTACCTTGAGCCCAACTATTTTCCACCCAGTGCAGGACGTGGCTGTTTAGGGATCTTTGGCCATGGGCCTGTATTGTTGTCAGTTTTGGCTGGTCAGTTAGATTCAGACTTAGAGTCTGATCTCACTCCTGAGCAGAAACATTTGTGTATAGGTCAAAATACTCATTTGAAAAGGTCTTCTCGTGTTTCCCAAGATGACTTTATAGTGTTTATATGCTGCAATTTTTTCTATTGCTTTCCTTTCCTGCTGACTTGTAAGCTGTCCTCTATGTTGGTTCAGGTATGTCAGTCATCACATTCTCATTTACTCCATACTAATCCATTCTTACTGCTTGTGCACTGTCATCACGTGGACAAAATCAGGAGATTCGGCCCTCCCTTGGTCCCTCAAGGTCATCTTTGGCTGTCCTCTCTTAATTTATCTCTCATACAAACTCAATATTCTTTCATCGCTCTCTAATTGATTCAAAACACACAGGCGAATTCATTTAAAATTTGTATCACATTAGTTTATGATATTTCAGTTCGAAAACCTCCATCATTTTCACTAACCACTAATAAAGCAAGCTGAAAAAGAATATTAAAATTGTCATGGTGAATATTTATGTCCTTCTTTTTAGAGCTAACCAACCTTTTTTTCTATTTTAATACCTTATTATAGATTGCATTATTCTTAATGAATAAATATGCACAGACAGCATTCACAATCCATTATCTTTCATAATGTGACATATTTCTGAAATACTTATTCCTAGTATTCAATGCAATGGAAAAGACAAGAATTGATGGTATAAGAATTGACAGATATATCGGAGAAACATTAGAATAGCCTAAAAAAGTAAACAGGATCACTTTTGATTTTTATTTGCATTAAGAAATCTCAAGACCAAATACCCAGGTATGTTTTTTATATTTGCAGAACATTCTAACAAGTACACTTTGTCCAGGTTTGATGATGCCAGTCTGTGCATCAATCTCAGTGTCTTTAACCCATTGATAGCCACATTAAGAGATTAGCATTGCCCTAATCGCATTACTGTCTCACATTCTCACCTGTCTCCATTCATGAAGCCCAATCTTGGCCTTGGCTTTGACCTCCAGTTCTTATTGGGTTACAGGGTTGACATGCTCCTGCAGACTTTGTTTGGGCTGGATCACAGTGTACCAAGTCTGGGATTGAATGAAGAGAATGTGAGTACTGCCTTGGCATTCGGCAAGGTTTTAATGCCCTTGTTAGAACTCGAAAAAAAAAGGAAACGCCCCAGCTAACCTATCACTAATTTATTCGGTTCTCTCATTCTTGTTCAGGTCTCAGATTTACACTGCCAAAGATCAGAATGTTTCATATCTCAGAATCTATTGCAACAGCGAGCAATTGCCAAAACGCCCTGCTCCGTCTCAGATCAGTAATTAGGCTGGTGTTTCACTGTCAGCAGTTTGAATTGGCTCCTCTCCTCGTTTCATTACTTGACTGGAGGTCAGTGTTGTTTAAACATTTGCAAAGACATACTGGTCTGCACAGTTCTTAATAGAAGTATATTTGGTTATTTTTGTAATCAATTACTAGTCATTTAGCAGATGCTGTTTACATAGCGTAACATACGGTATAAAAATATCAGTGGGGGCCCTCCACAAAGAGCACTCTATTTAAAGGCACAATGGTTCTCTCAGGGATTCTCAAGTTCACAGGTCTCTGAGATCAAAGTGTCAGGCTTTTGTATCACAGGCCTTTAACCGCTGATATACCACCCCTCAAGTTGCATTTGTTCCTTTAATGAATAAATGAATTATGTGCCCCTTTGACCCTGCCATGCTCACACTCTGAAACACGGTAATGATGTTTTAATGTTTAAAGCTCTGAATCACAGAAAATGCTGCTAATGCACAATAGATTTCAGCGAATAACAACTAAAATGTGTCTTTTTCTCACTCTAAGCTATTGTTTGGCTTCAGAATATAATTTACAGACTTGGTAGCCTATCTTTTTTGTCCCTTTTAGCTTGACAGCCACCAGTTACAATCTTGTTTATGCAAATGATTGGACAAAATATTCCATTTAAGAAAGAAAAATTTTGGAAAAACATGCAGATGATTAAATGATATTTAAAGCCACTGTGGTAAAAATCTAGTTTTTAATGTTGTTTATGTGGTGTTTTTATATGCTTTAAGGCAAACCATGTGCAAATTCATAAATCAGCACCATTGCGGAGTATTTTCTCCTTAAAATTGCAGTGAAAAAAGACAGTCTCAAAAACGCGGTTTGAAATTGCGTTTTTGAGAAATCCAAAAACATTTCTTACATCACAAACTACCTTGTGTTTCTTACATCACAAACTACCTTGTAACCAATCATGTCAACTTTAGCATATTATTAACTACCCTGTGAAGCAGGGGAGTCTCAAGAGTTATTACCAGGTTAAACCTGTATATTTTACTGTTGATATGAAAAATCGGTACATTCAGGGACGCGGGAAGTGGGGGTGCTGGGGGTGCTGCAGCACCCCCTGTTTTCACAGAATTGTAAATGCAATGCATATGTTAGTTCATTAAAATGTATTCATTTTTAGCATTTAGTCATTTATTTGTAATAAACACTTTAAGTGGGCTATTTAAAAATTGTTATATATGTTAAATTATGTTTTTAAAACATAAGCGCAGAGTGTAGGTGTGTGTGTGTCGAAAGAATTTGTCCGCAGCTGCAAAAAAAAAAAAAAAAAAAAAAAAAAAGTCAAAAACCCCACTGTTAGTGTTTTGTAAGGAACAGGCAAATATGTAAAATATAGTAGGAGACATTTTAATTGTTTACTAATAAAACAGTTATTTTTTTATGTCAGTGTGGGCTATAGCCACGAAGTTGACGAATCGCGATCTTCGCAGCGCCAGAGAGAAATGCACATTTCATACGAATTAGGCCTACATAAGCAGCGCAGTCTGTTTTCTTTCGTTTTGAATTGTTCTGCTTAAAAGTAGACATTTCAAGCTATCTATATGTCTCAGGTCTGTGAGGCAATAGGCTACCTTATAGGCCTACGCTGAGTTTCGGTTCATTATGAGACGAGCTCCAGGTTCGCCAGCGCCTCCGTGTCCTGATAATCTATTTTCTAATAGCCTTCTTATTTATTAAAACCAGACAATTTTTTTGATGAAACATCGATTAAAATCAAGATACAATTAATACAAAACGAAATTAAATTTAAAGACAGGCTTTGTGCTTTCAGTTTGAGGTCTAAAAACTGAAAGCATATTCGTTTAGTGCCGCTTTAGAGCGC
The DNA here is from genome assembly GCF_951802725.1 of Rutilus rutilus. NCBI lineage: Eukaryota > Metazoa > Chordata > Actinopteri > Cypriniformes > Leuciscidae > Rutilus > Rutilus rutilus. Next base: position 32,264,980 of record NC_140217.1, on the reverse strand, counting down.
TCACGTCCGTAGCTGAGAACTGTCTGTAACATGTTTTTTTCTTTTTTTTGTGAAATAAATTTCTAAAAAAATGCGACTTAGTCCAGTGCGACTTAAGCTATAGGCCTATATGTTTTTTCTTCCTCGTGACGCATTTTTTGACTGATATGCGACTCTGGAGCGACTTATAAAATAGGCTACGGTAAGTTATTTATTATTTTTGTGCAAATGTCCCATAAAGTACCATCCTTTAAGAATTAATTTATGTCCCGTTGACCGGTCCATTGCGTTACGAATAAAAGCAGAATCAATAAAGTAAAAAATGTGATGTGCAGTCAGGTTTAAGTGTGTGCTATTTGAACAAGTGTTCTCACTGATACGTTTGTTGTGATACGCGGAGATTTGACGAGTTTTATAGTCTTGATATTGTTTCTCATTCAAAAGTGGTGACGCCGACGCCGCGTCCCCCCCCCCCCCCCCCCCCAAAAAAAAAAAAAATCAGCACCCCCAACCTAAAACCTCTTCCCGCGCCCCTGGGTACATTTAACAATATAGCGGCTGAATTATGTAAATAGTGTAGAGTTACATTAGGACTTTAAATCCTTAAACTTAAAGTAAACTTAAAAGATGGTCTTTGACTAGTCATATTCAATAATAATAATATCCATCTCATATGGTAACTTAAAAAAGGGGTTCCCTGCCCTGTAGTGGTAATTCATGCTTTTCATTCTTCTCTCACACTTTTTCCATGGCCCATTTTTCCACTCGTGAGTTCCAGCAGGCAGGATTAGAGCGAGGGATTAAAGTCAAACCCCTCTGCCTGTGGTCCAACACTACTGCAGATCTCCTACTGTTGATGATACGTGCATCTATCCTCCTTCAAACTAAGATTCTCTTTCTCTGAGGAAAATCATGTAGCCAGTATTCCATTAACTTTTTCTGATGTCTTCAGAACTATATTGCCCATTTCCTCTCATCACCAACCACATTTTTTTTGCACTGAATATCATATAACAGCATTTCACATTACCAATAAAAAAACACTGATCTTGCCATTGTCTGAAACTCAGCAGTCTCAGTTCCTCAGAAAACAAAGATCTGTTCACTGACACCCTATTTAATTTTGTCGGCTGAACGATTGACAGTTTTGACACCAAATTACACAACAGAAATCCCCTACCATGGGGTCCATTGGTATCATGTCACCTGTTTTTCCTCTCATTTCCCTGTATTTCTACCAAACACAGATTATATCATACTATTGCTAGGCTACAATAGCATTTCATATGTATGTTCTATATTTAATAATATTATTTTTAACTTGCAAGCCACATGCAGTTGCCTTTTGCTTTCACACATAGGGGACTAAATATATTACTGTGCAATGTGTTATGTAAATGTTGTGCCATGACTTTCAATTACATCTGTAAGTACATCCTTATTCACCTACATGCATAATATTGCAAATCTCAACTTCTTGATTGCTTATACCTTTGCAAAATTTAAACTATAGGCCAATTATCGCCCAGCAATATATTTAATGTTGGATATAAACCTAGTACATCTAACTTTACCCACATACACACATTACACTCACGTAAAGCAATATATGGCTATATAAAAATTTCCAACCGCATAAATGTTTATCACTACAAAATGTAAACTAGCATGGTAATGGATGTGGCATTGTAAATGTGTTTGGTCTTGGCTGAATAGATCTGCTACACTGCTGCAGAGCAAGTACAGAGACATGCTACTGCCAATTCATTCACAGGCATTGCTGTGAGCAAGTACGACATGCTGCTGCAGTACAACATATATGAAATAACCCTTGTAGCAGATCTATTTAGGTGGAGCTGGGGAAGGTGGAGGGTTTCTGAGAGCGTGCTGCAGACTGCTAACAGCAACAATGCCAGCTATCTGAAATGTTGAGCAGCAAGCTCATTGGCTGCTGATGCCACAGCAACCAATCAGTAACTAAGTTAATAGGCTACTATGCAGATAACGAAGTGATTGCTAACAAATGCGCCATGATAGTTTCATGACGGAACTTGTATATAAACTTGGATGTAGCATTTAAGTAGGCCTATCCAACTTTATCAACACATAGCCATAGCTCAACTGCTTGATTTTTTTAGATAATCGCAAATATTTAAACTATAAGTAGCCTAGGTCTATCTAACTTTTTCCGCATTTAGCCTACTCACGTAAAGCGATAGCCTACTATATAACTTAGCCTATTGCAAATCTCATGTGTATAGTGAAAAGCGCACATCAAACTATTGTTTATATTGTTAAAATGATTGTAGAATATGTGGCCATGTCAGTGTTATCTGCTAGTTTATTATAGTTCATTTTCAGTTCAGCTTTCGTTTCCCCGTACTTTTCGTGTTGTGAACTTAGCAGCGAGTGCCTTAACGTATGCACTTACCAGCTTCCCTAGACATCCATGTCACACAGAGAGAAAAACACAGCTGCTGAGTCTGAGCTGCTGAGCTTCACCCCCTCCACCCCAGACTGTTTTCCATCTACTTCCTCCCCTCCCCCACCCTTCCTCACTCTTTGTTCGCATTCTGTCCTCTCCACTGGTTGCCACCCAACACCGTTTCCGGCGCTCTGATTGGCCAGTTTGATATTAGAGGCGGGGTTAGTGCTGCAGCGCTGACATTTTCTCAGTTCGGTGAGAGATTACGGTGTCAGTAGAAGACGAGTTTGAGAGAAGGTGGTTGACACGTAGGCGATTAAACTGCTCTCTCTCGGTGTAATCCCTTATATTTCACCATTAGAACAAATATAGAGCACTTAACTAAATAAGAAAGATACAAACTAGATGACTCGTGTCATAAAAGAAAGGATTTGAATCAAAACACAGAGCTCTTTTCTCTGTCGTGTCGTCTTTCTTCCTCATTCCGGCTTCTTTTGTTTATGTCCTGCAGTGTTCCACTGCACGGTTGACATTACATCGCTGATCGTGAGTAAACGATAGGGTGAATCGAGAAAAAAACGAAAGGCAGAGAGAAATATAGAGAGACCATCTCGTAATTTTAACCGTCTAACGTTAAACGTCTTGTGGTGTCCAACTGGACCAGGAGTGAGAGTCTAATGCCCCCGGAGGATGAGCCCAGCCATCGAGGGGATGCAGACAGAGCCGCAGGGGTATATGGGGAAAGGGGTTCTCCTTGAGCCCTTTGTGCACCAGGTGGGGGGACACTCGTGTGTGCTTCGCTTCGGGGAGCAGACGATATGCAAGCCCCTCATCCCCCGGGAGCATCAGTTTTACAAGAGCCTCCCTGCGGCTATGCGGAAGTTTACACCGCAATATAGAGGTAAGTAATAATGCGACGTATTCTGGTTTCCTGTCTATACAGTATATTCCTTTCTCTTTCACAAGTGTTTTTGGGGTACAATATAATATCTTTCCGTTTGTTAGAGTGTAAAAAAACACATCTTCATGTTAAATGAAGGCCAGCAGTTCTGCTGTGTTTCCGTCTTAACGCTGTTTTCTCACGAGGGCGCTGTTGTAATATCATCAATTCTTAAAGGGACAGGTCACACAAAAATAAAAATTGTCATCATTTAACAGTTACTCACCCTCATGTTGTTCCTTACCCGTATGACTTTCTGTTTCGTGGGACAGAAAAGGAGACGCCCTTTCAGTCACATTCATTGTATTTTTTATTATTATAATGAACGTGAATAGTTACTATCATTCTATGAAAGGAAGAAAGTCATGTTTAAATGTATCTCAATGTTTGGGTGTATTACTATCCTTGTAAAGCTCCCTTTCGAGTAGGGCCCCTATAAGGTAAGTTATTACAAGCTGGCAAGGCTGTACTTTAACGCACACACCTAGGTATCAGGGTTTTGCTTGCGGATGAAATACCTGAATTTGGAATGCATCCCAGCCTGACAGACTTGAAAAATAAGCACCGATGGCAAATGTTTCTTTCTGGACCAAAAGACTGCTGATATGACATCATTGACTGCCTCCCCCACACTTGTGGTATAAAGATTTTTGCTGTCATTCCTGAGGAAGAACCTGGAAAGACAAGTTCAACCAGCTTAGATGTTCGCTTCTGTCCGTCGGTCTCCCCTACTTTTTTCAAAAATATTTACAGCCTCGTTTTGATGCACACTGCAGTGTCCGTAAGCTTTAAATACACTGGTTTCCAGTGTGATGATAAGTGTGCAGGGCATCTGTTTTTTTATTGGGTGAGGTTGAGGGATGGGTGTGATGTCAAAACAGAATCTTGGACGTAATCTTTGTGGTTGTTTTGGGTGTCTTGAAATGCATTTCTTTTTTTGAACTGTAGGAAATTACTGCATCAGTGCATTTGACACTTCTCTGAATTGTTTCTTGTTTAATTGTTCTGAATCAAACATCTAGATGAGACTTTGGGTGTTTTTTTGCATTGTGGCATTATTGTCATTACAATACTGTACATTTCTTTATTATAATTTATAAAAAAATCTGATGAAAAGTACATGATTAAAATGTATAGGCTATATGGTAGGAGTTTTGATCTGACTTTATTTTTTATTTAAATCAGCTTAAATTAAAAGTATTGCATATTTTTACTTTGATGCATTAAAATACTAGAGTAATAGGAGGCCAATTGGAATCGTCATTGAAAATAATGGGCATAAAATCGATGCAAAATCGATTAGAATTTTATTTTTTTCCATGAGATTCATCCTGGTAGTAATTTCTCTCTTTCAGAATATCATATATTTGATTTGTTGATTTTTCTATGCAAATGTCTCATGTATGTCTCTTAATACATTTTAGACTATTTGGGACTGCCTTTCAGGTTCATAATACATTCTTGTCATTCTTGTAATGTCCACGTTTTTCTTCTGTGATTTTCCCAGGTTTTGGTCCAGTGTGTTTTATCTGATGATATCAGTTTTGAATTTGAGTCATGAAGTGATATGATTTGATAATTGACAATAAATAGTGTTGGTTTCATCATATCTTAAGCCTCTTGTCATTTGTTTGTGGGCTGGTTTCATCCTTGTGTGGCAACTGATTGAACGTAAACGTTTCTTATGGTTTGCCATGACAGATTGAGAGAACCAATCCAGTGAAGTCACAGCTCCTGTTCATTGGCTGCTGTTGTTTCCTAGTCTTCTCTCTCTTCCAAACCATCATCCCTATTCTCTCTCTCTCTCTCTCTCTCTCTCTCTCTCTCTCTCTCTCTCTCTCTCTCTCTCTCTCTCTCTCTCTCTCTCTCTCTCTCTCTCTCTCTCTCTCTCTCTCTCTCTCTCTCTCTCTCTCTCTCTCTCTCCCCTCTTTCTTTCTGTTCTGAGTATTTCTGTCTTGTTTGTATGTTATGGATTGTGTGATTCCAATCAGGTTAGGACCAGCCCGTGCTGTCGGCTCAGTAGCTTTTGTTAAAGACTCGGGAGCTTTTAAGAGCAAAAAAGAGAAGTGGGTAAGAGATGTTAAAGATTTCCCAGACAGTTAACTTTAAGCTCGGATCTCTGACTACTTCTTCTTTGCTAAAGTGAAGTTATTATGGTTTCACCTCTGACCTCATTCTTTTTTCTCTCTCTTTCTCCCTCTCTGTCTTCTATTCCATCTCTCTCTCTCCTCCCTCTCTCTGCAGGTGTGGTGTCGGTGAGTTTCGAGGAAGACGAGGAAGGGAATTTGTGTCTTATTGCGTACCCTCTGCACAGCGATCTTGGGGACCTGGAGAATGTGGTCCCCTCGGCCGACCTGGATCCCAATAACAAAATAAAATGGGTCAGTAAGAAGCTGCTGGACAATGAGGGCTACAGCAAAGACCGGTCCAGACACACTCGGAAGGATAAGGACAAGAGGTAAGGGGACGGTAACCGTTGATTGCACAATAGGCTTGTTAATATGCATAATAGATGCATAGAAAATAGGATTGACGAGTTAAGGCCCATTCACACCAAGATTGAAAACTATAACAATAGTAACGTCCACACTAGCGGAAGATATAATTAAACCACCTGGCAAATAGGGCTGAATGATTAATCAAAATAAAATCGAAATCGTGATATGGCTTAGTGCTATTATCAAATCACAAGGCTGCAATTTAATTAAATATTGCGGCTTGGTTCATAGTAAATTCTGCTCTATCTAAAATAAATCCATCTCTACATCTGCTCTGGTTTTTGGGTCACTTATGTCGTGCATTTGGGAACACTACTTGTGTAAGTAATGTAATTTTACAGTGTACATATTTTTTTTAATTGCGTGATTTTAGTTTTTACAGTGAAATTATTATTATTTTGTTTAATATTTTTATTTAATAATAATAATCATTATAACAAAATAATAATATTAATTATTAATTTTTTTTAGTTATATTGATATATTTTATATTGTTATTTTTTTGGCCAAAATGTTTAGCCCTAAAAATGTGCATTAATTCGAAATCCCAATTTTTTTTATCAGAAAAATCACAATTGGATTTTTTTTCCCCCTTAATTGTTCAGCCCTTCTAGCAATTACCCAGAACACCCTAACAGCTGTTTAACAACGTGCTAAAAACCACTCATATCACCTTATTAACCGAATAGCACTGACCTGACAACCACCTACTACATTGTAGCACAGTTTTGCATTATCACTACATCATTAGATTATTTCAAATCCAAGATGAAATCTTAAAATTTCTTCTTTTATATAGATTTTCAATGTGATGATAAATCAATGTGATGTGTGCTAAACCCTTGCTGAGATATTAGTAGGCTTTAACCAGACACTGAGGTTCAGAATCTTTCTCAAGGGCACAATGCTGACAGATCATGTGCCGTTCCTTGCGGATCGAACCAGCAGCTTTACAGTTAGCAGAAGTTTTAATTCCTAGACCACACCACCCCACGTCTCTGGAATAATACTAGCCTGTGTTCTCATGTAATAATGGCCCTGCTCAGTACGTGTCTGACTCAGTGAGAATGTGACCGATCGTAATGTCGTTGTCGTCGCTGACCCACAGGACACCCAGCTGGGCAGAGCAGATGCACTCTCAGCTCCTGGCAGCCGGACTGGTGCAAATGTGCGTTTTGAGCCAAGGTTTAGCAAGTGGTTATGTAACCAGCGTAGCTTTGTGACTTATTAGAAGTGACCTCTGTGTGACTGGGGAAGGGGTGAAAGAGCACATAAGGGGCATTTGTTCTCCGTGCTGGATTTAGGATTTTACGAATCATAAGTAATAACCCTCCATACAGCACTCTACTGTAAAACCGGAAGGAAATGCACTTATTGGAGCTGTAGCAAACGTGCATGTCGCAGTAGCATTAAAGCATTTTCATAATCCTATTCAGATAATAACATAATCAGATAACAACATCATAATATTCAAGGTCAAACATGTTTGCAGTGCATGAACTCTTGGCCCAAGCCGCCATGAATCCAGGATTTTGCAATGTGGTTGTTAAAGGGTTAGTTCACCCAAAAATGAAAATTCTGTCAGTAATTACTCACCCTCATGTTGTTCCAACCCCGTAAGACTTTCGTTCATCTTCGGAACACAAATTAAGATATTTTTGATGACATCTGAGAGCTGGCTCACTCCTTCATAGGCTGCTAGGTTACTGATATCTGCCAGCCCAGAAAAGTTAGTAGACATCGTTAAAATACTCCAAGTGACTACAGTGGCTCAACCTTAAGTTTATCAAGCGACGAGAATACTTTTTGTGTGCAAAAATAACGACTTTATCCAACCATCTCTTCTCTCCCATGTCATTCTCCTAAGCTGTTGACGTAGTGTAACAGCGCAGCGCTTCTGGGTTGTACGTCAGAACGTAGGCTCACTATTGGCCGACGCTGGTCATGCGTGTGATGCTGGCCAATAGTGAGCCTACGTTCTGACGTACAACCCAGAAGCGCTGCGCTGTTACACTACGTGAACTCACTCAGGCCCACACAGAAGAAAATTAATAGTTGAATAAAGTTGTTATTTTTGTTTGTTTTTGGCGCACAAAAAGTATTCTCGTCGCTTGATAAACTTAAGGTTGAGCCACTGTAGTCACTTGGACTATTTTAACGATGTCTACTAACTTTTCTGGGCTGAACATAGAAGCCTATGAAGGAGTGAGCCAGCTCTCAGATTTCATCAAAAATATCTTAATTTGTGTTCCGAAGATGAACGAAAGTCTTACGGGGTTGGAACAACATGAGGGTGAGTAATTACTGACAGAATTTTTATTTTTGGGTGAACTAACGCTTTAAGTTGTCCTGAATGCTTTTTGCATTTTGCTTCAAGCTTATTTGGGTGTTCTGGGTCCTAGGGTGTTTGTTCAGATCTCTAAAAAACATGTTGAGTTCATCCAAACAAGTAATCTGATCCAGCATGTTAGCCCTAATCCGTCTGTCTGGCTGACCCACCTCTGTCTTCACCCTTGCAGTGTGAAACGCGAGGAGGAGTGGCTCAAGCAGGCCGAAGTGTTCTACTACAGTCTGGAGGGGAGCAATGCTGCCGGCCCTCAGCTCAAGCACAACCCCTGGAGCCTCAAGTGCCACCAACAACATCTGCAGAGGATGAAGGAGAACGCAAAACACCGCAACCAATACAGTATCCTTAAGTGCTGCCACAAACAATGGTGGATTGGTTTTGTGTAGTTTACTGATGTTTGTTAGATTATTATATATACACACACAGATATATATATCTATCCGTTCAAAAGTTTGGGACCAGTTAGATATTTTTGAAAGAAATTAATACTTTTATTAGTTATTTTTACACATTAAATTGATCAAAAGTGACAGTAAAGACATTCATAATGTTACAACACATTTCTATTTCAAATTAATGCTGGTCTTTTGAACTTTTGGGAAAAATCCCCCCCCAAAAAAATCATGGTTTCCACAAAAATGTTAAGCAGCACAACTGTCGACATTGATAATAATAAGAAATCTTTCTTGATCACTAAATAATCATATTAGAATGATTTCTGAAGGATCATGTGACACTGAAGATTGGAGTAATGATGCTGAAAATTCAGCTTTACCATCACAGGAATAAATTACATTTTGAAATATATCTAAATACAAAAAATCGAATAATATTTATTTCACAATATTACTGTTTTTACTGTATTTTTGACCACATAAATCGAGTCTTAGTGAGCCTTCTTTCGAAAAACATTAAATATTTTGAACAGTAGTGTGAGTTTATAAAAAATATATTTGACTATATATTTTAGTTTATTTATTGCCAATGAAAAGTAAATTATGGTAATATATCATTTTAAAAATAAAATGTGTAATACAAATGAATGATGGCAAATAAGAAATTATAATTATACAAAAATGGCTTTAATAATTTCATCTTATTTTAAATAGTTTTATTAGTTTTCAGTTTTTCCTTAAAAATCACTAAAAATATGATATAATATTTTAAATATTATATCATAGTTTAAATACCTATTTTACCCAATGTTGACTTCAAAATCACAAAAATATAGATATTCACTGCACAACAAATAGCACAGCACATTATAAAGCTGGAAAAGCTCATTATAACAGCTTCTTTTGTCTGCAAACAATGAGTGAGGAAAATTGTACGGAAAATAAAAGCAAAAGCATTTTATCATGCAACAAAAACAAAGGTTAATTGTATAGCACAATTTATAGAAAAGAAAGGAGAATCTGTGTTTCCCTTAACCCAGCACCTCCCATCAGAATTCATCCTGTTAGAGAACCTGACGTGGCGCTACACGGTTCCATGCGTGCTCGATCTGAAGATGGGCACGAGGCAGCACGGGGACGACGCCTCTGAAGAGAAGAAGGCCATGCAGATTCGCAAGTGTCAGCAAAGTACATCCGCCAGCATCGGAGTGCGCCTCTGTGGCATGCAGGTTAGCGTAGCACTCAAACGTGATTCCATGAGGAAAATATTAGAAAGGCGATATTTCATTGTCATTTACACACTCCTCTGCTTTCCTCCAGGTGTACCATTCAGACACAGGGCAGCTCATGTTCATGAACAAGTACCACGGCCGCAAGCTAACCCTGCCTGGCTTCAAAGAGGCCATCTTTCAGTTCTTCCACGACGGGAGACGGCTGAGGCGCGAGCTCCTGTCGCCGGTGCTTCGGAGGCTGCGAGACATGCAGGCGGCCCTGGAGGCCTGCGAAAGCTACCGCTTTTACTCCAGCTCGCTCTTGATAATCTACGACGGAGACCCTCCGCGATCCCGCCATTCCCCAGAGGATGGACTTTCGGAAGAGGAGGAGGAAGATGACGAAGAGGAAGAAGAGGAGGAGGAGGAAGAAGAAGAGGAGGGAGGTGCTTTTGGATTCCCTCACGGAGCAGGTGCGGCTAGCAGCGGTAGCATCAGCGGTGCCTGCGGCGGTGGAAGCGGCACCAGCGGCTCTGCAGGGGTGCGACGCGTGGCCAGGTCGGACAGCGGCCCGGCCGTGGACGTACGCATGATTGACTTTGCCCACACCACTTGCAGGCACTACGGGGAGGATAGCGTTGTCCACGAGGGCCAGGATAGCGGTTACATCTTCGGATTGGAGAACCTCATCACCATCATTTCCCAACTAGAGGATCACGGCACAGATTAAACCCAGTTCGAATGGGGAAACGCTTCTTTCTCTTTATATTCCTCATTCTTTCAGTCCTTCGAGATGTTCAGCTCAGTTAAAAATCTCGAAAACTCCACCTGTTCAGTTGGTTTTGGTGTCTTTTTGCAGATTTTTGTGTGCGTAGAGGATTAAAAAGGGTCGAGAGACTAACACTGAAACGTCACATGATCGGCTTCCTCTGTGTTCAGTAGCTTTACTCCCTTCCCCTGGTGTGCTTTTTTTGGTTCCCCTTTTCGTTCTATTTATTGAGAAGATAAAATGGTTATTTACAAAAGAAGGACCTGATTTTGTTCCCGTATTCTTTCCTTGAGAAGGTTCCAGAACTTTGATTAGCTTCCGAACACTCCTTATTGAATGAAGGAACAGTAGGTGGCGAAAAAGGAAGACTGTTAACCGTCGCTCTACAGCACCGTCCCGTTGCACCTTTACCCGTCGTGAAGAGAGAACTATATTCAGATAGTTAGTTGACATACAGAGACTATGATAAAGCTTTATTTATTTGTCATATTTCCTAAATAAACTAAAAAGAAAATTCAAAAAAGAAGATTCAAAACTACATTCCATGTTATTGTTACAATAATGATATTAATAAATATTATTATTTGACATGTTCAGATACCTCTATCTTATATCTGTTGTACACGGTATGTGGGAGGAAAAATAAAACTTGTTTGTGTTAAATTCTGGTCTTGTACTGTTTTTATTATTTATTAGTAGTAGTAGTAATTTCTCTAGGTGTGCTGTATGCTATCAGGTTATAGTAAGTCATCTCAGTTTTCATCTTTAGTTATATATGCTGAACAAGAATAGTGAAATAAAAAGAATGAAGTAAAATGTTGAAGATCTTTACTAAGGATGTTATTAAAATTGAACTAGCTTAAAATCAATTGAAGGCATTATTGTGATTTACCCATAGTAATCTGTTGATTGATACTGAGTCATGTAGTTTTATAGATAACTACATTATCATGGGGTTTAAGAATGCTAATGTTTTGCCCTGTGTAAAACTTTTAAAGCAAGGTGTCCTGACCCAGTGGCCTGACCTTATCCTCTTTACTGGCTGTTTGAGACGCTCGTCTCGGTTACAAATAGACGTGTTACGTGTATCAGTGTTACACAATGATGAACTTGTAAAACAGACATGCATTATCAACCACACTCTTCAAAAGACAGGAGTATGTTGTCACACTTTAAGTTAAAGAGTACATACACATACACTACTGGTCAAAAGTTTGGAAAAATTCAGATTTGTTTTGCATGTTTTTTAAAGAAGTCTCTTATGGTAACTAAGGCTGCACTTATTTGATCAAAAATACAGTAAAACAGGAATATTGTGAAATATTATTAGCCTACATATTAAACTATTTTTTTGTTTTCTAGTGTAATATATTTTAAAATGCAATTTATTCCTGTGATGGAAAAGCTGAATATTCAGCATCATTACTCCAGTCTTCAGTGTCACATGATCCTTTTATGAGAGAATTTTTTTTAACATTAGAAATTTCCTTAATGACACAATTTAATACATTCTTGTTAAATAAAAGTACACATTTCTTCTTAAAAAAAAAAATACATTAAAAAAAACTTACACCAAACTTTTGATTAGTAGTGTATCAGGATTTTAACCAGCAATATTAATCAACTGTTTTCAACATTGATAACAGTAATAAATGTTTCTTGAGCACCAAATCATCATATTAGAATGAGTACTGAAGGATCATGTGACACTGAAGACTGGAGTAATGATGCTGAAAATTCTGTTTTGCCATCAAAGGAATAATTTAGTATATTGAATAGTAATATTTCACACATTTAAGAATTACATTTCAAACTCAACTGGACTTCATTCATACTAAATGTCTCATATTATTGTGCTAGATTTGATGAATTGTGGTCCATGAACAGCTGGCCCAAAACATACCCACTCCACCGGGGGCTTCCGATGCCAAATGATGGGCTTTGAGGACAGTGAGTGTTTAATCATTTGTTCTGCATGGTTGTTTTATCTGCTTTATCCCCCGTCTTAGTGGAGTGGTTTGATGTAACCTCATGGATGAGGGCCAGTGTGTCTTTACCCAGCAGTGCGTCAGTGCCATTGTAAATGCTAATTGGTCAGTGCGTGTATATGATTCGGGATTGTTTTTCTGTCTGAATGTTTGTTTGATGAATATTTCAGCATCACCCTTTATCCAGCGTGGTGGTTGCCATGGTAACGGACCTGTTTGGTAATACTGAAATCGCCATGGCAACAGAACAGTAGCATATTTTTTGTTCTTTTCTTTTGCACTGGGGATCATGTGTTGGCCTACATACGCTTATTACACCTCCTTTAAAATGTCAGGCAAATATCAAATGAATTCATCCCCAAGCTTAAACATATGGGGGATGTGTTCACCTTACATAATTACTGGTTTCAATTACGCGGCTGGGTCAATTGAAGAGTTTACATTTGCATGCTCATTAAAGATACTCAGCTGTGCTCTGTTTCAGTTCAATTCATTCTATTCTTCCTTGGTTCTTTCTGTGTTCCTAAGAATAAACCATTGTGAGGGCAAAGCATTGCTCGGTTTCTTTTGTCTTTTTCTGGGGACTGAGTCATACCTTTTGAGGTCGCTCACACATAAGTAAATATTTAATTTGTCAGGCATCATCCTGTTATATTTAACTTCCCAAGTGCCAGAGTGAGATGCTTTTGATAAAGACAAAACTGAGACAATTCTCTAGCTTGAATAAACATAAAATAAAATAAAATAAAAGACATTCATAAAAATAAATAATAAAATAAATAAAAGTTTATTCAAACTCACACAGTTTGAAATATATTTGAAATATAATTTTTAATTAAGTTTAAAAATCAAAATAGAAGCATTTTCATTATATACAGTTATAAAAAATATTTTGTAAAATTCATTATGAATTAATTAATAAGACATTTGTAAGTAAATAAAACATTTTATAAATAAATAAAAGTTCAAATTCACTCAAATTATTGTGCTAAAAATATAATTTGCAATGAACAAAATTGTATTAAAATTAGAATAATTTTCATTATAAACATTTTATATAAAGAATATTTTGTAAAATTCATAAAATACGTTTTATAATTAAGACAGCTATAAGTAAATAAAAAGGTTTTAAAAAAATTCTAATTCACTCAAATTATTATGCTGAAAATATAATTAATAATGAACAATTTTTTTTTTAATGGAATCATTTTCATTATAATTTTTTTTTTTTTTTAAATGTGCAAAATACATTTTCTAAATAACTAATAAATAATAGATTTATAAATAAATATAAAGTCTAAAAAATGAATAAACATTTATTCAAATTCAAGGGCATCAGTGATCCTGTATGCCATAGCAGGGTCATTTATAGAGGTCACTTCATCGACTTTACCCTTGATGCAAATCAATATTTCATCCCATTCCAGTCCCATCGAAAGCATATGTGTTTGTGTGGCGTGGTTCTTCATATGATACATTCAAACAGGTGGAAAAAAAGACGCTAGCACTGCTCATCCATATAGCCAACATTACATGATACAGGTTAACACTGTAGCAACTAACAGAGGAAAAACAATTCAGGGAGACTAAGTCATAAACACACCCTGACAGGGCCAGCCGTATAGGTCATGAATGCCCCTTGGTTTGGACCACAGTCAGAGAGAGTGAGAGAGATCCAGGCCAAGAAAGAATTCAAATCTTACATAAGCACCGCAATGACGTCAATGCCACTCCCATAGCATTAGCTGTAGGCTGTTGTGTTGACTTCGTTCACTGACTGCGCTGTCAACATGTGTTTAATCAGGCCTGCCAATTACACTAACAAGATCAACTACATCTATTCACCAGCGTATTCTTGATCAGCTACAGGCCTATTGACTTGGCTTATTATTTCATTAACATAACTGCAAATGAGGTGATTCTCTGGTGATTCAAGAAAAAGACTCTGTTGCTTTGAGAAGTCTATGAAGAAAAAAATGATTGATGAATCAATTTTATTTAGTTCTACTTCTCTATTGTATGTAATGTGAATATTCTGTCAAAGCAGCTCAGTCCAGCAACAGCAGACAGAGAGAAAGGGCAGGGTTGACCAAGCGTTGTTTTTACGTAACTGATGCTCTTTGTTTTTCACCTAAAAAGTTGAAGAAAATGGAATGGGGATGGTATGAGGAAGAATGCAAATACATTTTTTATGTATTTTCTTTTCAGATTAAGTATAATAATATCTTATTTAATTTTTATTTACTTTTTTTTTTTTTATATAAAATCTGATACGAGGGGAAAATACAATAAACTTCAATTTCTCCTGTTCTTCGCACAAAGCTATATTATGCCTTCAGAAGACTGTGAATTTAGTACATTTGGACCTCTTAAAAGTGTTTTTTTGGAGCATGACAGACATTGTTGTTGTATTGAAAAAACACGCACAAATTGGTTTCCTATTGTGTTCTACCGATAAAATAATAGGTTTGAAATGACACAAGTATAGTAAATAATGAATTTATGTGAACTATTCATTTTATGTGAACTATGCCTTTAAAAACCTAGTGAAATGGCAGTGAAGCACTGAATCCTGTAGCCTTGATGTAACAAGGATGATGTAACGGTGTCTCAAGCAATTGTAAAGTGTTCTTGTGTCCGGTTCAAGGTATTCAGAGGAATGCAATTAGTCTGCTGTGAATAATACTTTAGTGGAAATAGTTTGGGTGCCGGTGCGCAGGGTGTCCTTCCATTTTAACAAGGAATAAAATAGGACTAGAACCAATTTTAAAGATGTATTGACTTCCCAAATGATTCCAATATTGCCCTCTTTGGTTTAGGAATCTGTTGAGTTGTAAAGTGCTCTGTTTACTGAAGCGTTCTGTCCTGATGTGTGTTTGCACATGAATTGTCACATTCTGACTCACTAGACGCCTCTCTAACTCACTGATAGTATTTATAGAAGTATCTAAATATAAGAAAGAAAAAAACTCACACTAATCTGAAACACACAGAAAGCTCGGACATTTGATGACAATGCATACATTTACTACAGTAGTTTAGTACAGAGAGAATGAGTGTTTAGTGATTATGTGTGAGTCTGAGCATATGTGGAACTAACCATGTGTTTACTCTCTCTGAACAAATTTGTCATGCCTCATCAAAGGCTTAGGGATCATATCTGTGACGTGGCAAAGAAATCATGGTGTCACTTTAAGGGTTAAGTAAATGTCTCTGGATATGAATGCCTCATTCATTCATTCATTCATTCATTCATTCATTCATTCATTCATGTTGGAAAATACCTTGTGCACTATAGCCAGGGGGTTTACACAAAGTTTAAATATTTTACTTCATTAAACAGCAGGGAGAAAGAGCAAAGAGAAACAATACTTCAGACTGTGCTTGTTATGTTTCCACATTTAATCGCACTTCAATAATAAACAGCATTTTTTAAATAATGAAATTAATATTTTTATTTTATTATTATTATAAATAAATAAATGGATGGATGGATAGCGGACGGACGGACGGACGGATAGATAAATAGATAGATAGATAGATAGATAGATAGATAGATAGATAGATAGATAGATAGATAGATAGATAGATAGATAGATAGATAGATAGATAGATAGATAGATAGATAGTGTGATGGATTTTTTTTTAATTAATCATAACAAACATTTATTTTTCTTGTAGGATTAACAATTAAATGCTTTTGTAAGCCTGAAATGTCCCCAAACACTCAGTCAGTGTCTGTGTAAATCATCTCCGAACATATCAAAAGGGGAAATGAAACTAGACAGATATCTAACTTTATATTTGAGCTTCTACCTAGTAACAGAAGGGTTTGCTGAAGCATGCATATGAAGAACCAATAAAACTGAAGAAAATTATGAATCATGTCACCTTTGCCATGCTCCTATTCTATAAAAACTGTTGTATTCTTTTTGCTGGTGGGATTTTCTCTGAAATTGGTCTGAGATCCTCCGGCCGTGATTAAAGCTTATTCGAAGGCATTGTCTGGACTGGAGTCTGTAATGCTGCGCAGTAGGTTAGTGGAACACTAGAGACGCTATTACCAAGTACTAGTGTAAAAAGGAACGAGATGTCGTTTGACTCAGTGTGGGGTTGCTTAGGCAGGGTTATATTGCTGTCAGGTAACTATATTTCTAGACATTTTATGCAGTCAGAATAGTTACTCTTTAGGTCAGAGGTCAGAGGTCAGTTCACCTTATCATTTTGCAAATGTCAACTGCTTGGGCCTGGAGACGCCCCAGGTAAACTTAAGTCAGGTGCGTAGGGGAAAATCTTCCTCAATAGATAGATAGATTGATAGATAGATAGATCAAATAATGTGTTTAATTAATGAAAGTCTTTTCTAAAGGACAAATGACTAATTGTGGCAGTTCTATCTGAAATAGATTTCATTGGCATTTTGTAATTTGCTTGTCAGCTCATTAAGATTGAAAAGTATGAGGAAAGATTTAAATAATAATGTCCAGCTATGTACGTGTACATATGCTTCTTATTGCACTGAGTGCTTTTAAAGGGGTGGTATAATGGCCTTTTCACAAGATGTAAAATAAGTCTCTGATGTCCCCAGAGTGTGTATGTGAAGTTTTAGCTCAAAATACCCCACAGATATTTTTATATAGCATGTTAAAATTGTCACTTTTTCAGGGTGAGCAAAAACGCACCGTTTTGTGTCTGTCTCTTTAAATGCAAATGAGCTGCTGCTCCCAGCACAGGGGGCGGAGCTACAACAGCTTGTGTCCTTTTACCTTACACAGACATACGCTGAAAATTTCAACAACTTTTAGCCTTTTATGTTCAAACCGAAGTCAGGAAGATGGAGAGACTCAAAAAGAGGGGACAATTTCTGTATGGTTAGTTGATGAATTTATGTATCTTATGTGTAGTTATCTTCTAGTCATTGATTGGCAGATTCTGTCTTGATAATCTATAAATTGTGTTCCGGGGGCGGGGTTTATGTAATGGTCTATTTAAAACTTGACTCTTCTGTAGTTACATCGTGTACGAAGACCGACGGAAAATGAAAAGTTGCGATTTTCTAGTCTGATATGGCTAGGAAATATACTCTCATTCCTGCGTAATAATCAAGAAACTTTGCTGCCGTACCAGTCCAGCAGGCGTAATGATATGACGCAGCGCCTGAAAATAGTCCCCAGCTCAGTAACTTCCAATGTGACCGGGACTAAGTTAAGGTTTGTCTAACCTATTAGACCTATTTTCAAGTTACTGAGCTGGGGACTATTTTCAGGCGCTGCGTCATATCATTACGCCTGCTGGACTCATGGTATGGCAGCAAAGTTTCTTGATTATTACGCAGGAATGAGAGTATATTTCCTAGCCATATCAGCCTAGAAAATCGCAACTTTTCATTTTCCGTCGGTCTTAGTACACGATGTAACTACAGAAGAGTCAAGTTTTAAATAGGAAAAATATCGAAACTCTTTGGTCATTTTTTTTTGAGAGATGCTAATGGTCCTGTCCGATTCAATGATCTATGCTAAGCTATGCTAAAAGTGGTACCGCCACACCCGGAGATCGGCTGAATGGATCCGAAAACGGTAAGACTCAACTGTTTAACTCTGGGGGAGTTGTAAAATGAGCCTATTTCCAAAAAAAGTGGAGTATCCCTTTAAGAACACTTTTCAAGAACTGATGCGAACAGTACTGAGGCAGTTCACTTCCTGAGCATTTAATAAAATAGATGAACTTCTCCAAATTATGTAAGGCATAAAAAAACGGATGGAGCCCAGCAAACCTAAGTGGGTCGCATGAGCCAGCGGAAATGTCACATAAACCATAAAATAAATCAAATAACTTTCAGCACAGTTAGCAGCTGAAGAATTTAGATCCTGGGTTATGTCAACAGCATCTGAAAATAGCAGCTCAAATTGACCATATCTCACTGAGAAATGCAAACACTAGTACAAATATAAATGAAGCGGAAGGCGAATGTCTTGCTTATGTATCACGCTGCTTTCTTCTCAGTCCAGATTCCATCCACATCCTTCCACATGGCTAAAATATTATTCATTTATAATAAATATACAAGAGGTATATACACGAAACAAAAAAATTGCTAAATCAAGTGCTAAATGACATTTTTTCCCCTTATACGACACAACACTGAGATGTAAAAGAAAACAAACCAGTTGGGGGAGAAAAGAATGTGTGATTTGTGTGGTATTTGCTTGGCCTCACCTCTGTGTTATCTCACAGTTCACTGACCATTATATAACCAGTCTGAACAAGTATCTCTTTATTAAAGCGCAGACAACTGCTCATCTCTAACCAACAAGCACACCAGAGAATCAGCCGCTGTGTGCATAAATGTGTATAAAGTACTGAGCAAAAGGCCATGTGTTCAATCTGCTCCCTCATTTGTACTTTCCCCGGTTGGTGTGAATGTTAGTACGGCTCAGTGATAATGTGTGTCAAATCAGATAGGCCTGGATCAGCTGCAGACAGACACCAGACTGGGAGAATCTGCTGTCATTATCATGTTATAACCATTCAACAAATCTGTTTTGATGAACTAGAATTGGTTTTTAATAATGAAAAATCGTCAGTTATATTTTTTTAATTATCAAGTTTTAATGTTGCTGTGGTGAATTACACCATCTTATAAATTACAAAAATATAACTTGAAATATGTATATTAAAAATTAATCATATTATATAATGTAAAAAAAATAATGCTATTATCATTGTAGGCCTATATGTCAAAATAAACATCATTATAAAAGTGGTATGATTGTCAAAAAAACATCTTAGTACATAATACTATTTGTTCTATATGATTTAACAGTAAAGTGCTTGTGGCAACAGGTTTTTTCATGAATCAAGAGTGCAAGGACGCCCCCTGGCGGTTATTTTTAGTTGCTCAGACACAAACCATTCACCACAAATTTAAGCATTAATATTGTATGCTTCTTAATCGTTGCCATTATATGTCACCTACCAATTATATTACGTTGGAATTAAATGTTCTCTTTGAAAGTAGTCTGAGTTTGAGTTTTGAGTAACTTTGGCTAATGCATCAAAACGTTTGCCAGTCTCAGCACAGTCAATTAAAAGGCTAAAATAAACTAATAAAACATGCAACTAT
Organism: Rutilus rutilus; assembly: GCF_951802725.1. NCBI lineage: Eukaryota > Metazoa > Chordata > Actinopteri > Cypriniformes > Leuciscidae > Rutilus > Rutilus rutilus. The sequence continues at coordinate 32,245,305 of NC_140217.1, read as the reverse complement.
TGCTATCAGTGTTGGGGTTAAGCATTACAAGTAACGCAAGTTAGGTAATCAGATTACTTTTTTCAAGTAACTAGTAAAGTAATGCATTACTTTTAAATTTACAACAACATATCTGAGATACTATTTATTGACTGACACCTGAGCTCTCCTGTTCCCCAAATCGTTTGTGAGGTACAGAGGCGTTGTGTGCGCTGTTTATGATGGTTATTCTAGACTAAATGTGAGCATGCATTTACTTATCTCACTTGCACAAAAACAGATTCAGTATTCCTAAAAATGAATAAAAACAGTGAAATGCAAACTCAGAATATTACACAAATCTGTAATAATAAAATATAACACATATACTTTATGTATTTAATCTCACTTTATTAACCGTACAGACGTAAATGTTCTCTTCCTTCAGCCTGAGTATTATTTATGTCACTTTTGGTGTGAAAGGGGCTATACTTGCATTTTTATGTTATTAAAAAACAAACATGAGCCCAGCCCAAGTAACGCCAAAGTAACGTAACACATTATTTCCCATAAAAAGTAACTAAGGTATGCGATTAGGTACTTTTTAAGGAATAACGCAATATTGTAACGCATTACTTTTAAAAGCAACTTTCCCCAGCACTGATTGCAATACCTACGCCATAATTCAACAATTCTAATCAAGTGATTTGAGATATTCTTCCGCTAGGGGGCGCATGTGGAGGCTCACGAAGCCGAATCGAATCTCCTTTTAAATAATTGAAATCTCAGGTAGCCTACATTCAATTCTATTAAGTCTACCAACATGTTTGTTCCGGGAATGCATACAGAAATCTAACCCAGCAATCTCTAGGCTACTTAAGATCAGTATGTTATGTCATTATGTCAAAGATTATATAACTGTAAGAAAAGTCACATTTATCACGTGACTACCCTCAAGCCTGTTCGAGCAATAATATACGTGTAAACAGAAACATAAATCCATATCATACCTACGTATTTATTGCGCAACATCAGTGACGACTTCCGGGCCACTAATCCCGCCCTTTCCAGTTTTTTTATTTTCCATTCAACCCACTATTTCTGTGGCTCAGACACTGACGTGTATCTCTGTGCTCTGGGTGATGACGTGTCCTGAACACGCTCCTCTCGTAGAGCTACTGACCGGTGATTGCTAACCGCTAGATTGGGACCATCATCAGAGGGAACACCATGGCCAGTGAGTCTTCATCGTTTTTACCGTACTTCCAGTCTATTAACAACTAGTGCAATGCATTCTGTAGCTATAAACAACTGGTAACGTTACTTTACCAATAACTGGTTAGCCACAGTGTTTATTCGCTCATTAAACATTAGCAACTGCATTTTGCTGTCAGAATCTAATGTTGTCCATTGCTTTATCATTAGGTTCACAGAAACACGTTGTTTAACTTTACGTTGTCGTTTAAAATGTGACTTTAATGGTTTAATTTGTAATTACACTGGCTTTAAAAAGCGACCATGGCCAGCTAGTAGCACTACTAACGTTAGCTCCGTAAACTAGCCTTCTCACGAATGCATTTGTTGTTTATTTGATTGCTTAGAAGTTGATTGTATTGTAAACCTGTAATATTGCACTTAAGTAATTTCACTAGAACCATGGTGTGGAAAAATATAACGCCAACTTCATATAAAAATCTGCCAACCGTGATACTAATCATTGTTGTGTATCGTAGCGTGATTTGTATTCGTTTTATGCATGCATTTGGTGTGCAGATGGTTTTGATCGTGTTATTTGGGTCAGGGTTTTCTTCTTGGATTGAATGATGACGTTGCAAGATAGAGATTCAAGCAACTTGTTTGACCTCCAGAAACTCTTAAGCCACGTCGCCTGAATTCCCAAGAGCTCCTGGGATAGTATCGTTGTCTTGTTTTCTCATGTTAGGTTAAATAACTGTAACCCTAAGAGCGGTTCTGTTCTTTTTCAGTTAAATTCCTGGAGGTGATAAAGCCGTTCTGTGCGGTTTTACCTGAGATCCAGAAACCAGAAAGGAGGGTATGCAGTTAGATCTCACCTCAACATCTTGCTTTTATAGTTCTTGTGGCACTTCAGTGATACTAACTCTTTGAATCTCTTCACCACAGATTCAGTTCAGAGAAAAAGTGTTATGGACGGCAATTACCCTGTTCATCTTTCTGGTGTGCTGCCAGGTATGTTTACTCTGTCAACGCCTAAGCTGTTAGTGCTGTAAACTGTTGATCAACGAATCATTCTTGTGCATTTATAAACCTCTCAAACCAAACATTGCCATCTTTGGATGTTATTTTTTTGGTTTACATGATCTCCTACGATCTCTGTCCTCCAGATTCCCCTCTTTGGAATCATGTCTTCAGACTCAGCAGATCCCTTTTACTGGATGAGAGTGATTCTGGCATCCAACAGAGGTGCGTATACCTGAATCAGCAATGTCAGACAGTGATTGAATCAGATGAATGATTGAATCAAATTTCATTGGCTGATTAATTTGCTCGTAATTATAAAAATCGGATTTTAATGATTTTAAGCACCCATGCTAATTTTAAGGCCATCAATAACTGTGATTTGTTTAGTTGTCAATGAATTATACAAAATTATCCCAAATAGTGAATTTGGAGTAAATATTATCTAATATTTGTTATACGTCATTTTTATTTTTGTATTGGTCAGCCGCGTTTGCAAAATCCCAACCGTTAGATTTAGTTTAGTAAAAGTTGAATTAAAGCTTAAAAATGTGTGTTTCAGGAACTCTGATGGAGTTGGGTATCTCTCCTATTGTGACGTCTGGTCTAATCATGCAGCTGCTGGCTGGAGCTAAAATCATTGAAGTCGGAGACACACCTAAAGACCGAGCGCTCTTCAACGGAGCTCAGAAACGTAAGGCAACCCTTTCTCTTTTACACTATATGAGTCTTGTCCATTTACATGTCTCTCTGCAATTCTTGATTCTGATTGGTCATTTGTGGAACTCCGCATTTAATTCTATTATTATATTTGAATGACGGGCAAAGTTTAATAATGCAAGATTATAATAATGCATTAGCGTTTACCAGTTGCACATCTTTCCTGTGGTCTTTGATATACTTAGCTAATTTATTTCACTGCTTAAAACTAATAGAAAGGTCTAATGCAGCTCCCATTGCAGTAATGCTTGTGGAAAACCCATCTTAATGTCACCATGGCATTTGTTTCTGTAAGATATCTAACTGTGAGATCTTTCCACCAGTCTTTGGCATGATCATCACCATTGGCCAGGCTATTGTGTACGTTATGACTGGCATGTATGGAGACCCTTCAGAGATGGGTGCGGGAGTCTGCCTCCTCATCATCATCCAGGTTAATTCACATTCTCTCTATTCTCTATTATATCGACATGTGCTTGAAATAATTAGACGTTTTAGGAGTGATAAACTGATATGGGTAAGTATCTTCTTCAGCTGATAACCTTTTCTACAGAAGCATCTCCTGATAGGATTGTGAATGGATAATGCACATTTTCTGTTTCAGTCATTCATATTGTGTATCGTGTGCATTTTAATTATAGTACTCCTCATTCTAGATACTACCATTGACAACAACCTTTAAAATAACATTGGATCTATTTTTAAATCTCTCCAAGTTATTAAATGGCACTGTTGGTTGTTAAATTGTCTGTAAAATCGCAAGACTTCGCTCTGGCTAACGCAGTGACCTTTGTAGGCACTATGTAAATAATCTCATCTGTTTGCATTCGGATCTAACCCTATCTATGCAAATGAGCGCATATAAACAAACTGATTGATCAACCTCTTGTATCTTGTCAGTCTTATCTTGCGGTTCATTTTGTGAAGAGCATCATCCTTTCTGTTGAAAACACCTTGCTTTAGTGGTGGTCTGCATGCTCTGTGTAGAGTTTAATTATGTTATTGTTGATCACTTAAATGATGTTGATGATCTGTTCTCTGTAGCTGTTTGTGGCCGGTCTGATCGTGTTGCTTCTGGATGAGTTGCTTCAAAAGGGTTACGGTTTGGGCTCTGGCATCTCTCTCTTCATTGCCACAAACATCTGTGAGACAATCGTGTGGAAAGCGTTCAGCCCAACCACAGTCAACACAGGAAGAGGTTTGTGTTCAGGATGAAGTGTCTTGTTTTGAACCATTCTGTGGTGTCATAAGTAATGCTAACTGAATTTTGTTTGTGTACATTCAGGTACTGAGTTTGAGGGAGCCATTATTGCTCTGTTCCACCTGTTGGCCACTCGTACTGATAAAGTGCGAGCTCTGAGAGAGGCCTTCTACAGACAGAACCTGCCCAACCTCATGAACCTCATCTCTACAGTCTTTGTCTTTGCTGTAGTCATATACTTCCAGGTTAGTGGATTATTGTTTAACAGAGGTGTTTGCTAAGGTTTCACTGTTGTTCAAATCCTAACCCGAATTAGCTGACAACATTTATAAGAGTCTCATTTTTTCTTGTTCCACAGGGCTTCAGAGTCGACCTCCCTATCAAATCGGCACGTTACCGTGGCCAGTACAACACATATCCCATCAAACTCTTCTACACCTCCAACATTCCCATCATCCTGCAGTCTGCACTGGTGTCCAACCTTTACGTCATCTCTCAAATGCTCTCCACTCGCTTCAGCGGGAACTTCTTGGTCAACTTGCTGGGGACTTGGTCGGTAAGTGAGCATGTATAAGTTATTTGTTACTTTAAAATATTTGCGTTATCTGAACATCTTATCTTTTGCGTTATCTTTTTTTCCGTTTAAAAATGATTCTATATGATTTGTTTACATCCTTGTTAAGTGTTTTTAATTTAGCATTTTGATTTAGATTAGAGTTAGAATATGCTAATTGTAATAATCATTTAATTGAATCATTTTAAGTACTTTTTAGTCATTCTGTGGTATATTTGCTGAAGCCCCTCTCGTGGGCCCTGGTTGGGAACCACTGTTTTAAATTATGCACACTCACACAAAATCAAACTTAACCTGGCCTAGAAAACTATTTAATCTGCACCTGTGTGGTCCGCCATCATGGAGGCTGCCATTTCGAAATCACATGACCGGATGGATTCTGCTCATTTTAGCTTGCTTATCAGACTCTTTGGGTTGTATAACAAATAGTTAAAAAAAATACTTGGTGCACCTATAATGTGTGTGTTTGTTTCTGTTAACAGGACAGCTCAAGTGGAGGGCCAGCTCGTGCTTACCCTGTAGGAGGTCTGTGCTACTACCTCTCTCCCCCAGAGTCTTTTGGTACAGTTCTGGATGATCCAGTTCATGCAGTCATTTACATCATCTTCATGCTGGGATCCTGTGCCTTCTTCTCTAAGACCTGGATTGAGGTGTCTGGATCCTCTGCTAAAGATGTAAGAGCGTTAGGCTATTCCTGCTTCCTGATCACACAGAGCTACACTGCACAGTTGACTTAAGTGGGCTTTATATGTTCATTTTGCATTACTTAGGTGGCCAAACAGCTGAAAGAACAGCAGATGGTTATGAGGGGACACCGAGAAACTTCTATGGTCCATGAACTCAACAGGTAAAACATGCAGAGCACTCAAATTTAATTAGACCCAATGAGTCAAATATGGAATAACTAAAATTATTTATTTTTTAAATCCTCATTTAGGTACATACCCACAGCTGCTGCTTTTGGAGGCCTGTGCATAGGTGGTCTGTCAGTCATGGCTGACTTCCTGGGAGCCATCGGTTCAGGAACTGGAATTTTGTTGGCCGTCACAATCATCTACCAATACTTTGAGATCTTTGTAAAAGAACAGAGTGAAGTGGGCAGCATGGGTGCTCTCCTCTTTTAGTACGGCCCACCGTGGCCACATCAGACTGTCTGAATTTATAAGGTTAAGTTCTTTTATATGATTTTTGTTTTATCAAATGCACAAATTCAATGTTCTACATCAAGGATGGGCTCCCACTGTGCGTCTGATCCTGACCTGTAGTGGCTCGCTTTGCACCAGAGTTGCAGACTGAATTCTGTTTTGCTCTCTTGGGGAAAATATGGCAGCTTGATATCTCTGTATTAAGTATGGGAATGTATCCATCCACTCTTTCTGGGTTTTTTTAATCTCCCAAGCCAATATCTATCTATAGATGTTTTGGATTCTACGTAATTCCATTCAATTATGCATAATAGAAGAAACATGTCCAAACCTGATCCACATTTGATACGCCCTGCAGTTGTCTCTATATGTGTGTGATGAGGTAAGCGCAATGTTATATGGCAACAGTTGATATGGTGTAAATAAAAATAGATTTTTACGGTCGGTATGCGCACTTTTGCCCGCTGAGTGTGTGAAGACGTTGGATTGGTTCTTAAAATTTGCCCAGGTTTATCAATCCCATTTCTTTGAGATTACTGCATTGGATTTGTTGAGGTTTTGCCAACAGATTTTCCATTATATTTATGTTGTTTTTCTTGTATCTACAAGCTATTGTAAAATAGTTCTGTGCATTTCAGGATCACTACTTAATGTTTCTGTTATCGCCCCCCTTTTAGATCTAATTAGCTTTGGTTTCTTTTAGTGGACCAAATGCTGCAGAAACTGCCTGTTTATGAATATTCCAGTGTTGATCTGAGAGGATGTGGTTTGTAATAGTATTTCATTTTTTGCTGTTTTCTTATACAGACCACAGTATTAAAATTTATTGCGAATACTTTTGGAGTTTTGTTCTTTTAATTTTTTTATTTTAATTTTACATTTTGAGCACACATTTTTACAATTCTCAACGATGTTATTTGATGGCATAAGACTTACTTCAGAGTGAAACAAATGATTTCTGTGCAGAATCCACATGGCTACCCCATTCCATAAATAAATAGAAAAAACTTCAAAATAATTTGTCTTTTTTTTTGTGTTTGTCATATGCTTTCTTTTGCTTGGCCTCATCCTGATGATAAAATAAGAATGTTCATAATGTCCTGTCAGGTGCAATGTCAAATTCACTTAGAATGCTGAATATGAAGTGACAAAGAATAAAATAAATGTAATTATTTAATGAAATGTAGTATTTAACAATACACTGAAATCTAAGAATTAGGTAAATTATACTCATGTATTATGTTTTTTTTAAATCAATCACCCTATTATCCTAAGAATTTGGGGTCAATTTAGATAAATGGGTTAAAGCTGCATTGTGTGTATACCAAAATTATTGGTTTTGCAAAATATTTTTAATATTTCCATACCAAAACACAAAAATATATATAAAAAAAGAGTGCTGAATTGAACATGTAATAAATACATACATTTAACATGAACATTATTACATTAATGTAATTATACAATTATAAAAAAATAACATTATTTTATAATTATCCACTAGAATCACATTTATATTCCATATTTCTTTGATTTTCAAATTTAATTATGAAAATGGCTTTTATTATGAAAAGCTGTTCGTGTGTGCACATCTTTGCAGCAGCAGCGCCTCGATGGTGTCGCATCCTGTCTTTAGTCTTTGTCGGGCTTTGCTGAGATATACCATCATTTGAATACGACAGCAGGTACAATAAATGCATTATGATAAAGTTGTCCCAACAGGTAGCGTCGAAAAAATAGCGTATGGTCGGTGCTGGTGTGTACATGCCAATAAATGGTGTATCGATTCGCCACCCTAAGCCTGAAAGAAGGTGGTTAGCAACAAGCTAGCACTTGACTCATCGTTACAATGGGTGGATAATAGCAATCCGAAGCTCTTGTGTGTTTTGTATGATAAAACAGGTAGAGACATCATACACATGTATGAGCTTGACATGAATATGAATAAATCAGTTGTCAAACGATGAACTGCATCCTCAAAAGACTGCCATATTTTAGAAGCAGATGTAACTTATTTTTTAGGCACTTGAGGGAATCGAATACTAACTTATTATGATTAAATTAGTGCTGTCCTTTTATATTCATGGTACTACTAACCATTAATTCACAATGATCTGCTAGTTATTTTAACTATTACTTAAGTATTAGTAATTTAAGACGAAGAGATGATTAGATTTAAACTTATTGTTTGTCTGTTTTAGGGTGGTCATTTCCCATCATCCCTTTAGAGAATCATGGCTGAGCCCGAACTCCTCCTCGACTCCAACATTCGCCTTTGGGTTGTGCTGCCTATTGTGTTTATTACTTTTCTGGTTGGAGTGATCCGCCATTATGTCTCAATTCTGTTACAAAGCGACAAGAAGCTCACGTTAGAGCAGGTCTCAGACAGGTAACTTTCATTGGACTTCATTATCCATCCTCATGTGTTTTGCACCACGCATTACAGAACATTAAAGATTTGTGCTTCATGTTCTCTACACAGCCAAGTTCTCATCCGGAGCAGAGTTTTACGGGAAAATGGAAAATACATCCCCAAACAAGTGAGCCCTCCTTATCTTTTTGTGTCTTTTGATTGAGGCGTTACCGGAGCACTGACACTGAAATGTAATCTCTTGCTAAAACAGTCTTTCTTGATGAGAAAATTCTACTTCAATAATCAAGAAGATGGGTTTTTCAAAAAAACCAAAAGAAAGGTAGTCCCACCCTCTCCAATGACTGGTGAGTCGTTCTAAACTGACATTCTTTTATGCATATATTGCATCATAAAATGACAGTCAGGATTGAGCGACAAGGTTAATGTGATGATATTTACTCAATTAGATCCCAGCATGTTGACGGACATGATGAAAGGCAATGTGACAAATGTCCTGCCTATGATCCTTATTGGTGGTTGGATCAACTGGACCTTCTCTGGGTTCGTCACAAGTAAGAGATACGGTTTTTATCATCAAATATGGTTTCTTGTTGTCCATTCTCAAAGAATTCATCTTAACGCATTTATAATTCTGTTCTCTCCCAAGCAAAGGTACCGTTCCCTCTCACTCTCCGCTTCAAGCCGATGCTGCAGCAGGGAATTGAGTTGCTCTCTCTGGATGCCTCCTGGTTAGGGCTCTCACAAGTTCACAACCTTGAGTGTTTTTCATGTTCTTGTTTTATTCAAAGCTGTATCTTTATATAACCTCTTGCTGTATGCCTCCACAGGGTGAGTTCAGCATCTTGGTATTTCCTGAATGTCTTTGGTCTCAGGAGCATGTATTCTCTTATTCTCGGACAGGACAATGGTAAATAACTTTACTGATGTGCCATTTCAATACGCCATCATTTTGACCTACTCCAACGGTGATGCCATATTGTAAAATGTATCTAAATTTTGTCAGTTGTCTGCAATGAAATAATGTTTTCAAATCTAAAAAAGGGCATTTTGCCAATTTAATAACATTTTTACTGTAGCAATAGCTTTTACCTCAAATTTTTGCCCTAAAATTCTAATACATTTTTGAATTATATGCATATTTTTGAGATTTGTATCATTTACTTAGGCCCTATATATCAAAGTCCCTTTCAAGTTGGTGGCCATATTTGCAATTTCAGACGGGCAATTGTCTATCAATTGGTGATTGTCTCTTTTTTTATTTACAAGGTGGGACTTGGGTCGCGTATTACGAGTGCACCTTCTTTGTATATATCTAAAGTCTTTGCTGTATATGAATTCATTTTCATACATTTGCAACAGGTGCAGATCAGTCTCGCATCATGCAGGAACAGATGAGTGGTGCTGCAATGGCAATGCCTGCTGACACAAACAAGGCATTCAAGGTATCAGCTAAACTCTAATGTTAATACATTTATTCTGTTTTTTTTTTTTGTTAATTTTATATATTATTTTGAAGCTGGAAACTAAATCTCCCTATTTAATTTTTTTTTTTTGATTTATGTGTATAAATGTTCTGTACTTTCTGTTCTTCCTAGGCTGAATGGGAGGCACTGGAGTTGACCGATCACCAGTGGGCCTTAGAGAATGTTGAGGAGGATCTGATGAGTAAGGACTTGGACATGTCTGGGATGTTCAGCAAAGACTTGCCAACGGGCATCTTCTAAGTGCCTGTCTACTACTGAGAGGTTTTGGAGGACCTCATGAAATTACAAGAGTGAATTGTCGGACTGGTTGTGGGAGTGACAAATGCTTCCATTCAGATTTCTAGAAAGTGTCATAAAGCTCATTGCAGACATATAACATTTTGTGTCATTTGCATGCACCTTTCCCTCCATCATTCATTTTTGATCAGACTTAAGTGTCATAGTGTGACAACGCTTTGAGCTTAAAGCTTTTTAAATGATCTCTTGCGACTGCATTCATACAACGCAACAGAAACATTACAGTGCACCCCATAGAGTAGCATGTGGCCTGGTTTTCTTGAAAACATTCCCTAATGATTATTGCTGTTGTCTTTATTTTTGGTTTAACTTTTGCTTTAACATTTCATTAACTTAAGTTGTTTTAAGAGCCCCTTGTTCTTGTTTTACTAGGACCATTTGATTGTTTGGACCAAGTAGGCAAACAGGAAGTTTTAGGAAGTAATGTGATTTAAAAGTGGAACAGTCCATAACTTAGGTTCAGTTACATGAATAGTATATTGCTAGCATTTTAGATGGTTTCTTATGGTGCCAATAATACACCATGCACTAAATATGTAGTAAAAAATACTTTTTTTTGCCATTAAACTAAGATTGAAGATTAAGATTTATTGGCACTTTTTTTTGCCATTAATCTAAGATTGAAGATTAAGATTTATTGGCATGTTTAATATATTTATTTGACTTTTATTAAACATCATCTTTGCTTTTATAAAATAAATGTTCCTAACTACATTTACTGGATGTGTAGATTCTTAATACAGCCTGTTTTACTGAACCGTGACGCACTGTTCTGTATTCTGTATTTATTTTATGATTTAATTTATTTTTCTGAAGAAAAGCAGATCCACCATTAAAGTTGACATAAAGTCTTATTTGACCCCATTTACTTTTTAAAAATGATGTTTCTGGTCTGATTGTGCTACTTCTTTACAGCATGATGTTCCAAAGTAAAGGACATGCTACTTGTCTTCACTATTTTTATTGAAAAGTTCCAATTTGCTCTGCTTCTTAGGGCGGATGTTACCAAACTGTTACCAAATTCTTCAGATTCAACTGCTGCCACTCTTCATAATATAATTATGATTTAGTTAAAAAAACAAGACAATAGCCTAAATATAATTTGCATCTACATTAAAAAATACTAACATTTGTTTACTTAAAATGCTATTTATTAAAACCAATTCCATTTCATTGTCATGTTAATAAAACCGTTATACAATTAAGTCTCGAGTATATTTTCAGTATATGGTTTATGAATCTACGGAAGCTTGTTCCCCCCCCCACCCCCACCCCCCCAAAAAACGTAATTGCGACTTTTTATGTCACAATTCGGACTTTTTTTTTCTTTCTCGCAATTCTGGATTTTCTTTTACTCAGAATTTTGAGTTATAAAGATGTAAACTTTCAATTGCAAGAAGACCTTTTTTATTTAGTGGCTGAATCGCTTCCATGCGTATCAGACAATTGAACAGAAAATAAGATATTTTAAAGAGTGTTTGTAACCAGACAGTTGATGGCATAGTTTTTTGTTTGTTTGTTTTTTCTACTATGGAAGTCAATGGGTGCCGTCCGTCAACTGTCTGGTTAAAAACATTCTTTAAAATATCTTCTTTTGTGTTGTGAAGTCATACAGGTTTGGAACAACTTATTGAGGGTGAGTATGTGGTGATGACTAAAGTTTCATTTTTGGGTTAACTATCCCGTTCAGACTGGTTTTGTGAACCGGTTCAACCGATGCATCGAAATGATCCGACCATAAAAGCTCAATATAATAGAAAATAATTTCAGGAACAATGTGACAAAAAGGTCCTCATGGTTAAAACTTATTATAGCGGCTGACAGGGATAAATAGGCTGACAGGGATAAATAAGATGTCAGGGATGCAGACACCAGTCTGTTTATCTTCCCAGAGCCCTAACTTTTAATGAAGGACGGTACAATTTGTTTTTGTTATCCACCGCACCTCCTTCATGTAACTAACAGTTACTATTCGAGTTCGGCAGCCTAGTACGCGCGCACCCTCTAGCGCTGCGCGTCCCCCGTATACTTCAGCGCGCTCGCGATTACTGCGGGTTCACTCGCTGCACGATGGCGGAGGGAGGCGGACCCGAGTCGGGTACCGCTTCGGACCCTGACGAGAAGCCGGTGATCACACAGACACCAGTACCGTCCACCGAGAGTCAAAAGCAGAGCATCGGTACACTGCTGAAAACGCCACTTCGAAAGGGAGACGAGTGGTAAGAGGTTTTTAAATAATGCCGAAATCAAGGCACGCTTGTCGGCATCAGCTCAGGCCTACTGACGGAGACACCGGCTGCCGGAAATCCCTTCACTAGCTGGGCTGTGGACAACCACCTGCTTCGCTAACACCCATAAACTAGCAGACTCCCGTTATTATCAAGGCGGTGTACACAGCAAGCGTGCGTTTTAATATAATAAAGATTTAACACTATTTATGTTGGTTAGAAAACGAGGAAGCTGTCTTGTAGCTAGTTAGCACAGATTAACCAGCCGTAGCCTCTTATTTCACCTCAACTGTCAAGGTTCTTCTGCTTAAATGTCTCCTTTATGTAATAATAAGACGTTTTCAGACACTTTAGTAACTGAAGGGTTGGTAAATAAACGCAACCACCCCGTTGTCGGTTATCAGTTCTCTGATAACAGCGTCAGGCATGTAAGGCACTTCATTAGCCGAGGCTAGTTAGCCAGGCTAGTTTGTGTTTCATTGCCGAGTTAAGTGTTATTTTCTGTCAGACGTCAACCTTATTTTAGAGGAACTGTCAAACTAGATTAAAATTACTGTCTAACTTCTCCCTGTGAAGTTGTGGGGAATACTAAGCTACCTAAACGAGTATTACAGTAAGGCTGTGCTTTGTCATGGCCTCTGGATAACACCCAGTCACTCACAATGTTGTTTGCCAGTAGAAGAGTTTATGACACTGATATTAAACACACACACACAAAATACATCTGGAATTAATGGAGCTTAAATGGCAAACACATTTCTACAATAATTAGCATGTAAACCCGTTAGTATATGAAAGTATTTGGATAACCTGTCCACTTTTATTTTGAAAACTGTGTGTAAGAAAAGCCTAGTGACTCACTCGAATGGACATTTAAATTTCAGTAGGATTAAAAGTACTTTCAGTATATAGACTTTTAATAAAAATAATTAATTTAATCAAGCAGGTAACAACTTGTGTTGTTAGTTAAGGTCGCTTTACTCTATTTTTAGATAGAGCTTCATAGTTTAATTAATTAATGAACATTTTGAAATAAACAGAGGCTAGTTTGCCCCATTTTCTTTTTTTTAAATCTAATGCCCAGTCTTTTCATTGAATTTAAAAGATGTTAGATGGAAAGTTATGAGACTGACAGCTTCTGTTACAATAAATGAATGGTAATGATTTCTCCACTACAGCGACAATAAACATCTCATTTTCTGTTTCACAGAAGAAAGTCATATCTTAGTAAGCAATGACAATTTTGACTAATGGGTGACCCATCCCTTTTAATTTGGACTTTTGACGTTTCTTATCAAACTATAATGTCTGTCCCTTGGCGGAGTGGAATCAAGTGCTAACAAGCTTATGTAGTGGAACAAGTTCCTACTTTGGATGAGATTAAGAAAGACCTTATTGACCTTACTAAATATCCTCATTGACTGCTCTATATTGGTAGATGTGTAACAACACAATTGATATTTGCTTTGCAATCAGTTTAGGCCTTACATTTTAGGAGACTAACACATTTGTTGTCCTTTTCCCGTGACTTTCACTGATCTCATTCTATTGTTCTACCTGTTTAGGTATTTGATTGACAGCCGGTGGTTCAAACAGTGGAAGAAATATGTGGGCTTTGACAGCTGGGATTTGTACAATGTTGGAGAGCACAATCTGTACCCGGGACCCATTGACAACTCTGGACTCTTTTCAGGTAATGAATGTTGAGTGTTGTGCCTATCTTTGCTTTGCCACACTCTCATAGATGGGTGTTGTGAAAAATGGGTTTATTTTGCCAGCAGTAAAACGTTCTTTTTTCGTTTTGTAATTATGATACTGGAGACATTTTTATTAGCTTTTAAAAATATGAATGCTTACTCCATTATGTATGTGAATATCTGATTCAAAGCTGTGTGGGTAATTTAATTTTAAGGTGCTTACAGACAGTGCTGGACTGGGACTAAAAAGTGGCTCTGGAATTTCTGGCACAGAGAGGCCCACGGTACCCGGTCCGCAACACACCAAACATAACACAACTGCTCATTTTCCGCAGAGCAATTTTTAACACCACTTACTACAGGGCTGCCCGATGGCCCGGGGCTTTTTTGCACATTTTTAAGCCTTGCCAATTTAAATATTTAAGCGCACGTAGACCCGAAAGTACCCACGTCTCTCAGTTTGGTACTCGTGCTGTATGAAAAGTTTTGTGCGCAGGAACACGCATTTCCAAAGCGCACACCCAGAACACCGCGTCCCACAGCGCACGGATACTTTCACGTCTTCCTGAGCTTGCACGGACAAATTGGCAAAAATATCATCGTAAACATAGCCAGTTAAACATTAAACGTAAACATCAAATGTTAACATGTGAGATATGCATATGTAACAGTATATTGGATCTGTGCAGCTCTTAAAGTGACAGCAGCCTAATATTCCTGTTTCTGTCTGTTTTTATGTTAATCAAACATAAGAGAGAAAAAAAATCTCTCACTGCTCTTGACTGAATAACTGTAATAAGGGTTAATCTATGTTTATACAGTGAAGACTATGCAGTGATATTTTACGTTTGATTACTATTTCTGTACCCTACCTGAAAATCTAGTTAAGACCTACATGAAAAACCTGAAAAGAACTTTTTTTTTTTTTTGTATATGTTTGTGCTGTTGTATTTATTTGTGCTATTGCTCGTAATTTGACTATTTGTTCTTATTTTATTACTGACTGTCTGTAACAATATTTAAATTATTATTATTAATTATTTATTACTTTTTTTGTGTGGTGGGGCCAGTGAAAACTTTGGCAGGGCAAGTAAAAATTTGAACCACTGGCCCAACCTCGCAAGTAGAAAAAATCCTTAGTGTTGAGCCCTGTACTAACTTAAAAATATAACAATAACGAAATATAAATGATTGAAATTTTTTTTTTAACTGAAATAAATTTATTTTTGTGCTTATTAAAATTAATAAATGAACAATAAATAAATAAATGCAGTTAGAATAACAAGACATTATAGTGTTGTTACCAATCAAATGAAATCAGACAGAATCCATCTTTGCACTGCAGAAGTGGCACGGAAGCTGCATCTGAAGTGGCATTTAGATGTTTCTACACAGACTGTTTACAATTGCATAAATGTAATAATATCTTTAAAAATATAATATGACATTTTATGAAATATGTAAATATGAAATTTTGGGGGGGGAAATTGAATCGAAACTAAAACCGCTGGGAAAACTCCCGGTGCTCCAGATGGCTAGTCCGCCCCTGCTTACCGAGTACATGTAGTTTTGACATTTCAGTCTTAAAGGGATAGTTCTTAATTTTTCACCCTCATGTCATCCAAAACTCAACTTTATTTCTTCAGTAGAACACTAAAGGAAATGTTTTTCCTTTCTCTTCCATAAATCACTATTAACCAGATAATTCATATCTTTTCATTTATTTATGAATCGGATCTTATTCTTTGAGTTTAGTTCACTGACTCAATGATCCAGAGACACAGCATTTCTTGAGTTAACAGCACGCTGGAGGGGAAGCTTGTCATTGATTAATTACTTAAATTGATGTTTATCACCCAAAGCTATCATGTGACTTTGGAAGACTTGGAATATAGTTGTGTTGGCATTTTTATTGGTGCTTTTCATTCTTTTTGAAGCTTGAAATCTCCTTCCAAAGCCACAAGTACATTTTCCAAAATCTATCCTTTGTGTTTTATTGAAGGAAGTACATTTTTCATATTTTCACCACGATTTTCTGAGCCTAGCATGGCTTATTCTGTTTGATAATACAGTGTAGTGTTTAAGGGTTCTAAAGTGTTTTTCTAACGATTTCCCCTTTTCTCTCTCTATCATAGATCACGAGTCCCAGACGTTGAAAGAGCATCTCATAGATGAGTTAGACTATGTTTTAGTGCCTACAGAGGCCTGGAATAAGCTGGTCAGCTGGTATGGCTGTCTGGAGGGTCAGAAACCCATCATCAGAAAGGTTCCCCCTATTTCTTTGTTTTGCTCTGTTGCTTTGTCTCTTTCTTTATTTGTGATGCTCATAATGTAGCATTATTTAAAATTTTTGCTTGCTATTTAAAATTGTATGTTTTTCAGATTGTGGTAGTCTCTTTGTATTTTATTTTCCTTTTTGATGCCTTTATTTACCCATGTCTGATATACATGAGTGATTAACACAGGCAGGGTTACATGGTTATATTATTTTCATGTGGTAATTGCATTTAAACAGTTACACAGTTAATGATTTAATTAAGGTATATTGAGTTGAGATGCTGATTGAAATGCTTTGAATGCTTTTCTTTTGCTATGTCTTTGTGAGTGTTAATTCATTGTTTTTGAAAATGTGTTTTCCAGGTTGTTGAACATGGAATGTTTGTGAAGCACTGTAAAGTGGAAGTGTATTTGCTTGAGCTGAACTTGTGTGAAAATGACAACATGGAAAAAGTTGTTACCCGCCATTTCAGCAAAGCAGACACTATAGGTATGAGATTCATAAGAAAATATCAGTTTTCCTCCTCAGTAGTATTTGCATCACTGATTTGATCCATTATCACCTTTAATGAAAACTAAAACTGTTCATTCATTTTAATTGTTTACAGCATTGTTTACATTGTTTACAGCATGTGTTTTTCCTTTCAGTTCTAACTCAAAATTGCTCTTATAAATTTTTTTTTTTTTTTTTTTTCTCTAGATACTATTGAGAAGGAAATGAGGACTTTATTCGACATCCCATCTGAAAAGGAAACTCGTCTTTGGAATAAATATATGAGTAACACTTATGAACAACTTAACAAGCTTGACAGCACTGTACAGGACGCAGGGCTTTTTCAGGGGCAGGTAAACCATGGCGCTTTATTTCATTCCAGTTGTGGTTGGTTTGAGGCTGATTGACATTTTCAGAGGGTTTATGAATTCACATCATCAATCTCATTTCATTCCTCAGGTGCTTGTTATAGAGAAGAAGAATGAGGATGGCACATGGCCCAGACAGACCTGCCATTCCAAGTATGTACATGCAGTTTAGGTTGTTCTCACACTTAAGCAGCTTAATGTTAAAAAGAACTCTGTAGTTTCAGAACTGGAGTAGTTTTAAATCATTTACTTTGTCTTGCCACTCGTTATTCTAAAATTGGTTTGAATAACCCTAACATAATTCTTTGATTTATGCCTAGGTCCAGTACTTCCACCTCTCGGAATTATACAACCTCCCCAAAACTTTCTTCGAACTCATCTGCTACCATATCCTCCACAATAACAAATGGGGATAGCAATAGCAACTCTGGCTACATGCTGAACAACAGTACTTCTGGCAACAGGTCAGCTTGAACATTATATAACATAAAACTATCTCAAATTACTCCACAGTTAGTTTAGTTCCTTACTGAAAGAATTTAAACAGGGAACTGAAACAAGGTTTCAGTTCAAGGTCAGGTTTCCTGCATTCAGCATTTAGTTGACCGATTGTGGTGGTCTAAATAGGTTTAAATTGTGCCGTTGACTCATAGTAAATGTCTTTGCTAACCCACCATATCTGTTGCAGATTGGGAAGTTATAACTCCTACAGCTCCTCTTACAGTTACAGAGAATCTGCCGCTCAACCAGGCCTCTGCGGTCTGAGCAACCTGGGCAACACCTGTTTCATGAACTCTGCCCTCCAGGTACTCAAGTGCATATGCATTGCATGTTTTGAAATCTGAAATTTGCTGTCTTTGCCCATATTGCACTTGGTTCAGCTGATGACCGTCGATAGAAAAAGATGCTTTTGGGCCCAGATGGTGTTATGACATCTAGCCAAACCCTTATTCTTTGATTGAGACAACTTTCCTTTTAATTCCAGTGCCTGAGCAATACTCCCCCTCTGACGGAATATTTCCTGGAGGACCGGTATGAGGCCGAGATCAACCGGGAAAATCCATTAGGGATGCGAGGGGAGATTGCAGAGGCCTACGCAGATCTGGTCAAACAGACGTGGCTTAGTCGGAGCAGTTACGTGGCTCCACGCACTTTTAAAGTGAGTGAATCTGTGTTTAAGTTACTCTGGAAGTCGATTTACATTTCCAACATACCCTTAATTTGAATGTTAAGTTTCTCCTCTCTCTGTTTAGACCCAGGTGGGTCGGTTTGCCCCGCAGTTCTCAGGGTACCAGCAACAAGACTCTCAGGAGCTACTGGCCTTTCTGCTGGACGGCCTACATGAGGATCTTAACCGTGTTAAGAAGAAGCCTTACCTGGCCCTGAGAGATGCTGAGGGACGGCCTGATGAGGTAAACCTCACTTCATGTGTAAACCACAAGAAGACATGTATTTTAGGTAAAAACCAAATTCAGAAGTAGTCAAAACGACCGGGATAAAGCTACAATGCTGCACAAGTCCTGAAAAGTGAAGCCAAAGCATTTTGATGGTCCCCTGGTGGCTGGCTGCAGTACAAGCCATAAACCCCACCCTCTCCATGTAATCGAATGTGACAGGAGGCAAACTAAAAAACCCAATTAACACTTAAAAAAAAAAATTTGCTAAGATTTTTTTGTCATTTTTGAGGCTCTAATCACGCAAATGTATGTTCAAGTGTTCATTGTTCCAATAAGTTTGGTTTTATTTGATGCTGTAAAAATGGGATGTAATGATTGACAGCTGAAAAATTTGGCCCTTAAACTGAAGAATGTTGCTTGACTTGTGGGTATCTCATTTGTCTGTAGATTGTAGCTAAGGAAGCATGGGCAAATCACCGGTTGCGGAACGATTCCATTATCGTGGACATCTTCCACGGCTTGTTCAAATCTACGCTGGTCTGCCCAGAATGCTCCAAAGTTTCCGTTACCTTTGACCCCTTCTGCTACCTCACGCTGCCCCTGCCCATGAAAAAGGATCGCACTATGGAGGTGTTCCTGGTCCGCACTGACCCGCAGTTCAGACCCATGCAAGTAAGACCCGTTTTCCTGAAAACACTCAGGCACAGGTTTTAATTTTAAGATGTTGGCTAAAAGATCCATTTGTTATCTTCCAGTACCGTGTAGTGGTTCCCAAAATGGGTGTTGTAGCAGACCTGTGCAGTGCTTTGGCCAAGCTATCTGGACTTCCTTCAGACAATGTAAGACTTTTTCTGTTCCTAGCATTTCAACCTAACAATCACCTTTCCATTATTTATGATTCTTAAAGAGAGAGTTCTCTCAAAAATAGAAAAATTGTCCGGCTGTTCCAAACCCCTATAGCTTTCTTGAAATAAAGCATGTACATTTTAGTGCGTTTTTTTTTCTTTTGGAGATTGAGAGGACTAGGGCCCCGTCCACACTACTGCGTTTTCGTTTAAAAACGGAGACCTTTTGCTACGTTTGCACCTCCCGTCCACGCAAAAACGGAGACCCAAAACGGAGAAGTTTAGAAACGCTGCCGACCCGTTTTTCGTTTTGAATCTCCGGAGGGCGTTTTAGTGTGGACGGGTCAAAACGGAGGACTTTAGAAACGATGACATAGTAGAGGCTCACGCTCGGATCTATGATTGGGTGTCATCAGTCATGGCGTAGGCTATATCTTTTCTAGCAGCTGTTGTGCAAGTAAATTCTGCATTTTACAATGCTAACTGCCTACATACGCCGGAGGCAAGCTATTATTCGAGCGATCTGTGACAATTCCCGGTAAAATAGTGACAATGTGACAATTCCCGTGTGCAACTGACAATTCCCGATAAAATAGTTTACGTTTGACAATTCCCGGTATCGACCGTGTACATGGAGCGTCGGTTTTGGGTTAACCCGGGAAGAACCAGCGCATGGTGGGATAATTTTATCAATGAAGTTGTGTTTACACCGGCTCGCGCATGCCCAGTGTTGGTGAATGGTCACGTGATCCGCGTTTTCAGTCGTTTTAATGTGGACGGAGATCAATTCTAATACGCAGCTAAAACGCTGGTGTGGACGGAGATCGTATTCGTTTTAATTCTCCGTTTCTAAACGAAAACGCAGTAGTGTGGACTTAGTCTCTGTGTTCTTGCATTTAAGTGGAAAAGAACATTTCGTTTTGTGAAAAAAAAAAAAAGGCATGAATTTGAGACGTGGTAAATTATGGCTGTTTTCACTTTTGAATGAAAAATGTCTACTTGTGTCTTCATAACATTGGTTTAAAGTTATAGTGGACAGTCTGAGATAGGGATGTCCCGATCCGATCCACGGCATCGGTATCGTGCCGATACTGGCCCAAAATGCTAGATCGGATATCGGAGGGGAGAAATTTTTTTATCCGATACCTATGATCCGATACCCATTAGGGGTGGAACGGTACGTATTCGTACAGTGAACGTACGTTCGGTGCATGGATTTTAAAATAAATCTCGCGCGCACATTAATTAATGTAATACGGAACTAACGTTACTGTTAGATACGCGCATATGCGGGTTCTTTAGGGACACCTAATCTGTAGCCCGCCTTAGCTCTGAATGCGCGTCTATATCACTTCAAACGCTCACTTTATCATTATACGCGCGCGGCGCGTCCTATTCGCTTTGAAAGCGCAAATGGATTCAAACTGTTCAAGCATCGAACTAGACGCGATAGACGCAAATTTGACGCTCTATTCGCGTTTGGTGTGAACGCAGCAAAATGAACAGGCTGCAATGTCAAGATTGCAATGCTGGAGTGTGTGTGTGTGTGTGTCAGAGAGGCACGGGCGCGATCGAACAGTGGAAACGAAACATAAAAACATACTCCGTCATTTTCTTACAGGACATCATTAAAACTGCAAAAAGTGTTTAGCCTGCTTATATTTGTGTAAAACACAACATTGTGCTTTTGTCAAACTGTAAACTCTTGTCAAACTGTAACTGTCACCCAACCAAAATCACACACACACACACACACACACACACACACACACACACACACACACACACACACACACACACACACACACACACACACACACACACACACACACACACACACACACACACACACACACACACACACACACTGTTTAAAAGCAAAAATGATCTCATCTTTTGGACATTCATCATTGCATTGGTTTTCATTTCTTGTCCTAAAACAGAGCACTAATCTGTTTATTTTTAAGTTGCACATTCTACATTGAATAAAAAAGAAAATCAAATGTGTTTTTTAAAAAGTAGTATTATTTTATACAGAAATAAATTATTTATAATTCAGATGAGAATAAAGTTAAAGTTACTTAAAATTTTAAGGAAACAAATGTATTGATCTGAAATATAGCAAATTAATTTTAAATTCATTCAGGTTACCAAACATATCTCAAGGTCTTGAATAAAGGCTGGCAGTCTTTCATTATCAGCTGTTGTTGTGGACTATATACTGGAGAAGTATTTGTTCTCCATTTGAGAGAGATGTTTTTATGTGGCTAATTGAGCAAAGTGCTTCCATTATATTTTATTATTATTAGTATTAGTTCAAGAATAAAATAAAAATATCGGATTGATATCGGTATCGGCAAATAGCCAAAGCTGCGGCATCGGTATCGGTATCGGAAGTGAAAAAGTGGTATCGGGACATCCCTAGTCTGAGACTTTCCTGCTTTGTATTCCTGCTTTGACTCTTCTAGATGGTTGTGGCAGATGTTTACAATCACAGATTCCACAAAATCTACAAACGGGATGACGCTCTCAATCAAATAATGGAGAAGGATGACATTTTTGTGTAAGCCATCTCTTAAATTCTACTTACCAATACCATTCAAAAGTTTGGGGTCTGTAAGATTTGTAATGTTTTTGAAATAAGTCTCTTATGCTCATCAAGGCTGCTTTTATTCGATCATAAATAAAGTAAAAATCGTAATATTGTTTAAATTTTATTTGTTTTACGTAACTTTTTTTTTAACTGAATACATTTTAAAATGGCATTAATTCCTGTAATGGCAAAGCTGAATTTTCAGCAGCCAATAAGTTCAAAAGTAAAAATCTTACTGACCCTAAACTTTTGAATGCTCATGTTTGTTCATTAAATTGTATTACATACTATAGGTTTTGCCAGTTCAGCTGAGCTTGTTGTTGTTTTAGTGGTCTTTTACTGATTGTGTCTTTGTGGTTTAGTTATGAGGTGTTAGAGGAAGATAGTGAGAGGATGAACCTGCCGGTGTACTTCAGAGAGAGGCATGCTAAGCACAGTGGAGGCTCTTCAGGCACAATGCTCTTTGGCCAGCCTCTCCTCATAACCGTCCCACGCCACAACCTCACCGTGGATACCCTCTATGAGCGCGTGCTGGAGAGGATCGGGTTGGTATTCTGCTTTATTGGTTTATTCTAATGTTACACTGATTCTGTCATTTCACACTTGGTTGACATTTTATTCTCTCTTGTTTTAGGCGTTACGTTAAACGTTCACAGGGAACCATTACAGACAGCAGAGCATCTGCCTCAGCCACATCGTCTAGCAGCAGCCAATCACCAGAATGCCTCGCTTCAGTGTCCACTCACAGCACAGGGCTGAGTAGCTGCAGCAGCCCGGTTTCAGATGGAGCTTCCTGCAGCGCTGGATCCAACGGGAGCAACCACTCCAGCAACGGCCCCAATGGAGTCTGTGATGGTAGGACACTCCAACTTGTTATAGATCTCCCAAATGCTGTATTCATAGTCATCCATTTTAGATTTATTTATTTTTATATCCCCTCCAGACATCTGACACAGGTCTGATTTTGTTGTATCTGTGTTTTAGGCGATGAGGAAGCCATGGACCACCAGGAGAGTCCAGAACCAGAAAACAGCCACTCAGACACTGTGGATGGAGAGGAGGATTCTGAACCAGAGAATGGGCCCAATAGCAGCGGTGGAAAATCTTTTACTTCTCGGCCAAAACTCTTTTCTTTCAGCATGGTCAATTCCTACGGCACAGCCAACATCAGTTCTCTCCCGTTTGATGGCAATCTCCTAAAGCTCACAAGTAACTTTCAAATTTTTTACATTTCATGCAAAAAATGAATCGGGTGAATTATTAAATGTGAAACACGTTTTTGTCTAATGTGAACTCTTTAGGATCACTTGCATTATATCCTTAAGTCAAAACTGATAGAAATGCCTTTCTGCAGCTCACTCAACAGTAGCCATTGATTGGGACTCAGACACGAAGAAACTATGCTACGATGACCAGGAAGCTGAGGTAATGATCTCCGTTCCGCTAACTGTTCAAAACTACACAACTTTTTTAATGTTTGGCGTCAGTAAGGTTTATTTTATGCTCACCAAGTCTGCATTTATTTGACCAAAAATATAAATGGTAATATTGTGAAATATTACAATTTAAAGGAACCGTATGTAAGAAATGTATTTCAATTAATCATAAAATGGCCTTGATATGTCACTAGACATTAAGAAATCATGTTCATTTCAAATACTTGTATCACTGACAACAGTAGTCCGGCCAGGATATTGTCATTTAAAAGTGAAGTTGCAGCCCTCAACTGATGTTGATGTTGTCATGTTGTGTTTTGGCCTGATGCCCCACCCTCCACCTATCTATCAATCACGAAGTCAGTAGTGTTTCGGCATCCGGGTTGCCAGCTCTGCTCTAGTTACCACAGCAGCAGCTACAAACGTGTCGGATAAAAAATGTCTAACGTTACGAAACCTAAAAGACCTCGTTATGAATCCGAAATACGCAAAACATCTCTCATGAAGCATAAACATAATTAACAGAAAAAAAACGTACTGTGTAGAACTCCTCACTTGCCATTGGAAGCTCCTTGTAGCAGCCTACGTTCCTGAACAGGAATTCATGCTTGAATGTTAAAAACCCAGTCTGTCAGTAACGCTCTGGGGTGCGTTTCCCAAAAGCATCGTTAGCCGCAAGTTCCGTCGTTTTCAACATAGTTCAACGAGTCTGTGTTTCCCGAAACCATAGTTCTAACGAACATTCGCAAACAGCATCGCAAAGTTGTGTGGTTTGATCGACAGCTCTCGACCTGTGGTTGGAAGCATAGTTTCTTGTTTACATGACATGTGGACTCAATAAATCCTTATCTTGAGCCAAATAAGCAAGCTGACATTCAGTACGAGCTGTATCTTTTATTTCAAATACATACAAATGTAATTGCGTATTTTAGTTTGTCAAGAGATTTAAAGCGTCATTTTTGATGAGTGCGCATGTGCGAACGTGCTCTAGTACTTAAGAACGAGCCTATGATTGAATCTGGAAATAAAGCAAAATAACAGAGAAAAATTAGAAATAGTCCTCAGATGTCATGTCTGTAATTTATAGCAAAACAACTACCATTAATTCGATCTCAAACAGATTCATTAAAATTAGTTTTTACTCCACCACATGTGTGACTTCATTAACCAATGTGATTGAACGACCAGTTTGCTACAATACAGTTTCGGGAAACAGTCGTGACCATAGCCGTGAGTTTCAACCAAGCGGCAACCTTCCTGTCTCTCTCTTGAAACCAACACGGAAGTGATTTAAACTGCAATTCATCGGGTGGCCGCTAGAGACGGGCTCCAGAAGAGAGTCAATCCCATAGACCCCCCATGTTAAAATGCCCAACTTATCATCAAAATTTTTATAATTACAGCCTGGTGAAAAAAGTGGTTTTATATAGCTAATGTTGCCCTTCATGACAACTGTGAGGGGGGGTGAATTGTTTTATAACTCATCCATTTAAAATATATTAAATCTGAAAGTTCTGCATTATTAAGGGCGTGGCCACTTGAGTGACAGGTGGATTGCCGCTGCCGTCACTACTAGCTGTTTGTCTGCTGTCTGTCATTTTTGCCCATTTTCGTTTATCCGTGAGTGATGCGCGGTGACACGCTACCAAGATGGCGACTGCCGGCTCCGTCCACTTTGGGCTTCAAAAATGCTCTTCAGAAACCTACGGGTGACGTCACAGACACGCCCATATTTTTTTTTACAGTCTACGATTTCAACACACTAATGATGTTTTTTGCAAATGCATTGGGCAGGAATTATTTAAATGAGGAATATTGTGACGTGTACATTCCTGGAAGAAATCTCAAGACTATAATCAAGGCATTTCAGGGAGTTCAGAAACAGTTCTTACTGATAAAGAGAATAACTCCCTTTAGAATGGACTTTGTGCTTTGCAACTTTGCAGACCCTTTTTCATGCTCAAACAGTAACATAACACTAAAGAAAGTCCAAAAAAGGTGAAAAAGCATTATATATATTTTCAAAATCGACTAGTTGATGGGTTGTTTAAATGACTAGTTGATTAATCAATGTTGAGCAAGTAATTAGCGTCCAGTGAGATGTGACACAGTGGTCATCTGGTCAAAGATGTCTGTCATAATCCTCACAAAAATGGACTAGTCGACCATCTTTCCTTTCAGCTACCTGTGCTAAGTGTCCTCGGACATTAATGTGAAGTCTCTCCCCAGGCCTATGATAAACATGAGAGTATGCTACATGCTCAGAAGAAGAAGACCACAGTAGCTTTACGAGAATGCATCGAGCTCTTTACTACAATGGAGACCTTAGGAGAACATGACCCCTGGTGAGGAGCCCCTGCTTTCCAAGGTCAAATGTTTTACCAAAGTATAACCACATTTAGTGCAGTTGTCATGATGTGTATGTTTGCTGTGCTCCTCTGTAGGTACTGCCCCACGTGTAAGAAACACCAGCAGGCCACCAAGAAGTTTGACCTGTGGTCTCTCCCACGCATTCTGGTTGTACATCTGAAGCGTTTCTCTTACAACCGCTGCTGGAGAGACAAGCTCGACACGGTCGTGGACTTTCCAATTAGGTAAATCAGTTGTGAGACGACAGCTGCAGATTACAAAATTGAATGACAATCAGGATGGATGGATGGATGGATGGATGGATCAATGAAGTGTTGGATGGAGAGAGAGATATTTTAATTTATATAAATATTTATGTAATATATATGTATTATTATAATTGTTATTATTGCTATTTATTTAACTACTCTTAATGGTGTTCGTTCTAAATTATTTAATAGCTTAAAGGTTCTGTATGTAACTTTTTTTACTCTACTAAAGCATAAAAATACCATAATATGCTTGCAGATATTTAGGTCACATATTAGTTTCTCTGAAAAATACTTCTACAGCCAGTTATTTTACTTATTATTTTACACGTTCCGTGTTGTCAGTCAGGTTTTGTTTTAGTCAGTGTGATCTCGCCCACTGCCTGTTCACCCAATAGTATTTCGACACCCCGGGATGCCAGTTGGCAGGAAACGCAGTGTATCGCAGCCTTGGAAACGAGTGAACAAACTGGTCAGATTGCAGATTCCACACAACCTAAAAAGCCTCGGTATCCATCTAAAAATCTCTATGAACGGGAGCGCATTAAAACGTGGATAAATCAACTCATTAACATCCAGTTGTGAGACAAACTGGCAACCCGAGTGAGCGTTGAGTCTGAGGTGGAGGGACTGCAGTACCTGTTTCAACCACTAGGTGTCATTCTTACAGACAGCACCTTTAAAGCATGTAATCATTCTCCAAAGAGCATGGAATTTGTCCCTTAAATTAGTGTGTGCCCTCTTCATGTAAAGCGCTTCTGTTAATTTCCCACCAGATGGCGGCAAATTCTCTCCTCGCCCACACAGAAATAGGTTTTCATTGTCTTAGGCCAGTTTCGGGATGGCATCTGACTTCAGGTGTACATTTGTATTAGTACATTATTTATTATAAGTTAATTTTAGTTATAATGTAGCGTTCATTCGTTGCATACAGAATATTGACACTTCAGATACGAACAATGCCACACTTATGGGCAACTTGTTTTTCTCGCCATGATATTTGCCTTGAGCATTTGGCATTCATCCCATTTGGGTGCTCTAGGTCATCTCACTGAACAGGAAGCAGGAAAGAGTGTATAGGGATCAGGTGCATTGTATCAGGTGTCAGTTTCTGGGAAGCTGAGTCATGCTTGCCTGGACAGACAAACCCATGCATTGTTCGGTGTGGTAAATGGAGTAGACTAACACAGTACTGGTAGTCTAGTACATGGATGTATTGATTAAAAAAAAAAAAAAAAAAAAAATATTTGTATGTGGTTGAAATTCCAACAGACACTCTTTCTGTTTGCGATTTCATATTTGGTAGTTTGTGTTTTGAGAATAGCTTTTTTTTTTTAAACTTAAACTTCTGGAATTGTGATATTTTCATGTTTTTAAATGAATGTTAACTTTCTTACACAGGGACTTGAACATGTCAGAGTTTGTTTGCGACCCCAAAGCTGACCCATATGTCTATGACCTCATTGCTGTTTCCAACCATTATGGAGGAATGGGTGGAGGCCACTGTAAGTCACTCTTACTGCTTGTCTCCCATTATTTCAGAACTCTGTAATTCCCTTTTAGTGAAATCACATTCTATTGTCCTTAATCTTTTTATTCTTTCTTTTGCAATCATATCGCTACATAACTGGCCAACTCACAGGTTGTGTCAGCAGCCTTTTATTTGCCCTTTATCACTTATTCTTCCTTTCAACTCGGATATCTCATGTTTGATAGATTTCTACAGAAACTTAAACACCGAGTTGATCATTTACATATTTGTCATTGTATTGCTGCCTGGAAACGATCATTTAGTTTTTGGATTACGCAAGTTCAGCGGTTGAGCAATACGTTTCATTCATCTTGCAGACACAGCATACGGCAAGAACAAGATGGATGGAAAATGGTATTACTTTGACGACAGCAGTGTGTCTGCTGCTACCGAGGATCAGATTGTGGTGAGACTCTTTAAACTTCTACTCTTTCCCTTTTATTAAAATATATACTTTGCCATCCTTTCCAGACTCATAAAGCATTCCTGTGGTTAATGAATCTCAAAGAAGACTTTGTCGTCCCATAAAGGACGGTTTGTACACTGACTCAAAATTGTCTCTTTTTGTTCTCCACAGACTAAAGCAGCCTACGTGCTTTTTTACCAACGTAGAGACGCAGACACACCGTCCAAATCCACCCCTTCCGCATCACTAGGCGGAGCTTCAGAGACCCCGGACGACCACATGGACACCAACTGATTTTCTTTTAGTCTTTCAAGGACTGGCACTGAAACAAAAACTACATAAAGATGAAATCAGCAATGCATCGACGCACATCCCTGGCTACTTCAGTGACTATTAAAGGCTCACAAACAGGCCCTCTGTTTTTAGCTTTATTTTATTTTATTTTCTTTCACACATGCGTCTTTATCAAGAGCCAAAAAAGAATATTAATAATAAATAAAGAGAATTTTAGTTTGAAGCGTGACATGAAAGACTTTATTCTTGGACCTCGATGCCTGCTGATTATAGAAACTTGTTTCTTTTAGTCTGAAATGAGAATGAGGGTAAAACGGCAATATAACCTCTCTTTGGACGACATGAATGTTAGGTGAAATAGATCAGGAGAGGGGAAATGCCTAAAAATAGACTATGTATGCAACATTACGCTTCTCTGAAATGTTAAATTATGCCTCTACCCACTCACGTTGGACTCTAGCTATCAGCATCTTGTAACATGTGCCTCCTGTGAAAAATAGACTCTCTGTGTTTAATAACTTAAGCGTGTGGTGACAAGCACAGAGATTCTCTCAGAGAAGCTTGCGCTCTTATATTAAATATTGTCTCCAGGTTTCCTTTATCCTATCACAAGCCACAAGTTTTGTTAAATATGCCATGCGGGAGAGTGTTGTCTTGAAATATTTCAACTTCAGAGCTGCTTAATAACTACTATATCACAATGTTAGGTTTATTATCATGATGTTTATTTAGGGCGAGGCTGATCTCTAATATATTCACACACAGCCTTCACACCCCAAAAACTGTGCAAAGGGAAGCTTAAGAATCAGTGGAACAAGTGAACGTAAGTCACGGTCGTGCCCCAAAACAGTTCCAAAGCTTCTCATTTGTGATCTGATGGTTTGTGCTTTAATAATACTCCCTTTTTTTTTTTTTCTCTCTCTTTATGGTGGATGTTTCTCTCTAAATGGCTTCAGTCCAGAGAAATATGGAGTCTGCTTGTAACACTTGAACAGGTATATGTACACAACAAAGAGGAACACAAAGAATGGCCATTGTTTTGATTAAGAACAGCCTTAAAGATACAGCTGTCATTATTACATGAAGGTGGGGACATCTGCCCTGTGTTTAGATGTGGCGTCATGTGTGTCGGATGACGACTCAAGACGAGTGCTTCATGCTGCTTCGTTCATGCTACACAAAGCATATTCTATTTTCTGTGTGACAAAACAGCATGCAAATTTTGAAATCTGCAAAATGATAACTAGATGGTTGTTCCTGGTGTTTACCTTTCTATGGTATTAGCATTCACTGACTGGTAAATCCACTGTTGTTATGGAAAAACAGCTATGAAATTTAGGACTTGACCTGATCATTGACTCAAGCTATCCCCCCCGCAGCTCCTACATCAGTAAAACATTCATCTAAACATTTTTGTTTTTGTAATTTCATAGACCTTTCTTGCATAGATGTACATTTATCATAATCTGGGGCACAGTACATAGCTGCTTTGTGTTCTATTTATCATGCCAAGATGTGCAACACCAGATTTTGATTAAGCCTATTTGAATTGAAAATATAATAAAATGTGGAAGCCTGATTATAATGGCTTTTTGTTTTTTTCTTTTACAAGTTTAGTTTAAGCCAGTCAGTTTGTTTCAGATTAATTATGAATCCTAATCTACAGCATCAGTCTCACTCACCTACCTATTATTTCTGTTTTACATTATTTTGAATAATACTTGCATTCCTGTAACTCAAACAAGTAGCGTTGCACTAGCAATGCCAAAGGTTTGATTCCCATGGAATGCAAAAACTGCTCGAAATTGGTAAACCTTGAATGCAATGCAAGTTGCTTTGGATAAAACATCTGAATAATGCATAAATGTAATTGCAAAATTATTGGCAGGAAAGACTCACACATCTAAGAGCCAACAGTTTTGAGAGTACATTGGGAAATGGTATTGATTTTGGCTGATGTAAATAGAAATGGGTGTATATGAATGTTTGCAATGGTTATTTAATAACGTGTGCATTAAGGTTATTATAGTTATGTTTATTGACTAATGTCAGGACATAAGTTTGGAATAATTCAGATTTTTAAAATGTTTTTGAAAGAAGTCTCTTATGTTCACCAAGGCTGCATTTATTTGATAAAAATACATTAAAAACAGTAATATTGTGAAATATTATTACTATTTAAAAAAACTGTTTCTATGTATTTTAAAATGAAACATTCCTTTGATGGCAAAGCGGAGTTTTCCGCATCATTACTCCAGTCTTCAGTGTCACATGATCCTTCAGAAATCATTCTAATATGCTGATTTGGTGCTCAATTCTTATATTTTAGTTTTTCTAAATGAAATTTTTTTTTAAAAAGAGAATTTTTGAATTTGAAGGTTAAGTGCAGCTGCATGTAAACATGTTTGGTCTAGTAACTGCAGTGGGAAATTCTACTCCCAGCTCTCACACCCACACTAGAGATAAGTTTCCACTGGAGCTCATTAATACAGAATGAACCTCTTCAATGCACCTGATGATCAGTACCGTATTACACAACGGACGACACCCTAAAAGTCTGTCTTCCAGTTCTCCCAAGCTAACTGAAGATGAATCGAAAGAAGGAAATCTTGAGACATGAGTAGAAAACATACACGTTTATTGGTCCAAAATGCATATTGTGCAATACAAGAGCTAAATGAAACCGTTCAGTTGGGACTTTTGCAGGGCATCAGCTGCTCCTCACAGACTAGCATGTTTACAGGAGCATCTTCATGAAGTAAAAGTCCAAACATCAGCAACATCATGCACATGAGAGCACAAACTACCTTAAAAACTTATTGGAGACCCATATAGGTTCAGGTATGCAAGCAGGATTATTATTGATTTATTTTGACACCCGTTTGACCCCTAAACCCTTAAAAGACATTTTAATTGGCTATGCTGAGAAGTTTCTTGATGTCTCCCTCGATGTTGCTGGTCAGGTATCTCCTGCTGTAGCGTTTGAATGGCACTCCATCAGATCCGATAAGAAACTTCTCGAAATTCCAAGCGATGTCGTTTCTGCATATGGGACTCCACACGATAAATTTGGGGTCGCTCATGAAGGTCATTGGGTCATCGTGTGGGAATGGAAGTTTCTCCTTGAGGAAGACGAAGAGAGGGTGAGCACCTTTCCCGTTCACGTCGACCTTCTCCAGGAGCTGAAATTTAGGTTCATAACCATTGCCAGGACGGACATACTTCAAGGACAAAAGGATCTCTTCGTTATGACAGTTTTCCTAAAATAAAAAAATGAATAGGCAACAGAATCACAAGCTATTTTGGAAATACTTTACAACAACATAGTGAGAATATAATCAATGGTAAACGGTTAAGTATAGTCATTATTGCGTTCATAAATTAGGATAGGAGTAAAAAATGATACAAATAAACAGAAAATCTCTAAAGTAAACTCAAGAAAAAAAAAAAAAAATACAACTGTTCACTTTGAGTTTATATTATCGCAGGAGCATTAAATAACATTAACAGATACAACTTTTCATTTTAATAATATATTAGTAAATGCAAATTTGCTAAATGATCCAATTTGATATAACTGAGTTTTGCTTTGGTTATGGAGTCTCTTACTGGTTTAAGAATATATTAACAATAAATCTAAATCTATTATTTAATTTGCTAAATGTTTTTTGTATGCTTGAGATATTTATAAAAATTATCATTATTATTTTTGTTGTTAGCATTATTATATCTTAAACTAATCTTAAACTAACTCTTTCTCTTTGTAGGACCGCCGTCTGTATGTTTATTGTTCTTTAATTTTTCATTTAAAAATATGGCTTCAGGATCTGCATCCAAGACTATTTTTTTTATAATATTCCACAGATCAGTAGTTAACATCCAAATAAATAAATAAAAAACATGTGAAAATATGTAAATCCAAATTTATTGATATTTCAAACTATTTTTATGTAAAGTAACTAATGGTATTTTAAGCATTATATAATTTACACATAAATAAGTGTTACTACCATTGACGTTAGTTTATATAGATAAATCAGCGTACATAAAAGAGATGTAAGACAGACAGACAGCAGGGCATGACAGGTCAAGTGCGCCACAGGTTCACTGCAGTGAAGGGCTGAACTGAATGAATCAGACATGGTGTTGTCATCTATTCTTACCTGATACCCGAATTGATTGCAGGGGACTCCCAGAATCACAAGCCCTTTATCTGAGAAGCGCTCGTGGAGCTCGTTCATCTGGGTGTAATCCCTGGTGGTCGTTCCTCAAAGAGAAGCGACATTCTCGATCAGGACCACCTTACCCTGTAAAGAAGAAAACTTGAACTCCTCTCCTGTGAGGGTTTTCGCTGTGATGTCGTACAACGATTTTATTCCAGCCATGTTTATTCCTACCCCGATGCCTTGCAACTAACTGGAACACACACACACAGGTATAGGGATAGGAAAATGACACGATATAAAACTGTAAACTGAGAGGGCGGTCTGATATGCAGTAACCAATCATTGCAAGACTAAACACGCCCACTTTTAATACACGCCCATAGAAAATTAGGGAGTGTCACTAAAGTGTTCAGTTTACTATTTCAAGGTTGAAAGTGTTTCTGTTTATCTTATTATCTGTGGGCCTGATGACGTGTCATTTGATGTAGTTGGTATTTTTAGACTCATAAAGATAGACATAGTTAAGACACAAAACATACAGTAACGCCTCAAAACAATTATCAATACAGAATTGAGAATTTTACCACGACCCCTAAATTTTACAAACCACTGGCGCGCTTTGTGAGTGTGCCATTAGCCTGGTTACGAAAACATACATTTTTATGCTACAGTCTCAATTTATTAACATAACATCTAAACGACAAACGTTTAAGCTCAGCATCGCGGAGAGTAACCTTAAGGTAAACACTTCTGACGACACTTCGACTCAAATACGGCAATTTCGTCGAGTTTGTCAACTGTGTAATTACTAACTTAGCTCTTGCCAGATTTCAGTCTGTCTTGAAATGATTGTTTACATTTTTCCGAAATGGGTTCTGGGATTGTTTGACCCAGGGTTGTCATTATTAAACTGTCAGAGTGCTTAAGATTTGAATCTAGCCCATGTGAAAAAGGTTATTTGTGTTACTCCTAACAGGTAACATCTGTTATTTTAACATTTCCATCTGACCCGATCTGAGTTAAAGATGATGCGTAAGAAGAAGCGCTCATCATCCATCACAGTGGACGAAGATCCCACACTTAACACTCCAAGTAAGTTCCTGATGACGTCACATCTCAAATAAATCGGGAATAGCTCAAATTTGTACGTTTGGGGTAATTAAAAAGATGTATTGCTGGACTGTATTGATGTGTCTTCATTTGCACAGAGTCAAAAAAGACCAAGAGCAGTGGGCGACCCACAAAGCCTTCAGTACAGGACTCCCACCCGGACTCAGTCTTTGTTCAGTTTCTGAAGGAATCAGGTGTCATTTTAACACCTGGCAGTACGGCTAATGAAATTGGTAAGATTACAGAAAGGTGAACACACAAGAAAAACATACATGTTCATAACAACAGATTTCATTGACATCTGTCACACAATCCTTTATTTATTATAACAGCTGTAGACCAAGTTATATTTCAAAAGCGACTCCAGCAGCATCTACGAAAGAGTCCCAGATTCCCCAATGTGAGAAACAGATCATCATTATATCACTTTTATCTTTTTACAGAAGTAGTTTACACGGTCGTTACATTGTTGAATGGCTGTTTTGTAGATAATTAAGGAGTTTATATCTGCGCTGGAAACGTACATTGAAGACCCAGAGAGATTGAGGAACTGTCTTCTGCCTTGTGTGCCATCATCCACTTCACAGCAGGATGCCACGTAATGCACTTCTTCTTGTTTTTTCCAACTGAAAACATTACAACATTTCATTTAAATGTTAAATGCAATTGTTTTTTTTACTCTTATATAGACTTATTTGTTCATTTTTCCTCTGATATCAGTTCTGGCTCCTATCAGGAAAGTCTGGTACGCTTGTTGCTTGGAATAGAGATGCTACAGGTAAAAGAGCAAATCAGCTCAATTCACCTCAAAGCAAGAGAAAACTAAGTATATTTATAAATATATATTTTCCTTTTCTTACAATTTGACTCGGCACATCAGTCTGAATTAAAATTATTTGTATAATATAATTTTTTTTATTATTATTTTATTTATATATATATATATATATATATATATATATATATATATATATATATAACAATCTTAAATGACTAGATAGATCATGGAAATTAATTGGTAAAAAAAATAGTCTTTTTACTTGTTCTGTTGAATATTTATTAATAATTGATTTAGTGAATTAATTGCTGCTGTAGTTAATTATTACGTTTATCTTGTTCTAAATATTTTGGTAGGAGTATAAGTCATATATATTTTTCATTTTCCTACATTTAGACCCTGGTCATAAACACTTTGTTTGAAAAGCTTCCAGAATTCATGTTTGAGGGGTAACTTTCCACTTTTTGTACACATTACTTCAATTATAGACAAAGTCCTGTATCATTCGCTTATCAGTGATTGTAATGTGCTCTGTTACAGAGTTAGTGAGGATGGCCTCAACGTTCCCCGTCTCATAATAAACCAGTTAAAGTGGCTGGACCGAATTGTAGACGGCAAGGTACACAGTCCTATCCCAGTGATGAATATGTTCCTGTGAACGTCATAATTGCCAACAATTCCTTTGTAGCAGACATAAATGTTTGTCATAGCCTAATTGTGGCATTGGTGTGACAGATGTCTGACTACCATAACTGCTGTGTGTGTGTGTGTAGGATTTGAGCAGTAAACTGATGCAGATGGTGTCTGTGGCTCCAGTGGAGATCCAGCGGGACATTATTACCAGCCTGCCAGAAATCCTGGAGGATTCCCAGCATGGAGACATGGCCAAAGAGCTGAAGTACGTCAGCAGTGTCCCAATCCGTGAGATGGGGTAGAAGTGTCTGTTAAAGTTGATTCACGCTCAGTTGTGTTGTTTGGTTTAGAAAATTACGGCTGTGATGGTAATGATGACTGTGACTGTTATGAAGATGCTTATTATCACTGTGTATATTGTGTTTATGCGAGTCTGTGTTTGTGTCTACTTCCTTGTGCAGCGGTTTACTTCAGCAGGACACTCAGCTCGCTGTGCCTATATTGGATGCTTTATCCAGCTTGAATCTGAGCTCTGTGTTATTGTCAGAGGTACTCTACAACATGCAAATATGTTCCCTAAAATGCAGTGTCATTGCTTTAAATGAAAAAAAAAATGCTTTGATGATTATTTTGTTATACAACACAAGCACACTTCTTAAGCAAAATAGAAGTAATAAGGCTGCATTTATTTAAACCAATAAAAAAAGGAAATATTACAATTAAAAATAAAAAAATTCTGTTTTAATATATTTTAAAATGTAATTTATTCATGTGATGGTAAAGCTGAATTTTCAGCAGCCATTACTCCAGTCTTCATCGTCACATGATCCTTCAGATACCATTCTGATATATTATGCTTAATTATCAATTATCAATGTTGAAAACAGTTTCTGCTAAATATGTTTGTGGAAACCGTGATTGTGTTTTTTTCAGGATTCTTTAATGAATTGAACATTCAAAAGAACACCATTTTTTTTTAAATAGATTTTTTTTGTATCAATGTAAACATCTTAGCACTTTTTCAATTTAATGCATCCATGCAGAATACAAATATTCATACATTTAGACTTTTAAAACGGTAGTGTATACTATTCAAAATCCTCTTTCTCTCTCTTAGGTGCGCGAGGCAGTAATGGGAACTCTCTCTGCTGTGCAGTTAGAGGATCTTCCTGTCGTTGTGAAGTTCGTCTTACACTCCATCTCTGCATCTGATGCTAATGAGGTCAAGGTCTCTAAACTGACCTTTTTGTCATTTCTGATCATGAACATTTCTTTTCTCTGGTTGACAATTAAATAATTATTCTTTCATGTCCCTTTCATGCTCCTCAGGTGGTGTGTGACCTGCGTAAAAAGCTGGAGTTGGAGCAGTGTGTTCTGCCAGCAGTTCTGCAGGCTTCCCAGAGTCGTTTGAAAAGCAAAAACGCGTCGAGGTGAGACATTTTCCCACTTACATTTATGCATTTAACAGACACTTTTATCCAAAGTGACTTACAAAAGAGGAACAAAAGCAATTCGTCAAGGAGCCAATAACATTTGTAATATACAATACCAGGTTTATGTGACAACTAGATTAGGAAGCAAGCTAGAGAAGAGGAAAAATGCAGAGAAGAATAGATTTTTTTGTGTGTGTGTACATGCGTAAGTGCATTGGTTTGGGGTGAGGGGTGGCCAAGTGCTTGTTGTAGAGGTTAAACTCTTAAAATGCTTCTTAATTGATGTGATGGTCTCAGCAGTTTGCTTTCTCTTGAATGAAAATTCTGTCGTCATTTACTCCCTTCCCAAACCCAAATGACTTGCTTTTTTGCATGGAAGACAAATAAGAATATCTCCAGTTCTGCTGGCAGTGTTCTGACTTGTCCTTGATTGGCACTTCTCAGGCCCTCCAGTGTCCCATCATGCAGCAGTGGTCAAGACAGTGTGGCTATGATTCTGGAGGTCATAAAGTCAGCTATCCGCTTTCAGAAAACCATCTCAGAGGCTTGGCTAAAGGTGAGCTGGGAGTTCTAGTCTGCCTTCAGACACTAGGTGCTATATTTCCATCCAACTGAAGTGATTTAAATACTGTTTATGTTTTTGATTTTCAGGCCATAGAGAATGTTGATGAGTCAGAGGACCATAAGGTGTGATTGACATTTTAAGTTAAAATTTGATGCGATTGCCATTAGATCGACACAATAAACCCAACTTGTTGTATTTCTCAGGTGGTTGATCTGTTGGTGCTGCTCATCCTTCACTCCACTAATGCAAATCACAGCCGACGTGGGGCAGAGAGAGTGCTTAAGGTCAAAGTTCGCAAGGGTCTGATTCCGGAAAGCCTCTTGCAGAAGACCTTTAAGGGCCATGCTCAGGTCTGCTTTCATTCACACGATTATGACTGAAAGAATAGCCCTAAATATGATCCCTGAAGTTTTGGCTCCTCGTATCAAGTATGCTGTAACTGTTTCACACAGGTGATGAGGGGTTATTTCCCATCCATTCTGGCTCTAGCTCAAGGACTCTTGCGTTCTTCAGACTGCTGTGTGGTGCCTTTCGGAGGTCACATGTACAAACAATCCTTCACTGCCTTTGACTCCTACTGTCGGCAGGTAAGAAAAACCTCTCATCGCCTTCTACACTGCAGGACACCAACATTTATTAATAGACGTGCATTGATGTCCAGAACATGTGTGTTTGTTGTGTAGGAGGTGGTGGGCTCTCTGGTCACACACGCATGCAGTGGTGTTAGTGGCGAGGTGGATGTGGCTCTTGAGCTGCTCTGTGAGCTGGTATCTCAGAGACCTGCAGAGATGAGCCAGTTCACTGTTTTTGTGAAGGTACGATTGCCTGCCCGGTTTATGACCTTATTATGACCTTATTATGACCTTTCTTTCGTCAGTTTACTGCAGGATTTCCACAGTTATGCCCCCCATGGAACTATTTGTGTTTTTCATGTATGAAGAAGTCTTATATTTATAGGAAATTTTATAGTGATGTTTACCAGTTTTCTAGCCTTCTTTATAAAATATTAACAGACTATTAAAAATATTAAATATAGACATCTGTAAGATTGTAAATTCATCTTTTTTTTTTTTTGTCTTCCAATAAAACTTACTTGACAAAAATAAATAATTAAATATTAAAACTTAATGTCTATTTTGGAAGCAATTTTTTTTTTTTTATATATATTTTATATTGTATATAGTAAATAAATAAATGACATATATATATATAATAGTATTATTATTATTTTTTTTTATTATTTTTTTTATTACTATTATTATTAGTAATAGTAATAAAATATATATTACTATTAATTTTTTTATTATATAATCAAGTTTTAGTCTGCACAAGACCAATATTTTGTCAAGAATTATTTAGACGAAATATAAAGGCTAGAAAACTATATATATTTATATACTGTATGTCTATTTTGGAAGGAAATTGTTTTTTGATGTACATTAATATTTTACATAATAAAAAGTATAATAGTAATAGTAATATATATATATAGTAATAGTAATATATATATATATATATATATATATATATATATATATATATATATATATATATATATATATATATATAATATTTATTATTTTGAAAAAATGTTAAATTAATATAAAATATTTAATTAAATTGTAGTAATTTATTACATTTATTTTATTCAAAATATTTTGGGGAAATCGTTTGGGTGTTTTCAAGTTTGTAATGATATATAACCTATTTTTGGTGTGAATTGTGTGTATTCTGGCAGGGTATTCTGGACTACATGGACAACCTGACCTCACAGCAGATCAGACAACTCTTCCACCTGCTTAGCCGCCTGGCATTCGGACAGGAGCAGCACGGGGGACACATCCAGGTGAGAAACACATTGCATCTTAAAGGTATAGTATGTCATGTTTTCAATTAAGAGATAGTTGATCCAAAATGTAAATTCTGTCAAATATCTATGTGACCACCACCAGGATGACATGCATATCGTCATCCGTAAGCAGCTGTCCAGCACGGTGCCCAAGTACAAGCGCATTGGTATTATTGGGGCAGTCATGATGGTGGGCAGTATGGGGGCCTGCAGGTACACTCTTTACATTACGATGTTTCACTTATACACATCCTTTAGTTGTAATCTTTGATCTCCACTCTTATTCATCTTTTGATGTTTATGTAGAAATAAACCTGATGGCTCTCAAGGTGGTACACTGCCCAATGAGACGCACAGACAGGTGAGCGAGATGATCTGATGGTTTAACGGTGCAGTGAGCGATTTCTGAGAAGCGCTGTTGCATTATGTCTTGCTTACTTTTACTGTCAGTTGTTACTGACCCATGTACCACATCATGTTTTGAGTGTTGTGTTGTGTGTAGGTGATGGCTCTGTTGGAGCTGGTGCGCTCGTGCAGTGAGAGTTCCCCTGAAGCTGCTGCTCTCTGTTTCGATGAGCTGGCCAACCTGCTACAGACCTGCAAACTGGACCCTCTAGTGCTGTGTGTGTGTGTGTGTGTGTGTGTGTGTGTGTGTGTGTGTGTGTGTGTGTGTGTGTGTGTGTGTGTGTGTGTGTTGGTTATATATTTCAATTAAGTAATACAATACATATGCATCTCTACATGACAAAAAGGTCTTTATAGTACATTATTACATTAAGCTCTCTGTGTTGGCTGTCACCCTCAGGCATGGATCGGGAAGAGTGTGTTAGAGGATTTTCAGGAAGACTTTATTGTAGACCTTGGACCAGATATATCAGGGTGAGTGACACATTCAGGGCTCATGAAGACACCTCTATTTTTTATTGTCGTATGATCAAAATCAGCTGTTTTATTTATTTTTGATTAAATAAATAATTTTCTTATGACCCTTTGTGTGTGTTTGTGTGCGTGTCTCTCAGCCCGTTCGTGTTTCCTGCCTCTGTGATGTATAATTTGGACGAGGATGAGAGTCAGGGAGGAATCGCCATCAATCTACTGCCTCTTATGACTCAAGACCAGCAGCACAAAACAGACACAACCCAACCAGCTGGAGTCAAGAGAGAGAGGTCACTACTGTATACTGTATGCGGAATCAAGTGGAACAGATTAACGCTTCTGTCACTGTAGGCTGTAAAATGATTAAAAAATCACGTAAATCATAAAAATGATTAAAAAGCTGATAATTAAATATATATTTTTTAAAGATATTACATAAATATTTTATATATATATATATATATATATATATATATATATAGAGAGAGAGAGAGAGAGAGAGAGAGAGAGAGAGAGAGAGAGAGAGAGAGAGAGAGAGAGAGAGAGAGAGAGAGAGAGAGAGAGAGAGAGAGAGAGAGAGAGAGAGAGAGAGAGAAAACATCTTTTAACCAATATTTTATATTTTATGCAACCTTTAATCAACATCAGAGAACTGCGATAATGCAAATGTGTTGTTAAATTAATTAAATGGTATAACTCCCATAGGGTACTTCAAGTAAAAAGGTTTTCAGCTGAAAAGAAGTTTGACATTCCTTGATATAGATAATAGTGCTTGATCAACATGAGTTTTTAGTAGCCAGTGCTGATATCTACATTACTACATACATACGTGGTTTGATCATATGATATGTATGCAAAATTGTTGAAAGTAAATGAAACTGAAACAATTATTTTACACAATATTTACACAAAATTAATTAAACAATGTTTGAAAAGAAAATTATGTACTCCATAATTCCACAGACTTCAGTTACAAGCATGCATTATTATTATTAGTTGATGCCAATAATACTGTATGTCGACTTATCATTGGCTGCCGCTTGACACTGTTAAAACATTACTGTTGGTAATTGAATCATTAATAAATAAAAAAATGTGCATGTATTATGAATTGGACATTTGAAGCAATTACAAGAACCAACCATGAGCCGGGACTTGCTCTTGTGTCACCCATGTCGAAACGCTGCCCACAAGGCTTTGGCTCCAACACGATTTTACAATTTGAATGCCTCTCTCTCATTCTAGGCGCGTGTCTCCTCTGTGTCTGTCCCCGTTTTTCCGCCTGCTGAGGTTGTGTGAAGAGGTGCAGCACCAGGGGGATCTGGAGGAGATCGATGCTCTGCTAGGTCTGTGATAACATTTTCATTATTCTGTTCTAGATTGTGGCTTGTCGTGATCACTGCACAGAAGGAATTTATTAGACGCTTTCTCTTTTCATCATAATGATGATTATTTATGTAAACTTCTCAAGAGATGACAGAGATATTAAGTTCAGCAGGTCATCTAAGGGAGTTTTGTACTGTTGTAGGCTGTCCTCTGATCCTGACTGATATGGAGGTGGTGGAGAAGGTGGAGAGTCTGTCAAAGGCTGAGAGAGAGTTCCTCTGTTCTCTGCTCTTTCACACCATCAACTGGCTCAGGGAGGTTAGTACACCTCTACAGTACAACATAGTACTGAATTAATTGACTGAATGATTTCCTTCGGTGTAGTTCTCAAACTAGTGTAAGTAACGTCCCAAATCAATGGATGTCTGAGACTAAATATCTTAAATTTGGTTTGTTCCTCCTCACACAAACCGTCAGAAGACTTGGACTACTTTTGTTGATTTTATGGCAACCATTTACTTTGAATATTCTGGAACTACAATTTGGAACTACTTTTATGTTATATATTACTGAATGGATTCTAACATGTATATTATGCATGTGTTTATGAGCGTAGGTGGTGAATGCGTTTTGCAGGCAGAACGATCCTGAGATGAAAATGAAGGTTGTAACTCGTATTCAGAATATCACTTTCCTTCAGAGTTTACTGCAGACGTGCTTAGCAGGTACCAGAGAGACACATCACCTCTTTTTACTTTAAGTCACTATCTTAGATATACTGTATTCTGTAAGTACCTTGATAAAGTAAATATAAATGAACAAATCTTCATATTTCACTTTCAATTTAACTTGTGGGTTTCTCAGTATGTCTTATGCCAGGTTCAGACTACACAATACCGATACAGCCCGATTTTGGGACAATCCATTTGACGTAGGATGTCGTGGTGATTCGTAAACAACAAGAATCGGTTGTTTTATCTGGTATAGTTTGTTATAGTGGACAACAACCGGTGTTGCGTCTGTGATCCTTCACGAATTCCCGACAGAAAGACTAGCATGTTTAATTTTGTTTACGGTCATTCACAGCGGGTTTCCTTCACATCTGTTAAGTTGACCAATAGGAGCACAGAAGCGAATTATGCTATGGAGGAAAGGTTCGTGGATATATTACCTCAAGTTCTCTTTGGAGGATTGACCGCACGTACTGTGCTCTTCATGCAATCGGGGAACTGTCGGGTTTTCTTTCTTTTTTGGGGCTTTTCTGACATCAAGACAGCCAGTACAAAACACACGCTTTCGGTTGCCATTGTGAGTTTCGCCTTCTCGGTGACATCATGAACGTCTTTAAAGATGGCAAGTGATGATTGGTCAGGAAGCAACTTGTAGTCTGAAATGTTTCTTGTCCACAACACGACAAGTATTTAGGAGTCAAAAGTGACTGTCATAACAGACAAAAATATTGTGTAGTCTGAACCCGGCATCATAGTAAAAAAATAATATATCTATAGTATACTATAATATAATATTTTTTTACTATATATCTTCTAATTAATTAATTAATTAATTTACTATATTTTCTCTGTAAAGGTTAACATTGTTTTATTGTATATTGTGTTAGCTACACCAGGCTACACTCCTCCTCAGGCTAACTTTGATGGAGAGACTGAGGGGATGATACCCGCTTCTTTAATCGCTCCGCCGAAGAAAGGAAAGAAAGGCAAGGCTGCTAGAGAAATCACCAAACTTTACTTTTTTGTACGTTTTGTTTATTGGGGTCAGTCCTTCACTGTTTGTGTGTGTTTAGAGTCATCTGGGAGGAAGAGGAAGGCCTCAGCGAGTAAGAACTCCTCAGGCGACAAGTCACAGCTGGAGGGGGCCGCAGAGGCAGAGGAGTCCCAGCAGGTAAAGACCAGATATACTTTATGTCCCTTGGTTTATAGACATTGGCATGAACATTTGGTAAAGTAGACCATAAAACCATCATGTTTGAGATGGAAATGGAGAATATGTTACTCTTTCGTTTTATTTTAATCCATTATTTTGAGATTTTACTACGGTGTCACCTGAATTTTAAAATATTAAAGCTTTGATTTCTTTTTACATACCAAACCTGTCAATTTTTTGATATGGCAGGAC
The DNA here is from genome assembly GCF_951802725.1 of Rutilus rutilus. Lineage (NCBI taxonomy): Eukaryota > Metazoa > Chordata > Actinopteri > Cypriniformes > Leuciscidae > Rutilus > Rutilus rutilus. The sequence continues at coordinate 32,202,280 of NC_140217.1, read as the reverse complement.
CATCCAGAGAAAGAGAGCGAGAAGGAGAAAGAAAAGGATGCCAAATCAGGGGTCAGTCTGTCTTCGTACTGGCCGTTCTTCAGAGAGTTGGATGTTGAAGCTCTGAGCGTGCTGCAGTGTGGCCTCCTGTCCCGGACACTACTGGACACTGAGCTACATAGTAAGGTAAAACAAGTCTGTTTGCTGGGTGATTCTCAGTACAAGTACATACTTTAATTATAGACTAAAAAATATCGTTGCTTTATGTGTAGTTAAAGGAGGAGGTGCAGTTGGGCCCTGCTGAGTTGCTTTTCCTGCTGGAGGATATGTGGCGTAAACTGGACTTCAGTTTGGCTTCTGCTCCAGCTAAAAAGGCTCCATTTCTCAAAGTATGAACAGAACACAGACATCAACTTGACAACAATTTATCTTGATTTACATAGTAGAACATGTTCATGCACAACTTTGAAACAACATTCTAATCAACCTATCAGTCTCAGATATTGTCTTAATAATAATAAAAAACACTAAAAACTAAAATCAGCTATTTTAAATAACACTGTTAAATGTAATCTTTAGCAAATCTTAGAGTATTTTTTTTATATTGTACATTATAATGATACCAAAACTCACTTAATTTTGGGATCATTATAATGCAATTTAAAAAAAAAAATTAATAACACTGTTATATGTAGTCTTTAACAAATCTTAAAATATTTATTTTTCATACTGTACATTATAATGATGGCCAAATTAAGATAATTGTGGCATCATTTATTATGAACAGAATAAAAATAATTATTTAGAGATCTGCTAAACGTGACATTTAACAATATTATTTAAACTGATTGATTTTAGTTTTTTGTGTTGTTAAATGAAATGTTTTTTAAGATTTACTTTAATGAGCGTTTAATGCATTTAAAGTAATCTAAATGTAAAACAGGGAAATGAGCAATATAAAAATACACAATTGAATATAAAAAAGAACAATAAAATATTTAGTATTGACTTATGTAAAAAAAAAAACATCTCCAATATTGGCTGATATGGTAATGAAATATTGTAAAATATTTTTTTTGGTGTCTCTTTAGAGTAAGACAGACAGAGCAATGGGCTTTGCTCACTTGCAACAGAAAAATGCCAAAGAAATCGCCACCTGCTGCATTGATCTGCTGCCCACACTCTGCACACACCTGGAGAACTGCCACAATCATTTTCAGGTACACACACGTCTCCATTCACAGCCTTGTAAACATGTCCCTTATGTAAGAATTAGTTTTTAGTTTTTTTTACTGTTTGAACGTGTTTGTCCACACAGACTATTCTCTCTGAGCATCAGGGTGTTGTTGATGCTCCTGGTGTGGACGTGAAGGAACAGCAGCTCATGTGTTCAGCCTATCAGCTGCTACTGCAAGTGCTACACACCACGTTCAGCTGGTGAGCCCAGACCCTGTTAGCTGTTAGTTGAATTTGCTGACAACTACAAACCTTTCTGACCATCTTCAATCACCTGCTGTTCATATTCAGGGCCGGCTTTTCTGGTCTGGAGCATCGCGCTCTGCTGAAGAGTGCTCTGGGGGTCCTGGCCAGCCGGCTAAAAGAAGAAGAGACAGATTTGACTTTAGATCAGCTCAGCAGGTGGGAACGTCAGTTCACGTACTTCCTGTTTGCTGTTAGTGGAGGATTTGCAATGTAACCGTCTGTACGTGGTGTTTTATGTGCTCAGGCATGCTTTTGAGTACCTGCAGAACTTCCGAAGCACAGTGCCCAGCCTGAACACAGCCCTATGTCTGACCCAGCTGCTCATTGTGCTGTCCCAGTATGGAGGATCAAACCACAGGAACTACAGAGAACAGATCAGTATGTTTCTGGTTTTAAATGCTGTATAATAGTGGTTAATCTCTGTAATACATTTATTTTGATTGATACAATTCCCCCCCCCAGCATCCCTATCAAGGCATTTTCTCTGTCAGGAGTGGGTTACAGCGAGTGGAGAGAAAGAGCGAGGGATCAAATACAACGAGGCTCTTCAAACTCTCCTCAGGTACGTTCCCATTCAGTTCCAAAAGCCATTGAAGACATTTGAGTATTAAGACACATGGATATTAGACTGTAATAGGTAGGGGAGAGAGAAGGAGTCAGTAAAATTATTTACATGCTTCATGAGTCATTTATCCTCCCCTCATTTTAGAAATAGTCTAATTCCTGCATTATACAAGAAGACAAAATTAATTACATAAAATATTCATGTAATCTTACAAATGTAATGTAATTATTATAATACGATATTCTTTTACTAATTGACATGTCAAATATTAATAACATTTATAAGATATTTATGAGCATGTTTCTATAATTTTTCCCCCTCTCTAGTATTTATCTGGAGCACACTGATGATGTTTTGAAGGCGGTGGAGGAAATAGCAGGTGAAGGGGTTCCAGAGCTGATGAATGCTGCTAAAGACGCTAACTCACGCAGCTGGCCAACACTCAACAGGTACGGCAGCCTCAAAAACAAAAGCAGCTGTGTAATTGTAAGGGATGAGTACAAAACATTGGATTGATTCAAATATAGTATATGACCATTTAATGTTAGAACAATCATAATCTGGTATTTCATAGTGACGTGTAATAAATGCAAATCTATGCTTTGTTTGGTGATGCTGCAGGCTGACGTTCCTGGTGTACTACAAGAGCATGATGGCAGAGCTGGAGAAAGCTGTGCGTAAGATTCCTCCCAGCAAACAGACAGATAATCAAGAGGTGGGTGTTTGTTGTGTGGGTGTAGATATTATTTTAAAGTGCCCCTATTATGCTTTTTTCGAATATTGCCTTCTACACAGTGCTTGAAGTGGGGACAAAATAGTTCCCCCTTGGTTGCAAGGGCTTAGTTTTGGTTTGAACATTGGGGGGGGGTGGGTGAAGTGTGAACCGTTTAATGGGGTCCCAGGGCATTCTCCCTTGTGAGGTTTACTTACTTACTTATTTGTTTGTTTATTTTTGCAAAATGGTCTTTTGTGGTATCATCCACGCATGCAAAGTTGGTTGATAACATAACTGCAATAAAGTAATAGCCTAGTTACAAAGTGCCATGGGAAGTCGAACTATCTTAATTTTAGAAAATATCTCAACCAGGGGTGTATCTGGTACTCAGAAACAAAACTATGGGTGCTCCAGAAGGGGAACAAAATTTCTTATAGGCCTACTAAAAAAAATCTTTTTCCTGTCATCTCATGGAATATCTGAAGGCCAGGTTTATCCTAATATCTGTCATTATTAGCTGAACACATTTTTACACATAGGGAAAACCAGTTGTTTAGTCAATAATTCAAGAAGGTCCATACTTTAAAGCTCTTGATTCTAACTTGTACTTGGCCTTATGAAAAAGTAACATAGTGATTGTAATTTTTTAACTATAGCATTTGTTACAGTAAGGATATAATTACAGGTAAGACCATTGATGGCTCCTGATTACCATGCTTAAGCCAATGTTAACTTTTTTTCTTTTATCTATAGCATTTGTTATGAAAAATAGCAACACATTTAGAAACTATAGCTACAACATGCCACAGTTGTAATATCAATCTTTAGTGAAAAATATATCCCCTTAAAGCAGGGGTGTCCAAACTCAGTCCTGGAGGGCCACTGTCCTGCAGAGTTTAGCTCTAGCCTGCCTCAACACACCTACCTGGAAGTTTCTAGAATGCCTAGTAAGACCTTGATTATCTGGTTCAGGTGTGTTTAATTGGGGTTGGAGCTAAACTCTGCAGGACAGTGGCCCTACAGGAGCAGGATTGGACATCCCTGCCTTAAAGGGTTAGTTGACCCAAATATTTTAATTCTGTCATTAATTACTCACCATCATGTCGTTCCAAACCCATAAGGCCTTTGTTCATGTTCAGGAACACAAATTAAGATATTCCTGATGCAACATGTGAGAAGTGCCGGTACGCAAGAAAAAGGGTGAAATTAATTTTGTGAATGTAAAAGGTCTGCAAAGTTTCAAAGATCAAAGTGCACAACAAATGGAGTTTTCTCCCAAAATAAAGAACCAATTCTGTCAGTCAGTAATTCGAATCTTTCTTCCTGTTTGTAACAATTAACATAATGCCAGCCTATGGTCTTCATTGGCTGCCCGCGAACAACGTCCACTTTGACTCGCTCTTAAACACTGTAGTTGTAGCTGTTTGTAGCGTTTGTACCAACGCCATTGTTACTGTTCGTATCACTCTGTATACAAGTGCTGAGGAAGCCTCCGGAGCTGAAATTCAGTCATGGTAATGAACGTTTCGTTTCCGACACGCGCTGTAAGCAGTAGACCAATCACAACAGACTGGACCATCTGACCATTCAGAGTAGAGTAGGCTCTTAGAAAGGAGGGGTTTTGATAGAACGAATCTTTGATCGAACTGTTTCAGACACTGAGAAAAGTGGTGATGCTGCAGTGTATATTATGAGAAAAAGTTTGATGCATTTGTAGGAGACCTCCAAAACAAAACTAGGAACCTTTAAAAGTAGCATAATTGGGGTATTTTAATAATTTTTTTAGATAACATGTAGAGAAGTGTGTAGTGTCTCTCTCTAGCTAATGCCCTAAATCTATTCAGGTGCAGAGCGAGAAGCTCTTAACATGGAATCTGGCTGTGCGTGACTTCCACATCCTCATAAACCTGGTCAAGGTACAGAGACTTTCACATCTTTCTTGTGCTCAAAGTATGCACCCTTCACATTTATGGCTCTGTGAAAGCCACACAGCTCTGTGATGGTAATCTATAGGATGTTCTTCTTTTTTTTTTTGCAACAGATCTTTGACAGCAGACCTGTACTCACTGTGTGTTTAAAGGTGAGAAATATTTGCACACACAAAGGTATGTTTATGACGAAAATGTCATTCATCACCCCATTGTTTTCACTTTGTCTTTCAGTATGGTCGTCTTTTTCTGGAGTCATTCCTTAAGCTTGGAATGCCTCTGCTTGACTACAGTTTTAAAAAACACAAGGTATTTCTGTCTCATTCATTTAAACGTATGCATAATGTTGCATCTTGCTCAGAATCAAGAGCTTTCAAACACAAAAATAATCAGTTCAATAAAGTGAGATTTTTAATCATTGCCCTGATGGATCTTCTCAGGAGGATGTCCAGAGTCTACTGAAGACCTTCCAGCTCAGTACCAGACAACTCCACCACATGTGTGGCCACTCAAAGGTGAAAAGCTGCATCTTCTGTGCATGGTGGTCTGTGGAGATAGACTGGGATTAAAGATTAAAACAAAACAAAACAAATCGTATAATACGTTTAATTTTGAAGGGATTAAAGCATCTGTAATTATAATCACTGCTTTACTGTTCTCAGATTAGGCAAGATACGGGTCTGACCAATCACGTTCCAGCCTTGAAAAAATGTCTGGAGCAGTTTGTGTACCGCGTGAAAGCCATGCTCACTCTCAACCACTGCCAGGAAGCCTTCTGGCTAGGAAACCTGAAGAACAGAGACTTAAAGGTAAGATTTTAAACTCGGGTGAAAAGAGAAAAGGCACATCAGGGCTTAAAGTCACCATAAATCAAAATGGACAATTCTTATATTTTTATGGAATATTGCAGTATTTATTATAAATGATTTATTCCTGCAAATCATTATTAAAAATGTGCCCTCGTAATCTTTAAACAAAATAACTTCTCATCCCTCTTGGAATGACGTCTCTTCTCTGATGATGTTTACTGGCACGAGGACAACCTGTCACTCACATGTAATCACATTAATCAATTTAAAAAAAAGTATCTCAACATCTGTGTGATGCCGACTTTTAACTATAAGGATTTTTTTCTACACTAGTTTTTACTTAACCTGGTGACATTTGGGCTTTTTACACCGTTCTTAACCTTGGGTTATTGTTGTTCTAAACCCCGCTTTTAACTCCGGGTTTCACACTTGCTTAGCAACCGACAGCCAATAGCATGCCTCATATTCACATGCTTTGGACAGTTTAGGGAACACAGCGCATTGTGTATATATAGGCCTACAGTTATTTCAGGGTTTGAATAGACAACGCGTTAATTATTGGAGTACAGAGACCGTTTCATTTTTACCTTTATAGTCCGAAAAGTCCATTCAGAAAAAAAAAACTTGACAGTACAGTCAGCAATGTGTAAAATGAGGACTCGCACTGCTAGAGCCTTTATGTAAACAGGTTGCGCATGTCGTTCGTCCTATCAGTGACACTGACACCGCAAATATGCAAATAACGATGTTAACCCAGGGTTTAGGAATGTACAGTGTGAAACAACAGTTTATGAATACCCAGGATTAATAGAGTGCTGCAGGTATGACGTCACAACCCGGTAGTCTAATTCGCCGCTGGTTCCTTCGAGGCTTTCCTATGGGGTTTTTCCATTTATGGTTAAAATAAAGCCTTTAGGCCCATATTTCCAAATGAAGTGTTTGAAAAAAATCTACTATTAATCAACATTCTGATTTATTTACAAGATACATTTCAAGCTTATATTAAAAAATGTACATTATATTAATGTTTATAATTTGCATAATAGCTTTAAATTATAAAGCTATAATGTAAGTCTATACAGGGCACAGTGTACCATGTAGAGATAATACAGAGATTCAAACCATGTTTTTTTTGCAGGGTGAAGAGATTCTCTCACAAAGGTCACAGGCAGCTGATGGCGAGGAGGAGGAAGAGTCCTCTCAGTTGCAGAGTGAAGTGGAGGTATAATGACTGGCTGACTTGCATTATCCTGTATAATGCATGGAAATGTAGTCTAATCACCTGTACTCCTTGAAAATAAACCATTTATTCTGACAGTATATGCTGCATCCCAATTTAAACATTTTTAGTACACACTAAAACGTGTACTTCACTGCTGAGTGCTGACGACAGTAATAAGACTTGATGCCAGTGTACTGCATCAGTGTACCCCCTTTCATATTCTGTTTGCCTTTACGTGTAAGTGTTGGCATCTAGCTAAATTGATAAAAACTTGACTTAACTTTTTTAGGGGCATACACTACCATTCAAAAGTTTTTTTTTTTAAAGGATTTATTAAAAGAAAATACAGTAAAAATAGAAATATTACAATTTAAATGTACAATTTCCTGTGATGTCAAAGCTGAATTTTCAGCATCATTACTCCAGTCTTCAGTGTCACATGATCCTTCTGAAATCATTCTAATATTCTGATTTGGTGTTCAACAAACAATTCTTTTTTTTATCAATGTTATTGATTAATACCTCTGTTGCACAAGGGGTTTTGGGTAATATTAACTGAAAAAGCATGCAGAGAGGATGGACACTTCAAAAATACTCCAGAAATAGTGTGTTATCTGAGTATCTTACTTTTGTCATTATAACATATTATGATTTCTTATTACTATGCATGTTACTGTGGCCTCACAGAGCAAATTGTGTTCAAATAAATACAGATATGACAGATCAGTTCAGGTAATTTTGATAAATAGTTGTTATTTCTTTATAATTAAACTCATTTCTTATACCAAAATAACATAGTCATCACCTGTCATGCAATTTACAAAAGCAAATACAGTACAACATGTCGCCTGGAGGTCTATAATTGCCTTTAATAGCCTGTAATTTTGCGTCGCTTGATTTGGGAGTTTAATTTCCTCGTGAGATCTTTTATGAGACATTTTGTGATGCTTAATTCAATCTGTTTTGACACAGGAGAGTGACTCTGAGGAGAGGAACAATGGACAAGAGGAAGTGGAGGAATCAGATGAATCAGACTGAAATAAGCAAGAACTGCTGCACATGATCAGTACACTATTGTTGCTTTATTATTCCTTCAAATTATTTTGGGGATTGATTTATCTCTTATATTAAATGGAAAAGATAAATAAAAAGTACTTTGATTTAAGCTGTTGTGTAATGTTCACTTAACACTAATCAAGTGGTTTTCTTGAGCAGCTCTCTAAGTGCGTTTGCATGTTTTAAGATGCTAATTTGTTTCTTTTTCATATTTCAATACAAATGTTAATAATACATTCATGTCAGTTGCCTTAATTTTGACCGTAACAGTGTTTTTGTTTTATGTAAATTCTTGTCCAACATGAAGATATCTGAATGTATGAGAGGAATATGGACAATTCCAATTAATAAAATTTCAACAAACATCCTTAATAATAAACCGTAAATGCTATGAACAACAAATATGTGTCAGCTGACCACGTCATACCCTTAAAAGAATCACTTGAGTCTTTTTAAAAATCGAACTGTTCGAAAGAACCGATTCGCGAGATTGACTCGGACTTTTTGGTTGGCTCGTTCCAAGCCATCCCTCTGACTCACAGTCACATGATGCAACCAGGAAGCAATGCGTTCAATGTTTCTGTGCAGAGGGTAAACAAACGCTCAGCTGTGTCAATACAAAACTAATAGACGGGTGTAAACAAGACTTCGCAGTCTACATCGATACTGTAACATCTGCAGAGCGGCACGCATGCAAACAAACAGGAAAACTGAAGGATTGTTTTATCGAGTGCCATCAGAGTAACAGAATTATTCGTACACATTGAGCGTTTCTGTGTTTGGTTTTCTGACAGCCGGGCAAAAATGTCTGACTTTTTCATTTTACTGCTGATTCTTTTTTTGGTCATTTGTCTCATCTCAACTCTGGTGGGCTTCGTTTTTTACACCGGACTTTTTTCTGAAGTCGTGATTCGGACTGGATCTCCTCCGGTGAAAAACATCACGATTGCATACAAGTTCAGAAAGGGATCGTACAAGGACAGCGGAGCTGCTTTCACTGAGAGCTGCAGTATCGGACCGAAGCTGTCTTCTGTCGGTGTTTTTTACGATGACCCCAGTCAGGTCTGTAGCTCACTTCTCTCTGATTCACTGATTCTCGAGGCAACTTCATCTGCCGTGTGTTTTTAAAACAACAACAACATTTCCACTTTAAAATTAATATGTGATGATTTATGGAATGTTCTCAATACAAATAAATCATTTAATGTAATTTTTATTTGACAACCTAACAAAAAAAAAAAAACGATGACGTCACTTTATCGTTTACAACCCCTAACGTTACCTGTCATCAGATCCAAAATCCCTCTCTGTAACGAACTTGCTCCTTTAATGACGTTACTTAAGGCTGTAAAAAGGCGTTTTGTGACTTTTTAATTCTTTATTTTTATTTTGTACAAATAAAGAATATTTATAAAAATTATTTTATAATAATATATATAAAAAAAGTACAAATTTCTTGCTTTTTTCGGAGTTGCTGACTTTGGTGCCTGTTTTAATGCTGTTTAATAATAAATAATAAAAATAATAACAAAAAACACCTGTCATTGTACAGGAATGGTATAAAATATTAATACCATGGTGAATTGATACACTGAATGATTCATATAATGCTCCAAGGTTATTCAAAACTTACTATAGTATAACCATGGTGCATTTAATTATTTGAGTGATAGTGTTACATGTATTATAGTTAACTTTGCAAAACTGCAGTTTTAGAACTGTGTTTGGCTTGGTTTGTTTCGTTATTTATTAAGTCTTTATTAACATGGACTGATTTTGATCCAAAACTTAAAGCCTACTAAACATTTCTCTCACTTGGTTTGACATACAGGCTCGTGTGAATAAAGCCTCAAGCATGTTATTCTATTCATATTTTAAATATATGATTCACTCCAGTAAACATCTTAATGTTTTCAGGACTGACTCACTGAGGTGTTTTCATCAGTCGGCTTCATGGCCACAATGCAAAGCAAACATCTAATATAATCCCTAATATTGTGTCTTAAATCTATCATTATATCCTAGTTTTCAGTGTATCTAGAGAATAAATTATAACATGCTGTGCATGGCTCTGAAGGTGAACATGGACCTCATGGAGGAACAAATTGGAGGATAGAGAGATTTGAGACGCTCTTGATACACATCCTCATACTCTGAAAAGAGAATGGATTGAATTTGGCCTTCTCAGCAGAAAGTGGAAGAACTACAGCATGTAGAATATGTCAGATGTCTCTCAGCATCTAGTATTTATATCCGAACAGGTCATGCTAGTAGACTCCCTGAATGGGTGTCATTAATATTACTACACTGATCTAAGGCTGCGCAGTCATCGCAGCATTTATGCAGTAATTGTGCATCAGTATTATAAGGTTGGGCATTGGATATTAAAGTTGAGTGCTGAGGTAACCGCTCTGTTTTATTTTGTGCAGCATGACAGTCATTGCCAAATGGACTCACTGGCATGCACGAATGAGTGGAAATGTCCCACTGGTCCCATATTTATTATCATACCAATGTTCTGCTTATTTGTTCTTCTTTTATATATAACTTGGACATGGTGGAGTTATTGCATAATGTTACTTGCTGGTAGGAGTAGCATTAGCATTCACTCGATCATGTTCTGTTTTGGATGCATTTGTCTCTTTCTGGACCCAATTGCATGAACCGGGGCCTCATTTATAAAATGCACATACGATCAGATTTGATCCATAAATCAATGGATTTTATCTCACATCAAAAGTGAGGAACAAATTAGGACTCAAAAAAGGTAGAAACTGACTCTTATGCATACGCCAACTGAAGAGCATGCATTGAAACTTTTTGCCCTCATATACCAGTAATTAAACAAACCAAGATCATTTATAAAAAAGCAATCTCATTATGCATTATTAAGTTATTTGGATTCAAGTTTACGAGGGCACATTCATTTAAAATTTTTTTTTAATTATATGCAAGGATGAATCCTCTATAATAAATACTGCAATAATTATTTCATGGTGACTTTAAGTATGAGTTGCCTATCCAGTTTAGACCTTATTGGACAGACACTTGCATATTTGTCATGCATCTTAGAATAGAAAAAGGAAAATATGATCACATTTTCTTCTGCTTCTGCATTAAACACAGGCCCAGTTGAAACCGATGGTGATGTGGCTGTGACTAATGTGGGTAAAAAGGGACACAAATTATGATGTAAATGCCAGGCTGGCAGGGTGGTGTTATAGACCGTATTAATGGCCATGATATTCGCTGAAGTAAGTTTGGAATATATTAAACCATGACCAGTATCAAGAAAAAGACTGATGATTTGTGACATTAACAAAAAATGATAATTAAGTGCAATGCTTTTACCACCTGGTACTTCACTCTTTTGTGGTACTGCCATGGTATTTTTGTTAGGGTAAAATGAGACGTGACATGAAAATTCTAAATTAAATGATATGTTTCTTTTCCAGAGAGCTAGATTAAAGGGTTGCTTCGCCCAAAATGCACATATGTCATCATTTACTCACCCTTATGTTGTTCTAATCTTAACCATATAATTTTCTTTCTTCCATGGAACACAAAAGGAGAAATTTAGCAGAATGTCTGAGCTACACTCTTCCATATAATCAAAGTGAATGGGGACCAGGGGATGTCAAGCTACAAAAGGACAAAGAAGCATTATAAAAGTAGTCCATGCAACTTGTGCGCTGTATTCCAAGTCTTCTGAAGTGATAGCTTTGTGTGAGGAAAACAGACACTTAATCTTGCCTGACAGCCGAAGTCACCATTCACTAGATGGAATCGAGCAGCTTGGACATCTCCTGTTGTGTTCCACTGAAGAAAGAAAGTCCTATGGCTTTCAAAAGATGTGAGGGTGAGAAAATGATGATGGAATTGTCATTTTTGAGGGTGAACTATCTGGATGTTTGCACTGCTAAATCCAATAAGGAAATGCAAAATAAAAGCTCAGCGGAGCATACGGGTGTTTCCTCAGTGCTGCATAAACTGCCACGTTAGCTTACTCGGCTTAAGCTTGTCTCAGTGGAAACTGTCAAAGCAAGCAGGCCATGCCTTCTGGAAACCAGTACAGTATTTCCCTAGCCACTAGATGGTGGTACAGTGTAAAGAACAGTGTAAATTTGCAGCAAACCTACATGTATGGAAGTCTAACATTTGCAGGGCTATTACTTTTAGTATTAATTTCATGAGTACAGTGATGCCTCATCATACCTGGACACTTACACCCAACATAAAAATGTATGATATTGTTTTAGATAATGTTTTTTAATTATTATTTTTTCTCTTTTTTTCTTTTTTTATACCTTCTATATAGTACAAATTTATCAGAAAGGGCTGTTGGATTTACTGGTTTCTTTTCTCTAAATTACAATTTAAAGGGGTTGTGAAATGGAGAATTAAGATGTTCTTTATGTATAAGAGGTGACTCTGCAATAAAAACATACTGCATGTTAATATTCTTTTCACCCTTCTGAACGCCCGGATTTGAAATCGGGAGAATCATGATTGCCTTTCAAAGGCACACTATGCAGGTTCCGTTCTTCTAAAACAGCGCCCCCTTGGAAGTACTTGTATTTATCGTTACTGTCGTAAATACCACTCATGCAGAGCCGTCATTTCTTTTCCTTGACTATTCCGACCGCGCTTTCTTCGTTTTCTTCGTCAACTCTGCCATGACTCACGTCTGAATACATGAATACATCATGTGTGCTATTGTCTTCCTTAGAGGCTGCTTCATATGTTGTTGATGTATGTGACGTCGTGCCGTAAAGCAAGTCGTGATTCTCGCAAGATTTGTTGGGGCGCCACCTTTCAAACCTGCATTGCTGGTTTTGCCAGCAGCGTCCCCCCCCCCCCCCCCCCCCCCCCCACACACACACACTTTGCTTTGGGGATGATTCGCCCTACTATGAGTTTGTTTACCATCAAATTGATTTCGAAGCTGTTATATTAAGGTACAAATCTTGCATAGTGTGCCTTTAACATGCGTAATCGTTTTATGTACTGGGGGTGTGTTCTAAACAACTCATGTCTGTCCATCAATCACAAGAGCGATAGATATAGAGCTGCACGGTTAATCGTTAAAAAATATCACAATCCGAATTCAAACACCCATGCGATCTTTCTTATTCCTAAATGACAGTGATTCAGCTTCTGCCACTGATCCATAGAGAGCAGTTGTCATGTATAGGTATGAAACAGCTTCACAAAGCTGTGGTCTTTTCAGACACACAGTATCATTATTTCTATGTTACAATAATTCAAATTATCACAGAAGTATTGGGATAAAAGTTTATAGTTTAAGATATAAACACTAATTTCTACGGTAGTGATCAAAATAGCTTGACGCTTCAAATAACGATTGTATCATTTACATCGTTACACCAGTAGTTGGCGACAAGTGACTGTTAAAAAAAGTATTTTTCATTGAATCATTCAAGAGACTCATTTAAAAATGCATGTGATTAAATCATTAATTCAAATCATTTTTAAATAATTATTTAAAATTGACATTTATGTTAAATTACATCAATTTAAATCAAATAAAAAATACATATTTTTAAATAAACTGCAGCAATTAACATTTTGTCAGAATCTCTATTAAATTACTTTATTTTGTTTAGTTATTCAGAATTGTAGGAGAATCATGATCTCAATTTAAACACAGTATATATAAATTGAATCTCAATTTATTCAGAATCGTGCAGCTTTACCGTAGCAACTGTTGTTCTCTCATTGGATGTAAAGAAACTGTACTTCCAAAAACTTTGCATAACCTTCCTAAAGATCTGAGCATTATAAATGCATGGCTGAAGTTTAGTTTTTTTATGATGTGCCTGTGCGACTGAAAGATAAAGTTTTCATTTGTTCTTCATATTTCACAACAGAATAATTATTCTCAACATGCCTCCAAATGTGTTTTCAAAACATCTTTTATTGAAAGATATGACAGTGCCTGCCAAGCATTTTGTCCTTGGAGGCAACGCAGGTAAGTACATTTCTGTCATGACAACTCTCGAAGAGATTGGCATGATAATAGATATAAGTATGGTAATGGATATGGTAATATATATATATGGTAATCTGTTGCTGCTGCAGAGCAAGTACAGAGACTTGCTACTGCCAATACATTCACAAACATTGCTGTGAGCAAGAAAGACATGCTGCTGCACATGTAACAAACATGAAATAACTTGTGTAGCAGATCTATACAGGTGGAGCTGGGGAAGGTGGAGGGTTTCTGAAAGCGCGCTACACAATGCTAACAGCAATCACTACCGTATTTGAATGTTGAGCTGCAGCGCATTGGCCGTGATGCAACAGCAACCAATCAGCTGCACTATGTAGATAATGATGTGATCGCTACCAAATTGTGTTGTGGACCTATCAGCCTGCACCATCTAGAGTTTCATGCCAGAACATCCAGTGTAGACCCGGTTTTACAGTGTGTTTGTGATAAACGTCAAACCAGCGTTTAACGCTATTAAGACACCAAGTGTATCATTGTTTGAGTGTTGCTAGAAAAATCAGTACATGCCCTGTTTAAATGTTTTCTGCCTCGGGATCTGACTTGGGCTCAAACATATACGGCTCTATCACAGCGCTTATCTAAACACAACATTCTGTAGAGGGCGCGAATACAGTGCGATGGCTTCAACCACAGCAGTGGGCAGAGGCGGACAGAGTACACAGCTTCATTACTTGAGTAAAAGTACAGATACCCCTTGCTAAATTTTACTCAAGTACAAGTAAAAGTACTACAGTCAGATGTCTACTTAAGTAAAAGTACTGAAGTACTTGTTTTTAAAAGTACTTGAGTATCAAGAGTACAAGAGTACATTTTCTAAATATTGCATTACTACTGCCACAGTGCTTACATTGGTAAACACAGTAAACACTTGAAGCGAAAACTATCATTAACTTGTTCAGAAAATTGAAATAGTCTGGCGAGGTGGGGCCACGGGTTGGCACATTCCCGGGATGGACCTGCTGCGTCTTCATCCATTGTTTCGTCCATGGTTTCGTCTCTTATCTAAATCTGACCATGGAGTTGACTTTGGCGGAAAGCTGAAGGTGATTGCTGCTAGGCTGTCCCAATCAGTGGCACCTGCACAATCCAATCACGTTTGAGAGGGAAACAACAAATTGAGGGTTTCCGAGATTTTTCTTTTTTCCTTAGTTTTTTTTTTTTTTTTGAAGAAGTAACGGGCACTCTCGGTTATGGATAGAAATGTAGTGGTGTAAAGAGTACAATATTTGCCTCTCAAATGTACTTGAGTAAAGTCATGAGTACTCCCCAAAAATGATACTCGAGTAAAGTACAGATCCCTCAAAATTGTACTTAAGTACTGTACTCAAGTAAATGTACTCCGTTACTGTCCGGCTCTGGCAGTGGGCATTGATTTCCGTTTATTCCAGAGGTATAACGCCCCTTGAAATTGAGTGTTTTTTTTTTCACTGAGAGTGGAAAAGTAATCTAATTTGTAACTTTTTTCGGTGCAAATTTGTTTTGCAAACTTTACAACTAACCTTTTAGTAACATAACCTTGAGAAACATAAATTAAAATCTAAAACTGCATTTCATGACCCTTTTAAATTGTAAAATGCTTGGTTGCAGTTGGTGATTTTGTGCTTAGCTACATTCCACCTCAAATCCAGATAAAGGTCTGTAATGCTGCTCTACAGTATTTTGGCTGTTTTCCCAGCTGTATAATGTAGTCTGGCATCCGAGGGGATTTGCTGTGTTTATTGTCTTTGGTGACAGGGTTGGGGTTTTTGATTGGCACTCTCACCTTTTAGTGTCCAGCCACTGTCTCCCCTAAAGCCAATTAGCTTCAGATCTGACTGTGATAGGTTGTTAGCGCTCGCTGAGGTCACTGTCCGATTTTAATTGGCATAATGCTCTGTGCTTATTAGCATGCTCAGCTCTCTCGCGGGAGGCAGGGGTTGATATGGCCTGTTTCAGAAGGTCAGCTACCAGCGGATCCAAAGTGTTTGAGCTTGACAGGGTGAAACAGAGGAATTCACTCTTTTGAAACATGCTGAGAATGGTTGTTCCAAGCTTGTCAGTGGCAAAACCTCTGAGTTATCTTCAGCATTAGTGGTTCATACACAGCACCTTTACCTCATGAGCTTAGCACAGCTGTATCAGTGATAGGAAAAATACAGTAGTATTTCCAATGATGGGCAGTAGCGTTGCTTAAAAGTAGCGAAACTATATGGTTCAACTCACCAAGGCTGCATCATGTATTTGATGAAAATTGCAATAAAAACAGTAATATTGTGAAATGCTATTAATTTAAAAGAACTGTCTTCTATTTTAATATATTTGATAGTGTACTTTATTCCTGTGAATTTTCAGCAGCCATTACTCCAGTCTTCAGTATCTCATGATCCTTCAGAAATCATTCTTATATGCTGATTTGGTTAAAAAAAAAAAAAACAAAGAAAAACATGGACACCATGGTACATTTATTTTTCATAATGTTTTGACTGTGTAACGGTCACCAGCTGGAGTGCCCTTGAGAGCCACCAGAGGGCACTCCACATAAGACTATTATCACTCACAAACTACATTTCCCATAACTCACTGCCCGGACTCATCATCACTTATCACTGATCACATTCACCTGTACCTCATTCACTGATTGCATTCACCTGTGTCTCATCATCCTGTTAGTCTCAGTCTAATTTATACCATGTTCATTCATTCACTCACCGCGAAGTCTTGTTTAAGGCCCCGTTTACACTATGGGAAAACGCAGATATTTCCCTGCGTTTTGGCCTGTCATTTACACAAAAACGCCGTTTTTATCCCAGAAAATGATTATTTCTAAAAACTCCGGCCAAAGTGGAGATTTCTGAAAACGCCGGTTATGTGTTGCCGTGTCAACTGGGAGAAACGCGGTTTTAGGTTCTCAAACGTCACATTATGCGCCAGAAAATGCTTATGTCATGAACCTCGCACCATGTCTGTTGTTTTGAAAGGAACAGGAAGTCGCTCGTGCTATTCGTTGTTGTCGATTTTGAGGATTCTGATTGGCTTGCAGAATTGATCAGGCTTTATCCTTCTCCCTACACTGCCGCCCATAGGTTTGGCATAGTTATGATGGCGCTCGACAGCGTATTTATGCGGGTTGATGTAAACGACAACTTTTTTGAAAACAATGTTGTGTGCACGATGTTATTTTTGAAAACGGAGGGGGGGAAATATTCGTTTCTCTAAATACCCGGCTATGTGTAAATGTGGCCTAAGTGTTACACTGCATTTCTGAGCATTCTCCTGGTTTTCTTGTCTCTTGGTTTTGGATATCTTGCCCTGTTCCCTGGATTACTCTCTTGCCTCTGATCCCTGCCTGTTTTGTTTCTTTGTTTCTTTGTTTTGACTGCCTGTCTGTGTATGACTCTTGCCTGTACATTGGATTACGCCTCTGGATTGCCCCCATACAATAAAGCTGCGTTTGGATCTAAACCTTTGTGTCTTGGAGTAGATCGTAACAGACTGATAGAATGTTCAAATGAACAGCATTTATTTGAAATGGGATTTTTTTTGTAACACTGTGAAAGTCATTACTGTCACTTTTGATCAATTTAATGCATCCTTACTGAATAAAGTATTAATTTCAGGTGATGAAAGCAGAAAAGCAAAGTCAGTTCAGAGGTGGAGTTAGTTAACACACACATATTTGTTAAGAGAGTAAATGTGGTCAGTTTTCATGTTGAATGGTCTTATTTTACAAGGCTAATGGCAATAGTTTTGAAAGCATTAGCGGTCAAAAATTGTATCTGATTTAGGGAAGTAGTACAAAAACTGTTAAATCAACAAAGTGTTGTTAATTTAGTATTCTGGTCCATTTCTGTAGTTGAAGTTGTTGGTCATAGCAACGTTTTGGTGCTTTATCAGAAATACTGACTCAAGTGATGGTTTGTGACTCATGCGGGGTATTATGGGACGGGCAGGAACCTCAGAGGTGAGACAACTTTGACTTTAATCCTTTATGCTGCGTTTGAACTCTCAATGGTTTTTATATTCAGTCACCTTCATTAATTCCATTTGGCCTTATGATGTACCAGCATGAAACCAGCTTATTTATAACCGTTTATAAATGGAAGAGCTTATTCTCTTCGGGTGGTTCATTCAACCCAGGTGTCTACGTTCAGGGCTGACTGAAGAGGACGTCTTTCAGTTTTTATACGGCAGTCAAAGCGAATCAGTTGTTACTTCTGTGGAACTCGGGCTTGATTAACACTCCACAGAATCTCTACAAACACTTAATCTATAATGGAAGTTTATGGTGGAAGCGAAGAGCTGCCATTTAAATCTGTCCTACTTTGTCCAAAGTTAATAAATTAAATCAGCGAATGAATAAAAAAACCTTTATAGCTATTTCACAGCACATCAAGTCCCTATACTCTGTTCTACACTTTCATCTTCTAAGCTAAAATCACTCCGACGTGGGTTTATTGTGCTCCGTGATATATTCTGTTTTGTTTTTTAAGTCAAAGAATTCTTCACAGTCAATCATTGAACTAGTCCACTATATATATCTACAGCAGTTATTTTAAAAAAGAACATATGTATAAGACGTATAGTTTCATAAATCTAAGATGAATAGAAATATACATAAAAGAGCTTTTATGACATCTGGTTAGGACACAATGTACTGTCAGCAGGATTCTTCAACCCTCTCTTAGCAGTCGTGTCGCTTCTGAGCGTCTTTCAGTTCATCACCTTTGAAGCACTGCTGCTTCAGCCATCAAAGCGCAGCTTTCACTCAATTTCAAGACAATTATTTTCAAACTTCAAATCGCTTGCTGTGAGCATTGTTCCCATTTTCATCCATAACCCGCAGGAATTGAGGACTATGATAGTTTTGTGGAATAAAGAGTTCGAGATAGGCTGTTTATTTATTGAATATCTGTCACTTCACTGAAGAACTGTTTTACATGCACACCTTTGAAAAGTTTCGGGTCAGTAGTACGAAGTATCTAATGCCCACAAAGGCTGCGTTTATGCAATAAAAAATACAGAAATATGATTACAATTTAAAATAACTGTGTTCTCCAAATATAATTTATTCCTGTGATGGCAAAGCTTAATTCTTAAGCATCATTACTCCAGGTTTCAGTCTCACATGATCCTTCAGAAATGTTGAAAACTTTTTTTTATTCTTTGATAAATAGAAGGTTCAGAAGAACAGCGTTTATTTGAAAGATAATTTTTTGTAATAATGTAATAATTTTGTCACTTTCATACAATTTATTGCAAACTTGGCTGACTAAAAGTATTAAAAATTCCTTAAAAACCTTTGAACGGTACAGCATGCATATATCTCTAAGAAATATAAATGGTGTTTGGTGCACGGCATGACCTTAAACCAGCCCAATTATACAATGTTTCCTTAAGGCTGTAGTCTGACGTGTTGTTTTGGATACACAATCCGCTTATGAAACATGCTAATACATTTCTGTTTACTGAAACATTTGTTGGGCTATGAGCTGAGCTGATCCCTCATGTTCAGCTTTTTTTGTACATTATTATCCCTTCTGAAGATGCATTAACACAGACCAGGGGAATAAAGTTTTTTTTATGAGGAAAAAATACGAAAGGACGGAGGGATGAATGCTTTCTCCAGAACGGCTCTTTGTTGTCTCAGGGCAGTGGTTTAAAGTTTAGGGATTAACAGGAAGACTGACTTCACATTTATAGGCATTTGCAGTGCTGAACCTTCACTTTAATGGTTTCTTCTCCTTTTCATTATCTGACGTGCTGAACTTTCTGTTCACATCATGACAAAAGAAAATCAACCAATCATGTTTTGTCCAGCTACTAGCAAAATGTCCTACATGCTTGACTTTTGAATGCCAGTCGCCCTCCTCTGCCTATTTTAATTAGACTGATGGCGTGAATGTTGCCTTGAGCTGGGAGTTATGATTAGTTATAGCCTGGTTTTGCGAGAGCAGTGGATGACTGATGGACAGTCATTGTAGTTCCAGGCGCTTCAGTTTAGCAGTGTCAGTCAGCTAATGAAGCCGGAATCGAGTGCATGCAAGGTGGACCTCACATTTCTCTGATTTATGTCTCAAGCTGATGTTAACCATCTTTAAATAATAGCCTGAGCTATCCATCAACTTAATTTGAAGCATGCATTATTAAGAATCAAATGAATCAAATCTAGTTTTCCTAAATGCTTCATGTGAAGGTTTTGACTTGCAGTGCAGGGCTTCGGGTTGTCTGCTAAATGCAAATACCAATTATTTGCTCTTGTGGCCCTTTTCAATGCCAACTCAAATATTATCCGAACTAGGCTTTTTTTTTTTCTTTTTTTTTTTGCATACTCTATTTTCTGCCCCATTAATTCTGTCCAAATTAGCCCCTACCAAACATAGCACCTACGCTTCCCCAGAAATGCGCCATCAGTTTCAATTTCATTCAGCATGGGAGCCTATGTAACATTTGAGGACATTCAGGTCAGCTAATTATCTTGAGGAACTGGCAGGTTATGCATATTCATGGTTCAGTGCTAGTAAAGTTTACTAGCAAGTTCATATTTATATGCACCAATACCTAGTCAAAAACAGCAATTTTTAAATAAAACTTTGATAACATTTTTAATATATTAAAATGTTATTTAGGGACTTGCATGAAGCAAGTCATTGATTAAAAATGGTCTGATTCACAGAAAATAACTGAATTTAGCTAATTAACCGAGAACTCGAACACATTTTTGCAATTCATGTCCATCCATGTTTAAGAAATGTCATGTATAATGCAAGCCCTTCTGGAAGGCCATTATTCAAGCTTATTTAAAAAACAGTAGCTTAAGGCTTGTCCACAAGTGTGTCATTGCTTTTATTATTTAATATATGCAGGCTAGCTGTTAACCTAATGTTAAATATGCTGGTTGCTGCTTGGTGACCTGGATAGTTTTTTTTTTTTTTACTTGTCGTGTTGCTTACAGCCTCCTTTTGCTTGGCTGTGTATCTGCAGTCGATTCACAGAATGCTCCCTCCTGTAAGTTAAGTTAATGCTTTGAAGCTTGAAACATAATTTTAAGTAAAAATAAAATGCATTATTATCTGTTATGATTTATATTATACCTTCAGCTCTTCTAGGTGGCCAGCAGAGGTCTCCCCAATGCTTATTCAGGACTGAAATGTACTTCAATGTACCTGTGTCATATGTCCACTACCTGATTTGTTATATTATACTTTTTAAGGTTGTGTTGTTGTGCTTTGATCTTCTAGCACTTCTGTTACAGTGCAGAAATGCTATGAGTTTGATGCATTGCTATTGTGCATGTGGTGTGAAACAGGCCTTGCAGTTCATATAGAAATTTTAGAGAGTAGGATAGGACTTGTGTTTAGAACTTGCCCACGTGAGAGAGTTTGCTTTACACCGATAAATCATTTTTTAAATTCAGAGTGAGACTGTTGAGTTTTTTTGCCAGATACTGTCCTGATCTTCTCTGAAGTAAACTCCATGAACCTTTTAGTAATTACACACCATACAGGTTTCAAGAACATTCCACAGGAGGTCTCCAAGAGGAGCTTTGCTCTCTGTATGAAACAAGGCTGCATATATGATTAAATATAATGAGGAAGAGGCGGTTTGTAGCAAGTGTAGAGCTCCATCAGGTTAAATTGAGTGCGGTTCCATACTGAGTAGCACCATGAAAACCCTAGTTCTCAAACCTCGGGTAATAAACAAAACCATGACATTTACACTGAATTCACTATCTGTTTCATTCATATGGCTTTGTATCCTCAAAACCAGTTGGCAGCAGCATCGTGAAGCCCTAAGATATGGAAAAACTGTAATATCTCAAACAGTAGAGCATGTTGTTAGCATGAACTAATAAAATGCATGTAATACCTTTAAGGCAATGTGTGTTTGCGTATTTACAGTAGTACTTAAATATTGCTATTTATGACTGCACACACACACAGACATTTTTATTAGATGTTTAAAAAATGTTTCAATTGTGGTTTACACATAACTCCAGATATCAGCCTGAGCTGCTTGAGTGGAGCTGGTAGTGTACCAAGTGTGTTAATTTTGGAGCGTGGTCTGATGATTCACTGTCTGTGAATTATTTATCATTGTCTAAACGATCTGGTGCTGCTAATTTTTGCTAAATCTTGTTGATTCTGCATCTGGTTTGCCGTTTCCAGTATGAAGTAGGCAGATGCCTGTTGAATTTTCATGAGTCACCTCTTGAGCCAAGGCTGAGCCGCCTCGCTCTCTCTACAATTATGCAGATCTGATCACCTTAGGGACTCCTGGGGTATTCAGAAAGCTTTTGCCATTTCTCCGCCAACCCTTGATAAAAAAAAAAAAAGCAACACTCTCCCCGACCTGCACGCTTCATAAACCGTGTTAGCCGTGAGCAATGCCGAACGTGGCTGGGGGAGAATTCCCAGAAGTCCTAGCCCCAGGAGGATGGAGCAGAGGGAGAGGATAAGGGTTGGGAAAGATGAGAGGAGTCAATCCTTGTTACATGTCTGCTAATAAAAAATTACCACCTTTTTATTGTTGCAGAGCCTTCATCTGTCAAAAAAACGATGGCCCTTGCAAAGCCGAGCAGAGAATTGCTTTTGAAAATTGCTTTTCCCTGCAGCAGGCCTCTGGAGGGAATACCGAGAAGAAGCCGAGCAAATGACAATGTACTGCACTTTAGTGGTCATCTTGGATTCCTGAACGCAAAGAGTGCATTCAAAGACTGTTTCCTACATCATTCCGTTCCAGTCATGAGTATTCTATGCATTCGGGGGATTAATGAAAAAGATCGGTTTATAAAATGTGTCTGCAGTGCCATTTTTAGCCTGGCTATTTCAGTGTGTAGCGCAGTGACCCCTGAATGCGAAGATGCATAACATGGCATATTGGTTCTTCTCTGCATCCATGTGGTCGCCACAACTCGAGAACCAATTACGCTGTAAAAGAAGGCCTTATCGAGCCCGTTAGTGTGCGTAGTCAAATCTGGGGGGGCGACTGCCAGGAACGCTGATCGTGAATTTGCTTCCTTTTCATGGACGTCTGGAGACCAAATCTTTTCGGTTATCTTTGATTGGCAGTGTGAAGATTAGTTGGTTTGTTTGAGAGGGCTTGTGGGTATTATTTGATTTGGTACTGCATTCTTTTGTTCGTCCACATCGTTTGGGTGATTTATTTGACATAAACAGACAAACAACAAGTGAAGGGAAGTGTATGTGTAGGCCTTCTTGCTTCTAGTAATTGCCTGTTGTCTCTTGGGTGCGCTGTCTGGAGAACTGCCTGAAATTCCCACTTTATTTGCTGACAGTTGTGTAGGACAGCAGCATTGGAGAGAGTTCTGAATACCATCATTAGTCCCCGGCTGGAGAAATAAGATCTTCGTGCTGGGAACAGGGACAAAATGCACACAGAGGAAAGAAGTACTGCAGGGTAGAGAGAGATGAGTCAAAGAATGGAGGTGGAAAAGAAAGACAAACCAGGAAACAGGAAACAAAATAGGCTTATGAAAAGGATGTAGATACATTTAGCATGATGTCGGTTTCTGGTGCTGCTGTCAACCTGTTGAGAAGATCATCTTTATCGTCGACGTGAAGCATTCAATCTAAATTACGGATGTTAACTACATATTGAATCATTCACTGTAGTGGGCAAACATGCTAGATAAGTAATTAGAGGTGACAACTTTATAAATGCCTTAATTGGTTTGTCATGAATGTTTTATTGGATTGCTAGCTCCAATGCTCATGTGATTGTGAGGAGGTGTTAGTCCTACCATGAGACTTAAACCGCTTGGTTGTTTAATGATGTTAGAGGTAGATAGCACTGTGAGACATTGCAAGAACTTAGACAGTAAGACACCATCTGACCAACCACAGACCGCTCTGCTTATAATGCATTTTGAGGCAGTTTTATCTGACTTTGTTGAAACCACAACAATATTGTGGGGCAGAAAATGCTGTGCAGAAATGTGTGCAAACTTTGTAATCTGACCAGAAATACTGTCCAGAAATACCAGTGACATTTTTTTCCTGAAAAAAGTTTAATGTAGCGTTACTATGTACAGCACAGTTCAAAAGTTTGGGGTTAGTTATATATATATTTCTGAAGGATCATGTGACACTGAAGATGTAATGATGCTGAAAATTCCGCTTTGCCAGCACACAAAATAAAATATATTTTAAAATATATTCAAATTCAAAATTGTATAATATTTCACAATAGTACTGTTCCTTTGCAGGTGCAGTATTCAGCACAATCTGATGTAATCTGTCTCTCTTTGTGTTTCAGACTCAAGCAGATCAGTGTCGGTATGTAGTGGGCAGTATACTGTGTGAAAATGAAGAGCAACCTGATGAAGAGCTACAGCATCTGTATGAGAAATACGGCTACAAAGTCATCTCCTTCCCAGAAGTCACCTGTGCCGTAACTTCCTCGTTTCCGAACAGATGCACTCTGTCCCCCGTCTGCGGCGCTTACAGAGTCTACCCTGAACTACAGCAGTATATAAAGGTATCAGTCATGCTCTATCTATCTATCTATCTATCTATCTATCTATCTATCTATCTATCTATCTATCTATCTATCTATCTATCTATCTATCTATCTATCTATCTATCTATCTATCTATCGTCCTTCAGCTTATGACAATATTTGCCGAACTTCAAATGGTCAGAGTGCAGCGCTCTGCTTTATTCATTGTAATTTCTATAGTGCTTTACACGCCTCACATCACTAGTGGTCAATATCAGGCACATCTAATGGAGGACAGCATGTGAAATGTATAGCGAGGAACACGCGTGTAAATGGGAAGAAACGGCCTTAGTAACTTCTGAATGGACAAATAACTGGATAGAGAGATGAAAAGAGGCTGTTAATGAGGTCAGTTTGTGTGAGCTTGCTGGTTGGTGTCTAACAGCGTGAGTTCAGTGCGGTTCAGTGCTGTGAGATAATGTGATGGATGATGCGCTACTTACCATTTGTAAACCATAATGACGTGTGAAACTTGAGGTGTTAATTGTATAGGTAGGTGTCACTTTTCTAGTGCTAATGCTTTTCTTGTGCTCTATATGTACACTAGCAACCAGATAGCAATGCCTTGGCAACCACCTACAAGACATTTGCATTGAGGTGGCTGTGTATATTGGGTAACCAACATGGAATGCACAACCAAAATTGGCACCCTAGTGGCTCGCAATATTGTCGTGACAATCTGTCCTAGTTGAAGTGCTGGCGCAGGGGAATCTCATACAGTTACAAAGCAGTCTGTACCAGATGCTCACTTATTTCACTACATAAAAATGAATTTAGTCTACTAGCTATCCTTGAACACAAGGAATTTCTGTAGTTAATGCATCAGCATGGCTCCAGACTGTGACTAAAATAAACTCAAAATAAACCAAATAAATATTTGCAACAATAATTTATAATGTAGTTGCTGTCTGGAGAACTTTGTGTCCATATGCGCTTTCGTCAGATTCAAACTGCTAACTGGCCAGCAACTTTGAGGCTGTTTTGTGAATCTTTTCAACTGACTGACTCATTAAAAAGAATTGGTTAATCAAACATCACGACTCGATGGATAATTTATTAGAGTGGGTCTTATTAACCGGTTGTTTTTTAATGAGACAGTCAGTTGAAAAGATTAATGAAACAGCCTCAAAGTTGCTGGTCAGTTAGTAGTTTGAATCACAACTCATCTGGATTCAGTCAGTGACTCGTTCAGGGCTGCGTCTGCAAGTCAAGGTAGATCGTGTAGATCATTGGTGACAATTGTTTTACCATAAACTTAGGCTTACAATGCTTTTGGTAAACGGAACCCAGAGCCATTACTGAGTTCACAATGACTATCTCATGAGAAATTTTTCATTTATGATTCAAAATGATATACTTCTGCTTTTATGAGACTTACTTCAGTCTGCTTACTGAATGGTTGTTCATATGACAACATGTAATTTAAACATTAGTTTTGTTGTAGTTAATTAATAACGGTATTCAAAAAAAATAAAAATAATAATTAAAATAATTTATTTATAATATTATATTAGCTACGTTTACATAGACACCTTTTGTTTCAATCAGAAGGAAATCATTCTGATTGGTGTATCCGAACATAGTGTTACATGAACACTAAATAAAGTGATCGGGTTAATGTGCAAGCTTCAAAATCGGATTTGATCTTTTGAGTTTTGACACACACACACTACAAATAAAGAGTTTGCCCACTGTTGGCGCATACTAACCATCATCCTGCCATCTCTTCTTTTCTTTTAAAAATCAGACTTAATATTTAGCCATTTTGGGTCCTGATTAGACGATTAGCAAAAGAAGATTTGTGCTGTGCTGCTCAAATTTATTAAGCCGTAAAAACGCCCCTTGCCATGGCTAAAACATGGAGTCTGTGGATGAGAGTCTGAAGAAAACTGCTGGGATGACATTCTCCTGTAGTTCATCACAGACGACAAGAGGAATAGAGTGGTGTAGGTATGACGTTACTTTGTAGGCTAACCGCTAGTTAGCATCACTGGTTCCCTCGACAAAAACCCAATCATATTTTTCCATAGGCTTTTGAATTATCAACAAATGTTTATGATACTTACACGTTTTGTCCATTAAAATAATTTTCACAGATGAACACAACTTTTTTTTTAATTTTGAAGCCTAAATGCAGTCGCCAGAATTAAAAAGCTAATGGTAGGTTATAAACGAACAACACCAAGGTCGCTGGACTTCAACATCACCACCACTAAGCTTCCGACAACTCTTTCAGTTTTTATCTAAAAAACATTTTAGAATAGTTTATAAGAGCACAATTATAAGCATAACAAGGCTGTAAAAGCGGACCGATCTTACATGTTCGGCATGATGGCATTTAATTTCCCCCGACTGCCTCTGTATTCCCATTTAGCTATTTGTTAGCAACCGCCTTTTTCAAGACACGTAACAGCTTTAAAAAAATTATATTGTAGAATAAAACGTGAAAGTATCTTGAGCTTGTGTTCACCACAGACCTTATTGCAGCCATTTAACCAAAACCCCATTTAAAAAAACTTTTTGGCCTACAAATTTATGTCATACCTGCACCACTCTATGATCATTTTAGAATGACACGTCAGTCATTTAAGGCTTAAGTCTAGTCCAAGACTAAAATGCATATGCAACTAGCACTGACATCTTTAAATACTGCCAATGTTTTGTCAATTGTCTCCAATTGACATGGCTGCATGTGACTTTTTTTAATTCTGACTGTACGATTACAATTGGATTATTAGGGTCCATCATGTAAACACAGCTGTTTTAATTATATTTTACGATTATATAATATTATAATAAAATATCAAGTAATTAATATAAATTATATATATATAATCATGTCCACAGATTGTGGTCTCATAAACCTATTTTTGAAAAGGGATTGACTATAAACACAATTTCGCTATAGGTCTCAGTCCATTTTCTTGAAAATGGCTAAAACTATGATGTAACCAGTTTCACTTGTTTACCTGCAACTTCCATTCTCACACTTTTTCTTTTGCTTACCTTCCTTATTTAACTCACACACACACACCAAACCTTTTCTGACTTGGCTTGTCAGACAGCTTATTAAGAGTAGTGCAATAGTTACATGAGCAGTGCAGCGTAGGAGTCAGCACAATATGTATGTTGCATTATGGGACTGTGTGTATGAGTTTGTAATGTGATGTATGTGGAGTGGCACCGTGTACAAAGACGGGACTGAGCAGATGAATAATGGAGAGACATTCACAAATGCAAGTGTGTATGTAGGCAGGGACATGTCTTTACAATGATTTATTGAATAGGGTCTGGCAGAAGTTCAGACTGGCACTTCCTTTATTATGGAACTCAAGTAGGACTTCCTGTAAAGACCTCTGTACACCCACCACTACCACATAGCACGTGCACCACACTTCAATTACAAACCAGATATTACAAGTCACCAAGGAGTCGGATGTATGTGTCTAGAGCATTTGCTCATTTGTAATACATTGCGATTGGATTATTTTATTAAATCATGTCCACATATTATATCTGTACTAAAAGCATTGCAACTATCAGGCTTGTTTTTTTTTCTCAACAGTATTTTTAATTAAAATTGTTAACAGTTAAATTATCACGTGTCTCATCTTCTAAATGTTTTTGTCAGTAATTTCGGGACAAAATAAACACTTTTTACTAATTCATTTTAGTACATTAAAACTGTAACATATAGTCATTGGTCACCCGTGAACATTTTTGGGTGATACAAATAAATAATTAAATTTGCATTTAAGAATAGAAAAAACTGATTCAGTTTGTACTGATTCGCTCATGTAAATTAACTAAACTAGAGGTCTGTGCAGGTTGGATTTTTTTTAAAATACGGCTCCCGCAAGATTCTGTCCCACTCTCTCAAAAAATATGTTATTATTTTGTACCGCTGATGCAAAAGCCCACGGGAGAAGGTCTATGGGGATTTTTTGGTCCCGGTCCGGTTGGATTCTGTCTTGTTCTGGCTTTTAAAAAAAAGTTACAAAAACTATGATTACAAATTGTACAAATAACATTCTGTACCTTAAAAACAATAAAAAACATATAACTTTTATTTTTCGAGAGCTATATTTTCCCGCAGTCCTACAAGTCATCACACAAGATTTTGCACACATATCAGTATCAAATCACTGCAATACTCTCAGTGTTTCTTTTTTTATATCGTGAGGTCATTGTGAGTATTCAGTGCATCACCCAGCCCAGTTCCTGTGGAGTGGACATGTGTTGGGAATGGCTTCTGTTGGTTCTCTGCCGAACGTGGCATTTGGCACGGGTTAAACACCGAACTGTCTCTCTGCCAACCCTTAGATATCTCTTTTATCTTCACCATTGACCAATCCTTTCTTGTTACTCCTCTCCCACACCTCTCCATCTTTGTATTTGTCCCTCAGTTGTCTTTTTTTGTATCGTTCTTCATGGGGCAGATATATCACTTGTCCACCCTCTATCGATAGCAGCCACGGACACATTCTTCTCAATCTGCTGAGGGGCTGAGCCTTTGCTGATGATGATAAACACATACACACACACACACACACACACACACACGGACCATCTGTTAGACAGCGGGAGGGCAGAATCTCCTGCTCCCACACAGGAGTTCACTCCTAAGAAAAAGCGTACACAGAGTATGTGGGCAGTCCCATTACTCCGTAACAGTGATTTCAAGCTGTTAGTGTGTGTTCGAGTGTGTGTTGATCCAGCAGACGGCTGGCTGTCAGAGGATTGACTAAGCCCATTAAAAGAGGTGATTCTTAAGAAGTATAAAGGAATGGCGAGATGGACTACATTAGAGGGATTTGCCTGAACCCCTACAGTTCTCCCAAAACGCACTTTTGTCTCAGTGCTAGAGTCTTGTTCAAACTCGAAATTTTTAATCCAAGTTTTAATCCAATTAACAGCAACCTACTGATCCACTCAACTTCATGTTTAAAAAAGTAGCCTATATATATGTACTTATTGGTCAAACTGATTAATGTTTGCTGCCTGAAGTTTGAAATATTTTGTTGCAGTTTTTACAGCTCAAAACATGGTTTAATGTTTCAAAAACACACTAAGCTCTTCCAATCATATCTGACATGAATTCATTAGTTTAGAACAAAAAATGTGTTATTTGTAAAGTTGTCTACATCATCCTTTAGGCTGTAGAACTGCTTTGGTAGTTATGCGTCATAGATGTAATGCCCACTTTCTCAGCAACCTTGTATATTGAGAGTATATATTTTCCCATTCATTTTCTCCATAGGCATTATGAAAAATGACTCAGTCAAGACTTTTAAGTAGTAAACCAAAACAACCAACTCTGAGATGAATCACAATACTCTAAACATGGATTTGAAGTTGAAAAGATCTTGAAAATCATTTTTAAAAAAAGACAAAGACTGTCAATTTTTTTATGAGGCGGTGAACTGCTCGATTCAAATGATATAATCTAAGTAAAAACTATTGACCAAGTCATTCATTGCAAAATATAAAATTATATACAAATATATATGATCATTCACAGGTCTTTTGATGC
Organism: Rutilus rutilus; assembly: GCF_951802725.1. Lineage (NCBI taxonomy): Eukaryota > Metazoa > Chordata > Actinopteri > Cypriniformes > Leuciscidae > Rutilus > Rutilus rutilus. The sequence continues at coordinate 32,172,460 of NC_140217.1, read as the reverse complement.
AATTCTTGTTTCCATGGTAACAGTGACTTCTCTGCTGGGCGAATCTCTCTTCAAGATTATGGGTAGTGAGGGTCTTTCCAGGGAATTTGGAAAAGCTCATTGTTGGTCTATCTTGAAAAGTTTATACCAGTCGGCACCGATGGCCTCATGGTCAGTGTGCCGACATGTAGCGCCGTTACGCTCTGACGGCCCGAGTTCGAGTCCCGGCTCGTGGACCTTTCCCGATCCCGTCCCCCGTCTCTCTCCCACCTCGTTTCCTGTCAACTCTATACGGTCCTGTCACAATAAAAGGCAAAAATCACCAAAAAAACAGTATACAAAAAAAGAAACGTTTATACCATAACGTTAAAAATGTACTTCTCTATTGAGAAAATGTATCTTCTGGAACCCGACTGCTGTGCTCTCTTACTCTTTTGCTCCAAATAAATAGTCTTTTGCGGTTTGTTAAATCACATCAATTTCTGGTATACTAGAAAGCTAACAGGTTTTACTGGCTTTACATTGTCAAATATTGGCTATAACTCTGCAAAGACAAGGTTATTAAGCATATCTCAATAGTTTCATGTTAACATGTGCAGTAATCAAGTCTTATGGCTACACTATTGAAACGGCGTGAACTTTAACTTCAATGCAATGCCATGCCCCATTGACTTCCATTATAAATGCAGTAGTGTTAATGCATTTTTTGCTTTTGTTTTCAGGACATTTCTATACATATTCATGCAGTTATCCTTTTACTTTGATACAGATTATTTAACCTCTTTACCATTTGCTGTTTCACTTGTTTCACCAAGATTTTGAGATAATCAGCATGTATGATATATTCTCTGCTTGTGTAAAAGCATTTTCGTCAACATCATTACGTGTCATTAATCGCAGGCAAATCTGTCTCAAGTTGACTCCGCCCACCTTGGCAGTTACCTGAACAACACACTGATTCTGTTTCCCTCTGGTCCAATCAGCTCATGAATAATGCAGCTCTGTCCCTCCCTATCCTCTTTGATGTTATTATTTGTTAAATTAAACATGGAAAATTGGTTGTGGTTGTATACGCCATCCATATTTAATGAGCTTTCCACTGTGTGGGCAGCTGGAAGAGAAGCACAGTGAATCTGAGGGGCAAAAAATTAATCTGGTAAAAAGATGAATGGAATCAAGAATATGGTGTGTGTGTGTGTGTGTGTGTGTGTGTGTATGTGTGTACATACTATTATAATAATTCCTATGGAATCACTCACTTAATCATCTTCTAATAGGGAATGTCTTGTTGCTAATGATAGGACCCCATCTGGAAGTTAATAAGGCATTTTAAATTTAATAAGGTTTCATCCCTACTAGTAATTTCATGTTATCAGTATATTAACTGGAGCTTGTTGTATATCACAGTCTATATCTATAGGTAGAAGGAGGGATGGAAACTGACCACAGCTCCCCTTTTGTGCTGTATGTGCCCCTCTAGATGGAGTGTGTGTGGGTGGGCTGGCAGACAGGCTGTTTCGAGCTATTTGATCCTCACAGGTAGCCCTACATCTTTAATGAGACCCCATCAACCCTCTGAAAAATGTAGAATGCATACATGCACTACAGATGACACAGGATTTTATCAATCAATAAACTTTCAGTTTAATAAATATAATAAATTATATTTTAGTAACACTTTCTTTACAGTGTCATTGTTACATATGTTACATGTAGTTAACTATAAATATGTATTAACTATAAATTATGCCTAAAAACATGCAACTAACCCTAAACCAAACCAAACCCTAATTCTAACCCTACAGCAAGCACTTAATGTAGTTAATTTTGTAGTTACTTAATGTTACTCAGTACTTACTGTAAATGTATAATTACAGTGTAACAGAGACACCTTAAAATAAAGTGTAACCTAATTTTTTTATAGTCAGAGCACAAAAACCATGTGAAAAAACCAATATCGTTTGAGTGGTATCACAGTTAATCAGAAAAAATTTGAACAAAAGTCCAAAACATGATGAACAGTGTCTTTTGACTAAATATTTTTGCTACAAGAAGGGAAACGGTTTAAACAGCAATCTCTCTGCAAGCTAACCACTTGTTATCAGATGGATGTTAATAGCAGGGTCTCTCTCTCTCTCTCTCTCTCTCTCTCTCTCTCTCTCTCTCTCTCTCTCTCTCTCTCTCTCTCTCTCTCTCTCTCTCTCTCTTTCAGTAATTGCCTAGCATTCTGCAAGAACTACACTATTTGTGCAACCTATTAGACTAGTCTTGTCTTCGTCTGTGAGAAGAGGACAGACACAGGAGAGAGAGTTCTCACTTGAGCGGTTCAGTCAGACAGACAGTCTATGACTTAATCAGTGAGAGAGCCAATCAGTGAGTGTGTTTGTTTGTGTGTGTATGCATTCTTGTGAGGGCATGGCCTCATGCCAGATATAGCTGCTTCATAATTGATACGGTCTTCCTGGAGCATTGTGTGTGTGTGTGTGTGTGTGTGTGTGTGTGTGTGTGTGTGTGTGTGTGTGTGTGTGTGTGTGTGTGTGTGTGTGTGCGTGTGTGCTGTCTGTACGTTATCTTGGAAAACTGATGCATGAGCCAGGAGCAAAGACGTGTCCATCACACCACTGAACCACAGTGGGCTTTGTAGTAAATGCTTAAGATCTCGGGATGTTCACGGATTCACTTTCTTCTCGAGGTTAAGGAAAGTTCAACAGAAAATCCCTCCAGGCGAGAGTGATTTGCAGGACAGATAAATAGGAAATTCATTCATGCTTAGCATTTTTCTGTTTTGAATTTGTTTCCAAAGCAAAAATATGCATATTTGTATACAGTGCATTTAAAGAAGTGCTTCTCAACTCACCTCCTAGAAAGTTTTAGAATGTCTCCCTATTTAAAGTTGACATGAAACACAAGTTGCGATTATCTTTTCTTCCCTATTGTGACGTATATCTGCGTGAAATGGCTTCTTGAACAAGAAAAAAATGTAGTACGGCACTTGATTGCGTCCATCTGTAATTTATTGAATGGTTGTGGTTTGCTGTTGCTACGATCTCATGTGAGTGACAGGTTGTCCCGCCCTCACGCCAGTAAACGCATCATCAGAGAAGTTCTGAGTGAACATCAGATAATAAAGATGTTGGTCTACATGTCATCCATTCTTCTACCCTCTAATTCAGAGGATGTCAAACTTTAATAAGTTGTTTGGAGGGGGCAAGTCCATTGAAACCTCAGAATTGTATATGATTAAGTTATTCTGGTTTAAAACCAGTTATTAAAACCAGTCATTAAAAGGCTTGTTCATATACTTTTAACATTTTCAAATTTGCAACATAATAGACCAAACAGAAATAGAAATCAAGAAAGAAAATGTCACTGCAGCTCATGCGTAGGTCACAAACTACAAATATTGTATTTAAAAATGGGGCATTAAAGGGTTATAGTTCACCCAAAAAAGAAAATTGTGTCATTACGGAGGGACAGAAATCTCATTTGTCTTCTGAAGATGAACAAAAGTCTCAGGGGTTTGAATGACATGAGGGTGACAGAATGCTGCACATTTTCATTTTTGGGTGAACTAACCATTTAAAGGGATTTTAAACCCAAACACCTGTACACATTTCTTTCTTCTCCTGAACACAAAAGAAGATATTTTGAATAATGCTGATTTCGATTCCCATTGACTCCCATTAGAATTTTTGTCCATACAGTGGAAGTCAATGGGACACCGAATCCATTTAGTTACCAACATTGTTCTTCGTTTGTGTTCCATGCACAGGAGAAATAAAGTCAGTCTACAGACCAAAACTTGAGATGGTTGTATGGATCTGTTGGATTTGTGTTAAGCCAGTTTCCCAGTTACTTTTTTCTGCATTAAGGTGATAAGTTGGCAGTGATGGAAGTGAGACCCAAAGGGAGTGTGGTTGAGGGGTCAGACCAACACCCTTGCACATTAACAGTGCATGAATCAGTCTCTGGCACCTCAAAATCCATGAAAACACACACACACACACACACTGATATACACATTACATGAAATGTTCGTATGTGTTTACTTCTAAGAGATTTTTCCTGGAATTATTGAATGGAATGGGTTATAGTTCAAGATTTTCTGCCTGATATTTATTCTAGTCAGTGTTTTCTTTCATTTCATTACTAAAAATATTGACTAGACCTATTTTTCGCTTAACATGAATTTTAAAAAGCAGCTTTTCTCCTGCACTTTGGCTTTATGATCAGATTATTGTACCATGCTCAATTTCTGTGTTCATTTGTAAAGTACCTTGGTTTTACCATGTTTTTTTTGTTTTTTTTAGACATGGAGCTATTGTTATACTGTGGGGGGTTTATATAATATTTGTTTTAAAGTATACATTTATATATTATACACACACATACTGTTCCAAAGTTTGGGGTCAGTAAGATTTTGTAATTATTCATTTTATAAATTAATACTTTTTGATGGTTTTTTAATTATTTTTTTACAAATAAATGCTGTTCTTTTGAACTTTCTATTCAACAAAGAATCTTTATAAAAATGTGTATCATGGTTTCCACAAAAATATTAAGCAGCACAACTGTTTTCATCATTGATAATAAAAAATAAAATAAAAATTCTTTAGCACCAAATCAGTATATTAGAATGATTTCTGAAGGATCATGTGACACTGAAGACTGGAGTAATGATGCTGAAAATTCAGCTTTGCGATCACAGGAATAAATTACATTTTTAAAATGTATTAAAATAGAAAACCATTTTTTTTTAATTGTAATTGTAATTTAATCAAATAACTGTGAGCATAAAAGATAAAAAAAAAATTAAAAACATTATCAAAACCAAGAATCAATAAACGGTTGTGTATATTTATAGTTTATTTTTATATTATAGGTTATATTTCTAGTTTATGGTGCCACATTGATTTGTGTTTCCCTCCTCTTCCCTTAAATGATGTACGCCACCTCGGAGAAACCGACAGCATTTATCTATGGAATATTAGATGTGCTTGTTTTTCATAGACAATGTGAGACACAGCTGGTCTGAGAGAGATAAGCTAAGTCTACATTTATGTTGTTTTCTGCTCCATGTAGCTTGACCCCAGGTTCTTGGTTGAGTTCTTTTGTGTGATTTGTGTGATTGTGTTTTAGTGAGATCAATAACCCTTAAGACTAATAAATAAACCCAGTGGTTCTCAACTAGGGGGCTGGAACCCAGTAAACTAGGACCTCAAATTAACTTGTTTTAAAAGTTAATGATTTAAAAAAATGATTTAATGATTCAAAAATTAATGATAAAAAAAGAAAAGACATAAAAAATAGGCAATGGGTCAAAACAACTAAAAATCAAGATATTTCTTAATAAACGGTAAACAACAGTTTTTTCCACCTCTGGATATATGAGGAAGCCTACATTTAAAATTGTTATTTTTAGATCTGGAAAAGTAAATGTGACAAAACCAGTCACACGCAGCACAGGTATATTTGTGGCAACAGCCAACAAAATTGGGTTTGGGTCAAAATTATAGATTTTTCTTTTATGCCAAAAATCATTAGGATATTAAGTAAAGATCATGTTCTATGAAGATATTTTGTAAATTTCCTACCATAAATATATAAAACATTTATTTTTGTGTGAGGGAATGCAGCACAACCGCGAACATAAAAGGACAACTTTAAAGGCGATTTTCTCAATGTTTCGATTTTTTTTTGCACCCTCAGATTCCAGATTTTCAAATAGTTACATCAGATGGAAAGCTTATTTATTCAGCTTTCAGATGTTGTATACATTTCAAATGTAAATTAATCAAATCTTATAACATCATGGGCATTTTTTTAATAATGAATATATATTTTTCTAGTTATGCCAAGCTCTAAAATATTTTATCAGGTAGAAATTGTGCTTAAAAAAAAATATTCTTAAAAATCCTCACCCTTAATCCTTATCCAGTAAATCATGAAAAACTGGAAAATTCAAACATTGTTGTGGACAAAGGGGGGTCGTGGAGTCAAAAAGTTTGAGAACCACTGGTCTGACCAGTCATCTTTTATAGCATTGACAGGACTCAACAATGCACTTTGAATGTGTTTTAATGCATGCTAAATATAACCCAACCTAAAACCTTGGCAATTCAATTGATGAAGCTCATATGAAGAGGCAGTAAAAATACAAAGTTCACTATTGAAGTTTTTAATGTTTACGTAAGACTTTACATTTAATTCCTGGTCAATGGATACCAAGACTGTTTGGTTTTTTAACCTTCTTCAAAATATCGTCTTTTATATTCCACTGAACAAAGAAATCCATACAGGCTTGGTGTGACATGAGGGTGACATTTTTGTAAGAATTTAATGGATTTACTTGGCTTTTAGGTTAAGTTTCAGCCTATTTTAGGGTGAAATGTGTTATTTTTTTATGTTAACCTGCCATATCAGTTTAAAATGCCGAGACAACTGTAAATAAACCAATCACAGGTTAATTCACCTGAAAATTGTCAACACTGAGGCTCTGTGGCTCTATAGGACCAGCCAACACAGCAACATATCCTCAACCAATGGCGTGGGGCTGTCTGTTCATTCAGCCAATGGCAGACAGAGGACTAATGTAATTCAATTTTATGGTGCTAATAAGGCAGAAATACACACTTCCCTTTTTAAGTGTCTTTTTTGTTTTGTTTTTTTGAGGCAGGTTCAGTTCTGTTGAGTACGTGTGCCTGTTAAGGGTGTCAGACGATTATATTTGCACCTCACCACTGTCACTTGTGTTTAAAAGCTATTAAGTAGTGTGTCTTAATCAGATAAAATGTGGTATAATGTAAAAAAATAATAAAAAAATTCCAAGATCACACAGAATTTGACTGATTCAAACTGACCATTGCAGTTTTGTAAAATAGCGTTTCTTTAATGTTGCCTATAACGCCCATTTAATATCCTTAATAAGCCTTCACACAGCGCTGTCCGTCATCAGAGATATTTAAAGACGCATAAATCACATCCCATTTTTCTTAACCACAGTCATTAAAGTCCAAAACACAATGCTGGTCTCCCAATGCTGTGAGGAAGTGGTTATTCTCATCGAGAGAGAGAGATGTGCTAGATGTTGGCGACCGGGCCGCTGGTATTTCTAGCTGTAATTGTACACTTTGTGGGGTACATCTTTAGGGCACTGGTCCAGCAGAGACGGTCGTAGGTAGTTACACAGGGAGATGGCCGGAAATCATAGGGTTCTTAGGTTGTAATTAAACAATTCATTTTGGCTGTGTGCTTTCCACCTAATTTAGCCGCAGACTTTAAAATGAAAAAAAAACGAAATAATTGTTTTAATATGTAATCATATTAAAAGTGTTTTGTTTTTATAAGCTTATATAAGTTTTGTATCTCCTAATGACCACTCCAGGGCTGATAATGATCTACATGAATTATATATAATCTAATTTATAAGTGAAATAATTAGAATGAAGCTACACATCAGAAAAATATATTCATATATAATAGCACTGGTTGATGTTTCTCACTAAGCATTTGTATATAATGCATGTTAAAAGTTCAAGTTAGAGTTTTTTTTTTTTTTTTCTGTGCTGGTTTTGAGGAAAAATCTGGAATGGAATTAATCATGCAACCCTAGAAGATAAGTGAGTATGGAAGATGGGTGGACAGAATTAATCAAGGTAGAATACGGTAGGCTGAGCTTATTTAATTCTGATTCCAATCACTTCTGGTTCCTTATCAGATTCATAATCATTTTTTTATTAGGAAATATATAAATGTAATTCTTGTTGCATCATTCAATCATTTCAGCCCTTAATTAATTAAGGATCTGCTCCAAATGATTCATGGTTTGGTTCACTAAAAATAACCGCCTCATAAGAGAGTCATTCATGAAAATGAGTTAGTTCAAACCTCGAAGGGAATTATCAATTTAGCCAAAATATTACAATAAACAAGAATTTTATGAATGACATTAATTCATTTATTTGTTTGTTTACATACAAAAAAAATACAAATTGAAATCAAAACTGTACATTGACAAGACTGTCTGTAGATGTTGTGAGGGTTACATAGGGGAGGTAGCAATTCCTAAATCCATGAGACCTCTCTCCTCATCCATCCCCGAAATCAGCAAGTTCCTGACTTGTTTACTTGGAGTCAAACATCAGCAGGGAGTTTATGTGTGCTTTTAGGCGATATATGAGATCACTATTGGAGACCTGCATGCCTGTGTGTGCATGTGAAGGCACTGATTGTATGTTCATTAAATTGCCCGTCCCACCCTGTGGCTTTCCATCAGATGCTTTTGTTCTCCTCTTTTATGCTGGTGGAGAGAAGAGGCGGACTTTCATTGCTCTGCATGTGAAGGACCGTGTGTTTCATCCTGCATCTTGCCTGTTCTTTCTAAGTGTGTGTGGATCATCTGCTGGTATGTTACATAAAGTCTGAGTGTTTCTGTGTGCGTTGGTTTTCTTAAGAGCCTCTGCCTTTCCACGGGGCTTGGAAGGAACCGACAATGCGAGTTGCGGTTTCACAGAGACGCTTGATTTAATAATGAAGACCAATTGATTATGCTCTTGCTGCAGTCTCTGTCACTCAGGTGAACATGCCAGGCCCTAATTTGATCTCTTTGTGGCAAATGTAATCAGTGTTACACCTATCACCGGTGATTGGGATTAATAGAAGCGCTAGAGTGGATAGAATATCGTGGGATGATTGTGTCTGTCTGATGTTCAGTAAAAAAGCTGAGACTTTTGTTACCTGACACCTTAAGCATCTAGAGGAAGTATTCATCATTCAGATTTTGCCAGTGTTTGTCTATCCTGTATGAATGCTGTTAGACCAAACCTGCTATTACTATCTCTGCAATTGCCTGTTTGGCTTTGTCAGTTTGTCTGAGGTCTGAAATCAGACAAGAAATGAAATCCTGTTCTTCACAAACAACGCCAGTCTTTATTTAAAGGTGATGTCTTGTCAATTTTTCGATGTTTCGACAGGATAATATTCAGAGACAGATTTTACATAAACATTGCTTTGTTTTTTTTTAGCATCCCAACTAGCCCAACAGAGCAACTGTAGTTCGAACAATAATGTGAGATTGGGATCTGTTTGTTTGACCAATGGCAGACAGAGAGAGTGTTTAGGAAACCTGCCATTATTTTACCTGTCATTATGAAGCTAGTGGTGCAGAAACGACACACTTCATCTTCAGCAGTAAGAGAAAATATTAAATATAATCCAGTTTGAAAACAACTTCAGCAGTGACTTCCTTCACAATATAACAATACCAATTCCATTATTTTAACAATATTATTGCTTTTATTTAGTACATAATATTCGTAGATAGTAAAAATATTAAGCACATACACTAGTTCAAAAGTTCGGGGTTGGAATTTTTTTTTTTCATGTTTTTTTTTTATGTAAAAACAGTTACATAGTTAAATATTATTGCAATTTAAATAGCCTACACTGTAAAAAAAATCTGTTACATTTACGGTAAAATTCCGGCAGCTGTGGTTGCCAGAAACTTACCGTACAAAATATGGTAGCAAAATTTTAGATTTTACAGACTTTACTTAAATTTACAGTAATAAACAGTATTTAATTATCTGATATAATGTTATGTCAGATAATTAAATCATATCATTACGCCTGCTGCACCCATTGTACGGCCGCACAGTTCCTTGATTATTACGCTGGAATGAGAGTAGTTCCTAGCCATATAGGCTTAGAAAATCGCAACTTTTCATTTTCCGTCGATCTTAGTACACGGTTTAACTACAGAACAGTCAAGTTTTAAGTAGGAAAAATATTGAAACTCTTTGGTCATTTTGAAAGAAATGCTACTGGACTCGTCTGAATCAATGATCTATGCTAAGCTATGCTAAAAGTGGTACCGTCAGACCCGGAGTTCGGCTGAATGGATTCTAAAACGGTAAAACTCATCTGTTTAACTCTGGGGGAGTTGTAAAATGAGCATATTTCCGAAAAAAGTGGAGTATCCCTTTAAACCATTAACCATTAAATGTACCGTTAGATCTATCACAGTTGTTTACCGTATATAGTAAGGAAACTTTCTCTTAACCAATTAACAGTTTTTCACTGTAGCATTTTTTGTCTTTGACCGTTAAAATCACAATCATTTTTTACAGTGTACATATTTATTATTTTCAATATATTTAAAAAATGTATTTATTCCTGTGAATTTTCAGCAGCCATTACTCCAGTCTTGAGTGTCACATGATCCTTTGGTGCTCAAGAAAGCTTTCTTATTATTATAAATGTTGAAAACAGATGCACATGGGCAGATGTACATGGATACATTTATTTATTTTTTTATTCATACATCATGGATCATACATGGACATGGATCATACATTTTTGTAGCAACATTAAACTACTAGTTTCTTTAAATACATATCTTTCTGACACTAAACTTTTGAATGGAGTAGCATACATTTGAATAAAACTGTACACAATTTATTGTACACAACTGTACATAATTATTACACAAATGATTTAATCATATCCTTCAGCTTGAAGATAAAGTCTCTGACAAGTAAACTAATAGCTGAACAGGGGTTTCATGTCGTAATTGTTACTGTGCTGGAATGTTGAATTGGCCAGCCTTTATAAAAACTGTATAAAATACACTGCACGTAAAAGCATAATTTTAACACACCCAGACAGAATGATTCAGAGGTTAGATGTGTTTTTTTCCCCCTTTTTGAGAGAGCTCATGGTCATTATTAAAGGTTCAAAAAAGTTCAAAAGCATCTCTGCAATTTCCTGTCCATTTCCTACATATCAGATCTACTCTCAAATACCACATTAGCATCTCCGAAGGAGCATCTCTATTCTCCTCGCACCCTTTTGGGGCTCCGAAACCCCCTTCGTGTACTATTCAATCTCTATTAACCTTCTGCTCTTTTCCGCGGTCTGTGTATCCCTGTGGTCTCTGAGGACACCTCTTCATGTTTGTCAGAAAGGGAGGCATTTTGTGTTTTGTTATGTGAGATGCCTTTAATGGATTTAGTCAAATTGTATAGAAAAATACCCTTCAAATAAAGATAAATACCTCAAAGGGCTTTTCTTCTTCCACATGTCTAAACAGGTTTTTCACCACATTTCATAGTATTTAATTTGACAAAACATCAAACCTGTCTACCGAAAGTGAATTTAGCATTCAAATGCTATCAGTTATGATGTCTTGCTATTATAGTGGCGACCTTTTCAACGCTATTGAGGCGGTTTGAAGCTTTTGATGCTGGAAACTATTGTGGCACAATGTGCAGTGGGAAAGCGGTCTTTTGTTCCTGTGACGAATAGGATGGCCCCGCAGGCCCCTCTTGACTTCTTAGTGAGTCTAATAGAATAGAAAGTAAAGATATGCTCTTTTACTTAGGGGTGATTTGCTGCAAAAAGCATCGTCCACCAGGACTCACATCGCATGGGTCTTTTTCAAGTCTGTCATGACTTTACAGATGAACAGAATGAAAAGCAAATGCTTTGAAAGGTTGATAGACAGTAGTGAATAACTATAGAGACAGACAGACTTAATGGATAAATGAATGGATAGGAGATTCATAACTAAGCACACACACACACACCTCTACATTTTTCCAAGAGTGCATCATCTGTAAAGCATTGTGTTCTCTTTTAAGTGTATAAACATTTGATGACCGTCTTAAAAAGTGTGTATTAACCTCTAGATCAGTAATATCATCAAATCTAGAGCTTCTTTACTGTTTACGGGTCATCTTAGACAGCTAACTTCTAAGTATTCATAACAGTGAAATTTGGTGATTTATTATGCTGCAGCAAAAATGAACATGCACACTCCTTTATTTAACAAGTTAAATGAAATGAAATTAAAACAATGGTTTGTAATCTTCAAGTACCATCTTTCTCAATTAAGCATTGTTTTATATTTTTCAGTTGTTCTTTATTTTATTATTGTTTGCCTATATAAAGAAATGTGTTTCAAGCACTAGAAGAATTAAAAACAATAGAAGATAGACATAATAGAAGTAAACAGTGCTGGAAGTTATGCAAAACAGTATTTAAAAAACTTCTGACAAGAGACTTGCAGATTAGATTAGTTCTTGCAGTTAATTCCTATATAACTTTTTTGACAGAAGTCTCGCTCACCAAGGTTGCATTCAAAATATAGTAAAACCAGTAATATTGTGAAATATTATTACAATTTAAAATAACTTTTTTTTTAAACTATTTATTACTGTGATGATGGTGAAGCTGAATTTTCAGAATGTTCATGCTGATTTGCTGCTGAGGAAACATTTCTTATCAAAATCAGTGTTTTGCTTCTTAATATTTTTGTGGAAACTGATATATATTACTTTTTCAGAATTCTTCTATGAATCGAAAGTTCAAATAAACTGCATTTAGAGGGGAGACCAGGCTTTTGACACTTTTTGCTCAAATGGTTATATGAAGTGTACCCACATTTGTTTACTACAAAAGACACAGATTCAAACCTCTGCAAGAATATCACAAGCCCTTATGAGTTGATGTCAAATACATGGTTCCTTTGTGACAATCTACCCCACTACCAGAGCAGGCTGTAACACATGCTGAGGTAAGCAAAAACAGCAGCTACAACATGCAATATGCTTTAAAAACAGGTTTTTTTGTAACCATCCAAAAGAACAATACAAATCAATGTCTCTCTGTGATTGACCATAACTCAAATCCACTTTCTGTCTGACTCAGGAGTGTGTGTGTGTGTGTGTGTGTGTGTGTGTGTGTGTGTGTGTGTGTGTGTGTGTGTGTGTGCGCGTGCGCGTGTGTGTAAATTAGGCTACTAGAACAAGCTACCTTAACGGTATTAATGTTCAATGGAAACTCAACTCCAGTGTGCCTGTGTAAAGAACATATTGGTCTAACAAAAAACTGTCAATGTGTGTGTGAGTTTATGTCAATGTGTGAATATTCTCAATCAGAGCCAAAATGGTGAAAAATGAATGTTGTTAACCATAGAGTGGTGGACCCAGAGACTGCATAGGCCACATTTTACCCACACTTTTGATTCTCCATACAGACAACCAGGCCCGGGGTGGGTAATCGGGAGAATCGGGAGAATTCCCGGTGGGCCGCTTCACTTTTGGGACGGTCGAGGATTTTTTTTTCTTCACATTTGTCACGTTAGTTACATTAGGCTACACACGTTCCGCATTCTGACACCGCAGCGCGAAGCCTCTGCATGGGTTATACCATGTGAGGGAGTTCTCCCCTTCCCTCCTATAGAGTTGGTTGGGTCCATAGCCCGTTTTTTCCAAAACGTTTTCTCAGGTAGGCTACCGCGGCACCGCCTACCGATAGCTGGGCCGGCCCTACCGTAACGGTACGCGTTAGGGAGGACGGATGGGAGGAAGAGGCCAGGAGGTATTGAAGCTGGTTTCCGCCACAGAATAAAACATTTTAAAAGATAATTGCGACTTTTTATCTCACAATTGCGATTTTACAGCAACTGCAACTTTATTTCACACAATTCTGACTTTATATTTTGCAATTCTGACTTTATAGCACGCAATTGCGACTTTATTTCACGCAATTCTGACTTTATATCTCACAATTCTGAGAAATAAAGTCAGAATTGCGAGATATAAAGTCAGAATTGCGTGAAATAAAGTCAGAATTGCAAAATATAAAGTCAGAATTGTGTGAAATAAAGTTGCAGTTGCTTCTTATAAAGTCTAAGTGAATTATTATTTAAACTTTTGTTGAACCATGGTATTAATACAAACTACACAATAGTAAGAGCTGAACTGTTGCTTCATTTATCCAATTTGGAAATAGTGCTAATTTGGAATTCCACCATGGAAAAAGTGGCCCCACTCCGGCCCTGCAGACAACACAAATGTTTTCATTGTCTGAGGCCTCAACATGTTCTTACTGATCTGACTGAACTGCCCTTTAAAGAGCACCAAAACTGTATTTATTCTTTGAAATGTGTAATAAAATTGGCAGATTTTGAAAGCTGAGACTTTCAAAAACACAACCCAGCAAAGCTTTTTGCGATTTGTTGGATGGGAGGCTCAATACAAAGGTTTGAAAGCATAGCATAGATTGAAAGATTGATTATCGGGATTTAAGAATCGATATCAGTTCATCAAAATGAGAACTGATTAAAATCGAGAAATCAATTTTTTCAACCCAGCCCTAGTAGAAAGCCAAAGCTAAATACCATATGACAGAAAAAGATTGGGGATAAATTGAGAGAAACGAAGAAGAAGAAGAAGGTAATATCTTTCAGTTAGTTGAATGGAGAGGTCAGAGAGATGCTAAACCTGCTTTTTCTGTTGTACCCCTTCAGTCCTAGACAGCTCGTGCTCTCTCAGCCTGCTGGGGGTTCAGTCTCATCCACCTGAGTGCCGCCAGACTTCTCAGCTCACAGGAGTGGAAGTGCTGTTTTAACACAGCTAGCTTCATTCCACCAGCGGCTATTGATTGATGCAGGCAATGCAAGGGCAATAAAACTCACATCTGACCGCTCCCGCCTTAGTGCCCATGAGCAGAAAGCACTTCTTCCTACTCCTGTTATTCCTTGTGAATTTAGAAGGGGGGGGGGGGGGGGGGGGGCATTAACCTCCCGCCATCGACCCACAGACCTCTAGCCACCCGTCCCTTCATCTTCCTGAGGGACTGCGTAATAAACATATTCCTGGTGGTTAATGTGTGGTGCGAAACTCATCCAAGATCTATTCGCATCTTCTTTCGATTAGAGAAGTGGTAATAAAAGTTATGGTTGTGTGGGTTACCACCTTAATGGACAGATGCTTTTGATGGTTGTTTAATTTGTCGCGTTACTGTGGCAGGGGAATGTAGCACCTCGTGTCGAGGGTGTTGAGCTATGCTAAAATGCATCTTGTGTTGTGTCGATAGGCAGTGAGTGATTTCCACAGAGGAGACGGAGGTAAAAGGGACATGTGGGAACAAAGCGAGGATGGATGGATGAGCGCATGTTAAGTCAGGAAAAAGACAAAGAGATAGATGGAGCAGGTGCAAGGACAAATGAATAGTACTTTTAAGAATAATACAAAAATGTTTTAAATGATGTACGCTCATGGGAGATTATGATTCTAGTCATATCGGTTGCCTGAGTAAAGCTATTTTGATTGACTTAAGGATTGATTGTCGCCATATTGTGATCGCATGACCAGCTGTTTCTTGCTGTGTTAGAAGTAGGGATGGGATTTAATTTTTGGGTCTTCTTTTCTTTTAGTAATTCTTTTAGTAATTTTGAGGAAGAAAAAAATTTCATGATTTTGGAAAAACAAGAGAACTTTTTTTTGTAAAATAAATAAATAAAATGGCCGAATGAAATTGCTTTTGGGCACATGTGCGATTCTGGATAAATTGAGAATCACAATGTTTGCTTCAAACAGATATCGCGAATCTCCCACGATAGACAACTAAACAAAATAACGTTATTTCGTAGAGGTTCTGACAAAATATTAATTGCTACATTTAAAAATGTTTAATTCATTTTAATGTATAAAAAAAAAAAATTGGTTCGAATGAATGATTCAATGACTCACTCATAAATACTTGTTTTTTTACTGGATGGATCAGTGGTTTTGAACTAATCTTTTGAATTAATAATTCAATGACATGTCCTTACATTTTCTTTAACAGTCAGGTGTCGCCACCTACTGGCGTAACAATGTAATTGATACAATAGTTATTTGAAACTGCTCTGTGGGTCAGCTACAGTGCAGACGCAGAGATGAATGTTCTGGTCTGATTTTTGACACATATGAATCATTGTCATTTAGGAATAAGGTTGCATTGGTGTTTGAATCGAGATTGCGTTCTTTTAACGATTAATTATGCATCTCTAACACGGATAAATCATTTATAATAAACACTGCAATATTGAGTTCTCCAGAGCTGGTAGTGGCAACAGCGAGGCTAATGCTGTTGAATTTAGTAAAACAAAAAAAGGCTCAGAAAAAAAATAATTTATTTTTGGGCACTTTTGAATAGTAGCTTAACAAAGCAACAAATTGAATTAGCTCAGATCAAAACCCTCTGCCAGAACAGTGGAGAAATTAATGTTAAAAATACATTAAATGTGGAAAAATCCCCTTTCCCTGTGGTACAGCTGTATTATTATTATTATTTTTATTAGCCCCATTTGGTATTCTGTCACTCAGTACTAAATAAATTCTTCTTCATGACAGGACTCAGTGTAGGTCAGGCTTTGAGAAATGGGCAGAAAAACCAGTGAGGCATGGCAAACACCATGTCCATGTCTCTGGCCTATGCATGGAGTTAGCGGCTGCAGAAATGTGCATATGCGTCAGTGGAAATCTCATCTACTCCCCGCCATTAGCATTCCCTAGAACCATCTACAACCAACACCATTCTACCGCCTTGGGAGTTGATCTGTTTTTCATAGCGTTAGGAAGAAAAGAGCGTGACACAAGACATGATAATCTGACCCATATTACACCCCGTCCCTTTTTGTGCCCTCTTGCTCACTCACTCAATTGCACAATCACACACTAATATGCACTTTTATAATGAGGTAGCGGCGAATGGCTGTGCTGGGTCTGATTGTTAGTCGTGCACTAATGATGAGGGATAACATTTCCATTTGCTGCAGTCACACATCACAGAACAATTCCCAATCCTCATCCTCAATTTCTATTTCTCTCGTTTTCTTTCATGTTCCTTGCATGTGTTCAAAATGCAAGAATTTCTCTCCCAAATGGCATTGTGACGGTTTTGGTGCTCATTGTGTTTTTCTCTAGATGTTTTCGCTGAGGTTTTACAGATGGTAAATTGTTAATCAGTGGTGCTTGATCGCTAATATTGTTATTTATTAATTTGTAATGTGAACAAACCATATGCATGAGTGATGCCTCCAATTATGTGACATAATGAGGAGGATTTTTTTGTTTACTTACTTTTTATTGCTTAATTCTCTTATTCTTGACTTCATAATAGTAATATTTAGAAAATAAAGCCAAAATAATGTGAATAAAGTTGTAGCGTTATGAGATAAAACTAGTAACATTTAGAAAATAAGGCCAAAATTGTAAAAATTAATTCATAAAACTTAAAAAATTAAATTGTAAAGTTTTCACAGACAAGGCTTAAATCTAGTCCCAGACTAAAATGCATGTTTGAGCTGTTTTAACTGAAAGCAACTATCTTAAAATATGTCAGTGCCATTGTTTTGTCTCAAGATGCAAATAATGTTTATTTCTAAGGCACGTTTATAAAAGATACTTAAATGTCCTAATTGAACTAAGGCCTAATCCTGGCTTAATCTAAGCCCTGTCTGTGAAACCAGGCCTATAAGATTTAAAGTAGGAATATTTTGGGGGGAAAAATCACTTAAGGTTTCAAATTGATTCTTAAAGACAAAACCTCCCTGAACACCATGTCGTAGCGGTGGTGCGTTTTGTTTGTGCGAGCATTTTCTCCCAAAAATATAAAAGTCGAGTGTTACACTGTGACACCTTTTCCTAATTTACAGTCTGTGCATCTGTGAGGTTTTATGTAGTCAGTGGCATTTGAGTTGTTGCGTTTAGTTAATACACGATACGTGTGTGTGTCTGTGTGTGTGTGTGAGTGAGTGTGTCTGCCTCAGAGGACACAGCAAAGCACTCTACTCCTCTCACCCACCTCCTCTCTCTCAATCCCTTGGATTATCAAAGAATTCTGTCTCCATGGAAAAGTGATGCTCAGAGGAGACAGTTGCCCTGGCAACAAGCTCACTTAAGCCAGGCCTCTGGATGAAGGGGGAAACAGCTAAACTGACAAAACTCAAGACGGAGAGTTTATTACACACTTCACTTTGGAACTCTAAATTAGTCACCAGTACATGTCCTTTAAAAAAAATATAGACCAAGTACAAGATGCTGGTCTGGTCGAGAGTCTGAAAAAGGCCACAGTATACAGGGAATGCATGGATATTTATTTATTTATTTATTTATGATTGGTTTGTAACCAGTATGATAGCCAAATGTATTTTACATCATCATTGTTTGTTTACAATGAAACTACATGTAGTTACAAAATGTTTCCATTTAAGTTGTGAATTTAATTAATAAAAAAAATAAAAAAAGAATATAATAAAAACAATGTTCACATAAAGCAGATATTTTCTTACCTGACTTTTTTGGTACTCATCTAGAAATTTATATTGTAAATGTGTTTCCATCATTGTTAATGTACGTCTTCTTACTGAATTAAAAATGTAGCCACCTAAAGCGAGCATATACATTTTGTTAAAAAAAAAATTCCCTCAACATTTTTTATGCAATGTTTCTAAATTTGCATAAAAATGAGTGAGTGGCTAATTCAAAAAATTCAAAAAAAAGGATAAGAAGTTTAGTACTAACATAGAAAAAAGTTTAATGGATAAAAAAAAAAAAAAGTCCTGATATTATCTGCTTCCAAAAATGGCCGATCTGACCAATTCGATAATAAGAAATTTGAAATTCGAAATATGAAAATATTGGCTGATTCAGTGTAGTTCCTTGCATCTCAAAGCATCCCTTGCCCACATGATCAAATAATTTCTTGTTTATTGATTGTCTCTTTCCTAATAAATGGTATTTTCTTATTTATCTCTTTATTGTGGACATCCACACAAAAGGAGACTTAAACGAGTAAGTTGAGAAACGTTTGTTAGCCTTCATATGCAGTTATTGTGTGCTAAACAAGTAGATACTTGTTTAGCACACAATAACTGCATATGAAAGCTAACATATGAATATGAAAACCTAACATCTGCATATGAAAGCTTCTAGCTAGTGCCTGCTGGCTCTCAGAATGGATGTAATGTAAGACTGTTTTGATGATTTGGAGAAAATGTTGTCCCTCCTAGGTCTTAGGTCTTCACTTTCAGTTTCCCAGAATTGCCTGACCGAAACACCAATAAACATATAATCAGCCTCTAAACATTGGCACACCCCATCTACTCATTCTACACATTTTATTCACATTCAGCTAATGCACTCTGAATGGCACCGAGCCTGTGTTTGAAAGTGATTTCAGCTCTCATCTTTCCCGTTGGGTTTTAAAATTCCACTCTGTCATCATTTACCTGTATTATTTCCCTCTCAGCCTCGGGCCATGTGGTTCTGGCCACAACAGCACAAACTCTCGCTGGGAAACTGGATGGGGACTTGGACTTAGTTGGGGGTTTTTTTGACCCATATATTCCTCTGCCATCCCCTTTAGTGCTGACAAAGCTCTTTGACATCCCAATAGGGAACTACAAAACCAATTAGCAAGTTTTTTTTTTTGTTTTTTTTGCAAGTGCAGAACTTCAAACTAGAAAACAGGCCAGACTAACATTGCAAAACTGCCCCATTCCACAGCACTGTGCTGTGGATATTAGCAGGAAGCACAGAGGTGCAGCAGACAGCAAACACAAATAATTGTGCCAATTCTTTTTTTTTTAGCTCCATTAGTGAAAGATTTGGCACTGCATCATCAGATGTTTGTTTTGGTCTTCCCTCGTCATTTCTGTCTGATAATAGGACTGTGTGAATAATATTGTTTCCTTTGTCGGTTTTCGCGGACTAATAATGGAGCTGCATGTAAACAGCAACATCCTTCTGTTCGTATGGTCTCATGGTTGTGTTAGCATTTTAGAATTGCTGACCGTTTTTAATAATTTGAAGAATGCTTCGAGCTCAACCTCGAGGATAACCTTTAGTGATGCCCAGAGAGATGCTGCCGGGCTGTCATGCGGTTGGTACCCGTGAAAGTGAAGTTATCTGGAGGAACTGAACAGCTCATGGCAAGAACTGTCATGCTGACAATCATCAGGGTTGTGTTTAGAGATTGACCAAAAAATATATAGCTGAATCAAATCAGTCATAAATATATTTGTGACCGATTCAAATTATTTGTATACTTGTGTGTCCAATAACAGGATCCAGAACCATCATTTTGTATT